>NC_056739.1:132040158-132640158 GCF_019279795.1 Protopterus annectens
CTTATTTACCTCTGTCCGAGTGAAATTTCTCATTTTCCAGTGACCCCACAAAATGGAAACTCTTGTACTAAGTAATGTGTAGGTACATAATTTAGTTTTATAGTCAGATAACTTTTGAAATTGTTTTAGAATCACAAAGAGTACTGGCATCTCTGTCTCCCCATTAGTTACATAAAGAATTATATCATCTACAGACAGAGCTATCCTTTCATTGTTACCATACTAGTTGTATTCCTTGATCCTTTGTTGTCTAATCTTCCTTGCTAAAGGTTCTAAATATAGTGTGTACACCTTCAGGACAGAGGGCAACCATGCTGTGCTCCCTTTTGTTGTTTACAAAGCTTTGATTGAAGACCCCACTTTTTAACACAGGCCTCTCAGTACTCTCATAAACTTGAAACAGTAATTCTGTCTGAGCATAGGTTGTCATTTGCTTCCATTGATATTTTCAAAAATGACCACCTTACCTTATCAAATACTTTCTCTGTATCTAATCCTAACATTGATACGTTATTCCTCAACTCTGCAGCTTCCTGTATCATTAAGGTCTTAATTATGTTATCAAAGGTTTGTCTGCCTTCATTAAAGCCACACTGATCTCGCCCTATAATTTTTGGCAAGAAGACTAATGATCTGTTTGCTAGTACTTTGATAAGCACCATGTGATAGTTCAGTATGGATAGCGATCTTTATGAACCTGAGTTCACTGGATCCTTCCATTCCTTGGGTGTAATCAGTGTTATTACTTGTGTCCATGACTGCAATATCTGTCTCATATTCATATCTCATTGAAAATTTGAAACTAAAACTGCCTTTCTCCACAAATCATTTCATACTTCAATAGGGATTCCATCATAATGCTTGTTCTTTTAATGTGGCTGTAATTTTTCTTTTGGGAATTCCTTTAGTAACATTTGTTTTTTTGTCCTCCCCCAGGTTTGGCATTCTAAGGTTATCCAAGTGGCATCTTAGTTTGTTTTCATTTGCTTCCACTTGTTTTGCTTTTTGTGTATACATTCTTATAAAAATCTTCTAAATATCTCTAATCTCTTTTTGTTCTATGGTTGTAGTGCCTGTCATTGGATTCCATAACTTTGACTATATACATCTTTTCAATCCTTTGTTGCCTGAGTTTATGTAGTAATAATTTGATAATTCTTGAATTATTACCAGAGACAGAGTGGGGAACACTTTTGGTCTATCTCAGGATTCTGCCTTAGGGTTACTTCATCCATTTCTTTGACATACTCGTGGCACATGTATATCCGTATATTTATCTGCCAGTGTTACTACAGAACCGAGCCAGAGCCATGGGTGCCCTTCTGTGGGATGGCATGATTCCCGGAGGTGCTTGGTGCAGTTGAATGTATCTATGTTGCCATTTGGGCCCCCATCAGGACCATGACATGAGCAGTACTGAAATAAGACGGGCTACCATTCTGTCAGCTGAGAGTGAGTGATGCATGGGGTGCATCATCATGTCAGCCCAACATCATGGCTGTGTGTATGATTCTTGTCTTTTTTTTCCAGACACCTTTATTGAATTATCACTTGTGACATAAGCAAATTTACATTCATATAAAAGTAATCAAACTGTATTAACATAACAGTATACTTCACATATATTGCTATATATCATATAACCTAAACAATATTACATAAATTATTCAATTCCTGCCTTTTTTTAAACAAGACGCATCTTTATTAAAACATCATTTACTACATAGGCAGTCATGAATTTATATAAATGAAAATAAATCACACGGACACAATCCTAGTTGAAGCATTTTACATCACAAGCCATACTGACACACACCTAGTTGCAAACATTATACATGACTTATAATCTACCAAGTCTTTTTCACTCACACATTACATAACTGATTTAAATCCTGCCTTCTTTTTAACGTCATTCCTCCCTTGTATGTGTTGTTCCCACAATTCCCATTTTTCCTTAGTAGTTAGCTCCTACCCTTTTCTAAAGATCTCAATTTCAGTTGCTTTATCTCTGCTACAGTATTCACTACTTCCAGTATAGTTGGTTTAGATTTTGATTTCCATTTTCTAGTAATTGCTTTTTTGGCAGACACCTTTATTAGACACAGTAAGGCCTTACCATGTCTAGGCAATTCTGGTTCTGTATCATAGCTCAGAAAAATCATCACCCTCATCAGACCAATCTGCCTACCCAGCATCTCCGACAGTGAATCCCTAAAGTCCACCAACTCACCAGACTCCCAGAAAATATGTTACCAGTTCTTCTCCTTCACACCTCCAGCATTTGGTGTCTGCTTGAGGAAAAATTATCTGGTGTCTACTTGGGATATAAAAATATCTATGTAAATATTTCCAGGCAAAAATCCTAAATCTTTTAGATTTTTTTGCATATTTGGGAGACATACATATGTCTTGCCATTGTTTCTTTGTGAATTGCTTATCCAAAATCTCTTCCCATTCCTTTTTAACCTCCTCTGATTGATTCTTGTAGTTATCATGCAGTATTGTGTATGCTCTACTAATTCCTTTTTTAATGGCAGCTTGTGTTCTAGATTCTTTTAAAAACTCTACCAGTGTTGGTCTTTCATTTAGAACCCCCCTATTTCTTTCTCTTTGCTTATTACTCTGATATCAATCCCTGATAGGGAGGGCAATCTCTAAACCTGCAGTCCAAGTACATTCTTGGCATCTTTCCATTCTAATTTATTTCCCTCTTTAGTTATTTGCTCCCATTACCTTTCTTCTGCAATAAATTTCAGCCCCCTCTTGCCTATTATCTGTATCCCTAATCGCAGTCATCCCTATCGGCAGAATCTCCTTTTTCCATTCCTGCTTTGGTTTAGTTCTTGGAATACTTTATTACTTTATGGATATAATATTTTGTATGATTATTTGCATTCTCCTTAAAGGCCTGCATCCAAAATTCCAGTCTCTCCCCTTGTTTTTTCAGCTTCCCCTGTTTCATCATCATCCCTTTCCACTTTGAATTATAGTGTGTGAAGTTGTTCAATCTCGCCGTTCATTCTTCACTGATGGGTTCGGAGCCAATCCTCGGCTCCGACACGGCCGTTTAGCAAAGCTCAGAGATTACCAGTAGCTCGAGACCAAGCCCCTTATCCCATGGTGCATTGCTGGAATTACCTCAGATCTAGTTTGCCGCGGCACTGATCTCTTGGTTTCCAGCTCTGCTCGAGACTTTTTCAACGAAATAGCAAGTTTTTCTTAAAAATTTTCATATATTTCAAATCTGCTCTATTGCTTACTGTTTCCCTTATCCAGAATAGTATTATCTTTTTGGGCCTCGTTAGTTTTAGTGGCCTTTCTTTGCTAGTGTGGGCTTCGGCCTTTAATAGTGTAGTTTAGTGCAATTTTGCATTTAGGTATTTATGACTAATTTACAGTTAGTTATTGTGTGGTTCTATATATATATATTTATATTTATATATATATATATATATATATATATATATATATATATATATATATATATATATTTACATACAGTGTGGCCTTTTGGGCATTGTTAATATTGTGTGTGTTTTTTTAGTTGCTTTCTTGTTAAAGGTGATAGAATTTGTTTCTTATTATGTCTGAAGATAAAGACAGACATCCTAAGTCTGGTTTCAAAAAATGTCCTGACTGTGGACAAAAGATGTCTGTCACTGACAGACATGTTTAATGTGTTTATTGTCTGGGTGAGGTGCACCGTCAGGAGTCCTGCAGTATCTGCCACTCCTTTTCCACTAGAGTGCTTGCTAAGAGGAAGAGAAAGCTCATGGATCGGGGTCTTCTTAAGCACGCCTTTCTGGATGCTTTGACTGACCAGGATGGAGCCAGCAAGTCATCGAAGTCCTCCAAATCCTCTTCAGACTCTAAGTCAAAGAAGTCTAAGAAAATGGAACTTGCTTTGACTTCGGCTCCACAGCCTTCGGAGCCGACAGTCTTTTCCTTTTGGACCCGGGACACTGCCTTGGAACCGGTCTCCGAATCTCCTTCTAATCCATTACTCCAATCGGCACCATCGGTGCATTCCTCCAGGTCCTCTGTTAGTCTTTTGGATTCGGACATGGACCGGCTGGTAAAGAAGCTCTTAAAGGCACCAGGTCTAGCTAAATTGCTGTCGGCTCCGACCCAGATGTCGGAACTGAAGACTACTTCCCAGGAATCAACTGCTCCTCTTCTGAGCCATAGCGGATTTTCGAAGCCAGAAGAGACCGACCTGACGGTTGTAGAACACTTGGAGCCGACACCTGTCCCAGTGTCATCAGCTCCATCTACTCGGACGTCCTCAGCGCCGACTGGGGACTCTAGAAGCCGACACTCTCCGGTCGGGTCCGGGGAGGTTAGTCGCACTGACCTGTCGGTGCCGACTCTTCCTCTCGGGGCCTCTGCGAGGGTGAGCTTGGCTCCTACCTCGGATTCGGAGCCCACGGCATCGATGCGGGAGGGGATCACGGTTCCTTCGGGTCCATCAACTCCTTCTCATCAGAGCCGTGATGCCTTCGAAGCTATGAGGCGAGTAATGTCTCCTATGACTTCCTCATCACCAGGCCTTGCATCTTCTTCCCCTAAAGTGCTGGTGTCTGCTTCTGCTTCTGTTGGCCACCCCAAGCGTGGAGACTCAGAGCCTCATGTAGCCCCACTGAGCGTCCCCTGCTCTTCTGAGACTTCCCCAGAGGTTCCCACTGAGGAAATTCCCAGAAAGAGAGTGTGCAAGAGGAGGCACTTGGACTCCCTACAGGAGTCATTAACATCTGACACTGACTTGGGTGAGTCAGAAGGATCCCCTCGATCCCCCTCTGAGGACATCTCCTTTGCGGAGATTCTTGAGATCCTTAGGCAGAGGGGTGATTGGCAGTCCAAAAACCCAACTGAGGATGAGTGGGTTCTTCTGAAGGCTTTTGGGTCTCAACCTTCCACCTCCTGGGTGTCTCCACCCTACGATGAGCTTATGCAACTGGTCTCTTGTAGGGCATGGGAGACTCCGAAGTCCATGGAACCTGTCCCTTGGAGGCCACATAAGTTTATCTGTGCCCCAGTGGATAAAACCTTCTTGTCTAAGGGAGTTCTTGTTGATGCCATGGTGGTGGTGGCAGTCACCATGAAGGAATTGTCTGAAATGTCTGCGTCTAGCCATCCTCCTAACAGAGATTCTAGGATCATGAATAGATATGGGAAAAGCATGCTCAGTTCAGCGACTTTCACCCTTCGATCACTGAACTATCTGACCCATTTCACCAGACTGCAAAGAGACCTCCTTAAGGAGTTGGGAGATGCTCTTCAGGGTGCTGTAGCTGCAGGTGTCAATGACGAGGTTTCTGCCCAGCTTGCTACCCTTAATTCCATTGCAAACTCGTCCATACATCTCATATCATATGCAGCGGATGGGTCGAGTAGGGCTGCAGACGCAGGGGTTGCTCTTCATAGGCATGCTTGGATGCACCTCTGTTTTTTCGCGGAACCCTTCAAGTCTTCATTTGTAAATACCTCGTTTGATGGCTCATCCTTGTTTGGGCTCCAGGTAAAGGAAACATTGACCAGGTGTGAACAGGAGGGAAAGACTCTGTCTGCCGTCGGAGTCTGCTTTTCTACCCCTACTCGACCTTACCCCAAAGGCCAAAGGGTAGGAAAGATTTGGTTCCGTAAAGCCTAAGGAGCCTTTCAGGACACACGTGGAGAACGTTATTCCAGGGGCAGAGGAGGAGGTAATAATGGAAGACGTCGCCCTCGTGGCAGAGGGGTCTGCAACACCAGGTTGACAGAGATCATTTCTCTGGCCAACCCTATCAGCAGTCCTGTGAGTAGGCCCGACTGTCCTGCTCTGGAGGCGGTTGGGGGTCACTTATCGTTGTACCCAGAAGCCTGTTTAGATATCACAAATGACAGATGGGTACAAAGCATCATTTCCAGAGGGTATTTCATACAATTCTCCTCTCCACCCATTCCCGTCAAGAGAATCCCGGACATTCCACCCTGTTACAGGGAACAAGCAACCATAGAGGTCCGCAAGTTGCTAGAAAAAGAGTCATCCAACCAGTCCCATCAGACCAAACAGGATTCGGAACTTACTCAAGATTCTTTTTGGTTCCAATGAAAACAGGGGACTGGAGACCCATTTTGGACCTCAGCAGACTGAACCAATTTGTAAAAAAAAAGAGAAGTTTTGGATGGTCATGCTTCAGTCCATACTCTCATTTTAGGGAAGGACAATTGGATGTGCTCGATCGATCTCAAGGATGCGTACTAACACGCAAAAATGGCCAGACCATCCAGAGATCATCTGCGTTTCCAGCTGGGAACCAGTCATTACCAGTTTCAAGCCCTGCCCTTTGGTCTCACTACAGCCCCCAGAGTGTTTACCAAATGTATGGCAGTGGTCACGGCTCACTTGAGGCCTCTAGGATTCCAGGTGTTTCCATACCTAGACGATTGGCTCCGTACCTCCACAACCAGGCATCAACTGATTCAGGCAACAGAATCCACTCTGACACTCTGCAAACACTTAGGCATTACAGTCAACTTCGAAAAGTCTGCCTTGTCGCCATCGCAGCATATCGTCTTTGTAGGGGCAGAGTTAGACACTTCAACCACCACTCTACGCCTTCCAGTCAAAAGGGTATCAATTCTTCAGCAACACATCACATCACTGGTTTCAAAGAACAGAGCTCCAGCCGCAGAGGTCTTGAAAGTACTAGGTTTGATGGCGGCAGCAATTTTAGCCATTCCATTGGTGAGGATGCATATGTGGATTCTTCAATGGCTCCTGTTCACTCAGTGGTCTTACTAGGAGTTGCCAATGAACCATATGATTTTGATTACAGACTCTTGCAAGAGGGATCTTCAGTGGTGGTTGACGTCTCTACATGTTACAATAGGACGCCCCTTTGTACTTCCCCCTCCATTAGCCACTGTGACCATGGATGCTTCCCTGATAGGGTGGGGGTGGGGGGGCATTTTCAGGGAAAGACTGCCCAAAGCACATGGACGGATCAAGAGTCACATTTGCATATCAATGTCCTAGAGTTGAGAGCGGTACGTCTGGCATTGCAGTACTTTCAGGACTCTTTCCCTCTAGGGACAATTGCCATACAGACAGACAACATGTCAGTGGTCTGGTATTTGAACAAACAGGGCGGGACCAAGTCTTACCCCCTTTGCCGAGAAGCCCTCAGAGTTTGGGAGTGGGCTGTGTCATCCCAGCGCTTTCTGTTGGCAACACACATCCTGGGGAGATCCAACGTGATAGCGGACAAGCTGAGCAGGGCAATATTGTTGCCACACAAGTGGCCCTTCAAACAGGAGATTGCAGTCAAGATTTTCCGCAAATGGTGCCAGTCTTGCTGCGATCTTTTTGCCAGCCACATCAACACCAAATGCAGAAGCTTGTTTGCCATGATCCCCCCTCCGGGAGAACCCTCGAGAGATGCACTCATACACGATTGGCCCCCGTATCTCCTCTATGCATTTCCCCCAATTCCTCTGATACCCAGATGTTTACATAAATCGAAGTCGCTGGGAAGGACTGTTATTCTTATAACCTCTCATTGGCCTCAGCAGATTTGGTTTCCATTTCTTTACCGTCATCTCTTGGAGAATCCACGGACCCTGGACTCAGTTCCAGACCTTCTGACACACCCGTCAGGGGACATCCGTCCTTCCTTGCAGTCACTGAAGCTAACTGCTTGGCTGCTCCAGTTCCCCATATAGCCAGGCTTCATAATCTTTCAGATGACACAAGTCAAATTTTGTTGGCTTCCAACAAACCTTCCACCAGAAAATTGTATCAGAGTAAGTGGAAAAGACTTTCAATTTGGGCTTCTAACAAAAATCTTGATCCTTACCAAGCTCCATTGTCATCCATTCTAGAATTCTTGACCAAGATTTTTCATGAAGGAGCTGCAGCTGCTACTGTTAGGGTCCAGTTAGCAGCTATATCTAATTTCCATCTAGGTAGTGATGGACTGAATATTATGCAACACCAGTTATCCAAGGCCTTCCTCAAAGGTACTTTTTACATGAGACCTCCAGTGAAGACTCCTTATTCTCCCTGGAGCTTGAATTTCATGCTTTCCCGTATTATTCTTTCTCCCTTCGAACCAGCATCTTCTTGTGAGCTCAAGTTTCTGTCATGGAAAACTATCTTTCTAGTGGCCATTACGTCTGCCCACAGAGTGTCAGAGCTTCAGGCATTATCTATCAAGCCTCCATATATGATTTTTCATCCTGACAGAGTATCCCTTAGGACTAGCCCTTCCTTTTTGCCTAAAGTATGTTCTGAGACTAACATAAATCAAGTTATCGAGTTGCCCGTTTTTTCCCCCAAACATACCAACAATTTAGAATACATGCTGCACAAACTTAATGTTCACAGACAGCTTGGATATTATCTGGACAGAACAAAAGATTTCAGAAAGTCAGACCAACTTTTTGTTTCATTTTCTAAAGCCAGAAAAGGTAGACCAGTGGCTAAAACATTTTATTTTTTATTTATTTTTATTTTACATTTGTTGACCGGGTTAGTCCAGCTGGATACATATCCGTTTTCAGTGGAGGCCCGGGGAGAAAAGCTCCAAAGAACAGAGGTACATGAGCACATATACCGACAATACAATAGAAGTTAGACATTTAGAACAATAAGTAGTATAAACATGTAATACTGGATAAGAACAATAAGTAATAAAAAATGTAATCCTGGGAAAAAAGGAGTAGGGGGGAGATGGATTGTAGTGGTTATAGGGTGTACCCATTGGAATTGGGTTGCAAAGTGGCTTGGCTAGGCTGTTTGGGGTCAAGGGCATGTGATATTAGTCGGGGTTAGGGCATGGGCAAAGCCATTGGGTTTTTAGTAACGCTCGGAGGTGAGTTTTAAATTGGTCCAGAGTGGTCATTTGTCTAAGGTTGCTTGGGAGGGCATTCCAAGTCTTGCCAATGGAATTGGCATAAAGAGCTTCCCCTCCTGAGTTGTTAGGTTTGATGGTCAATACTTGAATACTTTTGGATGACCTGAGGGACGACAGATTAGAATAGGAGGTAAGAATGTTATTTAGTGAGGGAGTTTTATCAGGATGTTTAATGATTTTGAATGCCTCAGTAAGCTGGTTGAGTTTAAGAACATTGGGCAATTCTAGCCATCCTAGTGTTCTTAGGTTTAGGCAGTGGTGGGTGCGGTAGGGCATTCCTGTGATAAATCTAGCTATGTGGTGATAGGCAGTGGATAGTTTATTAAGCTCTTTTTTATGAAGGAAGGAGAATATGGGGGAGGCATAGAGGAGGGTGGAGAGGAGATGAGTTCGGGCGATGGTTAGTTTGGTGTGGGGGGTTAAGAATTTCTTAATTCTGTACATGGACCCGAGTTTCTTGTTAAGTGTTTTAATGGTCAGATTCACATGCATGTCGAATCTAAGTTTGTGGTCTATTGTCACCCCGAGTAGTTTGGTGTGGGTGACTGGAAAGATTTCGGTACCATTGTTAGCAGACACAACAAAGGTTGGGGTTTGGGTATTGGGGGATTGTAGACTGGGAGGAGTTGCTGGAGTAGGGAAGAATAAAAGTAATTTGGTTTTGGTTGGATTGAGTAGGAGTTTTAAAGTCTGAGAACCATTTTTCGACTAATGAAAAGCAGATTTGGGTAGTAGCTTGGAGGTTGGTGAGAGAGTCATCAGAACAAATAAGGGTGGAGTCATCTGTATATTGGATGCAAGTGGTTTTGGGAAGGACTGAGTGTAGCCCGTTAATGAAGAGAGAGAAAAGAAGGGGACCGAGGATAGATCCTTGAGGGACACCGATATTAGTGGGGAGTAGGTCTGAAATCATATTTTGCCACTGTACCGCTTGTTTTCTACCAGAGAGGTAGGCGTTAAACCAACTTATGGTGGATTTGCTAAGATTAAAGGTTTCCAGTGTGAGGAGAAGTTGTTTGTGGTTAACCATATCGAAGGCTTTCGATAGGTCTAGAAAGAGCGCAGAGGATATTAATTTGTTATTCCGGTTGCGATTGATTGAGTCAACAAAGGAGAGGAGAGCAGTAGTGGTGCTATGATGTGGGCGAAAGCCGTGTTGGGAGTTAGATAGGAGATTATTGTGAGTAAGGTGGGTGATAAGTTGTTTGTGAATGCAGCGTTCCATAATTTTGGATAGGGGGGACAATATTGCAATGGGTCTATAATTAGATGTTTCAGTGGAGGGACCTCCTTTGTGGAGAGGTATGATATAGGAGATTTTCCAGATTGTGGGAATAGAGGCTTCAGAGATAGACCGGTTGATAAGGATAGATACAGGGTAAGCAATGGCATCGGCTGCTATTTGTAAGTATTTTGCCGGAAGTAGATCAGCCGCTAGGGTAGTTGGTTTGAGTTTTTTTAGGAGGGTACGGATATAGAAGGTGGAGGTGGGTGCTAAGTTGAAGGCAGGTTGATTTGTATCCTTGGGTGTGGTTGCGGCCGAGGGGGAAGAGGTAAGCTGGCTGGCGAGGGATTGGATAGTCTCAGTAAAAAAAGAATTAAAAGAGTTAGCTATCTCACTTGGATCTTTATCCATGAGTGTTGCAGGTGTGGGGGTGGAAGATTTGCCTGGATGGAGGAGGTGGTTGAAGCCAGCCCAAAATTTTTTAGGGTTGTTTTGATGCTTATCTTGGAGGTGATAGAAATATTGCTTTTTATCGGATGTAACGGCTGCTTTAGTTGAGTTTCTAAGCTGAAGGAATTTGCTACGGTCTAGGGGGGTTTTAGTGGTCCTCCATTTGTTCCATGCCAGGTTTCTGAGTTTAATTTTATTTTTTGTGTCTTTAGTTAGCCAAGGTGCGATACGATCCCTAATTCTAATGAGTCGTTTCGGAGCATGGGAGTCAAGTATTTTGAGGAAGGTATCATTAAAATGGGATACACTCTCTTCTAAGGGTAGGGTTTTTAGGATGGACCAGTTGCATGCTTTAAGGTCTGCAAGAAATTGTTCAGGGATGAAATTCTTGCTGTTCCTAACAAGTCTGGTTGGGGGGGGTGAGTATTTGGACATTTGTGTTTTATTATAAAGGTAATGAGGTGGTCACTAAGGTCGTTGGGGAGGGTCCCCACGGTATAGTTGGTAGGGTCCTTGTTTGTAAGG
This sequence comes from Protopterus annectens, assembly GCF_019279795.1. Classification (NCBI taxonomy): domain Eukaryota; kingdom Metazoa; phylum Chordata; order Ceratodontiformes; family Protopteridae; genus Protopterus; species Protopterus annectens. The sequence goes on from NC_056739.1 coordinate 132,051,256, forward strand.
ATCCAGTCTATGATACTATCTTTTTGTTGGGCATATCCAATTCTAGTGGGGGAAAGAATAAGTTGGGAGAAACCGTGTAAGTTAATAGGGAGAGGATTGGGATGAGAGGGGTATAGGGACCAGTCAATGTTAACATCTCCTAGAATTATTGTTTCTTGTGGATAGAAGGTGGTAAGCCAGCTGAGAGTTTGTTCAAGGTTTTCAATGTTGTTGCCTGGGGGTAAATAGGTGACTATGAGATTAATACTTTTTTGGTTGTTTAGGCTTAATTTTAGGGCAATCAATTCCTGGTTGTGGATTATTGGAGGTTGAAGGAGATTCCTAGTGATGTTCAAGGAGTTCTTGAACAAAACTGCAATTCCTCCACCCTTTCTTGTAACGCTATCTGCCCTGAGGATGTTATACCCAGGTGGGATGATTTCCTCATCCTTAGTGATAGGTTTGAGCCAGGTTTCAGAAAGACACATGATGTCAGGGGAGTGGATTTCGAGCAGAGCATGTAAGTTGTGAACTTTGTTGTTGATGCTTCGTACATTGAGGTGAAGCATATGGAGTGAGCCTAATGGGCTTCTGGGAGTGCTCCAGGAGTTTGAGCCTAGGTCAGTGGAGGGGCCAGGGTTGGGGTGGATGTCACCATCTCTAGTTATGGATCTTTTTAAATGGTCAAGTATTCTTTGGAGTTTAATTAGTAGTTTGAGATGATCCCTGGATGAGGATGTTTTTGGGTAAGAGAGGGTGAGGTGGAAGCAGTAGGGATTATTGTTAGAAGTTGGGTAGAAAGAGGGATGAATGCGATTGAGGGTGTCATGGGAGTACAGGGAGGTTTGACTGTTGGGTAGGTAGGCGCCTGCAGGGTTTAGGGTATCGTAACTCGTTAGCAGGTAGGTTGAGATAAGTAGTAGCATTATAAGAGGGAGAGTAGTATAAGAGTGTCCTACCATGGTGTGGTGTGGGGGGTGAGCTACCTTGTTTCAATTAGTGAGCAAAGAAACTAGGAGGCGGGAGGTGAGAGTGTTAATGGAGGAGTTGTGTGGGTGGGTGGATTGAGGGGGTAGTCTTTGAAGTATAGTCAGGTGGTGGGTGGGGGGAGTGGTATTTGGGAGAGGGACTGTTGCGATTGGATGGTGGTAAGAGGGATGGACCTAAAGATCAAAATAAATGTAGAGGTAGTGGGGGCGGGTGGGAATAGGGGGCAGGGAGGGGCGCGGAGCGAGCCCAAGCGTAGCGAGGGCGAAGCGGAGCGGGGATTACACCACCGAGGATTTACCTTGTTCTAAAGGTAACCGCCTTTAACAGTATATAGCAGACTGTTACATTTAGTCTAAGGTCTGCTATTTTAGCAAGATTAAGTTTACAGGTAGCGAATAGCTTAATGTTGATTTCAAGTAGCAAGTGGTTTGATTTTAAGTAAAAAGTCCGCTTGGAAGAGAAACAACAAGTCTGTGGTCTTTCCGTTGCTGCCTGACACTAGACAGTCTAAATAAATACTGTGAGGAAGGTAGATTCTTTACCTAGGCAGTTCAATTACAGATGCCTTAACTAGTTGTGTGCATTCGCACAGGAGAGGGACGTCTTAGGGCTGCCGTGATGGTTAGGTGCCACGCGGGGTACTTTTGGCTTGGGGGCTGAGAAGGGAAAAGAAAGTACAAAATAGTTGAGATTCAAACAATGCACAAGTCACAGTTAAATTAAACAGTTTGAGGTAAATACTGTAATGGTGTTGTTCTTCTGTATGAAATAATTGTGGAATTTTTATCACATAGCACTGATCAACTGTTTGGCGACCTAAGCTATACTGGGGCGCTAAGGCTGCGCCACTGGGCCTTCGGAGCGTGCTCTGAAGTGCGCACTGTAGGCAATGCTAACAAATATTTCAAAATTAGAGCTTAAGCATGTGAAGTAATACTTTACTAAGGAAGTCAAGTCTAAATGCAAAACATATAGTAGAGTTTAGCTTAGGATGAGCGTGCTACTCTAACAACGCGCTCACGTTTCAGCAGTTACTCAGGTAGCGTACTACTTAACAAACAAATGGTTGTTCAACTGTAAGAACAGTAAAATACATTCAGAGCAAGGTAATAAAGGCTTGATGAGCGTGCTCCATAAGCGACTCACTAAATTACAACTGTGTGTGACAACATGCTCGCATTTAAGCGATTCACTCAACAAACAAGCATTTGTTCGATAGTAAATAACTGTAACACCAATTAAAGCAAGGCTAGCATTAAAGCGATTCACTCACAACAAACATTAGTTCATTTGAAAATAACTGTTGAAAAGAAGATGAAGTAGGGTAGGAATCAACTGCAACATACCCTGTTACTCTAAAAGGCGACCGTGGGTGTGTAGAGGTCTGGTCGGTTCTGGTCCCAAGGCAAAATGACGAGGCGGAGATACCGCGGGGGTGTAATGAAACCTCGTTGACGTCAGGATTACACCACCGAGGATTTACCTTGTTCTAAAGGTAACCGCCTTTAACAGTATATAGCAGTATATAGTATAAAACAACTGTTTCTAAGTGGCTTTCAGATTGTATCACCTACACTTACTCATCTGCTAATAGGTCTTTGTTGCATAAAGTGAAGGAGCATGCAATCAGAGCAGTCTCTACTTCTTTGGCCTTTCAAGCCAAGTTACCTCTTGGTCTAAGCCTCACACTTTTATCACTCATTAGAAAATGGACAAGGCCTCCAGGGACAGGGCTTCTTTGGTTCTATGGTCCTGAAAAATGTACTTCCGTGAGCCACCCAGGATTTAGGGTGCTAGGGACGCTACCCATCAGTGAAGAATGAACGTGAGATTGAACAACTTCATATAAAGAAGTTATGTACTTACCATAACGTTCCATGTGAGTTGTTAAATCTCACCTTCATTCTCATGTCCCTCCCTCCTTCCCCCACCTGGCTGACGGTTGACCTGGAGACTGACTTCATCCTGGTTATTCAATGTTTCTTCCTGTCTGGGGAGATTAGTCCTCTTATTAGCATATGGTACACGCAGCAAACAAGATCTGAGAATTCCAGCAATGCATCATGGGATAAGGGGCTTGGTCTCTAGCTACTGGTAATCTTTGAGCTTTGCTAAACGGCCATGTCAGAGCCAAGCATCGGCTTCGAACCCATCAGTGAAGAATGAAGGTGAGATGGAACAACTCACATGGAATGTTATGGTGGGTACATAACTTCTTTTTTCTGCTTGTGCTATGTGCAGGAGTCTTAACTTTGTAGCTCCGAAATACCCCTTCAGATTGCGTAATCCCAATTCACCCTGTTCTACTGGAAGAATCCGCTTATTCCACTTGACTGTTGTCTTCCCCTTCCAGATAGTCTTTCAGCTCTTTAATAGTTGTTACCCACAACTTCTCTGGTTGATAAAAATATGCCTAACCTGTGTATAAGACTAAAGACACTAAAAGCATTTTAACTGCTTGTGTCTTACTGTGCATGTCCATATAACAAAGCTTCCACTTTCTCAGTTTTTGTATTATCTTTTGTTTAGTTTTGTCCCACATATCCTTAGCTGTCATACTATAATCATTTTTAATCCATACTCCTAAATACTTCATTTTATCATGTCCCCGTAAATATAGGCATTCCCGAATCAGTTAATGTGTGGGTACATAATTTACCGATATTGCCGTTGTTTTAGCTTCATTAATTTTGCTTCCTGAAAAGATCTGAAACTGTCTGAAAATGTTCTGCAACACTGTAATGTCTTGTTCTGATTTTGTCAGGTATAAAATAACATCTGCAAATAAAGCCAGCTTTTCTTGACTACCATACCAATTATATCCTTGAATTTCTGAGTCCCTTATTTTCTTTGCCAATGGTTCTAAACATAATGCAAATAATAAAGGGGAAAGAGGACATACCTGCCTGGTACCTCTGCTCTAGCAGAAATTATCAGAGAGGACCCCACCCACTTTCATTTTCACCTCCGATCCCTCATATATATCTTTTTAATCAACCTTACATTTTTTTCAGGAAACGCAAATGCTTCCAGTGTCCTGCTCATAAAGTCCCAGCTTACTCTGTCAAATGCTTTCTCTGCATCAAGACCCACCAACAACAATGGTATTTTCTTACATTCTGTTTCCCTCTGGATTATCTGTGTTCTGTTAATGTTGTCAGCTGTTTACCTCCCCTACACAAAACCACATTGATCCAAATATATCAGTTTTGGCCTTACATTTGCATTTCTTTTAGCCATTATAGACATGAACACTTTATAATCATGGTTTAGTACTGAAGTGGGCCTCTATGAAGCTGGATCTGATCGATCTTTACCGTCTTTAGGTATTACAGCTACCACCACTTTCTTCCAGGATGTTGGTACTTTTACTCCTTTTAAAATGTTGTTAAATAATACCTTTGAGATCTTTATCAGTTTTTTTTCCTCTTGACTTGCAAACTTCTACAGGAATACCAGCCATTCCTAGGGACTTTCCTGTAGATTGGGTATACCTCACAACTTTTTTCTCATCTCCTCCTATCCTAACCGTTAGTAACTGAGCCTCATCTACCTCTGACCTCAATTTGTATCTTTTCTCGATTTTCACATTTCAGAGACTCATAGAATTTCTGAAATATTTCTAATACCTCTACAGGATTTCTTGTTACCTTCCTTGTTATAGGCTCCCTAAGTTTGGCAAAAGCCCTTTGTACTTTCTGTTGCCTGAGTCGTTGTGCTAAAAGTTTTTGTGCTCTAGTGTTATTATCAAAAAGTTGCTTAACAACAATCTTTCTAAGCTTGTGCATATTATCGAGGTAATCCCTTATTTTCTGCCTAGCATTATGCAGTTGATCCTCCTCTTGTTCTGTGAGAGTCCTCCTATTCTGCAATACTTGAACATTTGTTAGTCCCTCTAAATAATTCTTGTTGCTTCTTAACCATAGCTCCCTTTCTTTCATTTCCACCCCTTTTTTAAACTCCACCTTAATTCTGTCCCATTCCCTAGGTATATTTTCAGAAGAAATTTCTATCCTCTCCTCCTAAAATAACCGATCAGTGAAGAATGAAGGTGAGATGGAACAACTCACATGGAACGTTATGGTGAGTACATAACTTTTTTTTTCTGCTTGTGCTATGTGTAGGAGTCTTAACTTTGTAGCTCCGAAATACCCCTTCAAATTGCACAATCCCAATTCACCCTGTTCTACTGGAAGAACTAAACAAAAGATAATATAAACTTCAATTAAATGCACATGTTCCTGTGAAATGTAAGATGTTATGTGGTCCTATCTCGCCTACATTCATTACTGATGGGTTCGGAGCCGATAATCGGCTCCGACTCGCCGACTATTTTCTAGCACAAAGTCTCTAACTGGCTGGGCTAACCCGTATCCCAGGATGGACCTCTCCCAAACCCCCAGATGTTGTTTGCCGCTCGTTGAGTTAGGACGTGGTCTCGAGCTTGGCTGTGGCTAAGTACCTTTTTGACTAAACTTTCTAAAATTTTATACCTTTCTGTCAAACAAAAGCTATTTTCATAGCTATATTGGGTTATGTGTGTGTTTTGAGCTTGTTAGAGTTTTGTGGAGAGTGTGTGTGGTTTCGTTGTGTTTGGCGGGCTAGGCCCATTTAATTTAGATTGACCTAGTCCTCTCCTTCATCTTGTTCTCAGTGTTTTCTCTCATCGATCCCTAAGGAGCATTTAAATTAGAGTTCCTGTAGTGTATCCCACCTTCCTATTGTTGTGTTGAGTGTTTGGAATTTGTTGGACGTGTCTAAAGAGCAAAAGGAGCATAAATCCTCCGGGTTTAAAAAATGCTCAAAGTGTGCTTATAAAATGTCGATCACAGATGGGCATGCCATCTGTGTTTATTGCCTTGGCGCGATTCACTTACAGGAATCCTGCAGTGTCTGCCATTCCTTCAGTTCCAGGGTGCTGCAGGAAAGAAAAAATAAACTGATTTTGAAGGGCCTGGTCAAGCCCTCCTTTGAAGAGGATATAGAATCTGCTTCTTCTACTGGCAAATCCAAATCCACCAGAACTAAGAAACGATTTCCGGCTCCATCTAGTTCTTCGGAGCCCCCCGAGAAGATTTTGAAAATAGTTACAACTTCCTCGGCTCCGTTGGCTTCGGAGCCGCAGGACAGGAGCTCCGGTTTGGATACTGCTTCCTCGGCTCCATTGTCTTCGGGGCCGCAGGAGGTATCGGTGGTACTGGAGTCAACCTCCGGAGCCGGTCACCCAGTGTTACACAGGAATCAATAGGTAGGAGATCCTCATCTCCTTCAGTTGCCTCCAAATCCTCTAGGTTATCTGATTTGGACATGGATAGGGTGGTTCAGAGGCTCCTTCAGTCACCGGTGTTAGCCAAATTGTCTTCGGCTCCGACCCAGTCGGCTCCGGAGCCTATTCCTTTTTCGGTACCGATGATTCCTCCCCTGAGCATTGTGTCATCGGAACCGGAGTGTTCGGCGCCGAGTGATGTCCTTACACCGGCTCCAGTACCCCTGGCGGGTTTATCGAGCCGTCGTCGGCTCCAACCATTTCGGTTCCATCATCTGGTTTCGGCACTCGGGTTTCCTCGGTCGGGCCCGAGGGGGATGCATCAGGACTTCTGTCGGCCCCGAGTCTCCCTCTCGGCACTTTGGCTAGGGGAATCCCGACTCCGGTTGCGGTCTCGGAGATGGGTCAGTCCTCGGATTCGGGGGGACCCACCTTCGAGGTCATGAGGAGCGCACTGGCTAGGTCGCCAGTGACATCACTTGGATCAGCCACTCCGTTTCCATACACCCCGACTAGAGCCTCTGACGCCCCCCTATCAGTGCACAGCGGTGCTCGAAGGCCTGAGGACACCCCCATGAGTGGTCCCCAGCTTTCTGAGGGCCCCACAGAGTCTGTGCCTGAGGAGCCTCCCAGGAAGAAGCTGTGCAAGAGTAAGCACATAGACTCCCAAGACGAGTCCATCACCTCGGATACCGAACTTGATGCAGAGGGGTCCCCTAAGTCGGCCTCCAATGACGTCTCCTTCTCCGACATCCTGGAGATTTTGAGGTAGAGAGGTGAATGGCCTTCCAAGTCCCCCCCCCTCTGAGGAGGAGTCGGTATTCCTCAAGGCCTTCGGAGCTCAACCTTCCGCCTCCTGGGTGTCTCCACCCTTCGATGAACTCTTAGACCTGATTTGTCGAAGGGTGTGGGAGCACCCTGATTCCGTGGAACCAGTGCCCAGTCGTCCTAATAAGTTCCTGTCTGCTCCCCCGGGGAAAGAGTTTTTGACAAAAGGGGTCCCTGTAGATACCATGGTGGTGGCGTCAGCTACTCAGCAAGAAGTTGCAGAGGATTCTTCCTTTGTCCATCCTCCTAACAAGTAGTCCAGGAGTATGGATCGATATGGGAAGCGTACCCTGTCTTCAGCGACCTTTACACTACGGTCTCTGAATTACCTTTGTCACTTTACTCGGCTCCAGAGAGATCTCCTCAGAGAGTTGGGAGATACCTTGAAGGGTAACATGCCTGAGGCGGTAGCGCAGACTGTTAACGCCCAGTTGTCTACCCTTGGTTCCATTGCAAACTCGTCCATGAGGCTCATATCCTATGCAGCCGAAGGGGCGAGTAGGGCAGCTAGCTCAGGCTTGGCTCTTAGGAGGCAAGCCTGGATGTGCCTGTGTCACTTTGCGGAGGCCTTCAAGTCTTCCTTCACGGACGCCCCCTTCGATGGGTCCTCTCTTTTTGGACCCAAAGTGAAAGAGACTCTCACCAGATGTGAACAGGAGGGTAAGACTTTATCTGCTGTAGGGGCCCATTTTTCTCTTCCCTCTAGGCCTTATCCCAAGGCTCAGAGAGGAGGGAAGATGTGGTTCAAGAAATCACAAAAGTCTTTCTCAGCCACGCATGGTGAGTCCCCCTCCAGAGGCAGAGGTGGGGGGAATTATTCTGGAAGACGCCGTCCTAGGGGCAGAGGAGGCCCCCGCAATCTGGGAGACCGCGACTCATTTCGCGGATCCTCCTATCAGTATGCCTGAGGGATTGCCCGACTGTGCTGCTCCGGAGCCAGTCGGGGGTCATTTTTCAAGGCATCCTCAAGCCTGGGAGAGCATCACTCAGGATCGATGGGTGCTTCGAATAATCACCGGAGGTTACACCATTCCCCTTGTTTCGCCCCCTCCCCTAATCAAAAAAATCCCGGACGTTCCACCCAGTCAAAGGGATCAAGTAACGCTAGAGATATCAAAGCTGCTAAGAAAAGGAGTCATCCAACCGGTCCCCTCAGACCAGATCGGATCAGGAACTTACTCAAAACTCTTTTTGGTGCCGGAAAAAAAAAAAAACCACAGGGGACCTGAGACCCATCTTGGATCTCAGTCGATTGAATCACTACGTCCTGAAGTCCATGTTCCGAATGGTCACTCTTCAATCCATCTTCCCATTGTTGGGAGAGGGAGTATGGATGTGCTCCATCGACCTCAAGGGCGCCTATTATCACATCAAGATAAACAAGGCATCCAGGAATCATGTACGCTTCCGGCTGGGAGCCAGTCATTTCCAGTTCCGAGCCCTGCCCTTTGGTCTCACCACAGCCCCCAGGGTGTTTACCAAGTGCTTGGCAGTGGTGACAGCTCACCTGAGACGTCTAGGATTCCAGGTGTTTCCTTACCTGGACGATTGGCTGATTACCGCCCCCACCAGGCATCTCCTTATCCAAGCCAGAGAGGCTACCATAAACCTTTGTCAAAGGTTAGGAATTACACTAAACTGGGAAAAATCTGCCTTGCTGCCCTCACAGAGTGTTGTATTTATAGGCGCAGAGTTAAACTCGGTCCTAATGAGGGCCTTTCTACCTCAAGAAAGGATTACAGTGTTGCAATCTCAGGTCCAGGCTCTATTGCCCCGGAAGAAGGTCCAAGCCAGGTTAGTTCTTCAGTTATTGGGATCCATGGCGGCGGCCATCATGTTAGTACCCTTAGCTTCTATCAGTCCAGTGGTCCTATCAAAAATTACCCCTCTCTCACCCAATTCTCCTCACAGAGCATTGCAGGCAGGATCTCCATTGGTGGCTATGTTCCTCCAACCTGGACAAGGGGAGGAATCTAGTCCCCCTCTCTCCTGCTGCCACAGTGACCACGGACGCTTCCCAGATAGGGTGGAGGGGGCATTATCTGGGCAGAACGGTCCAAGGCACATGGCAGGATCATGAGGTACACTTACACATCAATGTCCTGGAGATGAGAGCAGTGCTGTTAGCGTTGCAAGCACTTCAGAGCTCTCTTCCCCGGGGAACAATTGCTATTCACTCAGACAGCATATCAGTTTGGTACCTGAACAAGCAAGAGGGAACCAAGTCTTACCCCCTTTGCAGAGAAGCCATGAGAGTGTAGAATTGGGCAGAGTCTTCCCAATGGTTTCTAGTGGCAACGCACATTCTGGGAAAATCCATCGTGATAGCAGACAGGCTAAGCAGAGCTATTCTGATGCCTTACGATTGGTCCCTGAACAACCGAGTTGCTACTCGGATCTTCAGCAGGTGGGGTCAGCCTTGCTGCAATCTCTTTGCCAGTCCCCTCAATGCCAAATGCAGCAACTACTTCACTCTGATCCCCCCACAGGGGGAGTCACCCAGGGACTCTCTAGTCCACGGTTGGACTTCCGGTCTGCTCTATGCCTTTCCGCCGTTTCCAAGAGTGATTCAGAAAGCCATTCACTTGGGAAGCAAGATGATTCTAATTGCTCCACACTGGCCCCGCCAGATCTGGTTCCCCTTCCTTCAGCAGTTCACTGTGGACGGTCCTTGGACTCTGGATCCAGTACCAGACCTTTTGACTCGTATGTCGGGACAGCTCCACCCCTCCCTACAGTCCCTCAGGTTGACAGTCTGGCTGCTCCACTTCCATCGATAGTTAGACTACATTCCTTTTCACCTGAGGTGGTGCATATTCTTTCGTCGTCTCACAAGTCCTCCACCAGAGGAATTTACTCTAGCAAATGGAAGAGATTTTCCATCTGGGCTCAGGCACAAGGTCTGGACCCTTTCACAGCCCCTATATCGGCGGTCTTAGACTTTTTAGCTATGCTCTTCCGACAGGGCTCTGCTCCCTCGACCATTAAAGTGCAGCTGGCAGCCATTTCTAATTTCCATGTATCCTATGAGCCCTCTCTTATGGGCCATAAACTTTGCAAGGCATTTTTGAAAGGAGCCTGATTACTGCGTCCTCCTGTGTCAGAACCCGTCATGCCATGGGATTTAAGTCTGGTATTGCAAGCCATCACTTCTCCACCCTTTGAGCCGGCTGCCACTTGCGAACTGAAATTCTTATCCTGGAAGACGGGGTTTTTAGTGGCCATCACTTCGGCTAGAAGAGTTTCAGAACTTCAAGCATTGTCCATTAGGCCCCTGTATTTGATATTCCATAAGGACAGGGTATCCTTGAGACTTAATCCGTCCTTTCTCCCTAAGGTGTCATCTACATTTAACCTCCACCAATCCATTGAGTTACCTGTATTTTTTCCCAACTTCTCCAACAAGGCGGAGTTCAAATTTCATCAGTTGGATGTGCATAGACAACTAAGATTCTATTTACACAGGACAAAACGCGTAAGAAAATCAGATCGTTTGTCTCTTTTTCGGAGAATAGAATGGGTAGTTCTGTTTCCAAGTGCACAATTTCCAAGTGGATTAAAGATTGCATTACCTTTATTTACTCATCAGCAGGCAGAAACTTACCCTTCCCAGTCAAGGCTCATTCCACTAGGGCGGTCTCGACTTCAGTAGCGTATCATGCCAGGCTTTCGTTGGACGACATTTGTGCAGCGGCCACCTGGGCTTCTCATCACACCTTTATCTCTCATTTACAAGCTGGACATGGCATCTAGAGGCCGGGCTTCCTTTGGTTCCACAGTTCTCAGGAGTATTTTCCTATGAGCCTCCCGGGTTAGAGGTGCTAGGGACGCTGTCCCATCAGTAATGAATGTAGGCGAGATAGGACCACATAACATCAGTTAGTTATGTACTCACCATAACGATCGATGTATGTGGTCCATCTCACCTACATTCTTACGTACCCTCCCACCTGCCCCCTGCCTGAAGGATTTGGAGGATAATTGCTCTGAGACCCTTCAGAATCGGTTTATTCCCTTTTCCTGGTGGATGATACTCCTCTTACTGAGGTTGGTGTATGTGGAGTGACTCGGATGTATGCAAACAAGATCTGGGGGTTTGGGAGAGGTGCAGCCTAGCCAATTAAAGACTTCGTGCTAGAAAATAGTTGGCCGAGTTGGAGGCGATTATCGGCTCCGAACCCATCAGTAATGAATGTAGGCGAGATGGACCACATACATCGATCGTTATGGTGAGTACATAACTAACTGTTCTGTCTAGTCTAGCCCAGTTTTTATATCTTGGAGAATAATATGTAAATTCACTCTGAACTCCTATTATTGAATTCACATCTTCCATAACAAACATTTTCATAATTTTTTTCACAAATCTACCCTCCCTTGTTATATTTTCCTTTCTGGGCCCCAGAGACACATATTCACTGCTGCAAATCAAATTACTGTCCCCTCCTGTAAGTAATATTCCTTGCTGAAAACTGATAATTTCTCCCAGAATTTTTTAAACTCCATTATAGCAGTTTTATGTGGAATGTAAATCCATGCCAGTGTAATCCTCCTCCCTTGCCAGTAGCCCCTTAGCACTACACATCTGCCATTATTATCTTTATCTTCTTTCACTATCGGAGTTCCTCTTACAATTAATGTAAGTGTGGTGACCCCTAACCGGGAAAAGCCGAAAGAAGAAGAGACGACGACTCTTTTCCTTTGCACCAGTTATTCCGCTGAATAACCATCCTGAAAACCTTTCTTTATCAAATGCACATGTTCAGTTCGTTCTAAGTGTGTCTCCTGTAACATAGCTATTTGCACTCTACATTTTTAATATAGTTCACTACTCTTTCTTGTTTATATTTATCTGTGAGGCTATTTATATTTAAATACATTAAAGTTAGTGGATTTTGCATAAAGGATGGACATGGCTATGGTAAATACGTATTTTAAGAAGCAGGAGGAGCATAGGGTGATGTACAAGAGTGGAGGAATATGCACACGTGGATTATATCCTATGCGGGAGAGCCAGTCTGAAGGAGATTGGAGACTGTAAAGTGGTGATAGGGGAAAGCATAGTTAGGCAGCATAGGATGGTGGTTTGTAGAATGACATTGGTGATCAAGAAGAGGAGGAAGAGAGTGATGGCAGTGCCAAGGATCAAATGGTGGAAGTTGAAAAAAGGATGATTGTGAGGTGGAGTTCATGGAAGCATTAAGACAGGCACTGGGTGGCAGTGAAGAGTTACTAAATAGCTAGGTAACTACAGCAGAGCCTGTAAGGGAGGCAGCTAGAAAGTTGCTTGGTTTGACATCTAGTCAGAGGAAGGAGGACAAGGAGACCTTGTGAGGGAACGATGAAGTACAGGAGAGTATACAGAGAAAGAGACTGGTGAAGATGAAATGGGGTTGTCAGAGAGGTGAAGAAAATAGACAGGAGTATAAGGAGATGAATCATATGGTGAAGAAGAGAGAGTTGGCAAAGGCTAAGAATAAGACATATGGAGAGGTCTATGAAAAGTTGGGCACTAAGGAGGGAAAAAAGGACCTGTACCGATTGGCTAGACAGAAGGACCAAGCTGGGAAAGATGTGTAGCAGGTAAGGGTGATAAAAGGTAACAAGGGAAACATCCTTACAAGTGAGGAGTGTATGTTGAGCAGATGGAAGCAGTACTTTGAGGGGTTGATGAATGAAGAGATCGAGAGTGAGATACGGTTGGATGATGTGGGGATAGTGAATCAAAAAGTACAATGGAGGAAGTAAGGACAGCTGTGAAGAGGATGAAGAATGAAAAGGCTGTTGGTCCAGATTACTTACCTGTGGAAGCATGGAGGTGTTTAGGAGAGATGGCAGTGGAGTTTTTAATCCTATTGTTTAATGAAATCTTGGGAAGTGAGAGGATGCCTGAGGAGTGGAGAAGTATTTTGGTACCAGTTTTTAAGATTAAGGGTGATGTATGGAGCTGTAGTAACTACAGAGGGATAAAATTGGTCAGTCGCAGCATAACGTTATGGGAAAGAGTAGTGGAAGCTAGATTAAGAAGAGAGATGATGATTAGTGAGCAACAGTATAGTTTCATGCTGGGAAAGAGCACTACAGATGTGATGTTTGCTCTGAGTGTTGATGGAGAAATAGAGAAGGTCAGAAGGAATTGCATTGCGTCTTTGTGGACTTAGAGAACGCATATGACATGGTGCCTAGAGAAGAGTTGTGGTATTGTATGAGGAAGTTAGGAGTGGTGTAGAAGTATCTGAGTGGTACAGGATATGTACGAGGGTAGTGTGACAGTGGTGAGGTCTGCAGTAGGGGTGATGGATGCATTTATGGAGGTGGGATTACATCAAGGATCAGCTCTGAGACCTTTCTTATTTGCAGTGGTGATAGGTTGACAGATGGGATCAGACAGGAGTCCCCGTGGACTATGATATTTGCGGATGATATTGTGAGCTGTAGTGAGAGTAGGGAACAGGTTTTGGTGACCCTGGAGAGGTGGAGCTATGCTCTAGAGAGGAGAGGAATGAAGGTCAGCAGGACTAAGGAAGAATATGTGTGTGTAAATGAGAGGGAGGATATAGAGGATTGGTGAGGATGAAGGGAGGAGTAGAGTTGGCAAAGGTGGATGAATTTAAATACTTGGGATCAACAGCTCAGAGTAATGGTGAGTGTGGAAGAGAGGTGAAGAGAGTAAAGGCATGGTTAAGTGGGTAGAGAAGTGACAGGAGTGATTTGTGACAGACTGGTACCAGTAAGAGTGAAAGCGAAGGTCTACAAGAGGGTAGTGAGGCCAGCTATGTTGTATGGATTGGAGACAATGACAAAAGAGGGTAGTGAGACCAGCTATGTTGTATGGATTGGAGACAATGACACTGGCAAAAAGACAGGAGTCAGAGCTGGCAGAGTTAAAGATGTTAAGATTTGCATTCGGTGTGAAGAGGATGGACAGGATTAGTAATCAGTATATTAGAGGGTCAGCTCAGGTTGGACGGTTTGGAGGCAAAGCTACAGAAGTGAGATTGCATTGGTTTGGACATGTGCTGAGGGGGGATGCTGGGTATGTTGGGAAAAGGATGCTAAGCATGGACCTGCCAGGTAAGAGGAAAAGATGAATTCCTAAGATAAGGTTTATGGATGTTGTCAGGGAGGACATGCAGGTGGTTGGTGTGACAGAACAAGATGCAGAGGACAGGAAGAAATGGAAACAGATGATCTACTGTGGCAACCCCTAATGGAAACAGCTGAAAGAAGAAAGAAAGTAAGCATCACTGTATTAAAAAGTTATTCCTACCACACTTTTTTGTTAAATGTCTAGTTTCAGCTTTTGTGTTGCATGCACACAGTGTTTGGCAGGTTGAACTTTTATACACTTGTTTCTTGTCATTTCCATTTGAGCCTATGTCACATCTTATAAAACTTTTTGTTTTATTGAAAGCTCTCAAACAAAAAAAAACTCTCCCAGTACACCCCTAAAACCTATTAACTTAATACTAACACACAAAAACTATGTGCATCTTCAAATATTGACAATGTTCTTCATATTTCACTGTTGCAGTCTTCACATTTGGGTTATCTGCTTGCAGTAGCTCTCAGTCGGCCTGATTAACAAAGTCTTGGGTCCTGCGTCGGTTGCTGTCTCTTCCGTGACGTCAGGTTGTCAGTGGTATAAAACATGCAGCTGACGTCATTACATCAGTCTTTCTTGCCGTGCCCAAAGCTGAAGCAGTTTGCTAGTGCCGGTCGGCCGACTCCTGAAATTTTCGTTTTCGACTTTCAGAACCGATGTCTTCAACTAAAAGCTAAGTACCCCGCTGGGGAAACTTTTTCTTCCTCTAAACCAATGTCAGTAAAAGAAAATAATTACATTTCTTGCGGAAAGCAAATACCTCATAAAGATTTTCATTAGTACTGTATTCCTTGCCTAGGCCCTGACCACAACGTACCTCACTGTCAGTTTTGTGCCTTATTTAAACCATGAACTATCCGTCATCGGTATATTTGCGCTTTTAAATATTTTGGTGCTCGGTTCAGTTATCCTGATATGTCTTCCGACATTCCGAAAAAACGCAATGATAAAGACAAAGACAGGCCGCCTAAGTCCAAAGCTGCCAACGACGCTTCTCCTAAGCCAGTCTCTAGTTCGCCAGTACTCAGTGAAGCGCTTTCGCAGCCCCTGATACCAGCGTCTTCAGATTCACAGGCCTCTACTGAGACCCATTCGGAGTCCGGTATGCCACGAGATGCTTCAACTGTGGAACCTGCGGATGTCTCTACCTTGGATGGGTCCGGAGCCGCTGTGCAGGCTCCGGCTTCTGAGGGTGTATTCAGGCCTACTGACTTGCATATTAAACCTACGCCATCTTCTTCTTCAATGCCTAAAGCTCAAACCATGCTTAGAAAACTGACGCCAAGACCGCATGGTCAGGCCTCTATGCCTAAAAAACAAATAAGAATGGCTGAAGACCTTATTACTTTAATCAGGGGAAGCCAACCTTCCCCCCTGTAAGAGACCTAGCACTGAGTTTGCTTATGATGCTTCTGACCAGGATTCTGAAATTTCTGTTTCCTCTGATGACCAGGATTTACCCTTATCTACCTATGAGGATTCTGATGCTGAGGACTCTATTCCCTCTGCTTCCACCCCCAGAGGATTTCTCTTTTGGTGAAACCTTGCATACTCCCTGGGAGCATTTTCGTTGGGAAAGTCAGGATTTCTCTGATTCTAAAAAGAGGCGTAGGGATCTCTTACTCCTGCCCCAGCACAGGCCTTTAGCTATACCTCCTGTACTGGACATTGTAGATGATGCCTTTTCGGAATTTAGCATGGCCCCTGACTCTCTACCTCCTGCTGCCAGAAAACCTGATAGATATTACAGGGTTCCTGACTCTCACAAGTTCCTTTTCAAAAATCCTACTGTGGATCCTGAAACCATTTCACAGGGACCCAAGGGCATTAAAGCTACTACTGCCAAAAATACTACCCCCTTTGATGGAGACTCCAGGGCGCTGGATAGATGGGGTAAGAAGGTATACACTTCTGCAACTTTGGCCATTAGGGCCTTGAATTGCCAGTTTCATATGTTGAAGTATCAGCAGCATATTACTGGATTGCTTAAACAGAAAATTATGTTGATTCCTGATTGTGCTGAAAATAAGGATTTACAGGATTTAATGCATTCTGCTGAACAAGTTGGTAAACTTGCATTGCAATGTGGTTTTGATTTACTAGAGGCATCTTGCAGGGCTGCTGTAACTGGGTCTGTACTTAGAAGGCATGCTTGGCTTAAGGAGCAATCCTTGCCAGATAATGTTAAAGTGAAATTACTGTATGCTCCCTTAAATCAGGACCGCCTGTTTGGCAACAAGGCAGAAGACGTTCTTGAAAAGATGGAGGAAAAAGCTAAATCTATGCAAACTGTTAAATATTTTTTACAAGTACAACCTCCAAGATTTAGTAGGCATTGGCCTTCTAAGAACTGGTCCTTTCCTGCCTCTTCCAGACCTTCCCAGTCCAAACCCAGATCCAGCAGAGCACCCAAGCTTCAGTCCCAGAGGACGCACAGGACTAAGCAGTGGGGGGCCTCCACTTTCAAATCTTGGAGTACTAAAACTCCCCCCTAAAGTAAACTGTCTCAGTGACTTATTTTTAAAACTTCCAAGCACATCTCAACTGACTGCCCCTTTGGGGGGGGGAGATTGCACTCATGCAAAGAACTGGGGACTCATTACCCAGGACAAATGGGTTTTAAATATAGTGTCCCAAGGATACAGATTTCACTTCCACATGTTACCATCTCCAAGCGGTTGGCTGGATTTACCTCCAAATCAGTGGGCAGAGGCCCAAAAGCAAGTACTCTCTCTCTTAAGCATAGGGCTGTTCAGTTGGTACCAGAAGAGGAAAAGGGACATGGTTTCTACTCAAGACTTTTCCTGGTACCCAGAAAAGACAATTCATGGCGTCCTATCCTGGACCTGTCTACTGTAAACAGCTTTTTGGTGATTACAAAATTCAAGATGCTGACTCTTCACCAGTTGCTTCTTATGCTAGGCAAAGATGCCTGGTTGGCAACACTAGCTTTATAGGAAGCATACCTGCATATCCCAATCAGGGAATCTTGCAGAAAATAGCTATGCTTCAAAGCAGGCTACATGCAGTTCTCTGCATTATCCTTTGGCTTATCTACTGCGCCTAGGGTATTCACAAAGTGCCTAGCTCCAGTCATTGCATTTTGCAGGCAAAGAAATATTCAAATATACCCATACCTGGACGATTGTCTAATTCAGGCAGAAAACCAGGACATACTTTTGAATCATCTGGCTTTTATACAAAGGGTGCTAACTTGTCTGGGGTACACCATAAATGAAAAGAAATCGCACCTGGGTACCCTGTCAACAAATTAAATTCCTGGGAGCAAGCTTGAATACAACTTCCCAGATGGCTTTCCTCACGCCAGAGAAACAAATTCACTTGACAATCTACTTGTGGCCACAAAAACCCTGCTATCTGCAAGACAAATACTGCAAGCCTTGGGGTTCATGGCCTCCTGCATTCTTCTAATTCCATATGCAAGACTGCATATGAGGAAACTACAATGGTATCTAAAAAGCCTATGGTGTCAACACTCTCAGGATCTAGAAGCAATGATTCCTATCATACCTTGCATACACCTAGAGTTCCTTTGGTGGGCAGAGGCCTGCCACCAAAACAAGGGACTACCATTCACACTACCCCCTGTGCCCAAACCCTAACAACAGACGCATCAGACTATGCATGGGGGGCGCACTTGGCAGGGAAGTGCATTCAAGGCAAATGGAACCCAAGTCAAATGCACTTGCACATCAATCAAAAAGAAATGTTAGCTGTACAGAATGCTCTGACAGCCTTCAAGGACTACATTCTTCCAGGACAATTAATGGTAAAGATGAACAACACCACCGTTATGTGGTACATAAACAAACAGGAGGGTACACATTCTTACCCCCTCTGCAGACTAGCCATGGCATTGTGGAACACAGCCTTGAGCTACCAAGTGCATCTACAAGCTCAATTCCTGCCAGGAAAACTAAATACACTGGCAGATGGACTAAGCAGAAACCTCATGGACCCACACGAGTGGAAACTGGAACCAGGGATTTTCAACATGTTGACAAGCAAATGGGAGAGCCCAGATATAGACCTGTTTGCTTCCCCCCAAAACTATCAATTGGAAATATTTTGCACAAGGATCCCCCACAGACAAGCTTGGAAAGTAGATGCTCTGTCCTTCAGCTGAAAAAAACTATCAGTTTATGCCTTTCCTCCTCTGCCTCTGCTCTCCAAAGTACTACTAAAGATCAAACAAGACAAACCAAGGATGATTTTGATTGCATCAGACTGGTCACACCAACTCTGGTAACCCCTCCTGTGCAGTGTGTTACTGTTGGCCCCATTGCACCTGCCTCAGACCCCTACCCTGCTGTCTAAGCAGGAGAACCAGGTTTTGCACCCTCAGCTTCAAACACTGAACCTAGCAGCCTGGCTTAATTACCTAATCTCTCCTTTACCATCCCTCAGTAAACCAGTGATGGATATAATTTTAGAGGCAAGGAGATCTAGTACTAAAAAATCTCATGCTGAAAAATGAAAAAGATTCTGTGCCTGGAACCATTCTCAAGGGAGGAGCACAGCAGTGCCCAATTTACCTCAGATTTTACAGTACTTAACTGAGATGCTTCACAAGGGCCTGTCTTTTTCCTCAATAAAAAGTCATGCCAAAAAATTTACGACCACCCAGGAGAGCTCCAACTCCAACCTGGGACCTTAACTTTATATTGGAGAAACTCACCCTTCCTCCTTTCGAACCAGCTGCTACTGCAGATTTAAAATTCCTTTCTTGGAAAACAGCTTTCCTTTCAGCAATCACTTCAGCAAGAAGGGTATCTGAATTACAGGCCCTTATGGCAGTGGAGCCTTTCATCATCTTTCATGCAGACAGGGTGTCCCTCAGGCCCAATCCCTCTTTCATGCCAAAGGTGGTATCAAGTGTGGCCCTTAATTAGTCCATTCATTTGCCAACCTTCTTTGCTAATCCACAGAACAAAAGGGAACAAATACTGCACTCCTTAGATGTGCACAGGCAACTTAGATTCTACTTGGACAGGACTAAACATCAAAGGAAATCTGAACAACTGCTGATGGCATTTGCTGCAGGGACAGAGGGGAAGGCTATTACAAAGCAAACTATCTCTAAAGGGATAGGCCATTGCATTCATTTCTGCTGCAAGCAACATGGAAAACCTATCTCGCAGGGGATTAGACTTGACTCAACCAGGGCTGCATCTACCTCTGCAGCCTTTCTCAGAGGCGTACCTACCAGGGACATCCTAGAAGCTGCTACCTGGAGTTCTGTACATACCTTCACCAAGCATTACCATTTGCCAGTCTTCTCTAAATCCAGAGCTGGCTTTGCCACTGCTGTCTTGCAGGGCCTTATAGCTGGTCCTAATGCTGTATAACTCTATCCTCCCAACCATAGCTTTGGGAATCTACCCAAATGTAATGACTGCAACAGTGAAACACGAAGAACATAGTACAGTTGTGTACACTTACCATAAATGAAGATGTTCGAGTGTATTCACTGTTGCAGTCCTGGTTACCCTCGCTCCAGCCCCCTGACTTCTTTTGGCTATACCTCTTCTCTCCTTTACAGTGCTTAAAAGCTTTTTGGTGTATTTGCTTTTTTGTTGGAGGTATAACCTTGTATATTTATAGATTTAATTGCTTTCCATTAGGGGGGCACCTGACATCTGGGGCAAGAAAAGCTGATGTAATGACGTCGGCTGCATGTTTTATACACCTGATGACCTCACGTCATGGAAGGAGAGACAGCAAGTTACGTAGGACCCAAGACTTTGTTAATCAGGCTGACTGGGGGCTACTGCAAGCAGATAACCCAAATGTGAAGACTGCAACAGTGAATACACTCGAACATCTACATTTATGGTAAGTGTACACAACTGCACTTTTTCCCATTCTAATAGGAACAAAAGTCCCAAACTGATGGCCATACTCTCATACTTGAATTAACTTTAAAGAAAGATTATCCATGCTAAGGTGCATGATGCATCATGTGCTTTAACTAAGTGCTGATAGTTTTTTGTCATGTCTTTATAGCTCTCCCAGCTGGGAAAACCCCTGAATGTTTTCACAAAACATTAACTACCTTGGGAAAGCCCCAGAATGCTTTCAGAGAACATTATCTACCTTGGGGAAAAACCCTGAATGCTTTCAGGGATCATTATCTCCTAGCCAGTTTCTCTTTTCTTTTTTATCCCTAAATCCTAGCCAATCATTGTCCTCCACAAGATTGTTGTCAGTTTCTCTTTATTAGATTGTCTCCTTGGAGACATGAGAACCAGGCAACCAGTTTCTTCTTACCAGATTTTTTCTATGAAAACATGAAGACCAGGTGAGAGTACATGTATTTGCTAGAAAAAAGCCTTATAACATTCAGTGTACTTCTTTATTTACTTGCTCTCTCTTAAAACTCGTTACAAAATCAATCTAATGTCTTTAATCCAGTAATTACCCCATAAAAGAATGAGAAAAAGCACATTATTTTTTTCTTTTATCATGCTTTTTAACCAGGCTGTTTTCTACATTTCATTGTCTAAATTTCTTTCTCTTTTCTTCTCTCTCTCTTCTTGTTCAGTTTTAAGAAAAGAAAAAAAAATAGAACAGCAGCACCTGTTTACAATCCATATTACACCTACAAATAACTGATTTTTTTTTCTTTATAGCATGTAAAGAAAACCACATGCCACAAAATTGGTACTAAAGGAAAAAAAGCTTTACTTAATGACATGAAGTAGGGCATATGCTTTAGAGTCCCCCACTACAACATATTCTGAAAAAGTCCAGTATTTTCAGATTTTCTTGTTCAGTCATATTTCACAAATATAATTATTGCATTGTAATCCCATATTAATTTACTGGTTTTATTGCTGTTCATCTCCGAAGTCTTGTCTCTGCCTTTTTTCCAATGTGCTTTCAATTCTTCTAGTTAACTATCATGCTCCCTTCCTTCTCTCCAACATTTTCCGTTGAAAATTTTGGAAAGGTTTCATAGGTACAGTCCCTTTGTGGTCTTTATTACCAGAAGAACAAGAAACAGAATTTCCTTTTGTTTTACAACTTACTTTTTGTTGGACAAACTTTTGTATTTCTTCCTTAGCATGTACTTCATCAAAAAATGATTTTCTACCTCCAGGGAAGAATACTTTTAAGACAGCTGGGTACAGCAGTTTGAATCTCACACCTGCATCTCGACATTCTCTGAAAGGTGAAATAAATTTGCTCTTCTGTCTGGTGTACAATGAGTAATCCATTCTCCACAAACACTCTGCTGTCTCCCACTTTTAGTACTTTGTCTTTCTGTCACAGTTTTGTCAGAATCAGCTCATTTTGCTGGTAGGATTTCATCTTTACTATTAAGGTCTAGGTTGCTTTCTTATAGCCAGGTTTGGAGCATACACACGATGTGCCCTTTCAACTAACAACTCCTGCTGTGGAATACCAGTCCAATTGCATATTTGTGCTTTCATAAAATGAATGCAGTCTGTTCCTTCCAGCTTCTCTGGTATAGCTGAAAATCTCAGGTATTCCCTACACATGCGTTGTCCTCTAATTCTATTATTTTTTGAAACATCTCTTTCAGAGCAGTCTCATAGTCAATCAGCCTTTTCTTCATTTCATCCCCTGATTTTTGCAGCTTTATCATCTCATTTGAATATTTGTTTAAAGCTTCTTCCATTTTTTCCAGCCTTTTTTTGTTTGTGTTGATATACTCCGTCACTGTTTTGTTTATTTTAACCAGGTCTGTATGCAGTTGTCTTGTATCTTCCTGTAAGTTATTGGAAGTCGTGTCTGAAGGTTGCATTGCTTTTAGCTGAACAGCTGCAGAACTTTCTGCAATCAGTGTCTCTCTCTCCCTCACGTTTTGTAGCTGATTTTTCCAGGTCTTCTGTATTTCTTTATTCCTGGCATCCAGGCAGTGCACTTTCTAGCCAGTTACTGAAATTTACCCATAAACACAAGTCTTCTGGTCTTAACTGCTTAGTTTCTGTTTTCACACTGGGAGAGCTAGAAATAAGCTGTTAATCATTGTGCAGCCATCTTGGAAGTTCTGCATATGATTCTTATGTGTGGCCCACAAGATTACTCTGCTACCTCTTCCTGCATGGTAGGATGTCTCATGATCACCTTGTTGGTTAGTGGACAGTTTACAATAATTATATAACCATCCTTCCTCATAGATAGGCTTATAGCTAACTGCTAGGCTAGCTGTACTTACATGCAATTTTAAGCCTAGCCAATCTGTCTTCAAATGTGAGAATTAAACCCTGCACCATGTACCTATTGTGGTAAATACCTTAACTATTATGCCAACCCCTTATTTTTTCTTCCCCATTTCTTTTCTTGTGTTTTTCAAGTGCTATAGGCTACACTTAAAAAAAAAAAAAAAAACACTCAAGGCTTGATTGATGACTCCTGAAAAAGTGCACATGCAAGCTGCCAAAGAAAGGTACAGCATCATCCTGTCCCAGATGTGGGTAGTCATCGATCAAGGGTTTGGCCTCCTGAAAGTCTGTTTCTGTTGCCTGGAGGGGTTGGGGGGGGGGGTGCCCTAAAGTATGACCCTGATACTGCATGCAAGATGTTTACTACATGTTGCATTCTGCACAATACGATCTGCTGATCTAGTGGTGACTGGACCCATGATGGCACTGCAGCTCCCAGTGTGGGTCCTTTCACGACTGATGATAGTGTTGTTGGCCAGGCAACATTCATAGTAAAGGGACTCTATGTAGCAAGTTGTGCACGCAGGTAGAGAGGCATCTTCTATTCCACAACTATGGACCATAATATTCAGGTTATTGTTAAATTTATTATAAAAACAGAGTATAACTGATGTTTGCAGTGCTATGTGTGGGTTATGCTCTGTGATGAAAGACTTGCTGTCACTGCACATCAGACATTACCTCTTGTCTTGTAAGAATTTTTTTTGTCACACTTTAACACTACGGGCGGCCACGGTGGTGCAGTGGTTAGCATTGCCCCCTCACAGCAAGAGGTTCTCTGGTTCGATCCTCGGCTGGGGTGCCTTCTGTGCGGAGTCTGCATGTCCTCCCTGTGGTCGAATGGGTTTCCTCCCACATCCCAAAGACATGCTGTAGGTGGATTGGACACTCTAAATTGGCCCTAGGTGTGAGTGCGTGCATGTGTGTGCCTTCTGTGGAAGGCTGGGCGCTGGGCTGGCAACTCGACACCGTAAAACTCCACTGCCAATCATGAGCGGACAGGTGATCCGCTGTGGCGACCCCTAACCGGGAAAAGCCGAAAGAAGAAGTCGTCACACTTTAACACACTACATTGTGGTATTTGCTGAGTTAAGCATTATGATGAATCTTGCCATAGCCAAATCTAATTTATTTGGGCTGCTTTTTTTGATAAAAAGCCTTGTAAGCTTATTACTGAAACCATGGCCCAAGTAAATTTAGAGTTTTCCTAGGTGACAGTCATGCAAGGCAGTGGTCCATAGAGTTTAATGGCCGTATCTCTGCACATGCACATCATCCATCCATTAAACTCTATGGATGCACTTTGTGTTTTTCCCTGAGTTGACGTCACTGAGGTTTAATATTGCCCTTAATCTAAAGTGACATAAGTGCAGAGGAAAATAATTCTACGAGGAGTATGTCTCCTTGTAAGAAAACACAAAAGTTCACAATTGCTAAAAAGCCTGATCAGCACTTTAAGCACTGCATAATTTGTTGGAAAAGGTAAGTCATGCAAATGTGACAACACACTTTAAGTATAGCTACTCGTATAGTTTAGATCTACTTCTTGTTTATAGTTACCGTCTAGCAAGAGTCATGCCTCACTGTTCACTGAGATACTTGCAGTGAAGGGAATTGGTAACATGTAAGGAATATGTACATTTTGTACTGTATTGTTGCATTTGTTTGGTTTAGGGACTGCTGCTGCTGGAATGTCCAACACACTAGAATTGCTGTTGCACTACTTGACTGAGCAGCTTGAAGAAACGTGTGTAATTTAACCATGTACTGCAGCTGTATTACACCTTGCAGTTTTAATGAGGTGCTACCTTTCACAGAAAATCATAAATTTCCTTTAATATGTTCTAATGTTTTTGTACTTCTTTTTGTTAAAAAGTACTTATTTACTGCTATCTTTGCAACCATCATCCAACAAGTAGAGTGCCAACACATTCTGGTGCCTGTCCAGAAGAAAACAAGACCCCTAATATTAATTCCAAAAAATCATCAGCTCAGCCAGTGTTTGCAAAATACTTTTTCCATTTAACAATCAGTAGTGTTTTGCAACTCACTTTAATACTATTCCCCATGAGAAGATGGGACAAAACCTTGAAATATTATCCTTAACTACTTTATCTCCTAAAAGAGAAAATAAAAGATTTAAACCACATATTTAACTATTTACAGAACTCCCAACCCTATGTTCATGTTTTAGTCCAATTGAAACGGGCATTCCTGTTCCTAACTTGTATATCCAGGTGTTCTGTAGCTTTGTACTATCCACATTTCCTGTTAAAACTTCATTGTTATTCCCCTAGAACAAATCTTCTCTCCATTTAAACCACACCTTCCTATGTCACATGCTCTCACTATGTCAGTTTCCCCTTCTTTCTTCCAACTCCAATTTTTCATAATCTTGACGACAGTTTGGGTCAATGCCATGATTTTCTTTTAAATTGTTATCCCTTCCTTTCCTATAGTCATACGCTTTTCCACCAATTCTTTTTCCCTTTTAGGAATTGCGATGATATGGGCAAGTGGTAGCGTAGCCAGCTGGAGTTTTGTAATGATTTGTAAAGTAGAATCAGCAGAGAGACTGTGGTGTTTGGAAGCTGAAGAAAATGAGAGGCAGAAGCAACATGAAAAGGAAATGCTGACTCATTGCCAGGGCCATAGAGATAATGGGTAAGGGAGTAACCATACCCCAGAAGAAATAAAGGACAGTAAACTTCTTCCTCAATACCAAGAAGATGATTTTGATAGTTTTATTCATATATTTGAAAGAGTATGCAAACAGTATAATGTTGACCGAGGGCTCTGAGTACCATTCTCACCCCCTTACTCCATAGTAAAGCTGTAACTGTTGATCTGATGTCAATCTTCATTTATCCTTGACATATGGGACTCGATTCTGACTGTCGAAACCAGCTTGGCCGTTATAACAGCTCGTGGAAACTAAAAACTCTTGAGCACAAATGCATGGATCTCACCATACCCAATAGAACCAAGACGCTCTCCTCCAAAAAAAGGAAGCCAATCTGGTGGTCCCCTGCCATAAACAAACTCTACAACAGAAGGAATAAACTGTTGCAGAAAAAGGTGAAGTCCCAAGACTGGAAAAACTCCCTTATCAGCCTCAACAAAAAGTTGAGATCCCTCATCAAATCTTCTAAAGCTAGCTATGAAAACAGAATTGCAGCAGATAGTAAACACAACCACAAGGCCTTCCATAGTTATGTAAAGAATCTACACTGCAATACCCAGATTTCTCTGAGCTACTGCACAATGGTATTTCCTATGCCAAGCCAACAGATATTGCCAGTATACTGGCTGACAGATTCAGTGCCAATCCCCCCACCCCACCCCAAAGGACCAATCACAATACCAGTAGATTGCCAGGCACCCAGTATTACTGCTTGCACAGGTTAAAACAAAACTGTCCAAGGCCAAGAATACAGCATCTATGTGACCTGACAATATCCCTGGTTGTGTTCTACATGAACTACAGAGTGAACTTGCACCTCAACTGTGTGTCCTGTTCAATCAGCTCAGGCTTTGTTCCTATCGAATGGCGCACTGCTACAGTCATCCATCTCCACAAAGGAGGAGTGACTACAGACCCTGGGAATCGCCCCATTAGCCTGACGAGTCTGATATGTAAAGCTATGGAATGCATCATCATGGACCTAATAAACAAGGATATAGGGAATCTCCAAGTTCTGTATCCCACACAGTTTGATTTTGTGAAGGGTAGATCATGCCTGCTCAACTTGGTCGACTTCTTTGAGTCAGTCACCAAAGCTGTGGATGAAGGCAAGGTGGTTCATACAGCCTCCCTTGATCTGGCCAAGGGTTTTGATACCATTCCCCACTCAGGAATCATAGAAAAACTCCCTAAGCTTGGCATCAACCCCCTGTATCATTAGGTGGGTTGCAAACTGGCTCACAGAACCCATAGTGTGAAAGTAGCGGACTCTAAGTCAGACTGCCAACTTGTCATGAGTGTTCAGTTCTGGGTCCTCTCCTGTTTGGTATCTATTTCTTTGAAGTCAAGGCCAACATGAAGTGACTCTGGCTGACAAAGTTCGCAGACAATTGCAAGTTGGGAGCTATTATTAACTTCCCAAGTGATGTTGACATCCTACAGAATGGCCTCATTGAGACCAACGACTGGTGTCAGAACCATGGCCTTAAGCTCAATGCCAAAAAATGTGTCATCATCCCCTTTGGGAAAAACCCGGTTCCCATGAATTACCACATTGATGGTAGTCCACTGAACACAGAAGGCATTATAAGAGATCTGGGAACACAGGTTGACAGCAATCTCTCTTTTGATCACCACATTGCCACTGTGGTCAGAAAGTCCTTCTGTGTGGCACATCTCATTACTCATTCCTGCATCCAGGAAGAGGTCATTGTCTCCCTCTACTCTTCCCTCATTAGACCAATCATCAAGTACAATGCCCCATTTGGCATGTACCTCACCAGACACCTGCAACAACTGGAGAGGCCGCAAAAGTACCTCCCAAAGAGAATCCTAGGCCTTAAACACTTGTCCTATATGGACAGACTCAAAAAAACCCTCCAATTATTCGCTGTCTCATATCGCCTACTTAGAGGCGATCTCTGCTTGAGTTACCAAACCATGTCTGACCCAGCTCTGTTAGAAATGCTGCATCTAAAGAAATCTAAATCCCTCAGCACCACACGCTCCAGAGACCTCAGCCTCATTACCGCAATTAACAGAACATGCTGGAGGGACAGGTTCATAACCCAGAGACTGCCAATGGTATGGAACAGACTTCCCATACATGTCAAGCAGAGCACCTCACTGATCCTCTTCAAGAGAAATCTTGATGAGTGGATGGGAAACAGAAAATTCACCCAGGGGATAACTCCAGTGGCTCTACTCGACAGAGGCACTGGGAACTAAAGTCGGGTGGCACTATGCAAGGGTAATCCTATGGCTAGGCTTGTAAAGGCCCTAGGGCCATAAGCCTAGTGCACACCTATGAACTTATGAGCTAAGTCCCTACCCAGAATGCTCCTCTCTAGAATACCTTAGATCTTGTTTGCTGCTCTTCTACATAAGATGCTCCAGCCAATATCTCTCTACAGCTTAGTGTACTTTCATTATTTTTTTATTGTTGCAAATTTACTTAAACCTTTTTCTACCTACCCATTTAACTTTCACCTTCCTTTACACTTTGGTGTTCTTACCTACCATTGCTGGGAGTTTTTTTTTTTTTCTGTTTCAACTGTAGTTGAATTTTCCTTTTGGTGAGTGAGTGTACTATTTCCCTTTTACCTCTTGGTGACTGATCTACCATCATTGGTAGCTCTATTCCTTGTCCCCCAATCTCTTGGTAGATGTTCTTCGTGTTTCACTGTTGCAGTCATCACACTTGGGTTATCCTACCAGGGGTAGCCCTCAGTCGGCCTGAATACCAGAGGCTTAGTATTTCTGCGTCAGTTGCTGTAGCTCCAGGACTGACGTCAGGTCGTCAGTGGTATAAAAACAGGCAGCTGACGCTATTATATCAGTCTTTCTTGCTGAGGAGCCCAAAGCAGAAGCAGTTCGCATGAGTGCCGGTCGGCCGCTACCCAACTTTTCGTTTCCGAATTGAAGTTGAAGTCTTCTAAAGCTATGTACCCTGTTGGGATCCTTTTTTCTTGCTCTAACCGATGTCAGAAAAAGTTAACAATTGTCTCGCCTGTGGAAAGCCAATACCACACCGAGATTCTTACTGCGTCACCTGTTTAGGCCCAGACCACAACGTCCCTCACTGTCGGTTTTGTGCTTTGTTCAATGCTAGAACTATATGTCGTCGGGCCCTTATTGTAGCTAAATATTTTCACTCTCGATCTCCGTATTCCGAAATGGCTTCGGTAAGCCATCCGACTACCAATCTTCCAAAAAAAGTAAGGCTAAAGACAGACTGCACAGGTCCAAAACTGCCGACAACGCTTCCGTTAAGCTAGTCGCCAGTTCGCCGGTACTCAGTGAGGCACTTTCGCAGCCCCTGATGCCCACTTCTGTGGATTCGCAGGCCGCTACCGAGACCCGTTCGGAGTCCGGTATGATGCAAGACTCTTCATTGACTAAGGATCCTGCGGATGCCTCTACCTTAGATGGGTCCAGAGCCACTGAGCAGGCACCGGCTTCTGAGGAAGTTCTTCGCACTACCGATACTCGACATAAACCAATGACGTCTTTCGCGTCTTCAGTTCTTTCAAAAACTACTGAGTTTCTAAGACCCAGGGTACAAACTACGCCTAAAAAACTGATGACCCAAGCTCAAGCACCTGCTTCCTTGCCTCAATATCAAATGCTTAAAATGGCGGAAGACCTTATCTTGCTTATTAGGGGAAGCCAGCCTACCCCTTCCAAAAAGAAAAAGAAACCTGTCCCCAGTAGTTTTATCTGACCAGAAGTCCAGTGACTCTGAAGTTTCTGAATATGAAGACATGCAACCCTTGTCTGCTGATAAGGATTCAGATGAATCCATGCCTTCTGCCTCTCCACTAGAGGATTTTTCATTTGATGAAACCCTACATACTTTAAGGGAGCATTTCCAGTGGGAGTGTCAGGACTATCCTCCATCCAAAAAGAGACTCAGGGAATTCTTAGATTTACCACAGGACAGACCTTTAGCCATTCCTTCTTTCCTGGATGTTGTGGATGATGTTTTTATGGAATCCAGTTTAACTCCTGACACCCTGCCTCCTGCTCCCAGGAAGCCTGACAGGTATTACAGAGTCCCTGACTCTCACAAATTTCTTTGCAACAATCCTACTGCTGACCCAGAGGTCATCTCCCAAGGACCTAAAGGAATAAAAGCAATCATAGCTAAGAATCCCACCCCCTCAGACAGGGATTCCCGAGCTTTAGACAGATTGTGTTAATAAGTATACACCTCTGTAACTCTTGCCATTAGAGCACTAAATTGTCAGTTCCGCATGCTGAAATACCAGCAACATACTATGAAACTCCTTAAAAAATATCTATCTTTCTGGCTTGTGCAGAAAATAAAGAATTACAGGACCTTATGCATTCTGCAAGCCAAGTTACTAGATGCACCTTGCAATGTGGCTTTGACGACCTAGAAGCATCCTGCAGGGCAGCAGTCACAGGTTACAAGACATGCTTGGCTTAAGGAACAGACCTTGCCAGACCATATCACATCAAAACTATTGGATGCACCATTGAACAAAGACAATTTGTTTGGCACCAAGGCAGAAGAGGTCTTAAAAAAGATGGAAGAGAAAGCTAAATCTATGCAGACAGTTGGACTTCTTGCAGGTCCAGCCTGTGAAGTTCAGTAGGCATTGCCCCTCCAAGCACTGTTCCTTTCCGGCCCCCTCAAGACCAGCTCAGACAAGACCTAGGGGAAGCAGACCCCCCAGACAGCAGTCCCAGGGAATGCATAGATCTAAGCAATGGAGTTCCTCCACTTCAAAAACAGGGAATGCTAAGCCACCCCCTTATGGAAAGAACTCATATTGACTTTACACCTCCATCCCTTACCTCTGCCCACCTGCTTGTGCCCCTAGGAGGAAAACTCTCCTCCCATCCCAAAAACTGGGCTTCTATCACCAACGACCGATGGGGTCTCAACATAGTGTCCCAGGGATACAAATTTTATTGCTACACTCTACCTACCCCAAAAGGGTTCCCAGATCTTTCTCCGAACCAGTGGGCAGAGGCACAAAACCAAGTCCATTCCCTGCTTTCCATGAGGGCAATGCAGTCTGTTCCTACAGACCAGATAGGCCAAGGTTTCTATTCCAGGCTTTTCCTCGTACCCAAAAAAGATGGCACCTGGCGCCCAATCCTCGATCTGTCAATTCTAAACACCTTCCTGGTGATACCAAAATTCATAATGCTCACCCGCCAGCAGCTTCTTCCTATGCTATTCAAGGATGCATGGTTAGCCACCCTAGACCTAAAAGAGGCCTATCAACACATCCCAATCAGGAATTCCTGCAGGAAATATCTGTTTCAGAGCAGGATCTATGCACTTTCAGTTTTCTGTGCTTCCCTTTGGCTTATCCACTGCTCCCAGAGTTTTCACAAAATGCCTGGTTCCAGACATTGCTTTTTGCAGACAAAGGAATATTCAAATTTACCCCTACTTAGACAACTGCCTGATTCAGGCAGACAGTCAAGAAAAGCTGTTACAGCACCTGACCTTTATAAAGCACCTACTGACCTCCCTGGGGTACACTGTAAAGGAAAATAAATCCAAACTAGTACCCACTCAAAATATGGTATTCCTGGGAGCAAGCTTGGGCACAGCATCCCAGATGGCATTCCTTACTCCAGAAAAACAAGCCCATCTGACAGGCTACTTCTCTCAACTAGCCACCAGAACCCAGTTATCCGCAAAGAAAATCCTGCAAGCTCTAGGGTTCATGGCATCCTGCATTTTACTCATTCCATATGCCAGACTGCATATGAGGAAACTTTAGTGGTACCTAAAAAGCCTTTGGTGTCAACACTCTCAGGACCTGGAAACTATCATACCTATGATACCCTGCCTAAGGAAAGATTTTCTTTGATGGGCAGCAGCATGTAACCACAACAAGGGTCTTCCCTTCTCACAACCCCACGTCGCCCAGACCCTAACCACAGACACATCAGATTATGCTTGGGGTACACATCTGGATGCCAGCTGCATTCAGGGCCATTGGAGTCCAAATCAAATAAATCTGCACATCAGCTAAAAAGAGATATTAGCTATTCAGCACACTTTGATAGCTTTCAGACCCCTACTCTCCCCGGGGCCTCTACTGATCAAAATGGACAACACCACAGTGATGTGATACATCAACAAGCAGGGAGGAGAACTCACTCTTATCCCGTCTGCAGGCTTGCCATGACCATTTGGCACACGGCTTCAGCCATGCAAATTCACCTGCAAGCACAATTCCTGCCAGGCTCCCAAAACTCTCTGGCAGACAACTTAAGCAAAAACCTCCTAGACCCCCATGAATGGCAGCTAGAGACCATAGCACCTTCAACCTTGTAACCCAGAAATGGGGCACCCTGAAGGTGGACCTCTTTGCCTCCCACAACAGTCACCAGCTCAGCAAATTCTGCACCAGGGAACCTCACAGCAAGGCCTGCAAAGTGGATGCCCTATCCTTCCAATGGGTAAACCTCTCGATCTATACATTTCCCCCTCTACCTCTACTTTCAAGGGTACTACTCAAAATAAGGGAGGAGAAGCCAAGAGCAATCTTGATTGCTTCAGACTGGCCACGCCAGCACTGGTACCCACTGCTGCGCAGCCTGTCACCTCTGCCACCATGGCACCTACCCCAGATCCCAACTCTCCTGACCCAGCAGAACGGAGAATTCATGCATCCACAATTGCAGACCCCAAACCTGGCAGCCTGGCTTATTCCCTGACCTCTCCTCCAGTTGCCAGTCTATAAGCAAGCAAGTCCTGGATGTTATACGTGAGGCCAGATGCCCCAGCACTAGAAAATCCTATGCTGACAAGTGGAAAAGGTATTGCACCTGGATCCTAGCTAAAGGAGCTGAAACAGCACAGCCCTCCCTACCTCTCATCCCGGATTACCTAGCAGACCTACTACACAGGGGCCTATCCTTCTCTTCTTTTAAAATCCATGCCTCTGCCATCTCTGCTCATTACAGCATAGAGCCACCTCTCTTTTCTCACCCTCTCATCAAACCGTTCCTAAGAGCTGCTAACAATTTAAGGCCACCCAGAAGAGCTCCTACCCCAGCTTAGGACCGTAACACTACCCCCCTTTGAGCATTTAGCTTCAGCAGAGTTAAAATTCCTCTCTTGGAAAAAAGCCTTGCTTTTGGCCATCACTTCAGCTAGAAGAGTTTCAGAGCTACAAGCACTCATGGCAGTAGAGCCCTTCATCATTTTACATGCTGAGAGGGTCTCCCTCAGGACTAACCCAACTTTCATGCCTAAAGTGGTGTCCAGTGTGGCTGTCAACCAATCTATTCATTTGCCTACCTTTTTTCCTAACCCACAAAACAAGGGGGGAAGGATTCTGCATTCTCTAGATGTGCACAGACAGCTCAAATTCTACCTGGATAGGACTAAATCTTTCAGGAAAACTGACCAATTACTAGTCAGCTTTGCAGCAGGGGCAGAGGGCAAGGCCATATTCAAACAAACAATCTCCAAATGGATAACATACTGTATTCATTTCTGCTACAAATACCACAGGAAACTGCCCCCTAAGGGGGCCAGGACACATTCCACCAGGCAACCTCCACCTCTGCAGCTTTTCTCAGAGGGGTTCCTACCAGGGACATCCTGGAGGCTGCAACATTGAGTTCTGTTCATACCTTCACCAAGCATTACCACCTGCTATCTTCTCCAAATACAGGGCAGGCTTTGCAACCACAGTCTTGCAGGGCATCCTATCCAGCCCCCAGTCTTCTTGACTGCCCCCACCCTTTTCTTCAACTTTAGGAATCAACCTAAGTGTGATGACTGCAACAGTAAAACACGAAGAACATAGTACACTTGTGTACACTTACCATAAATGTAGATGTTCGAGTGTATTCATTGTTACAGTCCTCGTTTCTCACCCTCCATCCCCCTTGGGGTCTGTATCACATAGTCGAAGTGTCAAAACTTCGACTATGTAAATATCAAACCCAAAAGTTTGAAAACTGAAAACTCCGAACACTCAGAACAACGATTTTTTTTTCCCCCAGGGAAAAAAATCGCTGTTCTGGGACAAAACATGGAAACACACGAACACTACATACTGTTTCTAATGTGGGGGGCTTTGCCCCCCCCCACTTAAATATACCAACTCCGAGATTGCACCACAGTGGAGGAAATAGCAAAGCTGCAGAAACAGCCCACCGAATTCTTTCCCTGGGAAAGAATTCAATGTTCCGCCTCTTTGTTATTTTTAGACTTCGAACTTCCCAGTTCGAAGTTTCGGCATTTGGACATTTGTGCATTCGGACTTATGATACCCCCCCCCCTTGTCTGTCTCTCTTCCTCATTCCTTATAGTGATTTTTGGTATTTACTTTCAACTGGTGGTGTTCTTCCACCATAACCTAGCTGCCTATTGGGGGCTCCTGACATTTGGGGCAAGAAAAGCTGATGTAATAGTGTCGGCTGCCTGATTTTATACCACTGACGACCTGACGTCAGTCCTGGAGCGACAGCAACCAATGCAGAAATACTAAGTCTCTGGTATTTGGGCTGACTGAGGGCTTCCCCTGGCAGGATAACCTAAGTGTGATGACTGCAACAGTGAATACACTCTAACATCTACATTTATGGTAAGTGTACACAACTGTACTTTTGTAGCCTACCATTGTTGGTAGCCTTTTTTCCCCTGCTTTGCTTTACTTCTTTCTGGTATGTGTGTGCAGCTGTGTGAGTGTCTTTCTGATTTGATATTTGTCTTTTCCAGTCAACATGGCAGATAAAAGTAAAGGAACAACTGGTTTTAAACAATGTTGTAATCTTGTGTCTAATGCTTGGGCCCGGTGCATCTACAAGGTGATTGTGCTATTTGTCAAGTGTTTAGTCACCGGGCCATCATAGAAAAAAAAAGAACAAACTCATTTTGAAATGTCTGATTAAGACATCTTTTAATGAGGCTTTGTCCAGTCAGCCTAGGACTTCAAAATCAGATACGTCTTCACCTTCATGTTCCTTTTCCTCTAAAATAGAACATGGTAAGAAGAGGAGTCTCCCTGTGCTGCCATCCCCCTTGGCTGTGGCACACAAGAAGCTAAATCTTCGGTTCCCACACACACTGCGGAACTGAAGTTAACTGACAAAAAAATCTGTGGAACCGACTTTTTCAGCACCGACAGTAGTGACCAGCTCTGCACTACATGTTTCAGTGCCAATCACCACAGTGCTTGACAGTTCATGCATCTTCCCCTTCATTGGTGCTGGTCCCTTCTACAGTGCCATCTGTAATTTTAGAACCTGTTCCTTACACAATGCCATCATGAACTTTAGAACCAGGGTTTATTCCAGTTCCCAGGACTAGGTATTCCCCTCTAGAGATCCTTTTGTGGGACACCTTCTGAGCACTTTTTTAAAGAGGCTGGAATCCCCCTCAGCATTTTCTGTCCATCCTTCTAGGAGTCTGATGGAAGTTGATGTTGTGAGGTTGGTGGATCAGCTCCTCAAGGGTAGGCGTCTTTCAGCCTCTTCCCAGGTTTCACTCCCTTCTGGAGATGGAATTTTTTCTCCAAGGACTCCCAGACATTCCTCTTCTAACCTCTACGGAGGTATTAGAGACCATGACTCCGATTTCCCTGGTTCTGGCTATTCTGGTGCCAACAGCTCTTCTACCTTCAGCATCAGTGTCTGCCCAGAGTTCCTCGGCTCCTTCGAAACTGATGGACTCCCAGGGTTCTAGCTCCACTGCCTCATTTGTGGGCTCTTTATTTGCTTCAACTTCAATGGTGGTCTCTTCAGAGCGGGGTGGGACCACGGTTCCAAGGTTGTTCTACTCTGTTCTGAGCTCCCATCCCTCTTGGTGGGGGGGGGGGCTGCCTTCCAGGTCATGGAAAGGGCCTTGGCCTCTGCAAGTTCTCAGCTGGTTCCTTCTCAATTGGAGCAGTTTCCCAGGACTCTGTCTTCTCTAGAGCTACCACCAACCTCCATGCTCAGACAGCAAGCATCGAAGCTGCAGGATACTCCTGTACAGGGTTTTACCTCTTCTGAGTCCTACACAGAATTTCCTACTGAGGAAGTGCCCCACAAGTGGATGTGTAAGAGGAAATACCTAGATTCTCCAGAGGAATCACTCATGGAAGACATGGACTTCGAGGATAGGGAGGGTTACCTTGATCACCCCCAGAAGACCTCTCTCTTGGAGACATTGTTGAAATATTAAAGTAAAGGGGTTGCTGGAAGCCCAAAGACCCTTCCTCAGAGGAGTCTGTGTACCTGCAAGCTTTTGGTGCTTGCCCATCTACCTCTTTGGTGACCCCGCCTGCTGATGATCTCATTAAGTTGATCACGCAGCAGGAATGAAAGGCCCCTGATGCTGTAGAATCAATCATTAGGAGACCAGATAAGATCCTTTCAGTGCCAGAGGACCATCGGTATTGAGCCAAGGGTTTAGCAGTAGATGCCATGTTGCTTGTGGCAGTGATGAAGAAGGAACTTGCAGAAGAGAGTTCCACTGTTCATCCCCCTAATCGAGAAGGCAGGGTGATGGACAGGTTTGGGAAGTGGGTGTATGCTTCTTCAACCTTTGCCTTATGGTCGTTGAACTTCAAGGCACACTTCACCAGACTCCAGAGGGATGTGATCAAGGAGCTCTTAGATATCCTTGCAGGAGCTGTGTCTGAGGAGGGGCAGGATAAAGTAGCCTCCCCGCTTGCCATCCTGGAATCTATTTCTAACTTGTCCATGAGGCTTATTGTGCGTGAATTGGAAGGGACAACTAGGGCAGTGGGTTCCAGCGTAGCTATAAGGCGGCATGCCTGGATGCGCTTGTGTGAAATTTGCAGAGCCATTTAAGTCTTCATTCGTCAAGGCTCCATTTGATGAATTGTCCCTTTTTGGCTCCAAAGTCAGAGATACCTTGGCTAGGTGTGCAAAGGATGGAAAGATCCTGTCAGCCTTAGGTGTATGTTTCTCTGCTCACCAATGTGCTCCTATTCCAGAAACCAAAGGAGTGGAAAAATGTGATTTAAGAAAACCCAAGGGCCTTTCCAGGGCACTCATGTCAGTGACTCCCCTCTGGGCAGAGGGGGGAGCTACAATGGAAGACATCGACCTTGTGGGCCGCAAAATCAGGGTTCCAGAAATTCGTTCTCATGGAAATCCTTCCAGCGCTCCTGAAGGGAGGCCTGATTTCCTACCTGTGGAGGCAGTCGGGGAAGACTATCCTTGCATCCGCTAGCTTGGCAACAAGTAACCACAGATGCTTGGGTGCTAAGGATCATTGCCAGAAGATGCTACATTCCCTTTGTTCTCACTCCAAAAATAGGAAGAAGAATCCCCGATGTTCCAACCAATCAGAAGGATCAGGCAGCTCTGGAAATTTAAAAGCCGCTAGGAAAATGTCATCCAAGAAGTCCCCCACCAGACCAGATA
Organism: Protopterus annectens; assembly: GCF_019279795.1. Classification (NCBI taxonomy): domain Eukaryota; kingdom Metazoa; phylum Chordata; order Ceratodontiformes; family Protopteridae; genus Protopterus; species Protopterus annectens. The sequence goes on from NC_056739.1 coordinate 132,087,705, forward strand.
GGATCTGGATTTTACTCAAGGTTCTTTTTGGTGCCAAAAAAGGCAGGAGACTCGACACCAGTTTTGGATCTCAGCCTTTTAAACAAGTTTATTCAGCAGACAAAATTCCGGATGGTTATGGATCTTTCTATTCTCCCCTTCTTAAGGAAAGACGATTGGATTTGCTTCATAGATCTCCAGGGCACGTATTACCACATAAAAATGGACAAGCACTCAAGAAGGTTCCTCCACTTCTGGCTGGGAGCCAGTCAATATCAGATCAGAGCTCTGCTATTCGGTCTCACCACAGCCTCCCCGGGTGTTCACCAAGTGTATGGCAGCAGTAACAGCTCACTTGAGACTGCATGGATTCCAAGGGTTTCCATAATTAGATGACTAGCTCATCACCTCTCCCACCAGGCATCTACTAGAACAGACAAGAAATTTTATTCTACGTACTTGTGCTCGTCTAGGTATAACAGTGAATCATAGCAAAACTCAGCTTAGTCCGACTCAGCAATTGGAGTTTATAGGAGCCTGCCTGAATACAAGCTCTTGCATAGCTTCCTTTCCTCTTCACAGATTGCAGAAGATAAGGTCCCAAGTAGAAGTTATTCTCACCATCAACAATGTACCCACTCTATTAGTTCTCCAAGTGCTAGGATCCATAGCAACAGCCATCACACTGGTTCCACTAGCAAGATTTCACGTGCGACTTCTGCAGTGGCTTCTAGCCTCCCAATGGTCCATCCTCACTCATCCCTTGATGTATCTCATCCGAATCACCAACCACTGCAAGAAGGACTTATTCTGGCGGATGAAATCAGAGGAAATTCTTTTAGGCTAATCATTTGTTTCACCCCAACCCAAGGCCATAGTGAACACGGATGCCTCCCAGATGGGGTAGGGGAATTATCTGGGCAGAACAGTCCAAGGCACTTGGTCCTCAATGGAGGCCAATCTGCATATTAGTGTTCTGGAACTGAGGGCAGTACTCTTACCATTGCAAGCTTCCAAGCCGTCCTCCCTCTAGGAACAATTGCAGTTCAGTCATACAACATGTCAGTAGTTTGGTACATCGAGAGATAGGACAGAACCAGATCTTACACCCTGTGTCGTGAAGCTCTGAGTGTGGCAATGGGCGATATCCTCCAACCACTTTCTGATAGCAACATACATCCCAGGGGGCTCGAAAATGATAGTGGACAAACTCAGCAGATGCATCCTCCTACTTCACGAGTGGTCTCTCAGTCCCAGAGTGGTGAAGAGATTTTCCATCGCTGGGACCAGCCTTGCTGCGACCTTGTTTGCATCACCCCTGAACAACAAGTGCAGCAACTACATTGCCCTAATCCCCCCTCAGGGAGAGTCCCCGAGAGACACTCTCCTTCACAATTGGCCCTCGGGACTACTCTGTGCCTTTCCCCCTGTTCCACTAATACCTCTTTTCTTGAAGAAAGCATCAGGTTGAAGAGCAAAGTGATTCTCATAGCCCCATTCTGATCTCAACAAGTTTGGTTCCCCTTTCTTTGGTCTCACCTACTTCATTGTCCATGGACTCTGGACCCAGATCCAGACCTCCTGTCTCATCCACCGGGACTAGTTCACCCCATCTGAAAAACCTCAAGCTTACAGCTTGGTTGCTGCAATTCTATTGATCACCAGGCAAAATAACTTATCCTCTCCAGTTCAGAAAATTTTGTTGGCTTCACATAAATCTTCCACTAGGAAACTCTGCCACAGTAAGTCAAAAAGATTCCCTATTTGGGCTCATGATAATGGAATTGAACCATTTTTGGCAGCAGTAGAAAAGGTTTTAGAATTCTTAGCTATGCTTTTCAAACAGGAAGCTTCTGCTTCTACCATCAAAATTCACCTTTCTGCTATTTCCAACTTCCATGATGGCTTTGAAGAACATTCATTAATTTCATATAGTCTGTGTAAAGTTTTTTCTAAAAGGAACTTTGAGGCTTAAACCACCTTAAAGAGACCCTCTTGTCGCCTGGGATCTTACTATGTTTCTACAGTCCTTGGTCTATTCCCCTTTTGAGCCAGCGGCTACTTGTGACTTGAAGTTTCTTTCATGGAAGACCATTTTGCTGGTAGCTGTTACATCCACAAGAAGAATTTCAGAGAGTCATGGTTATCTTCAAAACCTCCATATTGATTTTTCATAAGGGCAGGGTGTCGCTAAGAACCAACCCGTCCATTCTTCCAAAAGTAGTATCTGAAATTAACAGTAATCATTTGATTTACCAGTCTTCTCCCCTAATTTTTCTCGCAAGGGAGAATATTGTTTACACTTGTTAGATGTTCACAGGCAATTGCGTTTTTATCTCAGCAGAACTAAGTACTTTAAGAAGACGGACTAGTTATTTGTCTCCTTTTCAGGTCCATTTATGGGTAAACCAGTTTGAAAAGTCACATTATCTAAGTGGTTAAGGGAATGTACAAGTTTTATCTACAATAAGGAAAACCTCCCTTGATCAGCTCCAGTAAGAGCGCATTCTAAAAGGGCAATAGCCATGTCTGCTGTTTTCCACTCAAAGGCTTCCATGGATGAAATATTTGCAACAGCAACCTGGCCTACTCCACATACCTTTATCACTCATTACAAAGTGGATCTGGTCTCTAGGGGAAGGGTGTCTTTTGGTTCTATTGTGGTCAGGAATATCTTTCCATAATGCCTCCCAAGATGCAAGATACCTGGCGACTCTGTCACATATGTCTAGGATAAATGAAGATTGACAACATCAGATAAAAAAATTATGTACTTACTATAATGTTCCATCTGTGTTGTCGTTCTTCATTTATCCATGACACCCTGCCCTCCTTCAGACTCCTTGGAGGAACGGACTCTAGTCCTGGTTATCTGTTATTTCATGTAGAACCTTTGACATAGCCTCTTCAATTGTTGCAGGGTTATTTTTCTTGTCTTTCTTTATAGCTGCAAACTTGATGTAAGGTAATATAGAGAGGGTCATTCTGGGTAGGGACCTATTTCGAGAGTTGTTGGTTCTCGCAAGCTGTTCTAACGGCCAAGCTGGTTCTGACAGGCGGAATAGTCTCATATTTTAAGGATAAATGAAGATCAACAATACAGATGGAACATTATGGTAAGTACATAACTTCTTTTTTTATAAATTGCTTGATACTGATTGTTTATATTATGATCTAGTTAAGCACTGTTTATTGCAGTGTTTTAAGTTAACACCTGAAGTTTACAGAAAAAAAGTTTTGTGATCATAGACGCAAGGCAGATGAAAGTGTATGTGATTATATTGCTGAACTAAACACTTATCATCATAGGTAGGTGAGTGTGTGTCAGGTCACCACTTTTCAAGAGCTTGTAGACATTTTGGTGAGGGAACAAGCCCTTAGCACTTTGCCTGAGGACATGAGAATTTGGTTGGCAGACAGGGAATGCAACTCTGCAGATGAGTTGGGGAAAAAAGATCTATACCTTGCAAGCAGGGCATCACTGCACAGGAAAGGGATACCCAGTGCTCAGTAAATTTTATAACCACCTATAGTGCATACAGCAAACATTGTTTGTTTATATTGAGGAAGAATTGGGATTTATTTAAGACCTTTCCAGATATCTACCAGAAATTGGGTGAAGGCCCAATAGTAACATATAGGAAAGGGAAGAATCTCAAATCAATACTAGAAAGGGGTCATACAATACAGGTTAGGAACCCGGGGATGAGTAAATGTTTGAATTGCAATTATTGTAAGTGTATGGATGAAATCAATAACTTTCAAATGAACGGAACAACATACAAATTAAAAGGAAGATACAACTGTAACTCAACGTTTGTAACATATTTAGCAAGATGTACATCCTGTCCGTGCTTTTACATTGGTAAAACAGAAAGGAGGTTACGAGAAAGGGTGTACGAGCATTTATATGCTATTAAAAGGCTTAAGCTGGAAAATGCACTTGCTAAACATGTAGATAGTAATAGAAACCATAACTTTAAGTTTATGGTGCTAGATCAAGTTAAGGTAAACCCTAGGGGTGGACCAAGAAGCCTTAAACTAGATGAGCTTGAGTTGACCTGGCAAATTAGACTGAATTCTTATAGCTTCCCAGGGCTTAATGATTCTTGTACGATCAGTAGCCTGTTAAAATTAGCTAGTTTAAAGAGATGAAAAATGTAAGAGACACAGTCATGGGAGCAGCTTAACAATTTCATAAGAGTGGTAGTACCACTTTTTATACATACTGCCTGGGTTACCATTATGCGTTATTTCAGTTATATTAATTGAAAAACTTTAAGTATTATTTGTGCCTCGATTTTATAAATGGAAAAAGAATGAGTGTTTTTAACTAATGGATGACTGGTATTGCCCTTTTAAATTTTCTGTACCAATTAAGTGAATTTGTATTTATAGATCTATTTTTTAATGGTATTTAGTATTCTGAAGAAGTCAGCATTGGAGGCTGACGAAAAGCGCTTAAATAAATTTCTACAATTGTTCGTACTTGCTGTTTGTAATAAAGTTGTTGAACTTTCTGGGATACACAGTCAACAAAAAGAAATCAAAACTAATACCCTCTCAAACAATAATTTTCCTGGGTGCCAGCTTGAATACAAACACCCAGATGACCTACCTCACGCCAGAGAAGCAAGGGCAACTATCTCAATACTTCAGAAAAATGGCAACCTTCACCAGTCTGACTGCAAGGAAAATCCTGCAGGCTCTGGGATTCATGGCATCTTGCATCCTGCTGATCCCATGTGCAAAGCTGCATATGAGGAAACTTCATTGGTACCTAAAAAACTTATGGTCTCAACACAGCCACAGTTTGGAAACAATTATACCACTCATTCCATGTCTTCAAAAGGAATTTCTGTGGTGGGCTCGAGCATGCCAAAGAAACACAGGTCTCCCCTTCTGCATGCCTCAAGCAAATCAAATCATCACAACAGACGCCTCGGACTACGCCTGGGGGGCGCACATATCAGATGAGTGCATTCAGGGCAAATGGTCACAAAAGGAAAAGCACCTACACATCAATCAAAAGGAAATGCTAGCAGTACAAAATGCTATTATGGCCTTCAAAGACCTACTGCATCCAGGCCAGCTATTGATAAGGACAGACAACACCACAGTGATGTGGTACATAAACAAACAGGGAGGAACTCATTCATACCCCCTGTGCAGACTAGCCATGTCCCTTTGGAACACGGCTCTGGAATTGCAAATCCAACTTCAAGCACAATTCCTGCCAGGGAAGGAAAACACGCTGGCAGACAACCTAAGCAGAAATATGACAGATCCTCACGAATGGAAGTTGCATCCTCAAGTTTTCGCAAAGATAATTCAGGCAAGGGGACGGCCAGACATAGATCTCTTTGCTACCCACAAAAATTACCAACTGAAAAAATTTTGCTCAAGGACCTATCATCCACAGGCCTGGAAAGTGGACGCACTTTCCTTCAATTGGACAACATTGACAGTCTATGCCTTTCCACCTCTTCCTCTGCTGCCCAAAGTTCTATTAAAAGCCAGAGCAGAGAGGCCAAAAATGATTCTCATTGCTCCAGACTGGCCAAGACAACACTGGTATCCACTCCTGAAGAGCCTGACGCATTCCCCACCATGGACCCTGCCTCTAGTGCCTCTTCTGTTGACCCAGCACAGTTTCAAAACTCTTCACAGTCAACTGAAAACCCTCAGTCTAGCCGCATGGAGGATTCCTTGATTTCCCAACAGACTCTCCTCTCCCAGGAGGTGCAGGATATCATCTTGGAGGCCAGAAGACCTTCTACTAGAAAAGCCTACTCTGCCAAATGGAAACGGTTTTGTGCCTGGAATCAGAAAAAGGGCCAGAATCCTTGGGTACTAAATTTACCTCAAATATTACAGTACCTAGCTGAGATGTTAATCAGTGGACTTTCCTTCTCCTCCATCAAGATCCATGCTTCAGCCATTTTTGCACAATACAACACTGATCCTCCTTTATTCTCTCATCCTCTCTTAAGACAGTTCCTCAGAGGGGCTAAGAATATAAAACCCCCAAGGAAACCACCAGTACCTGCTTGGGACCTCAACTTCATTTTAGAAAAACTGACCCTGTCTCCATTTGAGCCAGCTGCTTCAACAGAACTGCAATATTTGTCATGGAAAACAGCCTTCCTTCTGACTATCACCTCGGCACGCAGGGTTTCGGAACTACAAGCCCTCATGGCTGTGCAACCTTTCATCTTTTTCCATCAGGACAGAGTTTCGTTACGAACCAACCCTTCCTTTATGCCAAAGGTAGTATCCAGTGTAGCCTTGAATCAGACTATCCACTTACCTACCTTTTATCCTAACCCACAAAACAAAGGGGAAAGACTACTACATTCCTTGGACATTCACAGACAACTTCGTTATTATTTGGACAGAACAAAGCCATTCAGAAAATCAGAGCAACTCTTTGTGTCCTATGCTACAGGTGCTCAAGGAAAGGCTATTTCCAAACAGACAATCTCAAAATGGATAGCCCACTGCATACGCTTTTGTTACTCATTTCATGGAAAAACTGTACCTACAAGCATCAGATCTCACTCCACAAGGGCCACAGCTACCTCTGCAGCTTTTATGGTAGCATTTATGGTAGGTACAAAACTGTACTTTCTTATTACTCTTCTTTTTTCTTTCCTGCTGTGTTTCAAGCAGTACTCTTAGAAGAGCTCTTTGACCCCTTCCCAAATCTCTTTTCACTCTATCCTGAATCTTCCTTTGAATTTTCTTCTTGGTCTTATCCCAAATCCTCCCATCCTTACACTCCTTTTTCTGAAGCTCCTGTATTAGCTGCTTTATCCACCCCCCCAAAGTATGCATAGGTATTCTTCAGTGTGTTGATGACACTGTATCCCCCTGAAAAGAAATCTAATGCCAATCATTGTATGGTCTGAATATGACAAGAATTCAGCTATTGTTTTATCCACTGTTGTGTTCTTTTTATATCTGTATATAGGTTCTCTTCAGAATCTTGAAATACTATAACATCGTAATTCATATGGTCAAGATCATATGATCGAAGTTTCAGAATTTCAAAATTCTGGACAGAGATCTGCATACATTTCCCTTTTCCTTGCTGTAGTGCGATCTCGGAGCTGGTATATTTAAGTAGTGAGGGTGTGGGGTGCAGGGGGGCAGAAATGTTTAAATAGTTTTTTTTTTTTCTTTTGGAATTTCGTTATTCCGAAACATTGATCATATGGTCTCGATCATATGGCATTTGATGTTTCAGAATTTCGAGATTCCGAAGTGACTCCCTGTATATATCTATGCATACATATATCTGTAGCTGTGTGTGTGTGTGTGTGTGTGTGTGTGTGTGTATATATATATATATATATATATATATATATATATATATATATATATGTGTGTGTGTATACAAGAATATCTGCATCATTCCCCTATATGCATCTCCCAGCAACAACATCTCTACCCTCGAAGATATTCTCTTATGGGCCTCATCTGAAATTAATTATGAAACCAAGATACTAGGGGATGTAAATCTCGACTGGAACAAGCTCAATAGTCCCTCTCCCAAGTATCCATTAACCTCTATAACTTTACTCAAGTAATCCTGTCCACCACCTGACCCAACAGAACAAATCCCCCAGGATCTATTATAGACTGGATCCTAGTCACCCATCCAAGTAAAATAACTTACTCTGGCACCATTTCCGACACCATTAGTGACCACCTTCCAGCCTTCATTCGTCGTTCAACTAGCTCTAGCCCACATCAGCATCAATACATTCTCACTCGCAACCTTGGCAACTTGAACCCTTCAACTTTCTGAAATATTCTAAAACAAATGAACTGGCAAAGCCTAAATACCCTTCCTCTTGATAAAACTATAGACCACTTCAACTCTATCTTCCTTGACACTCTAAACTCCCTAGCTCCACTAAGAAACAGAAGGATAAAAACAAATACCGCTCCATGGCTCTCCAAAGAAACCAAACAAATTATGCTTCAAAGGGAAAAATCCTGGAAGCTTTACCATAACAACAAACTGCCCAAAACCCTGCACGAATACAAACAACTCCGTAACCTCGCAAAACAATGTATCATTAAGGACAAAAAAATCCTACTGTATTAAGCTCCAGTCCAACAATAACAATAACCCCAAACATTTCTAGAAATCCATAAACTTCCTTCTCAACCTTGGCTCCAAGACTAACCCCTGTACTGACCCAAATATATCTGTCCTTGAATTAGGCTCCAAGTTTAATTAATTCTTTATTGAAACTATTTCTAACCACCTGACCAAGACTTTCCCTAACAATAATCCACCTGTCCATCATTCCTCTTCACCTAACCTCCCTATGTTTGAGCTTAAACCAGTCTCTGCCAATCTCATAAAAAGACTCCTATCCAAACTTAAACCTTGCTCCAGTGCTCCTGATAATATTCCCTCCTCCTTCCTAAAATGTGCAGCCGACGGTATAGCACTCCCAATTAGCATCATAATCAACAGATCTATAAAAGAATCATATGTACCCAAACTATGGCGTTCAGCCTACATTCTTCCTCTCCACAAAGGAGGCAAAAATACCAACATCTCAAACTTCCAGTCCATTGCTCTGCTATCACCAATCTCCAAAATCTTTGAAAAATGTATCCAGCTCCAACTTAAGCCTTCCCTAACCCAACACCAACTCCTTGCATCTACCCAGCATGGCTTCCGCCCAGGCCATAGCACTATAACTGCTCTACTCTCCTTTTTAGAAACTGTCAACCAAGCCCGAGATTCAGGACACTTAGTTTCCACAGTTCTTCTCGACCTCTCTAAAGCTTTCAATACTGTTTCCCATAAACACCTTATCTATCATCTCTCAAACCTACATCTCTCACCAAATACTGTATCCTGGTTCTCTAGCTACCTGTCAGACAGATCTCAGGCAGCCAAATGGAAGAACTCCACCTCCTCCTTTCTTCCTACCCCAACTGGCGTCCATCAAGGTCCATCCTCGGACCTATGCTTTTTAACATCTTTATCAACAACCTTCACTCTGCTATTCCTGATGCCAAAATTATTCTATATGCAGACGACTCTACATTAGTCTGCTCTGCCTCAAACCTCCCTGAATTACTGACTAAAACCCAAACTACTTTTTCTACTACTGAAAACTGGATGCAACAAAAAGTACAGTTTTGTACCTACCATAAATGTAGATGTTCGAGGATCCCCATTGCTGCAGTCCTTACTATTGGGTATAGTCCGCCGTCCAGTCGGCCCGAATACCAGAGTATAAGGCTGACGTCGGTCAGGGCGCATTGGACTGACGTCAGTACGTCAGGGTACTAATGCGCATGACCGACGTCATATCCTCAGTCTTTTCTTGCCCCAGATGTCAGAAGACCCTAAAAAGACAAGGCCCAAAATACCTGCACCAAAAATATGTACAATATATACAAGAATATATACAAAAATATAAGCATGTAACCTCACCTACACAACCACCCCTAAACACAGAGGGAAGGAGGGAGGTATTGGACTGCAGCAATGGGGATCCTCGAACATCTACATTTATGGTAGGTACAAAACTGTACTATGTTCTTCGTTCCCCATTGCTGCAGTCCTTACTATTGGGTAGAATCCCAAAGCAGAGGTAAGGGAGGCTGGCAAATCATAAAGAAGCAGGAGCTGACAACATGCCTTGCAAAACAGCTGTGGCAAAACCAGCCCTAGACTTAGAGTAGATAGGAAGGTGATAATGCTTAGAGAAAGTATGCACTGAACTCCAAGTAGCTGCTTCCAAAATATCCTTAGTTGCCACCCCTTAGAAATGCTGTTGAAGTGGCAGTAGCCCTAGTGGAATGAGGCCTAATCCCAGCTGGAATCTCCTTGCCATGATGGGAATAACAAAATGCAATGCAAAAGCCAATCCACCTAGAAATAGTTTGTTTTGACACAGGCTTGCCCTGTGAACTCAAAGCAAAAGAAACAAACAACTGCTGAGACTGCCTGAAATCCTTAGTCCTGCTTAAATAATAACGCAATTGCCTGTGTACATCTAAAGTGTGCAAAATCTTTTCCCTTTATTTTGGGGGTCTGCATAAAAAGTAGGCAAATGAATAGTTTGGTTTAAAGCCACACTAGAAACCACCTTAGGCATAAAGGAAGGATTAGTACGTAATGATACCCTATCCTTATGGAAAATCAAAAGGGCTCTACTGCCATAAGGGCCTGCAACTCAGACACCCTTCTTGCAGAAGTAATAGCCAACAGAAAAGCAGTCTTCCATGACAAGTATTTCAATTCAGCAGTAGCCGCAGGCTCAAAAGGTTGTAGAGTAAGTTTTTCCAACACAAAATTGAGATCCCAAGCAGGAGTAGGAGCTCTACGTGGGGTCTTATATTCTTTGCCCCTCTAAGAAACTGCTTGAACAAAGGATGCGAAAACAATGGTGGGTCACAATCATAGTGAGCTGAAATTGCTGCAGCATGAATCTTAATGGAAGAGAAGGACAAACCTTTGTCCAATAACTCAGTAAGATATTGAAGAGCCACACTCAAATTAGGCTCAGAAATCTCCAAATTCTTTGCTGTACTCCAAAATAAAAATCTCTTCCATTTTTCTGCGTACACTTTCCTTGTACTAGGTCTTCTAGCTTCCATAATCACATTTAAAACTTGTTGAGGAAGTTGAGACCTGCTGTGTTTCAACACAGAATATGCCAGGCTGTTAGATGAAGAGAGTGAAGCTTGACATTGAGCAGATGACCGTCCTTCTGAGATAACAGATGAGGAATCAGAGGTAAAGGCCATGGAGGCTTCTTTACCAGACTCCGTAGTAGTGGGTACCAGTGTTGCCGAGGCCAATCTGGAGCTATCAAAATCATCCTTGGCCTGTCTTGTCTGACCTTTAATAGTACCTTTGGAAGAAGAGGTAGAGGTGGAAAGGCATACACATGAAGGTTTTTCCAACTGAAAGACAGAGCATCCACTTTCCAAGCTGTGTGATGAAACCCCTTTGTGCAATACTTTGGCAGCTGGTGGTTTAGTGGAGAAGCGAACAGATCTATGTCTGGAGTTCCCCATGACACTGTCAATCTCTGAAATACATGAAGATCCAGTTTCCACTCGTGGGGATCCATGATTTGTCTGCTTAACACATCTGCTAAGGAGTTCTGTGCTCCTGGCAGAAACCTTGCCTGAAGAGTAAGTTGCAAGCTTAGCGCAGTCTCCCATAAAATCATCGCTTGCCTGCATAGAGGATAAGAATGTGTTCCCCCTTGCTTGTTGATGTACCACATGACAGTTGTGTTGTCTGTTAGAATCAACACCTGCCCTGGAAGAAGTAACTCCTTGAAAGCCATTAATGCAAACTGGACTGCTAACATCTCCTTCATGTTGATATGTAGATGCTGTAGTCTGGCAGGCCACTTGTCTTGTATCCACTTTCCATTTAGATGAGCTGCCCAAGCAATGTCCGAGGCATCTGTCGTCAAAATCTGACTCGCCTCTGGCCGGGTCACAGAGAGTCCCTTGTTTAGGTGACATTCCTGAGCCCACCACAAAAATTCTTTTTGAAGGCAAGGTATTATTTGAATGACAGTGTCCAAATCCTGGCAGTGCTGTGTCCATACATTTTGAGATACCATTGCAGCTTCCTCATATGCAGTTTGGCATTGGGAAGCACCAGAATACAAGATGCCATGAACCCTAATGCTTGAAGGACTGTCCTTGCAGTCAGCACGGACTGATGAGATAGTTGATGGAAGTAAAGTGATAGACTCTTTTGTTTGTCCGGGGTTAAAAGGCCATCTGGGCTGCTGTATTCAGTCTCACACCCAGAAAGCACATGTCTTGAGAGGGTACTAGACTGGACTTTATTTCGTTCACAGAATACCCTAGGCATCTTAGCACTGCTATAACATATTCCAGATGCTGTAGAAGGTCTTCCTTTTCTTGAGCCAGAATCAGGCAGTCGTCCAAGTAAGGATAGATTTGAATTCCTTGAAGCCTGAAGTAAGCTATCACTGGAGCCAGAACCTTTGTGAATACTCTGGGCGCAGTAGATAAGCCAAAGGGCAATGCAGAGAACTGATAATGAGAATTTCCAGCTCGAAACCGCAGATACTTCCTGCAACTTAGCCTTATAGGCACATGAAGGTAAGCTTCCTTGAGATCTAAAGTTACCATCCAGTGATCTTTGCCCAGCAGAGGTAAAAGCTGTTGTAACGTCAACATCTTGAACTTGGGAATGTCCAGAAAAGTGTTGAGGAGAGATAAATCCAAAATTGGTCTCCACGTGTTCCCCTTCTTTGGTACTAGGAACAGGCGAGAATAAAATCCTAGGCCCCTTTCTGATACAGGGACCGGCTGAATGGCCCCCATCTGGAGTAACTGAGAAACTTGCTTGTGAGCCTCTTTTCTTTGTGGAGGAGGAACGTCTGGCATGCCTTTGAAAGGGGCATTGTATGGAAATAAAATCTGTAACCGTGGTGAATGATATCCAACACCCATTTGTCTTGAGTAATTAAATCCCAATTTTCTTTGAAAAGAGACAGTCTTCCTCCCAAAGGAGCTGCCAGACGAGAATCTACTGGCAGCTGAAAAGACAGGTCATTGGGTCTGTTTACGAAAGGACTGACCCCTGCCCTCACCAGAAGTCTGAGCAGGTGAACTCCTGTTCTAGGCCTAAAAGAACCTTGAGCCCTGCCCCTACCACGTCTAGACCGACCCCTAGACTGGGAATCATAAGCAGGATATGTCCACCCCTTAGCAGGCCAATTTCTACTAAACTTCGGTGGCTGCACCTGCAAAAAATCTTTAACAGTTTGCATAGACTTAGCTTTGTCCTCCATTTTCTTTAAAACTGCTTCCACAGGCGTTCCAAACAACACATCAGACTGTAAAGGAGCATCCAAAATCCTTGTCTTAACATGCTCAGCTAAATTCTGATCCCTCAACCAGGCATGCCTGCGAAGAACAGAACTAGTAGCAGCCACCCTCGAAGAGGCCTGTACAGCATCAAAACCACATTGCAAAGAATGCTTACCCACTTGTTCAGACACATGAACCAAATCCAGCAACTCTTTACACTCAATACCTTCCGCCAAAGCATCCACCTTAGATTTTAATTGTGAAAGGAGATAATTCTGATATTTTAGCATGTGAAACTGACAATTCAACGCTCTCATGGCTAGAGTGGAAGAAGTATACACTTTCTTTCCCCACCTATCCAAAGCCCTTGCTTCTTTATCAGTGGGAACAGGATTTTAACCACAGAAGCCTTAACACCTTTAGGCCCTTGAGAAATAGTTTCTGGGTCCGCCCTAGGACTCTTAAACAAATACTTATGAGCTTCGGGCACCCTATAATACCTATCAGGCTTAACAGGAGCAGGAGGCAAAGAATCAGGGTTCAGGGAAGCCTCTGCAAAACATCTTCCACCACATTCAACACAGGAGGAATAGCTAAGGGCCTATGCTGGGGAAAAACAAGAATTCCCTAAGCCTTTTCCTGGAATCAGAGTAATCCTGGCCTTCCCATTTAAAGTGCTCCCTCATGGAATGCAGAGTCTCTGAAAATGAGAAATCCTCAGGAGGAGAAGCTGTAGGAGTGGAATCATCCACATCAGAATCAGAATAAGTAGGATACTCCTGCAAGTCTTCCGCAGAAGACTCTGAAGCCTCTGAACACTGTTCAAAACTATCAAACTCCGGTTCCACCCTAGGCCTCTTATCAGGAGGGGGCATAGAACCTCTAATCATAGTAATCAAATCTTCTGCCATTTTAAGCATATGTTTCTTAGGTACAGAACCCGAAATGCTAGGAGAAGCCCCCACTGAAGCTGAACTTGGCCTACCTCTCAAAGAAGTTTTGGCAACAGAAGGAGAGGCTCTAACTACCTTGGGAAGAGAGGGAAGAACAGTTACCTGAGAAGCCCCTCAGCCTGGCCTACCTCCTGAGAAGGCACATCCTGTAACAGTAAAGTTTCTGCCTGAGACTCCATGGAAACTCCTGGCAAAACCTCTGGCTCCACTGAGCCTTCTAAAGAACCGACGTCCGGGACTGCCGGTTCATCAACCCTAGGCTTCGCTGTTTTGTCCTTGCGCTTCTTGACGAAGCGGGCGCGGAGCATCCGGCGGCATTTTATAATTGCAACGCTTCCCAAACACTAACCTGGCACAGTCTAACCTCCTCTTAATAGTGCGTTTGTTAAACCTAGCACAAGAGCGGCAACCAACAACGTCGTGCTCAGGCCCTAAACAAGGTATACACAAGGTATGGTAATCCCTATGAGGTATCTGTTTCCCACAAGAAATACAGTTATTCACTTTTTCTGACATCCGGTTAAATACTGAGGCAAGAAAAAACCAAAATGTTCCCCAACGGGGTACTTAGCCAACTCTGGTTCGGTCTGAAACTCCGGTTTCGGAAATATTTCAGAACGCCAACCTGCACTCGCAAAACTGCTTCTGCATCGGACCATGCGGCAAAAAAGACTGAGGATATGACGTCGGTCATGCGCATTAGTACCCTGACGTACTGACGTCAGTCCAATGCGCCCTGACCGACGTCAGCCTTATACTCTGGTATTCGGGCCGACTGGACGGCGGACTATACCCAATAGTAAGGACTGCAGCAATGGGGAACGAAGAACATCCACCTGTCACTAAATGCAAATAAATCTAAATCTAAAATGGTACTATTCTCTCCCTCCAAGACTTTCTCTGGTCTTTCGGCTTTTCCCGGTTAGGGGTTGCCACAGTGGAACTCCGGTCCGCTAATGATTGGCAGTTGGTTTTTATGGTGTCGAGTTGCCAGCCCAACGCCCAGCCTTCAATGAAGGCATGCCCATTCAACTTCATTCAAAGTCCTTAGCCAGACCAACTCTCCCATAGAAGTGGTTCCCTTTGCAAAAGTTCTTGTGATTACTATTGATGAACACCTCAAGTTTGATATCCACATTCAACAAAATATAAAGAAAACCCACCAAAAGTTAGGTATGCTTTATAGAAATAATCTCTTTCTCTCCAACTCAACTAGACATGCTTTGACTACTACTTACCTCCTCCCATCCCTGTTATATGGAGCCCCTCTTCTAACTAACCTGACCTCTACCATCACCTCTAAATTAGAAAACTGCTATAATAAGATCTCTAAATTTGCCACTAGATCCAAAAATTCCACCCATCACTGCCAATACCCTTCATTCTCTGAACTGGCTAGAACTCCCTAATTACCTAGACTATCTCCAGCTTACCACAGCACACAGACTTGTATTTCACCCAAATAAATAAATAAATGTCCAGCTCTAACAAACATCCTTCCCTCTACACCCCTAATAGACCTCTCAGATCTGAACATCAAAACCTAATTACTATCCACAAACCTAAATGACCTGCTGGCCAACTTCTTCTTTCTTTCTCACTAGGCAAGAAATGGAATTCTCTCCCATCCACACTTAGGCCAGTAGCTAACTCAGAAAACTTCAAAACCCAGCTTTTCACTTACTTGTCCTCCAAATAGAAATGCACCTGCTTTCACCCTGTCTAATTCTCCTTAACAAATGCCCTGAGGAGGTTTCTCTCCTAGGTTCCTAATCTCTCTAATACCCCAATAACTACCTCCTTGTGTTGACTCAAGCTCTCTGCAATTGCTTCTCAGTACACGATTTCAGCTTTGTAAATATTGTAAATAGCCTCTTACTTCAAATGAATGCATGTAAAGTGTTTCCTTACTTTAAACGTTTGTATGTATAATGTTTCTACGATGATTGTTTGTATAATGTTTCTACACTTCAGTTGTAATGAAGGTATATTTCAATGAATCTCTACTGTACAACCATCACATATATCAAAATTATCTTTGTTGATCAAGCCTGAAACGGAATGTACATATTTGTAAACTGTATTTTATTTCTGTAACTTCCATACTTTTGTAACCTTACTGTCTTATGTTCTATGGAGCTTTTCTCCCCGGGCCTCCACTGAAAACGGGTACACTTGTGCCCAGTGGACTTCCCCGGTTACGAAACTGAAATATATATATATATATATATATATATATATATATATATATATATATATATATATATATGTATATAGAGGTTTACCTTGACAAAAACTAACATGTCGAATGTTCAGAATAGTGAGAAATAACGTTGCGGGATGAAACGTCAGCTATTCTGAACATCGGCAGTTGACACGTAGAAATCCGATGCCACCCAACCAAATACTGGACCTGCACCTGCCCCTTGGGACCCATGGTAGCACTTGTTCCTGGGTCCAGAGCGGTAGGGAATTCCGATGCGTTTAGGTGCTGGATTTGTTATGCAGGTCAGTTCAATAGTATGAGTTCGTGGGGTTGTACGTCGCTGTTGTGAGTGTCATTATTAGTTTTTGAAGATTTGTTCGCACATACATCGTGCACTATTTATAGGTAAACCATATATATATATATATATATATATATATATATATATATATATATATATATATATATATATATATATATATATATATATATATATATATATATATATATATACACACACACACATATATATAATATATATATATATATATATATATATATATATATATATATATATATATACACACACACACACAGACACACACAGACACACGCACACACACACACACACACATATATATATATATATATATATATATATATATATATATATATATATATATACATATATACACACACACACACACACATATATACACGCGCGCACACACACACACATCCCCACTCTTCAAGTCTTGCCCAACTGTTATGCCTGTATTAAAAAAGTATAATCCTTCCCGTTCTTAAATTTATATATCCTTCATGTGTCTAACATCCCTGTTGAGTTCAAAAAGTTCTTTAACACTTGCTGTCTTTGTATTTCTCTGTCACCTATTAACTTATTAACTTCTCTACTTATTATTAGATTCCAATTCCCAACATAAATAAAAACGTTTTTTTTTTGCTTTCATACTTGTACAGTTTCCTTTTTGAATGTACAATATATTTTTGAACTTTAATTGTTTATCTTGTATTGTTAACTTCTTTTATTCTTATCCTGTAAAACTTGTAATTCTGTATTTTTTACTTTTATTTCCTGTGACTGTGGAACCTTTCTCCCCTGTGTGGTACATTAAACCTCCTCTAATGGAGGCCCATGGGATATATGCAGATGACATCTTAAGGTCATCAGGTGTTTCAAGTACATGGCTTCTGAATGTCCATGACTTATTTTTTTTCCTTTTTTTAAGTCTTTATGGTTACATTCAGGCTAGTAAAGCCAATCCACACTAGCTGTGAACATGCATGTTTCAGCATTTTTACTGACTTTATCAGCACAGCATAAGTGGATAGTTTGCTAATACTTCAGTAACACAGGGTCCCCAGCAGCTTGATCCATATGTATCAATAGCCATATCACTTAACTCTGTTAAGCTTCCTTCTTCTAATTTCATCTTTCTTTGCTTTCTTCTCTTTCCAGTCAGTCTGCTTTGAAAACTCTCTCTCTTTTTTCCCCTTAACACCATCATTGTCTGCATAAATCATCAGACAGTATATCCTCCCCTTCATCGAACCCCTTATTAACTCTCTACAAACACTTTAAAACCTCAGCTTGCATCAGAGATGGTCTACCTTTGCATTGTGCACTGTGCAGCTTCTTCCCCATTCTGTCATAATCATGATAGTGCACAGTCTTTGCTAAGAGTGTTAGCGGCCTCCACTGTTCCTCCAATACCCATATCTGACTCTCTATATCAGCTGCCTTTTACCTCATTGGCATTCTGTGCATCGCTTACTGCTTTCTTCTCTTTCCCTCTGTGCTATTTTGAACCTGATATCTTTGTTCATAATACTACCCCCCCCCCCCCCGTCTCCTAAAGACAAAGTTTCATGTCAGTTTTCACCTAAACCCTCCACTTAACACTCATTCATACTCTCTCCTTTCCTTCCACCCGATTAAAAAAAAATCTGTAATACATAATAGTGCATACACTAACCCAAAGGTAATGTCAACATGTTTGCTGGATGTTCTACATTTTTTATCCCCAGTCTTTTAACTTTGTCTCCTGCTGTTTCATTTGAATTATAAGTTGAACCCTCCAGTTCCTTAACCATCCTCACCTTTGGCATAGCAGCTCTCCTTCCCAGTTTGCAAACAAATATCTACCTCATATCACCTGTCCTTACCGTGAACCATATTTCAAAGAATCAAACATTTTCTCTCTAATGTTTGAACTCGGGCGTGTGTAGTTTCTAGATGGCTAAAGCCATTGGCTAATCCCATTCTGTTTACTATGCCACAAATCCGTTATCATAATTACCTGCATGCATTTCATGCCCTTGAAATCATAATATGAACTTCACATATGTACAATTGCCAGGTTATTCATAAAGCATCCTCCATTCACATGCAGTATCCTTTTTCTTGCACCTAAACCTGGGCATGCAAATTTTCTAAATGGCAAAGGCTGTCATTTAGCACTGTCGTGCACTGCTGTCTCTGCTATACAGCATCTTCTGCCTTGTAGATACCTGCACGCAGCACATTTCCTGTCTCTGCTGTACAGCATCTTCTGCCTTGTAGATACCTGCACGCAGCACATTTCCTGTCTCTGCTGTACAGCATCTTCTGCCTTGTAGATACCTGCACGCAGCACATTTCCTGTCTCTGCTGTACAGCATCTTCTGCCTTGTAGATACCTGCACGCAGCACATTTCCTGTCTCTGCTGTACAGCATCTTCTGCCTTGTAGATACCTGCACGCAGCACATTTCCTGTCTTTGCTACCATTATTTGAATGCCCCATCAGTACAGTTACCTGCTAAAGATTCACATCTTGTACAATTCTCACAAACCCGTGTCCCTTCCCACTTTACATCTTTATGATAATGTATCCTTTTAAACCCCACCCCTAAAGAAAACTGCTATACTGTGTAGGTTTTATTCACCTATTTACTCAACTTACTCTTTCAGTAACATTTTGTGAGGGAAAAGAGAGAATGAGCAAAAGGAATCACAGCAACAACATATTGACAGAATATTTACAACCTAACAGAAAAAAAGCCCAAGCCTGGAACTTATCTGTTTATAATCATTCTCTGGTGTCTGGAACCACCCTATGCAGTTAGGCAAGGTGAATGTTTACCACAGACTATTAAAATCCTCGATTAAAAGACTCCATCAGTTGCTAACATCAGTCACGATGGAATTCATGTCTGTCTCACCATTTTCTTTCTTTATTGACATTTAGTGACCAGATAGAAGCCCATTTCAGCAAAAGCCCGTGGAGAAAAGCTCCAAAATATACATCTCTTTTTCCCATTGCATCTGGTAATATAACAATGGATTCCTGCGAACGTTGAGGAATCTTGGTTATAATATCTCCCACCTTTCCCTCTCCCAAGTCTTAGAGTCCTGATAACAGTCTATTCCTTCACAGTTGGATGCAATTTCTTCAGTTATTTCATCTGTTCACTTTTCTTCCCTGCATCTTGAATCAGCAGAACCTTTTCTCTAAAATTTTAGGTACTGCACATTGGATCAATGCAGTCATAGACACCAACCTTTGTGTCATCAGAAGTAATAGCAGTAAAATGGCAACAGTGCTAGTACCAATGGCAGGATTAGTGTTAGTCGCACTCATTGTTTTCCACTGTGTTAGGCTCTTAATGGTGTTCTGCTTCCCGACCCTCTGCAACTGTAAGTGGTATCATTACTTAGTTCATTGACGCTGCCGAATATGCCTTTAATAGTGTCCCACATTGCAGTCTGCAGATTAGCTTTCCCGTTTGTTTATTTTTCACTATTGTAAGCATTAGCATTACTCAACTCAAATGCATGCTGTTGAATGGGCTCTTAATACTGATCTGTAATGCATTCTCCAGATTTTCCTCCTTGCCTTTCCCACATTCTTTTTAAAACATTTCATTTGACTTTAAACTTTGATGTTTGTCTACTGAAATGCTTGCTGGTGAATTGTCACATGTGATATTTTCAGTAGCTGTAATGCCAGCCCTGACTTTCAATAGGTCAAATGTGTGATCCACAACAATCCATAAAGATAGGTTTGGTTTGGTGCCCATGTTCGTGAGAATGTGCAAGCATGTGAACTTGATGCAGACTTATTGTAGTGATGTGACCAATTGGTAATTTTCATGTACAAATAGTGATCTCACAGTGTTGCATAACCAAGACCACAAATGAGAGGATGTTCATCGTGTTGCCCTGCTGCAGTCATCACACTTGGGTTATCCTGTCGTCAGGCGGTCCCGCAGTCGGCCAGAATTCCAAAGTCTTGGTCCGGTGTCTGTTGCTGTTGCTTCTTCCCTGACGTCAGTGCGCCAGGGGTATATAAGAGGCATCCAACGCCATTTTCTTCAGTCTTTCTTGCCGCGCGGTGCCCAAAGCAGAAGCAGTTAGCGAGTGCCAGTCGGCCGACACCTGAGATTTTCGAATCGAATTTCAGTCTGACGTCTTCAAAGCTAAGTACCCCATTGGGGAACCTTTTCTTGCCTCAGTCCGATGTCAGAAAAAGTTAACAATTGCATTTCTTGTGGGAAGCAAATACCTCATAAGGACTTTCATTCTTATTGTATACCTTGCCTAGGCCCAGACCAAGACGTCACTGGTTGTCGGTTTTGTGCTAGGTTCAATAAGCGACGCTTTGATTTCGCACGACACTACTTCGGTAGGAGATTTAATTACACTATGCCATTGGAGCAACAGACTACCGGCGTGCATAAAGAACGCAAAGATAAAGACAGGCAGCCTAGATCCAAGCCAGACTCCGAGGCCTTGGCTGGGCTGGTCGCTGGTTCTCCGGTTTTCAGTGAGGCGCCTACGCAGCCCCTGGCAGCCGCAGAATTGGAACCCCAAACCGCTTCGGATTCTCAAGCAGAGAGTTCTAGGCCGACGCAACCTTTTTCTTTAGGCCCTACTGACAACATTGCAGAAGGAGAAGCCGGTGCTGTGGAAACACCTTCGGTTACAGAAGGTGTCTTCAGACCGACTAATCTCACCATAAAATCTTATGCTAAGCTTAAGACTCCTCTAAAACCAAAAAAGACTGCACATCAGTCTCCAGTTCAAGGCCCCATGCCTAAGAAACAGATGCTTAAAATGGCTGAAGATTTGATTTCTTTAATCAGGGGTTCCCAACCCCCCCCCCAGACAAAAGGCCTAGACAAGAGGAGGATTATGCCTCCTCTGATCAAGTGCCTATTTCCTCAGGCTCCTCTGAGGAGCAGGATTACTCTTTTCCCCCTTATGAAGATTCTGATGCTGAAGATTCCATTCCCTCAGCTTCTCCCCCTGAAGACTATTCCTTTGGGGAAACCTTACATACCATGAGGGAACATTTCCACTGGGAAGGACAGGACTACTCCGACTCAAAGAAAAGGCTCAGAGAGTTTCTTTTACTCCCCCAGCACAGACCACTTGCTATTCCTCCAGTTTTAGACACTGTGGATGATGTTTTACTTAGAATCTAGTCTAAATCTAGATTCTCTGCCTCCTACTCCAGCCAAACCAGATAGATATTATAGATTCCTTTACAAATGCCCTGTTGCTGACCCAGAGACAATCTCCCAGGGTCCCAAAGGGGGCTAAGGCTTCCATGGCTAAAAATCCTGTACCCTCTGAAAGGGACTCCAGAGCACTAGATAGGTGGGTGAAGAAGGTTTACACCTCAGCTACTCTAGCTATGAGAGCACTAAATTGTCAATTTCACATGCTGAAATACCAGCAATTCCTAATGTCTCAAATAAAACAAAAGATGAGCACGCACCCTCAACAGTCTGAATTCAAGGAAATGCAGGATCTGTTGCATGCCGCTGAACAGGTGGGCAAACATACTTTACAATGTGGATTTGATTCCTTGGAAGCTTCCTGTAGAGCAGCTGTTACTGGCTCTGTTATACGTAGGCATGCTTGGTTAAAGGAACAAACTCTGCCTGATCATGTTAAAGCAAAGTTACTAGATGCACCCTTACAGCAGGATGTCTTATTTGGGGTTAAAGCAGAAGAGGTTTTAAAGAAAATGGAGGATAAGGCAAAATCTATGCAGACGGTCAAAGATTTCTTACAGGTACAACCCCCACGCCTCAGCAGAAATTGGCCAACAAAAAATTGGTCCTTTCCAGCTTCTGACAGACAACAGAGGGGTAAATACAGACGCCCAAGGGGCAGAGGACAAGCACAAATCCCTTACAAACCTCGCCAATAGGGCACTGCAACACAGAAGGGAGGAGAAGACAGGTTCCAAACTACTAGAAGACAAACACAATGACTTAAACCTCAAACTGCCAAGCAAAACTCTCTTGGCAGCTCTCTTGGGAGGAAAATTAGCATTTTTTACAGACAACTGACGCATTGTCACAAAGGACAAATCGGTCCTAGACATTATCTCACAAGGATACAGATTCCATTTCCACACCTTGCCAAGGATAAAAGGAATGCCAAACCTGCCACAAAATCAGTGGGCAGAGGCACAAAAACAAATTACAGCTCTCATGGACATGAGAGACATTCAACTGGTACCTACACAGGAGCAAGGCCAAGGATTTTACTCAAGGCTCTTTCTAGTCCCCAGAAAGGACAATGCTTGGAGACCCATTCTGGACCTTTCAATTCTAAACACCTTCTTGCAAGTACCCAAATTCAAGATGCTAACACTACAGCAGCTTCTTCCCATGTTGGGCAAGAAAGCTTGGCTAGTAACGTTGGACCACAAGGAGGCATACCTGCATGTCCCTATCAGACAAAATTGCAGAAGATACCTCCGTTTCATTGCAGGTTCAACTCATTACCAATTCTCTGCACTGCCCTTTGGCTTATCTACTGCACTCAGGGTCTTCACAAAATGCCTGGCACCAGTAATTGCATACTGCAGATAAAGAGGAATTCAAATATACCCATACCTGGATGACTGCCTCATCCAAGCAGAAAGCAAGGACATTCTCTTACAACATCTGACTTTTGTAAAACACCTTCTAAGTTGCCTAGGGTACACAGTAAACGAAAAGAAATCAAAACTAGTGCCCTCACAAAATATGACATTCCTGGGTGCCAGCTTGAATACAACGGCCCAGATGGCTTATCTGACGCCAGACAAACAACTACAACTAACTCAATACTTCAAAATAATGGCAACAAAGACCCAACTCCCTGCAAGAAAAATTCTGCAGGCCTTGGGCTTCATGGCATCTTGCATACTACTAATACCATTTGCAAAACTGCATATGAGGAAATTACAATGGTACCTGAAAAGCGTATGGACTCAACACAGCCACAGCTTGGTCACAATGATACCTCTCATTCCCTGCCTTCAACAGGAGCTTCTATGGTGGGCACAGGCATGTCACCTCAACAAGGGTCAGCCTTTCACCTTACCCCCAGCCAGGCAAACTATGACAACAGATGCATCGGACTATGCCTGGGGGGCACACATGGCAGGACGGTGCGTTCAAGGCATATGGACTGCAGATCAAAGGAAATCTGCACATCAGTCAAAAAGAAATGCTAGCTGTACAGAATGCTCTGACAGCCTTCAAGGACCTCTTACATCCAGGACAGCTTATAATAAGGACAGACAACACCACAATAATGTGGTACATAAACAAACAAGGGGGTACACACTCCTACCCTCTATGCAGGCAAGCAATGACCTTGTGGAACATAGCACTGGCTTACCAAGTTCAATTACAAGCTCAATTCCTGCCAGGAAAAAAGAACACATTGGCAGACGACCTAAGCAGAAACATCATGGATCCCCATGAGTGGAAACTGGATCCACAAGTATTTGCAATGATAACTCGAAAATGGGGGCAACCAGACATAGACCTGTTTGCCAACCCCCAAAACTATCAGCTATCAAAATTTTGCACAAGGACATTTCACCATCAAGCTTGGAAAGTAGACGCACTCTCATTCAGTTGGAAAATGCTGACAGTATATGCCTTTCCTCCATTGCCCCTTCTCACAAAGGTGCTGCTGAAAGTCAGGATGGAGAGACCCCGAATGATACTCATTGCCCCAGACTGGCCACGCCAGCACTGGTATCCACTACTAAGGAACATGGCCCAGGGCCCACCATGGATTTTACCACAAATTCCTCATCTGCTCACACAGCAAGGCAGTCAGATTCTACACAGCCAGCTCAAAACCTTAAATTTGGCTGCATGGCAAATCACCTAAGCAACCAGCCAGCTCCTCTTTCACAAGCTGTTATGGATGTCATTCTGGAGGCCAGGAGGCCCAGCACCAGGAAAGCCTACTCAGACAAATGGAAAAGATTTTGCGCCTGGAACCAAGCTAAAGGCCAAAATACCCTTCAGCCGGACATACCTCCGATTCTACAATATTTAACTGAGATGTTACACAAAGGACTTTCTTTTTCATCTATTAAAATCCATGCCTCAGCTATTTCAGCTCACTACAACACGGATCCTCCCTTATTTTCACATCCACTTCTAAGGCAGTATCTCAGAGGGGCCAAAAACATTAGGCCTCCCAGGAGAGCGCCAACACCAACTTGGGACCTCAATTTTGTTCTGGAAAAACTTACGCTGCCACCTTTTGAGCCAGCTTTCTCAGCTGACTTAAAGTTTATATCATGGAAGACTGCCCTGCTGCTAGCAATTACTTCAGCCAAAAGAGTCTCAGAGCTACAGGCACTAATGGCAGTAGAGCCTTTCCTCATTTTTCATCAAGACAGGGTTTCTCTATGAACTAACCCCTCCTTTATGCCCAAGGTGGTATCCAGTGTGGCTCTAAATCAAACCGTACATTTACCCACCTTCTTCCCAAATCCACAGAACAAAGGAGAAAGACTCCTGCATTCCTTGGACATTCACAGGCAACTACGTTACTACTTGGATAAAACTAAGGTTTTCAGAAAATCTGGCCAACTTTTTGTATCCTATGCTACAGCATCACAAGGAAAGGCCAACTCAAAACAGACCATTTCCAAATGGATAGGACATTGCATACGTTTTTGCTACACCCATCATGGAAAACCAGTTCCTGCTAGCATAAGGCCCCACTCCACCAGGGCAGCAACTACATCTGCAGCCTTCCTCAGGGGGGTGCCAACCAAGGATATTCTGGAAGCTGCAACTTGGATTTCAGTACACACCTTCACCAAACACCATCACTTACCACTTTACTCTAAGACTAGAGCTGGCTTCGCCACTGCAGTTTTGCAGGGCCTTCTAGCCTCCTCTAACCCTGTTTGACTCCACCTCCCATCCTTAGCTTTGGGATTCTACCCAAGTGTGATGACTGCAGCAGGGTAACACGATGAACATAGTACAGTTTTGTACCTACCATAAATGTAGATGTTCAAGTGTATACCCTGCTGCAGTCCAGGTTACCCTCCCTCCATCCCCTCTGACCTAAATAAAACCTTTCAATACCTTAAAATCTGATACAACCTTTGTGGTGTATTTGCTTATAGCTGGAGGGATGTTTTGTTTGTGCTACACTTTTATTATTGGTACTATCTACTGACCACCTTTTGGGGGGGCACCTGACATCTGGGGCAAGAAAAACTGAAGAAAATGGTGTCTGATGCCTCTTATATATCCCTGGCGCACTGACGTCAGGGAAGAAGCGACAGCAACCGACGCCGGACCAAGACTTTGGAATTCAGGCCGACTGCGGGACCGCCTGACGACAGGATAACCCAAGTGTGATGACTGCAGCAGGGTATACACTCGAATATCTACATTTATGGTAGGTACAAAACTGCACTTTCTGTTACTTGTAGATGAAAACTGATGAGACCTGCCTGACTACTGTGTTATGTTCCCCCTACTTTTTCCAGTACATGTGATGTGCGACATACTGTGCCTCCCACATGTCTGGACAGTACCCTGTATCCTCGTCCCCATCCTTCAGTGTTCCCTACTTGAGTCAAGTAGCTCTTGACTAGGAGGCAGAGACAACTACTGTGCGTTACCATACTGCGCATGAGTGTGAACATGGCTTTATCCCTACTCTCTACCATTTCCATACAGTGGTATAAATCCTCATATACACTCTGTAGTACTGTGAATATCTCTAGCTGACCGTCTTTGGCAGTGGACTGAGCTTGACCAAATTCCCACTACATCTGCTGTTGGGTAGCCAAGATTTTTTATGTTTCTGGAAGTGCTTGTAACATGTGCCTGCACCTGGCACCCCTTTGCACAAGTGTTACAGTGGACGCTCCTATGTCTGAGATTGGGCCGTCATCCTGAATAACTTTAAATATAACTTTTTAGTTATTTTTTTCTCAGAGATGTCAGGCTAAGTCATAGCAAAAGTAAGCATTAGAATCCATATCAGTGCTGAGACTTGTGTACTGAACCATATTTTACTTATTTAATTTGTATACTAATTTACTTATTACTTCTGCGATACCAGTGAGTGCATGCATTTTTTCTACTTTTTATAGGGTTGACCAAAGAAATTTTTGCAATCTGAGAGACACTAGCACTTGCTCTTTCTTTTGGCTTGAGGGAGCCTTACTGTATGTCACTCGTCCTTCTCTAATATAGATGACGAACAAGTGGGGTAGTTCGTTTATATGTTTTATTACATAGAAACACATCCAGATGGAGACAGACTACACAGACATACATGCTTACATCTCAACAGCTTACTACAAAATGGCAGTCAGGCTTGCGTGTGTTCAGTATTTATGCACTTGTGCATGCCCCTAGAAAGCTTCTTAAAGTTGTACACACACACTGATCTACATCTTCTCTCTTAAAGAATTGGCTCCTATGAAATGACATTAGAGTAAGACATGCAATAATACATAAACATTAGAAACAACACAATGCTTATGTCCAAGTTGCAGTGCATCTGTGACATGGTCTGGAAATGCGACCTGATCTAGTAACATAGTATTCAGAATTTAGTTTAGCAACAGGGACCGTCTTTGGTGAATAACTCCTATCAAGAACTTTGGGATTCATCTCAGGAACAGGGATATTCAATGGAACGTCCTCAGGAATCGGAACACTGAACAACTCACTCTGAGATAAAGAGCCTTTCTCACAGGCTAGGTGATATGGTACAGACTCGAACACTGGCATCAAATGTTTACGATTCTGCCTAAACTCTGCTTCTTGTGATTCCACAGTGTAAGATCTCGGCTCTGGGCAAATACTCTTCATGACTCCAATCCGATCATTACCTTTGCACGTTTCCATTCTCGCTGTCTCTCCTTCACGTAATGGATTGAGCGGTTTGCTGGACTTGTAATAAGTCTTTTGAGATAGGTGTTTCTTTAACAGATAGGCTTTCACAAATCTTTTATTCTTAGTACTTGGAACCAATAAACTACTGCTGACTGATAATGTAGTTCTGTTTTGTCTCGACAGAAGTCTCTGGGCAGGTGAGCCAAGATGTTTATCATGGGGAACATTTCTAAGATTCAAGAGATTCAGGGAAAATATCACTATTACCTCATTTTGACTTCTCAGGTAACTGTTTCGCACTTTGAACTGCACGTTCTGCCAAACCATTTGACTGCAGATACACAGGACTACTTGTAACGTGAGTAAAGTC
The DNA here is from genome assembly GCF_019279795.1 of Protopterus annectens. Taxonomy (NCBI): domain Eukaryota; kingdom Metazoa; phylum Chordata; order Ceratodontiformes; family Protopteridae; genus Protopterus; species Protopterus annectens. The sequence continues at coordinate 132,115,248 of NC_056739.1, forward strand.
CCATTCTTTGGCACATCTTTTATATTGCTGTTTAGTAAACTGTGTACCATTGTCAGAAGTAACTTTGTGCGGACTACCATGAACTGCAAAATGACACTTCATTTTAGTAATGACAGTACTGGATGCTAGGTTAGGAAGCAGGTCAGTCTTGAACCAATTGGAAAAAGAGTCAACTAACACCAAGTAATGTTGACCATTCCACTTGAAAATATCATTGGCTACTGTCGACCAAGGTAGTTCAGGAATCTGGCTTAGCTGAAGTGGTTCCTTCTGTTGATGTGGTTTTGTACTGTTACATACAGAACAAGATGAAAGTACTTTCTCAATGTCTTGTGACATAGAAAGCCAAAACACTAGTCCTTTTCCCCTCCTTTTGTAGAATCTGTTCCTGGATGGCTGTGATGCAAGATAGTGATATACTCTTCTTGCAAGGACTTTGGAACAGTGACTTTAGGACCTTTCATGACAATACCATTATCAGACAAAATCTCATCTCTGTTTGGAAAATAAAGTTGTACTTCTTGAGGTAAACTAGATTGCTTTGACAGCCATCCTTGATTGATAAAGTGGTTGAGCTTTTGTAAAACAGGATCTGAAGCTGCATGATTTCTAAGTTCATCAAGACGTGTGGAAGAAAAATTTCTCACTTCCTTGACTTCGAAAGCAAGGTTCTCATTCCCGTGCTTTTCAGTGGTATTTCTGGGTGATTTGGGTAAAGTTTAGGAAGATAAAGAAGTTTGCCTTTCGTATAGACAAGATTGAAACTGTACTTCTGCAATCTCAACATCATGCATTGCAATCTGGCTGGAGCTGAATGCATAGGGTTTCTCAAAATAGTAACTGGAGGTTTGTGGTCTGTTTTGATCTGGATAGATCTACCATAAATATAATTGTGGAACTTTGAACATGCAAACACATTTGCCAAGAGTTCTTTCTCTATCTGAGGTGTACTGCATTTCAGTTTGGGTTAGAGATCTGGATGCATAGGCAACAGGTTGACCCTCTTGAAGAATGTCTGCACCAAGACCAAATTTGAAACATCACAGGAAAGAGTAAGTATCTGGTTTGTGAACATCGTAATATCTGAGAGGTGGTGGACTGGCAATTATCTGTTTCACTACATCACATCCTCTTTGGTATTGTTCCAACCATGATCAGGATACATCTTTATGCATCAGCTCTCTAAGCGGTGGTGCTGGTTGGCTTAAGACTGGAATGAACATGCCTAGGTAGTTAACCATGCCAAGAAAGCCCTGTAGGGCTTGAACATTGTCTGGAGCTAGCGCCTCAAGAATAGCTGTTTGCTTAGAAGGGTCTGATGGTAAGCCTGAACTAGTAAATAAATGACCAACGCAAGTAACGTCTCGTAACATGAACTTGCACTTCTGAAATTCAGCTTAAGATTCACTTGACAATCTCTTCCGAGAATGTTCTTGAGATTTCAGTCATGCTCAGCTACACCATTACCTCCTACTAGAATATCATCTGCTGTAGTAGCACAAGGGTACCCAGAGAAAATTTGTTCCATTGCACGCTGAAAAACTTTGCTGGCAGAATTTATCCCACATGGCATTCTGAAAAATCTGCACCTGCCAAACTGTGTACTGAATGTAGTGTGCAGCGAGGATTTCTTGTCAAGAAAAATTTGCCAAAATGAACTCTCTGCATCTAAGACGGAAAAAACAGTGGCATTTGGCATAAGTACTGCAACTTCTTTGACTGTATGCATTGGATGGTGAGGTCTTTTTAATGCTTTGTTTAAATCTCGTGGGTTAATACATATTCTGATATCATCTGAGCTTTTCTTATGAGCTACCACCATGGAGGATAATACCCACTCAGTCGGTTCATCAACTGGGCAAATTACACCTTGCTGCACCATTTTGTCTAGCATGGCTTTGACTCTGTGCTGCATAGCTACTAGAACTTTCTGGGCTGGTCTGACAACTAAGCTGACATCTGGGTCTAACTTCATGGAGTACACAGCTGGAAGCTTGCCTAGTTTGTCTTCGAAAAGATCAGCATAGGTAGAAAAATATACTGGGTGAAATTAGGACAGTGGTCTTTCAAACTAACACGATGGACTTCCTTATTAAATGAAAGCAGTCCCATTTTCAAACTGTCTGAGTCCTAGTACTGACTGGACGTGCCTTCTGACCACATAAAATAACAAGTTGTAGCTTCTCCCAGCAGAACAACATGAAAGTACTGCTGAGTCCTCAGTTTGAATCTGTTCACCACCATAAGCAACAAGCTTCGCGCACTTTGCCAAATAAAGCTTCTCACCAGCACGTACTCTAACAAATGTTTCTGCAGACAGAACATTGCACTTTGAACCTGTGTCAACTTTGAGCTCTGTAGGTCTTCCATTTATCCGAACAGCACAAAACACTTTATTCTTAGCCTTAAATCTACTGCATTGCCTGTTTCATGAAGCACTGACACACCATCAACATAGAGTAGGGTTTGCAGCTTTCTCAATGATCAACTTGTTTCTTTGACTGTTCCCTTTTAATAAAGGAATGCGTGCCCTTTGATTTACAAAACCTTTCGTAATTATTCTACTTGCATTTGTGACATTGCTGACCAAAAAGTAAACCTTTTTCCTTTTTTAGGCTCCTGACTATCTCCACAATTACGACATTTGGCTATGAAACTGTGTGGGGGCCCATTCTTTGAGTTTGCTGACTCACTCTTATGGTTCAGTGAGACTGTGCAATCTCGAGAGCACACCTTGGAACTTGCTAGAAAGCTACTACGGGGTTTCCTTGTGAATGTTGAGGGGTTTACAGCTGCAGCCATGTGCTTGGGCCTGTTTCTGTTAACCATGTGCTGCATACTATCTACATGAGCTTTAGAAGTTACTGGAACCATGCATCTCTCATTTGTAAGCATATTTGTGTGCTTTTCTGTAAGCGCATGTACCTGACAAATCTCAATGGCCTTATTCAAAATTAAATCACTGTCACAAACAAAATCTTACTCACAGCATCATCTTTAATACCACACACACGTCTGTCTTTTATCAGCTCATCCTTTAAGTCACATAATCTGCACATTTTAGCCTTATTTCTCAAATCAGTTATGTATGCTGCAAAAGTTTCACCAGGCTTTTGATCCCTTGTGTAAATTAAGTCCCTTTCCATTGTAACATTGTAACATTCATTTGGGGGTCACACATTTCTCTAAATTTATGTATTAAGCACTTGGGGGTCCTCCCTTGACTCAGCCTGTACAACTATGTGATGGTTTTCCCCCTCTCCTGCAAATACAGCAGGTGCATACACAAATTAACGCTCTCGTTCTATGTCTTCTGAAACAGCTAAATTAAGCAGAATAAATGCATTTGTGGGGTCATCTTTGTCAGAAAATGCAGCCTGTATGAAAATACATAGAAACACATCAAGATAGATAGATAGCTTTACAAAATATAAACAAACTGATTGACAGACAGACTACACAGCCGTATATACTACATCTCAACAGCTTACTACAAAATGGCAGTCAGGCTCGCACGTGCTCAGTAGTTATACACTTTTGCAAGCCCTTAGAAAGCTTCTTAAAGTTGTACACACACACACACACTGAGCTACACTGTAAGAAAGTCTGAGAAAGGAAGTTCAAGATCAATTTTTTCCTTTCCTTTCCAAGATTGTGATAGCGTTGCCTGGATGTACAATGGGCATAGCAGTTTCTTGCAGGGACTGTTTGGATTATGCCAGGGAAAATGTATCTGGATTAATAAAACCCTGGTTATAAAACCTAAATAAATAAAATAAATAATTACAAATGCTGGCAACCTGTTCACAGGGGGAGTCCTTTGATATCAGCCTCAAATAAATGAATGGTGTATCTAGATCTGAAGGATTTCAAAGCAGACATACTCTTGTGAACTTACCAGAGTAATAGAGACAGTACCACAGCCATATGTGGTGTCTGATCAGAGCAGATAGAGCAAGATTGTACCCTCCGAGCAAGAAAGCAGTGATGGGCGATAACAAGTCACACTAGGACTGAGTCTTCAGACTTATCTGTCTTCCAAGGAGCTCACAGGGGTGTGGCAAATTTACTTAGCAGAAGATGACACCAGGACAGGGATCACTTTCTGTAGGTGTCCATTGGTTGTGAATGCTCTATGACACCCATTCTACTGCTACAAGATTTTGGAGGATTGATGCATTTTCCTTCTTCAGGACAGGCCTTTCTCTGTTTTCCTTTATATAGAGGGTATTAATTAAAACTACACTATCAGGATAGAGCTAATATTGCCTGTGCCAAATTTTCACACAACTCACATACACCGCTTTTCTAAGCTTATACGTCTCCTTTTACTGATTCCCTTTCACAAAACACTACTAACTGCACAGCAAGGTACAGTATTATGTCAGCCTTAGATTTCTTGGTCTACTTGGTGACCAGATTTGCTGTTCATTCCTGTCACTAATTGTTTTTCTTCACTGTCATAAATGTCTTGATAGGCCAGTTCTACTGACATAGGTTCATAGGTAGGTACTAGGCTATCTAACTGAAGGCATTTATAAGACTAGCTGGAATGTGTTGGCTTTCGTTGCCCCTTTAGATTAGTTCCCTGTGTCTCTGTCCAGCAGAGCCATTGAAGTGATCCCTGGGTAAACTTTCTGTTTCTCATTCACTTGTCAAGGTTTCTCTTGAAGAGGGTTAGCGAGGAGCTCTGCCTAATGTAGATTGGAATCTTGTTCCAGAGCATGGGAAGTCTCTGGGACAGGAGTCTATCCCTCCAACACATCCTGTTTATTGTTGTGGTGAGGTTTAGATCCCTAGAGCGTGTGGCTGTTGCAGGTGTCTTGTAAGTTACATCCCAAATGGGGCATTGTACTCTATGATGGGTCTGATTAGTGATGCGTAGAGGGGCACAATGACCTCTTTTGATCTGGATGCAAACCCTTTTGTGATTAGGTGGGTGACATACAAGGATTTTGTAACTACTTTGCCAATGTGATTATCAAAGTAGAGGTTACTATCTACTTGGGTCCCCAGATCCCTTATTACTTCTCCCGTATTTAGGGGGCTACCACCTGTGTGGTAGTTTGTGGGAACTTTGTTTTTTCCAAAGGGGATGACTATGCACTTTTTGGCATTTAGCTTGAGGCCATGGTTTTGACACCAGGTATCTGTCCCAGTGAGACCCTTTTGGAGGATGTCTGTGTCTGCCGGAGAGTCAGTTATAGCCCCTAGTTTGCAGTCATCTGCGAACTTGGTCAGCCATAGTCCTTCTGTGTTTGCCTGTACCTCTGAGAAGTATATGCTGAATAGGAGGGGTCCTAGGACTGAGCCCTGGGGAACGCCACTTGTAACCGGTTTAGAGTCAGACCTGGCTCCTGCAACTCTACCATGTGGGCTCTCTCCATGAGCCAGTTGGCAGCCCATCTCATGATGTAGAGGTTTATATTCAGGCTGGTGAGCTTGCCTATAATACCTGAATGGGGAATGGTGTCGAAGGCATTTGCAAGGTCTAGGTAGGCTGTGTGTACTACCTTTCCCTAGTCTGTAGCCTTGGTAACTGTCTCAAAAAAGTCCACCAGGTTTAGGAGGCATGATCTGCCCTTAACAAAGCAGAACTGGGTAGGGTCCAGTATTTGGAGGTTCCCAGTGTCTCTGTTTATGAGATCCATGGTGATGCACTCCATAGTCTTGCAGACCAAGCTAGTCAGGCTTATAGGGCGATAGTTCCCGGGGTCTGTTGTGGCTTCACCTTTGTGGAGCGGAATAACCATTGCTGTGTGCCACTCTGTGGGCACGTAGCCTGTGGAGTGGCTGAGTTTGAACAGTGTGTTTAGGTGAGGGGTTAGTTCATCTTTGAGCTTGTGTAGGACGCAGCCTGGGACACTGTCCGGTCCCATTGATGCTGTGTTTTTGGTTTTGGAGAGGGCTGTTTTAACCTGAGTGTCTGTGATTTCAGGGGCTCAACATTCTTCTGGTATGGCTATGGGCCCTTTTGGGGGTGAGAGGGTGGTGAAGTTTGAACTGAACCTGTCTGCCAGGATGTTGGCGATATCGGTCGGTTCAGTGTATTTTGTGCCATTCTGCACCAACTCCGAGCAGATCTGAGAATTGCCACTTAGATTCTTGACATAGCTAAAGAATGCCTTGTGGTTATCTTTGGAGTTCTTGGCAATTTTTCTTTCAAAGCTAGCCTTGGATGATTTTATGAGGGATCGTAGTTTCTTGCTGATACTAATCAGGCATGTCTTCCCTTCTTGGGATTTTACTCTTTTATGTACTAGTTTCCTCCTCCTGTTGTATAGTTTGTTTATGGCAGGGATCCACCAGGCTGGTTTCCTTTTCTTGGAGACGTGAGTCCTGGTTTTGCATGGGATGGCACGATCCATGCATTCTAGTAGGTGCCCTTACAGCTTGGACAGCGTTATCCTTTGGCATGGGTGCTTTGAAACTTTCCACCTTGGTCTAAAGTAACATGAAGTTTGCTTTTGAAAAGTTTTTCGCAGTGGTTTCTTTGACCGGGGGTGGGGGCGGAATGTGGATATCCAGAGTGATTAGTTTATGGTCAGCTCTAACCAGCGAGGGATTGACCTCCGATGTGGAACACTGGTCGCCCATGTTGGTGATGACCAGGTCCAATATGTTGTCACCTCTGGTGGGAGTGTTGACCAGTTGATCCAGGGCGTTTGAGTTTATAAATTCTAGGAAATGTTGGGCAAGGGAGTTAGTACTTGAGTAATTCTCCCAGTTAATGTTTGGGTAATTGAAATCACCCAATATAAGGGTGTTTGGTAGGACCTTCATGTTTCCCAGTGTTTCCAGAAATGCAAAATGGGGGTCCTGGGACATGCTGGGTGATCTGTAGCAAGCTACAATTTGAATTGCAGTTTTGCCTGTTGTTAGTTGCACGTGGATGATCTCTGAAGCATCGTGCTGTACCACTAACCTGGAGGTGTGGGTATCCTTGATGAATATGGATACGCCCCTGCCTTTTGTATTTTGGTCTGGATTTTGTGGCTGAAAAGTATGGTATGAGTTGGTAGTGCTGGGGTGCTCTCTGGAGCCTTAAACCAGGTTTCTGTTACTGCACATATATCGATTTTCTCCATACTGAGAAGTGCCTCGAGAGCGTGCATTTTGAGGTTTAGACTTCTGACATTGAGTAGCATTACCCTCAGTTTTTTGCTACTTGTGCTATTTATGGGGGTGGGTTTGTCTTTTGAGCCTTCCCTAAAAAAGGCACTATGGGGGTGGCAAGAGCCTTGGCCAGTATTCAAATGCCTAAGGGTTTCAGGTACAAGCCATCTCTAGCGAAGCAGCGTGGCTTGTCGAGCATGTCATCCCAGGCTGACAGACACTGGATCCCCTTTGAATGACACCAGAAGCTTAGCCAGTTGTTGAAATTGACAATTTTTTTCTTTATACCGTGGTATCATTCTTGGTGAGGGCAGGATGCTAGTCAGGGTCATACCGGCCTGGGCTATGTGATCAGAGAGCTCCTCCATGTCTCTTTTCATGTAGTCCAGGGAGGTAGAGCTCAGGTCATTCACATCGACATGGACAATGACAGAGCTGTATTTGTACTTGTTCTGGAGTGACCTGAGTGCTTGTGTTGTGTGGCGGATCCTGGCATCCGACAGGCAGCTAGCAATAACCTTCTCCTTGTTCAGCCTAGTGAGTGGGATGTCAGTGTGCCTGACTATAGAGTCACTTATTACTGGTGTGCTGGATATGTCATTTTGCCTTAAGGGCTGTGATTGCATGGCACACTGGTTTTGTGAAGTATGTGTTTCATGGTTTGTGTTGGGGGGGGGGTTGCTTGGATGTCTGCTTTGGAGGTCTCTGTTGCAGATTTTTATTTAGAGCCTTCGAGTATGTTTTCATGTATTTGGGTGTTTTTTGCCAGTGCTGGTTTCATAGGTCTATGTGAGACTGGTGGTGTGATGCAAGTAATTCCCTTCTCCTCTTGACTGTTTGGTCCAGTCTTGGATTGAGAGAGCTTAGCCTCCAGTTTGTCTGTATAATTGCATCTCTCACATGTATTAGGGTTTGGTGGTAGGAGAAGAGGGTTGTCTGTGTACATGAGGCAGTTGTAACATTGTCTCAAAATGCCCAGATTCACCAGTTGGACCGGAGAGTACACCTGAAACTGCCCTTTGGACATGCCTGGATAGGTACAGTGAACTGTTTTACTGATTGGCTGGTAAGGTCAAATAGAGAGCCTTGTCCTTCTCTACAGTATAGGGGGGTCTAGTGCTAAGGTTTATTAGTGCTTGCTATGAGTTTTGAGCAAGTGCTGGGCTGAGAAGTGAATGGTTTGAGTGCTTAAGATGAACGTTTGTCTAGTTCCAAGGGAAAAATTGAAGAGTAGACTTTGTAGAGCCAGGAATACTTATACCCTAGCTAACTGGTGCTGCCTGGCGTGCAAAACTGGGCAAATGTGGGTTTTATAGCAGGGAAATGAAAAAAAAAATAGAAATTAGTCCAAAATGGCCAATAAACTACTAATTTCTGAGCTGAAACCAATCATCCAGGGACAGATAGGCTGCTCAAAGTTCCCCTCTCTCATAGGTGAACAGAGAAACTTCCTTCTATCAAAGTAAGGTATGGGCAAACACAGAAACTTGTAACACAACCCTGAATTCAGCACTAAACTGAAAACTGGACTATACCAGCTTAGAAAGCTGGGAAACAAGTATATTTTTTTTGTTTATTTTTCAGAAAATAAAGCAGATACAGTTAAAAAACACTTTAAATGCACAGAAATGGCTATCACACTTGAGTGTGTAGCCTACAACAGTTAAACAGTTAATTTAAACACAAAAACGACTTTGTTAAAGTGCAGGCAGTAACATAAGTACAATATGTAGCTGAAACAAGCTTTTTAAATCACAAAAACACTAAAAAATCAGTGTTTTAGGCGGAATTAGCTAAAGGCAGCAAGAAAATGCAGAAAACTGATACTTAATCACTCCAAAGTCTCTCTGCTGCTGTAGTACTCTGCAGGGTACCAAGCAGGAGCTTGCTGAGGTGTATGCAGATAGAAAGTCCTGACTACTGCCTAGGTGACTGGAGTTCTGTCTAAACCTGGCTGTCTTAAAGGGCAAGAGGTGTAGGACAAATCCAGAGTCATACAGACCCATAAGTTTACTTTCATGATGTGAAAAAATAACTGAGAGGTTATATTGGATATGCTATTGTCAGAATTGGAAAGGTTGGGACTTAAAACCAGATATCAGCATGCATATGTTGAATATAAATCTATAATCACTTTAACGTGATGTTCCATAACAATATAATAGCTGTAAATTGTGCTGTGATGTAATTTATATTAATTTAACTTCAGCATTTCATAGGGGTCATACACAAAACACTGATGAATAAATTAGAACAACTAGGCACCAATGTATTTTTGATGCGATGGATATCACATATAGGGCATGTCTGCAAAAGTACTTGACCAGTTTGGCACAGGAGAATAATATGCTGATAAATACATATAAAACTAAGCATATGAGATTTGGAAGACATAAACTGTAAGGTGAATATTTAATACAGCACACAGTGATTGAAACTGTAGATTCATTTAAAGGAAAACTCCACCCTAGAACTAAAAAAAAAATCGGGTTTTTTCACTCTGTTCCTGACCTATTTTAACACCTCAAAATCACTCTAAGGCCTTTATTTGTAATTTTAGCCTGCTTTCCACAACATGGCTGCAATGGGGCTTGATGTATCAATGTGATTTTGTTCTCCTTCAATCCTTTCTCTTTCCTCTAATGCTTTGTATGACTCATGCCAGACATAAGGAAGTAGGGTTGCCACCTTTTCATATGTCCAAAGTGGGACATTTTTGGTACAAACGTCAGATGTTGCAGGCTGAAACATATCCACGGCCAGTACAAAGGACAGAACTTCACTTTTTTTGCCTAATGTTATGTACTGTACCTGTGTACTATGTATGTATTCTACCTATGTTCCAAATTTCAGCTGTACACCACAAATCTATTAATTACCTTTATTTTTAAAATTAATATTTTTTGTTTGTTCTCTCCACTATAACTGTTTATGTGCCGCATACCACTGTAAAAACATGTCTCTTGTAATTTGTGTGTATACTGATCATGTCTAAATAACTAAATGTGTCTGTAATTTTTCTTTGTGGAACTTTTCTCCCCGGGCCTCTGCTGAAAAAGGGCCTTTTCGGCTCAGTCAGACACCCCCGGTTAACAAATGTAAAATAAAATAAATAAAAGCTTATTCTTGTAGCATTTTAGTTGCTTATTCTGTTTCTTATAACATTTAGGTGTTTCAGATACAAAATAACTGTTGTATGCAACTATTACATAAAATATAGAAAATAATTTTGTCCTAAAATCTTAGGACATTTGCCATTTTTACAATTGTTTTGCAGGACACAACTGCCCAAAGAGGGATTGTCCCTCACAAAATGGGACAGGTGGCTACCCTATAAGGAAGTAACTTTGAATTCCCATGCCTTTGGCATATAATGGGATTTGTGTGAGCCACTTGTTATTTTCTTTACCTTCTGGAAAAGGAATGCTTCTTTTCTGTCTCTAATCATCCTCATTTATGTTTGGCTCAGAACTCGTTTTACACAGTATGTAGAAGTTATCCAGCTACAGCCAGAAAAGTAACTAAATTGCAGGCCTTTATTCTGGGTTTTCTTTTGCAGTCTAAGAGGAATTGATTCTGCAAGGGTCTCTGTGCAGTGACAGTTTTAACACCTCTGCAGTGGTGTGGGGGAAGGGGACATTCAATCCTTCTTGAACTACAAAAGAAAACACTGTACCAAAGGCCTGCAATTTAGTTACTTTTCTGGCTGTAGCTGGATAACTTCTAAATATTGTGTAAAACAGGGTCTGAGCCAAATATAAATGAGGGTGATTAGAAACAGAAAAGAAGCAGTCAGTTTACGGAAGATAAAGAAAATAACAGTGACCCTCCCAAATCCCATTACATGTCAATGGCATGTGAATTCAGAGTTACTTCCTTATGTCTGCACGAGTCATACAAAGCATTATGGGAAAGAGAAACGGTTGAGGGAGCTCAAGATCACGTTGATACATCAAGCCCCATTGGTAGCCATGTTGTGGAAAAACAAGACTAAAATTACAAATAAAGCACTTAGCGTGATTTTGAGGTGTTAAAATGGGTCAGGAAACAAAGATAGAGTGAAAAGAACAGATTTTTTTAGTTCTAGGGTGGAGTTTTCCTTTAAGGACATAGGTACCTTGATAGAGCTAGCTTTGAGTTTGGTAATCGTATCAACCTAGTGGTTAATGATTGTTACAGAACTATAGATTTTATAAAGAGATTTCTAAAGTCTAGGAAGTCAGAAATGATGACATCATTATTTGTTAATTATGGCAGACCCAAACTTGAGTATGGGGTAACAATATAAAAACCTTATAAGAAAATGAGCATGAGTAAGTTGGAAATAGTCCAGTGGAAATGTACCAAGGTCATTCATGGAAAACTGTTATGAAAGAGTAAAATATCTGAACTTGTGCCTAATATAGATATTTAAGAGAAGACCTTATTCAGGTATATAGGGTATTTAGAGACAACTACATCTGGGAATATATGTTATCAAAAAGTAGCAGAGAATCATCACACAACCTAAGAAGAAGATTCGATAGGAATGAGAAATGTACTAATTTTTCTCAGAGAGCACCCGATGCATGGAATAGACTACCAAATTGCATTAAAGCAAGCACTAGTTTGAATATTTTTAAGAACACCCCAGATACTTGCTATGGAAAAAAGTGTTTTGGTATACTGGCAGGCTGTAAGGGCATTAATGCCAGTGCCTGAAATATTTGTATATATGTATGTAATCAGCAGCTTTGGTGCCAGCTGGAGTTGATAGGGGAAGACCAGAGTCATACGATATTGCCAGTTCACCTTTTTCTAACTGGAGAGTGTGGTGGCACATGTCTGGGGTGCATGTTCCCATAGCAGATTGATGGAGACCAATGAAAGGGGGATCAAATGGGATAATTTGAAAAGGAGTTGATGGTTGGAAGACAACAGGGGAGGGGAAAAAGTTGATTAAAAAAATCTTTTTAGAAGCTAAGATGATGTCACTCAAAAATGTATTCTTGTCTGTCTGAAACTGATATTCTTATTGGGCCCAGATTAACACTCTGAACCCTTCCATTTTCAAGTTAATAGGCTGTTTGCATTATCGTTGACTCAGGACTGTTTCTTTCAAAATACAACTGTCTTGTCTCTGCATGCATGCTAGCATACCCCCATTGTGTCCTGAAATGTCAAAATTATTATCTCTTTAAATGAGTTTTAAATTACAGACCACCTAACCATCAAGAATGGCCTTGAAAATTGAATTTATTGCTGCAGAAATAAATTTTAGATTTTACTGAGCCTGTTGAATCATCCGTGGTGGTGCAGCGGTAGCATTGTTGCCTCACAGCAAGAGGTTCTCCCATTCGATTCTCAGCTAGTGTGCGGGGAGTGCCTTCTGTGTGGAGTCTGCATGTCCTCCCTGCGGGTCGAGTGGCGTTCCGAAAGACATGCGTGAATGGGCGTGCCTTCGTTGAAGATTGGGCGTCGAGCTGGCAACTCGACACTGTGAAAATCTACTGTCAATCATTAGCAGACTGGAGTTCCGCTGTGGCAACCCCTAACTGGGAAAAGCCGAAAGACAACAACAACTGAGCCTGTTGAATCAGCAGGCCTAAAATGCATGTAAAGGAAGTTATTTTAGTAGCAGTCACCACTGCTAGCCAAGGTCTGATATGTGGGAAACACTCTACAGTTTTCTTTAGGGTCAGAGTTTTATTAAAGGATAAGCCTACTTTCGTGTGTAAGACTTTACTCAGTCCAGACACCAACTAGTGTTCTTTCCCAAGAATGAAAGCAATGGCGAATACCTACTTCAGATACTCCCTCACTGAGAAATTTAGTGACATTTGGAAGCTTGATGACTTGCCTCTCTTTTATGAAATGTAGTTAGGAAGTGTGATTATTTTACAGGGGTGGGGTGGGGGCACAAAAAGCAGTGCTTGCTGTGTTAATAGGGTTTTTCTATAGAAACATTATTTGAAGACTTTCTCATACATTTAACCTAGATCCATACTTGGGAGTCAGTTCATATGTTCTAGGTTACTGCTGAAATTAATTTGCATAAGTTAAACAGTTCAGCTCTGTGAGGTACTTAGCTTAAGAGCAGATTTATTTATGTCTGCCTTTCACGCACCATGCCCCCTGTCTTTCTGCCCCCCCCCCCCATGTATTTCTTACTAATTCCTTTTCTCTGAACATAGACAATGAAATTCTTAGATAAAGGACAAATATAATTTTGCCTAAGCTGTGTTATCTAGTTATCTCTGTTTCAGAGTTTGTACTCCATGTGTATAATGTCATCTCTGTGAACTGTAACTTGTGAATTCTTTAACTATTGACAGTGTTCTTTTTTTTCTAACTTGTCTCTGTCCAAATACTTGCTCTCTGTATGTGCAAGTTCACACTGTATGAACTGAAGTTGTGATTTATTTTTACTTAGTTAATATGTTATTCTATGTTAGGTTGTGTGGTAACTTCATTATTTATCTGTAACCATATTATGTCAATGTGGAGGTTTTCTCCCTGGACCTTCACTGAAACTGGGATGTTATCCTTGTTGGACTTTGCTGGCAAACAAATGTCAAATAAAATGAATAATTGTTTGTCAGTTGTTTTATATGAAGTGTTACTGAAAATTTCCTTCAGTAGTTCTTACTAAGGATTGCTTCCCACCACTGAGTGCTTGCAGTACTTAGTAGTAAGACACACAAGAGCGAAACTTTATTGTGCATGGAGAGTGCTGTTATTCAGGAAAAATATCTGATTGTGTTGCCCTGAATTGGTGTAAAGCTTATATAATTATGAATACGGCATAACTATCTCCCATGAAGATTTGCTCTTATGAATACATCACAAGTGCTAATGATAAAACGCAACACCTTGTTGTATAGGATTCACTTTTGCCATTTTATTCTGACCTTTTTCTGTGTCCTTTTACAGATGTTGATGAATGTGACAATGAATATAATGGAGGCTGCGTCCATGAGTGTATCAACATACCAGGAAACTACCGCTGTACCTGCTATGATGGATTTATGCTCGCACATGATGGCCATAACTGCCTAGGTAGGAAACCATATTAGTAGTTTAGTACTGCCTCACATTTAATTGTCATTGTGTGGCTACTAATGCTGAAATACGGATAAAGGCAATGTGATCAACATGCAGTAAATTTAAGTATGTTGGTGACTAGTTATGAGGCAGTTTACATGAGAAGTGTGTGATGCATGTAGAAGTATTTGTAAGGAAAGCATATATACCAGATATTTTTGTGCATTTTTCTTTCAGGCCATGCTGAATGATGATGTCTGCTGCTGGTGTCATAGTTATGGAAACTTGTTCAAGGAAAAATAATACGTTTTATTCCACAGGCATATAATTTCAAACAAATTTGAACCTCTGATCTAGTACAGGCATGAACGTTGATGAGGAGAATGGCCTATTTAATGTAGCGGCTTGGTGTCAGGTTATTAGTGAGCCTAGTTCACTGGAACTTTGCTAGCTAACTGACGTTCTTCGTGTTTCACTGTTGCAGTCCTCACATATCCAGTTCCCGGTAGCCCTCAGTCGGCCCAAATACCAGAGTCCTTGGTATATGACGTTGGCTGCCGCTGGTTGTAAAACTGATGTCAGTAAGTCAGGTATAAAGGGAGGCAGCCGACGCCATTTTCTCAGTCTTTCTTGCCATGGAGCCTGAAGCAGATGCAATTCGCACTAGTACCGGTCGGCCATTTACCTTCGTTTCAACTTTCCAACTACCAAGTTGAAGACACCTTCAGATAAGTACCCCATTGGGGATCCTCTTTTTTTGCTTTAATGAATGTCAGATGAAGTTAATAACTGTCTTACCTGTGGAAAACAGATTCCGCACCGTGATTTCCATTCCTATTGTATAACTTGTTTGGGCCTTGAGCACGATGTCCCTAACTGCAATCTCTGTGCTTCCTTTAGCCCGCATACCATACGCTGTAGAGCTAAGATTTTGTATAAGCATTTCGGAGTCTGGCCTAAGTTTGTTGGTATGACGTTTTCTGGTGTACCAACTTCGGATATACCTAGGAAGCGCAAAGAACAAAGACTGTGACAGGCCTAGGGTTAAATCTACCGACGATGCACCGGTGAAATTGGTCAGCACAACGGTAGTCAGTGAGGCGCTTATGCAGCCCCTGCAGACTGCAGATTTTCAGCCGCAAGCCTCTGCTGAGACCTTTATGGAGTCCTCCGTGCCACAGGCTGCTATTTTGTATTCAGAACCTCCACCTGTCGCTGCCTCAGATGGGTCCAGAGCCGCTTTGCAGGCACTGGCTTCTGACGTCTCTTCTTTTCGACATGAGACCAGAACCAGACCGACTACCTTAACTCTGACTTCTGCAGTTGCTAGGCCTCCTGAGTCTCTCCGGATTGCTAGTAAACCTTCCGGCCGCAAACCTAGTCACAAGCAGGTGTCGGCCGCCCCTCCTGTACCTCAGTCCCAGTTGGTAAAGATGGCTGGTGATCTTCTTTCCCTGATTAGGGGCTCTCATCCCCCCGTCCTTCAAAGAAGGCTAGGGAATTATCTCCTGATTTTTGTCTGTTGCAGATTCTGAGATTTCCAGTATGTCTACTGGTGAAGAAGGAAATTTTCAACTTTTTTCTGGCTTTGAGGTTTCTGATGCTAAGGACTATACTTTGAATACTCTTAGGGAGCATTTTAAATGGGAATGTCAGGATTTTCCACAGTCTAAGAAAAGAATCAGGGAATTTTTAGATTTGCCACAGCATAAGCCTCAGGCTATACCTCCAGTTTTGGAAGTTGTGGATGATGTTTTCATGGAAAATTCTTTAACTCCTAATTCTGTTCCTCCTGCCCCCAGAAAACCAGATGGGTATTACAGGGTTCCTGAATCTCATCAATTCCTTTTTAAAAACCCTAATGCTGATCCAGAAATAATTTCTCAAGGCCCCAAGGGTGTTAAGGCTACTATTGCTAAAAACCCTGTGCCTTCTGATAAGGAATTTAGGGCCTTGGACAGGTGGGATAAAAAAGTCTATTCTTCTGCAACTCTTGCCATTAGATCTGTGAATTGTCTTTTTCACATGCTGAAGTATCAGCAGCATACTTTGGAGGCTGTTAAGGCTAAACTTGGAGATACTCCCTCCGTGACGGAGAACAAAGATTTACAAGACTTACTGAATTCTGTCACTTTAGTTAATAAACATTCACTTCATTGTGGTTTTGACACTTTGGAGGTTTCTTGCAGAGCAGCAGCCACTGGTTCTATAATTAGAAGGCATGCTTGGCTCAGGTAACAGCCTCTTTCTGAACCAGTTAAATCTAAATTGTTGGATGTTCCTTTGCACAAGGACAATCTTTTTGGTAATAAGGCTGAGGAGATACTAAAGAAGTTGGAGGATAAGGCAAAATCCATGCAAGCTGTAAAAGATTTCCTTCAGATTCAGCCTCCTCAGTTTAGTAGGCATAATCCTTCCAAGAATTGGTCTTTCCCTGATCCCGGCAAGCAGGGTCACTCTAGGCCTAGGGGTTTCAGATCTTCCAGAGGGCAGGCTTCTGCCCTTCAAAGGGCTAAACAATGGCATTCTTTTTTTGCTAAATCGGGGAGTTCTAAGCCAGCTTCCCAAAGCAAACATTCTCAGTGACTCTGGCCTTGTGCCTACTTCTGCGGACCCTGGGTTTCCTTTGGGGGGAAGGTTAGCCCGGTTCGCAGAGGTATGGTCTACCATCACAGATGACAAATGGGTGCTCAATATAGTAAACCAAGGTTCCAAGTTTTACTTTCACACCTTCCCAGTTTTCCAAGGATACCCAGACATACCAGGAACTTTCAGGGCAGAGGTCGAAATTCAAATTTCCTCTCTGCTGACTATGGGGGCTATAGAGCCAGTTCCTGCAAAACAGGCAAGCCTAGGTTTTTATTCAAGGCTTTTTCTGGTACCCATGAAAGGGGGCACATGGCGCTCTATTCTGGATCTGTCCATTCTAAACACTTTTCTGGTGATTCCCAAATTCAAGATGCTCACCCTTCAACAATTACTACCAATGCTGGACAAGGATTCATGGCTGGTAACTTTGGATCTCAAGGAGGCTTATCTACACATCCCAATAAGGGAAAGTTGCAGGCAGATGTTCATGTTTCACTGTTGCAGTCATTACATTTGCGTAATCTTCTGGCAGGTTGCCCTCACTCAGCCAAAGTCTTGGGCCCTGCATCGGTTGCTGTCTCTTCTTCCATGACGTCAGGTCGTCAGGGATATAAAACATGCAGCCAACGCCATTACCCCAGTCTTCCTTGCCGTGCGGTGCCCGAAGCATAAGCAGTTCACAAGTGCCCGGTCGGCCGACTCCGGAAATTTTGTGTTCTAGTTTCAGAACCAAAGTCTTCAACTAAAAGCTAAGTACCCCGTTGGGGAAACTTTTTCTTGCTCCTTGCCGATGTCAGTAAAAGTTAATAATTGTATTCCTTGTGGGAAGCAAATACCTCATAAGGATTTTCATTGTACTGTATTCCTTGCCTAGGCTCTGACCACAACGTGCCTTGCTGTTGGTTTTGTGCTAAATTTAAGCAATGTACTATTAAACGTCTGTATATTTTTGCTTCTAGATATTTTGGCTCAAGATTTAACTATCCAGAAATGTCATCGGTTAGCAATCCGACTACCAGAGTACCTAAAAAACGCAAAGAAAAATACAGAGACAGACCGTCGAGGTCCGAAACAGATGAAGCTTCTCCTAAGCCAGTCGCCGGTTCACCGGTACTCAGTGAGGCGCTTTCCCAGCCCCTTATACCCGCTACTTCTGATTTGCAGGCCTCTACTGAGACCCATTCGGAGTCCGGCATGCCGCAAGATACTTTAAGTATTGAACCCGCGGATGTCTCTACCTTAGATGTGTCCAGAGCCACTGAGCAGGCACCGGCTTCTGAGGGTGTTTTCAGGCCTAAAGATTTGTATATTAAACCAACGCCTTCTTCAAAACTAAGGCCAAAATCTATTTCTGTGTCTAAAAAACCCGACGCTTGGGCCACGTATACAGGCCCCAATGCCTAAAAAACAAATGATCAAAATGGCTGAGGATTTAATTACCTTGATCAGGGGTACCCATCCCCCTCCTGCTAAGAGGCCTAGGCAAGGCACTGACTATGAATCTTCGGATCAGGTTTCGATTTCTTCCGATTCCTCTTCTGATCAGGAATTATCTATTCTCACTTATGAGGACTCTGATGCAGAAGATTCCATCCCTTCTGCTTCTCCTCCTGAGGATTTTTTTTTGAAGAAACTTTGTTTACCTTAAGGGAACACTTTCACTGGGAGAGTCAGGATTTCTCAGAATCTAAAAAGAGACTTGGGGATTTCCTTCTTCTTCCTCAGCATAGGCCTTTGGCTATACCTCCTGTTCTAGACATTGTTGTTGATGTTTTCTCAGAATCCAGTATGACTCCTGATTCCCTGCCTCCAGCTCCTAGTAAGCCAGACCGATATTACAGGATTCCTGACTCCCACAAATTCCTCTTTAAAAACCCTACTGCTGACCCTGAAACCATTTCTCAGGGTCCCAAGGGGGTTAAGGCTTCTGCTAGAAATCCAACTCCTGATAGAGATTCTAGGGCGCTGGATAGATGGGGTAAGAAGGTTTACATGCCTGCAACCTTGTCAATCCGGGATTTAAACTGTCAATTTCATTTGCTTAAATATCAACAGCATGGCATGGGCTTACTTAAACAGAAAATTATGTTGATTTCTGACTGTGTGGAAAATAAGAGTTGCAGGGTTTATTGCATTCAGCTGAACAAGTTGGAAAACATACTTTGCAATGTGGTTTTGATTCCTTGGAGGCCTCTTGCAGGGCTGCTGTAACTGGATCTGTGATAAGAAGGCATGCTTAGCTCAAGGAGCAAAATCTGCCTGACCATGTTAAAGCAGAATTATTGGATGCTCCTTTACAACAGGACAGTCTATTTGGTAATAAGGCAGAAGGAAGTTTTGAAAAAGATGGAAGATAAAGCTAAATCTATGCAAACTGTAAAAAATTTCCTACAAGTGCAGCCACCCAGGTTCAGTAAGCACTGGCCTACTAAGAGCTGGTCCTTTCCAGTACCCACCAGAGCCACTCAGGTCAAACCCAAACATTCCAAAGGCTCCAGGTTTCAGTCACAAGGAACTTGTAGAGCAAAGCAATGGGGTGCCTCCACCTCCAAATCTGGAAGTAACAAGGCACCTTCCTACGGTAAACAGTCTCAATGACTTTCCACTGCAGTCACCAAGCACTTATCTTGTGGCCGCCCCTTTGGGGGGAAAACTGGCACTTCATGCACAAAACTGGCAACTGATTACCCAGGGCAAGTGGGTTTTAAATATAGTATCCCAGGGATACAGATTTAATTTCCACACGTTGCTAATCCCAAACGGATGGACAGATCTGCCTCCAAATCAGTGGGCAGAGGCCCAGAAACAAGTTATGTCCCACATGAATATGGGGGCTATTCAACCAGTACCAGAAAAGAAAAAGGGACAAGGTTTTTATTCAAGACATTTTGTGGTACCCAGAAAAGACAAATCATGGCGTCCAATTCTGGACTTATCCATTCTAAATACATTTCTGGACATTCCAAAATTCAAGATGCTGACCCTACAACAGTTGCTACCTATGCTAGGCAAGGATGCCTGGTTGGTAACTCTAGACTTAAAATAGGCTTACCTGCATATCCCAGTCAGGGAATCTTGCAGAAGGTACCTCCGCTTCAAAGCATGCTATTTGCATTACAAGTTCTCTGCACTGCCCTTTGGCTTATCTACTGCGCCCAGGGTCTTCACAAAGTGCCTGGCACCAGTAATTGCATTTTGCAGGCAAAGAAATATTCAAATTTATCCATACCTGGACGATTGTCTAATTCAGGCAGAAAACAAGGACACTCTTTTAAAACATCTGGCGTTTGTAAAAAGACTTCTAACTTGTCTAAGGTACACTATAAACGAAAAGAAATCACAACTGGTACCCTCTCAAATAATTACATTCCTGGGTGCCAGCTTGAATACAACTGCCCAGATGACTTACCTTACGCCAGAAAAAAAATTCAATTGATGACTTACTTCAAACAGGTGGCCACAAAAACCCAGCTATCTGCAAGACAAATTCTGCAGACCTTGGGGTTCATGGCCTCCTGCATTCTAATAATTCCATATGCAAGACTGCATATGAGGAAACTTCGGTGGTACCTAAAAAGCTTATGGAGTCAACATTGTCACAGCCTGGAAACAATGATTCCTATAATTCCTTGCCTGCAGCTAGATTTCCTATGGTGGGCAGAGGCCTGCCACCAAAACAAGGAACTGTCATTCATTCCACCCCCTGCCGCTCTAATCCTGACTACAAACGTATCAGATTATGCTTGGGGGGGTACATCTGGCAGGGAGATGCATTCAGGGCCAATGGAGCCCAAATCAAATGCACCTACCTATCAACCAGAAAGAAATGCTAGCTGTACAGAATGCTCTGACACCCTTCAAGGACCATCTTCATCCAGGACAACTACTGATAAAGACAGACAACACCACAGTCATGTGGTACATAAGCAAGCTTGGGGGTAACCATTCCTACCCCCTTTGCAGACTAGCCATGGCATTGTGGAACACGGCCTTGATTTATCAAATACATCTACAAGCTCAATTCCTGCCAGGAAAGCTAAATACTTAGAAACTGCAATACACCAACAAATTCAGAGGAAGACACAGGAGTAGTTGATATCCATTTTTATTCCTTCTGTCCTGGTACCTCAGCTATTCGCCTTCAATGGGACATATATTTGCATTTTCAGTCTCCTTTTATATATGCTTTAATTAATTAATTAAACATCAATCAATCAATTAGTATTGAAGCTTGTCTTTAATAGTGTTTGTTTTTCGAAGGAAAGCTAAATACTCTGGCAGATGAACTAAGTAGAAATCTTATGGACCCACACGAATGGAAACTGGATCCACAAATCTTCAGCATGTTGACACGCAAATGGGGGAGCCCAGACATCTTTTTGCCTCACTTTTTGCCTCACCCCAAAACTATCAGTTGGACAAATTCTGCACAAGAATTCATCACAAAAAAGCTTGGAAAGTGGATGCTCTATCCTTCAGCTGGAGAAACCTATCAGTCTTTGCCTTTCCTCCTCTGCTCTCCAAGGTCTTACTAAAAGTCACACAAGAAAAAACAAAAATGGTTCTGATTGTTCCAGACTGGCCTCGCCAGCACTGGTACCCACTCCTATGCAATGTGTTGCACCTTCTTCCGTGGCAGCTGCCTCGGGCACCTTACCTACTGTCTCAGCAGAACTATCAAATTCTGCACACTTAGCTCTAAACTCTGTTATCTTGCAGCATAGCTAATCAACTAATTTCACCAGTTACATCACAAACCTGTGATGGATGTAATTTGGAGGCTAGAAGGCCTAGTACTAGAAAATCTTATGCTGACAAATGGGTATGATTCTGTGCCTGGAACCAAGCACAAGGAATAAGCACAGCAATGCCCAATATTCCTCAGATTCTGCAATATTTAACTGAGATGCTTCACAAGGGCCTATCTTTTTCTTCCATAAAAATCCATGCCTTTGCCATTTCAGCTCATTACAACACAGAGCCTCCCCTCTTTTCTCATCCTCTGCTAAAGCAGTACCTCAGAGGGGACAAAATTTTAAGACCTCACAGAAGAGCACCATCTCCTGCATGGGACCTCAATTTTGTTTTGGAAAAACTCACTCTACCTCCTTTTGAGCCAGCTGCTACTGCAGACTTAAAATTTATCTCCTGGAAAACCGCTTTCCTTTTAGAAGTCACTTCAGCTGGAAGGATTTCAGAATTACAAGCTCTTATAGCAGTGGAGCCTTTCATTATTTTTCACCCGGACAGGGTGGCTGTCAGGACCAATCCATCTTTCATGCCTAAGGTGGTATCCAGTGTGGCTCTTAATCAGACCATTCATCTGCCAACTTTCTTTTCCAATCCACAGAACAAGGGTGAACGGATTCTGCGTTCATTGGATGTACACAGACAACTTAGATTCTACTTAAACAGGACAAAATCTCTAAGAAAATCTGAACAACTATTGGTGGCATTTGCTGCAGGGGCAGAGGGAAAGGCTATTTCAAGGCAGACTGTTTCCAAATGGATAAGCCGTTGTATTCGTTTCTGCTATGTGCACCATGGTAAACCTATCCCCAAGGGGATCAGATCTCATTCCACCAGGGCTGCATCTACTTCTGCAGCCTTTCTCAGAGGGGTTCCTACCAGAGACATTCCAGAAGCTGCTACCTGGAGCACAGTTCATACGTTCACCAAACATTGCCATTTACCTCTCTCTAAATCCAGAGCTGGCTTTGTCACTGCTGTCCTGCAGGGCCTTATAGCTCCTCCTAATTTTGTATAAATCCATCCTCCTCCTTGGGAATCTACCCAAATGTAATGTCTGCAACAGTGAAACACGAAGAACATAGTACAGTTGTGTACACTTACCATAAATGTAGATGTTTGAGTGTATTCACTGTTGCAGTCCTGGTTACCCACCCTCCAGCCCCCTGTTTTTCTCTTACTATACCTCTACTTTCTCTTACTATGCTTAAAAGCCTTTTTGGTGTATTTACTTTGGTTTGGAAGTATATTTTTTGTGTTGTACATTTTATATATATATATATATATATATATATATATATATATATATATCTATATTGCTCCCCATTTGTGGGGCACCTGACATCTGGGGCAAGAAAAAGTGATGTAATGGCGTCTGCTGCATGTTTTATACCCCTGACGACCTGACATCATGGAAGAAGAGACAGCAACCAACGCAGGACCCAAGACTTTGTTAATCAGGTCGACTGAGGGCAACCTGCCAGCAGATTAACCAAATGTAATGATTGCAACAGTGAATACACTTGAACATCTACATTTATGGTAAGTGTACACAACTGTACTTTCCTTCGCTTCAGGGCTGGGGAGCAACACTTAAAATTCTCTGCATTGCCCTTTGGCTTATCTACTGCTCCCAAAGTTTTTACGAAGTGCCTGGCTCCAGCCATTGCTTTTTGCAGGCAGAGAAACATTCAGATTTATCCTTACCTGGACGACTGTCTCATTCAAGCAAACTCCCCAGAACTAGAAAAAGATTTGGATTTCGTGAAGAACACTCTCACCTCTTTGGGGTTACACACAACGAAAAGAAGTCAGAGTTGGTTCCTTCAAGAGAGATAGTTTCCTGGGAGCGAGTCTGAATACAGCCACCCAGATGGTATTCCTCCCTCAACAGAAGCAAGATCTTTCCGCATACTTCGTGAACTTGGCAAGCATGACCCAGCTCTTTGCAAGGCAATTCCTGCAAGCACTGGGGTTCATGGCTTCATGTAGTTTGATGATCCCATTTGCAAGGCTGCATATGAGAAAACTTCAGTGGTACCTCAAGAGTCTTTGGTGTCAGCACACACAGGACTTAGACTTGATTCTTCCCCTGATTCCCTGTCTACAAATGGAGTTCCTCTGGTGGGCGACAGCCTGTTCTCAGAACAAGGGTCTGCCTTTCCGCCCACCACCTGCCTGCCAGTCTCTCACCACAGACACCTCAGATGTTGCATGGGGGGGGCTCATCTAGAGGGCAGGGGCATACAGGGGACTTGGAGCATCCAGCAGATTCATCTGCACATAAACTTAAAATAATTGATGGCAGTGCAGCAGGCCTTGGTGGCTTTCAAGGACCTCCTCTGCCCTGGGACTCTGCTGATCAGGACAGACAATACCACAGTCATGTGGTACATCAACAAGCAAGGGGGACTCGCTCTTACCCCTTGTGCAGACAAAGCATGAGACTATGGTCCTTAGCAGCATCCATGGGCTTACATCTAATAGCCCAGTATCACCCAGGGAGGCCAAACTCCTTGGCGGATCATTTGAGCAGACATGTTCTGGATCCTCATGAGTGGCAACTGAACAGGAACATTTTCCATTGCATCACTTATCATTGGGGCACCCCACAAGTGAATCTTTTCTCCTCTCACACCATTCATCTCCTTTCAAGCTTCTGCAACAGGGAGGTTCACAACAAAGCTTGGAGGGTGGATGCATTGTCCTTCCCATGGACACATCTCTCAGTTTATGCATTCCCTCCTCTGCCTCTTCTTCCCAGAGTGCTACTAAAGATAAGGTACGAAAAACCAAAGGCTATTCTGATAGCTCCAGATTGGCCCAGGCAGCATTGGTATCCCCTTCTTCACAACCTTTCCCAGGCTCAGCCTTTGCATCTTTCCTTGGTACCAGATCTGTTGGTTCAGGGAGGGGGAAAGTTCCTTCATCCTCATCTTTAAATTCTGCATTTAACTGCCTGACTACTTTAAATCTTTCCCAACAGGTGGTTGAAATTCTTCATGAGGCCAGGAGGCCTACCACAAGAAAATCCTGTTCAGGTAAATGGAAACGATTTTGCTCTTGGATGCTAGCTAAAGGAGAAGACTCTTCTCATCCTTCTCTTTCACTCATTCTTGACTACCTAGCAGGATTGCTTAATGGTGGACTTTCCTTTTCTTCAATCAAAATTCACGCTTCAGCAATTTCGGCTCATTGTCCTTTTGATTAACCTTTTTTTCTCACCCCTTGATGAAGCAGTTCCTGAGGGGAGCTAGTAATCTTAGACCTCCCAGAACTCCTACTCCTGCTTGGGATCTTAATTTTGTCCTGGAAAAACTTACTCTGCCTCCCTTTGAACCAGCTGCCTCTGCAGATTTTAAGTCTCTATCCTGGAAGACTGCTTCCCTTTTAGCTATTACTTCAGCTAGAAGGGTATCTGAGCTGCAAGCCTTAATGGCAGTAGAAGCTTTCATTATTTTTCACCCAGATCGGGTTTCTCTGAGAACCAATCCCTCCTTTATGCCTAAGGTGGTTTCCAGTTTAACCTTTAACCAGTCTATTCACCTGCCTACATTTTTCAGTAATCCCCAAAATAAAGGGGAAAGGATTCTGCACTCTCTTGATGTGCATAGACAGCAGAGATTTTACCTAGGACTAAACCCTTTCAGAAATCTGAACAGTTATTGGTTAGTTTTGCTCTTGGGGCTCAGGGTAAAGCTATTATAAAACAAACCATCTCCAAATGGATTTCTCCTTGTATTCACTTTTGTTACCTGCATCATGGGAAGGTTCCCCCTCAGGGTATTAGGACCCATTCTACTAGAGCAGCCCCTACCTCTGCAGCCTTTCTGAGAGGTATGCCTACTAAGGTCATTCTAGAAGCAGCTATTTGGTCTTCTGTCCATACTTTCACAAAGCATTACAATCTACCTTTGTTTTCTAAATCTAGGGCTGGTTTTGCCTCTGCAGTTTTGCAGGGCCTCCTTACCAACCCTTAAGCTGTGATCCTTCCTCCCCCCTTTGTCTTCTTACTGGGTTTTGGGAAACAACCCATATGTGAGGACTGCAACAGTGAAACATGAAGAACATAGTACAGATGTTCTTCGTGTTTCACTGTTGCAGTCATTACATTTGGGTAATCTGCTGGCAGATTGCCCTCAGTCGGCCTGATTAACAAAGTCTTGGGTCCTGCGTTGGTTGCTGTCCCTTCTTCCATGACGCCATTACATCAGTCTTTCTTGCCATCCGGTGCCAGAAGCAAAAGCAGTTCGCAAGTGCCGGTCGTCGGTATATTTTTGCCTCTAAATATTTCGGTTCTTTGTTTAATTATCCAGAAATGATGTTGGTTAGCCATCCGACTACCGGAATTCCGAAAACAACGCAAAGAAAAAGACAGAGACAGGCCGTTGAGGTCCAAAACTGCCGACGACGCTTCTCCTAAGCCAGTCACCAGTTCACCGGTACTCGGGTGGTTTCGCAGCCCCTGATACCCGCTACTTCTGACTCGCAGGCCTCTGCTGAGACCCATTCAGAGTCCGGTATGCCGTGAGATGTTTCACCTATGGAACCCGCGGATGTCTCTACCTTGGATGGGTCCGTCGCCGCTGTGCAGTCACAGGCTTCTGAGGGTGTTTTCAGGCCTACAGACTAGCATATTAAACTGACTCCACCTTCCAGTATGGCTCCTGATTCCCTGCTTCCAGCTCCTAGTAAACCTGACTTATACTACAGGGTTCCTGAGTCCCACAAGTTCCTTTTCAAAAATCCTGTTGCGGATCCAGAAGCCATTTCTCAGGGGCCCAAGGGCATTAAGGCTTCTACTGCTAAAAATCGTTCCCCTTCTGATAGAGACCCAAGGGCGCTGGACAGATGGGGTAAAAAGGTTTATACTTCTGCAACCTTGGCCATCAGGGCTTTAAACTGTCGATTTCATATGCTAAAATATCAACAGCTTATTATGGAACTGCTTAAACAGAAAATGATGATGATTTCTGACTGTGTGGAAAATAAAGATTTACAGGATTTATTGCATTCTGCTGAACAAGTTGGAAAACATACTTTGCAATGTGGTTTTGATTCTTTAGAAGCCTCTTGCAGGGCTGTGGTTACTGTGTCTGTGCTTAGAAGGCATGCTTGGCTTAAGGAGCAATCTCTGCCTGATCATGTTAAAGCAAAATTGTTGGATGCTCCTTTAAATCAGGACCACCTATTTGGCAATAAGGCTGAAGAAGTTTTAAAAAAGATGGAAGATCAGCTAAATCTATGCAAACTGTAAAAGATTTCTTAAAAGTGCAAACTACAAGATTTAGTAGGCACTGGCCTACTAAGAATTGGTCCTTTCCAGCTCCTTCCAGATCCACTCAAACCAAACCCAGACACACCAAAAGCACCAGGTTTCAGTCCCAAGGGACTCCCAGAACTAAACAATGGGGGGGGCATCCACTTCCAAATCTGGAAATAACAAGACACCCCCCTATGGTAAATAGTATCAATGACTTTCCATTAAAATTGCCAAGCACTTACCTTTTAGTCACCCCTTTGGGAGGAAAGATTGCTCTTCATGCAAAAAAACTGGGAACTCATAACCCAGGACAAATGGGTTTTAAATATAGTGTCCCAGGGATACAGATTTCATTTCCACATGTTGCCAACACCAAACCGGTGGCCAGACCTGCCCCCAAATCATTGGGCAGAGGCTCATAAACATGGGGGCTATTCAACCGGTACCAGAAGAGGAAAAGGGATAAGGTTTCTATTCCAGGCTTTTCCTGGTACCCAGAAAAGACAGATCTTGGCGTCCAATTCTGGACCTGTCTACTCTAAACACCTTTCTGGGATATACCAAAATTCAAGATGCTGACTGTTCACCAGTTACTTCCTATGCTAGGCAAAGATGCCTGGTTGGCACTCTATATTTAAAAGAAGCTTACCTGCATATCCCAATCAGGGAATCTTGCAGAAGATACCTACGCTTCAAAGCAGGCTATTTGCATTATCAGTTCTCTGCACTGCCCTTTGGCTTGTCTACTGTACCCAGGGTATTCACAAAGTGCCTGGCTCCAGTAATTGCATTTTGCAGACAAAGAAATATTCAAATATATCCATACCTGGACGATTGTCTAATTCATGCAGAAAACCAGGCCATACTTATAAATCATCTGGTGTTTGTAAAAAGGGTTCTAACTTGTCTAGGGTACACCATAAACTAAAAGAAATTGCAACTGTTACCCTCTCAGCAGATTACATTCCTGGGTGCAAGCTTGAATACAACTGCCCAGATGGCTTTCCTCACGCCAGAAAAGTAAATTCATTTGGTAACTTACTTCAAACAAGTGGCCACAAAAACCCTGCTATCTGCAAGACAAATACTGCAAGCCTTGGGGTTCATGGCCGCCTGCATTCTTCTAATTCCACATGCAAGACTGCATATGAGGAAACTTCAGTGGTACTTAAAAAGTCTATGGAGTCAACATTGTCACAACCTGGAAACAATGATTCCTGTCATACCTAGCCTACGTCTGGAGTTCCTATGGTGGGCAGAGGCCTGCCACCAAAACAAGGGACTGCCGTTCACACTACCCCCTGCCACCCAAACCCTATCTACAGATGCATCAGACTATGCATGGGGCGCTCACCTGGCAGGGAAGTGCATTCAGGGCAAATGAAACCCAAATCAAATGCACCTACATATCAAAAAGAAATGTTAGCTGTACAGAATGCTCTGACAGCCTTCAAGGACTACATTCATCCAGGACAACTAATGGTAAAGATGGACAATATCACGGTTATGTGGTATATAAACAAGCAGGGGGGTACACATTCCTACCCCGTCTGCAGACTAGCCATGGCATTGTGGAACACTGCCTTGAGCTACCAAGTGCAACTACAAGCTCAATTCCTGCCAGGAAAACTGAATACACTGGCAGACGGACTAAGCAGAAATCTCATGGACCCACACGAGTGGAAATTGGGACCACGGATTTTTCAACATGTTGACAAGCAAATGGGGGAGCCCAGACATGTATCTATTTGCCTCCCCCACACAACTACCAGTTGGACAAATTTTGCACAAGGACAACTCACAAAAAAGCCTGGAAAGTGGATGCTCTGTGATTCAGCTGGAAAAACCTATCTGTCTACGCTTTTCCCCCTCTGCCTCTGCTCTCCAAAGTTCTGCTAAAAGTCAAACAGGACAAACCAAGAACGATTTTGATTGCTCCAGACTGGCCATGCCAACATTAGTACCCACTCCTGTGCAGTGTGTCACAAATTTCTCCATGGCACCTGCCTCAGACACCTTCCTTACTGTCTCAGCAGGAGAACCAAATTCTGCACCTTCAGCTCCCAACATTGAACCTTACAGCTTGGCTAATCACTTAAATTCACCCTTAGCATCCCTCAGCAAACCTGTGATGGATGTCATCTTGGAGGCGAGAAGACCTAGTACTAGAAAATCTTATGCTGACATATGGAAAAGATTCTGTGCTTGGAATCAGTCTGAAGGGATAAGCACAGCAGCACCCAGTTTACCTCAGATTTTACAATACTTAACTGAGATGCTTCACAAGGGCCTGTCTTTTTCCTCCATTAAAATCCACGCCTCAGCCATTTCAGCTCATTATAACACAGAACGTCCCCTCTTCTCTTATCCTCTACTCAAGCAGTACCTCAGAGGGGCCAAAAACTTGAGATTACCCTGGAGAGCTCCAACCCCTGCCTGGGAGCTTAACTTTGTATTGGAGAAACTCACTTTACCTCCTTTCAAGCAAGCTGCTACTGCAGACTTAAAATTTCTTTCTTGGAAAACAGCCTTCCTTCTAGCAATCACTTCAGCTAGAAGGATATCTGAGTTACAGGCCCTTATGGCAGTGGAGCCTTTCATCATCTTTCATGTGGACAGGGTGTCACTCAGGACGAATCCATCCTTCATACCCAAGGTGTTCAGCTCCGTTTTGGTCAGAGCACACTTCCCTCTCGGGTCCGAGTGCTTCGGCTCTGACGCTGATCCCCGTGCCTGATCCGAGGGTGTTAACCATGGAGCCCACAGAGATTGGTTCACCCTTGGCTTTCAACGTGGTGGAGAGGGTTCTCAAGAGAAGTTAGAGACCCCCTACTCTTTCTTCGGGATCCGCCCCCACTCCCTTGCAGCTGGGCTTGTCTTCCATCATCCAGTCCCAGGGACAGCCTGTGTTGACGCCCCAGCCTGTTCCACTGGCAGAACATGACCCTGTTGGTGAACCCTCCTCGTCAGCCCCACCGAGGAGGTCCCTGATGAACGTAAGTGTAAGAGGAGGCACTTGGACTCCCCTGAGTCCCTCATGAAGGATACAGATTTGGAGGAAGGGGAGGGTTCCCCCAGGTCCCCCACGAAGACGTCTCCTTTGGAGACGTTATGGAAATGCTTCGCCAAAAGGGGGGGTGGTCAGCCCAAAAACCTTCCTTGGACGAGTCGGTATCCCTGCAGGCATTCGCAGGCCCATCTACCTCTTGGGTGTCCCCTCCTGCTGACCCCCTGGTTGACCTCATCACTACCAGGGCGCGTAAGGAACCGGACACTGTAGAGCCAATCCCCAGGAGGCCAGATAGGATTCTTAGTCCCCCCGCAGATAGGACGGCTTGGAGTAACGTTTCCCCAGTAGATGCCATGTTGGTGGCAACAGCCACCAAGAAGGAACTTGCTCAGGATAGTTCGTCAGTCCATCCCCCTGATAAGGAGTCTCGGACGATGGATCGTATCGGGAAGCGGATGTTTGCTTCAGCTACTTTTTCCATAAGGGCACTGAATTATTTGGCCCATGTAATTAGACTTCAGTGGGATCTGGTGAAAGAATATGCTGAGTCTCCCCCTGAGTCCATGTCAGCCGAGGACAAATGGACCTTCTCGGCTCGCATGGCCATTCTGAAATCTATATCAAACACGTCTATGCGGCTACTCTCCCATGCCACGGAAGGAGCCGCTAGAGCCAGCGGGTCCGGCATCGCCTTAAGGTGTCACACCTGGCTCCGGCTTTGTGACTTTTCTGAACCTTTCAAGGCGTCCTTCGCGAATGCACCCTTCGGTTCTACCCTGTTCGGGAAGACCATCTGCGACACATCGGTTCAGAGCGAGAAAGACTGGAAGACACCGTCTGCCATCGGAATCCGCTTCTCGGCTCCTCAAAGATCCTTTTCCAGAAACCAGAGAGGACAAAAGAAGATGTGGTTCCGGAAGTCTCAGCAGTCCCATTGCGCTCTGGACTTTTCGTCCTTCAGAGGCAGAGGGGGACAAGGTGGACGCTGGCCCAGAGGTAGAGGGGGACCGAAACATTTTGCATCTTGGGAACCTTTTTCTGACCGAATCACGCAGCAGCCCTGAGGGGTTGCCCGACTGCTCATCTCTGGAGGCAGTCAGGGGGCATTTTTCGAAGCACCTGGCTCAGTGGGAGTCAATCATAACAGATCGCTGGGTGCTTCGAATAATATCCAGAGGTTACTTAATCCCTTTCATAAACCAACCTCCTCAGTCGAGGCACCTCCCCGATGTACCACCCAGTCAGAGGGAGGCTGCAGCTTTAGAGATAAAAAAGCTGCTAGAAAAAAGAGCCATCCAGCACGTCCCCCCAGGCCAGTCTGGATTAGTCCATTACTTTTTGGTGCCAAAGAAGACGGGGGACTTAAGGCCGATTCTCGGCCTTTCAACCATGAACCTCTTCATTGCCATGGAGAAATTCTGGATGGTCAAGCTTCAATCCATCCTGCCCCTTTTACAGGAGAAGGACTGGATGTGCTCCATAGACCTCAAGGATGCGCGTACTATCATATTCTCATGGACAGACGATCCAGGAGGTTCCTCCGCTTTCGGCTAGGGGCCAGTCGTTATCAATTCAAGGTCCTACCCTTCGGTCTCACCACAGCCCCCAGGGTGTTCACCAAGGTCATGGCAGTTGTAGCGGCCCACCTGAGACTTCAGGGAGTACAGGTTTTTCCTTATTTAGACGACTGGCTCCTTACCGCCCCCACCAGGCATCTACTCTGCTTAGCCAGGGATTGCTTCCTACTATTAGCATCCCAATTGGGGATCACCATAAACTTCAAGAAGTCATCCCTTCAGCCATTTCAAATCTTGGAGTTCATAGGGGCCAGAATAGACACGCTTCAGACCAAGGCCTTCTTGACATCAGACAGACTTCGCAGTTTAAACCTACACATTCTAGCCTTCCTTCAGTCACCTGCCCCATCAGGGGAGTTAGTCCTGAGAGCTTTAGGGTCCATGGCAGCAGCAGTCAATCTCACTCCCTTAGCTCGCTTGCACATGAGGGTTCTCCAGTGGACTTTGCAGGTTCAGTGGTCCATCCTTCACCCATTGGACTTATCAGTTCCTATCAGCAGAGTTTGCAGAAATTCCCTCTTGTGGTGGCACCAATCTCAAGAGCTTTGGGAAGGACGACCAATTGTTATGCCGCAACCCCAAGCCACGATGACCACGGATGCTTCCCACCTTGGGTGTGGGGGGGGCATTACTCAGGCAGAACTGTCCAAGGTACGTGGACTCAGACAGAGACCATTCTGCATGTAAATGTACTGAAGATGAGGGCGGTCCTTCTAGCGTTGCAAGCCTTTCACACCTTTCTCCCTCCAGGGACTATTGCAATTCAGTCAGACAACATGTCATTGTCTGGTATATCAACAAACAAGGTGGAACCGGGTCTTACCCTCTTTGCCGAGAGGCCATGAGAGTTTGGGATTGGGCGATATCCACCAACCCTTTTCTGTTAGCAACGCACATTCCGGGTCGGTCCAACATCCTATCAACAAACTGAGTAGAACTATCCTGTCGCCCTACGAGTGGTCTCTGAATCATTTAGTAGCGAAACAGATCTTCCGCAAGTGGGGTCAGCCTTTCTGCGATCTCTTCACGTCACGAAGTGCAGCGAGTTTTTTGCTCTAATCCCCCCTCCAGGTGAAGTCCCCAGAGACTCTCTAGTCCGTGCTTGGCCACCCGGTCTTCTTTATGTTTATCCTCTTCTTCCGTTGATGACGAAATTCTTGCAGAAAGTTCATCGGTTGGGGAGCAAGATTATCCTCATAGCCCCATTCTGGCCTCATCCAGCCTCGTTCCCGTGTCTACGGTCTCATCTTATAGCTCCTCTCTGGATCTTGGATCCCATCCCGGATCTGTTATCTCATCCTTTGGAATTGGAACCCCTGAATCTGGTCACTTTCAAGCTCTCAGCTTGGCTGATGCAGTTCCATTAGTTGGTAGGCCTCCCGGTATCTCGTCCGCAGTTATATCTATCCTGGTAGTGGCGCATAAGCCTTCTACCAGGAAGGTTTACAAGAGTAAATGGAAGCGGTTTTCCATTTGGGCGTCTCATAGGAATTTAGACCTTTTCACTGCTCCTATCCCAGCAGTGCTCGATTTTTTATCTCATATTTTTCAGCAAGGGGCCAGTTCTTCTACTGTAAAGGTTCAAATGGCTGTTATCTCCCATTTTCACATTGGAGACTATCTCAATCCCCTCACTTCCACCAAGATTTGTAAGACCTTACGTTTCTCTTGAGACCTCCTATTCCTATTAGGAGCTCCGCCCCCTCCATGGGATCTAATTTTGGTCCTTCAGGCTCTGACTGGACCACCTTTTGAACCTGCAGCTTCTACTAATTTGAAATTCTTGTCCTGGATAACTGCCTTTTTGGTAGCTATTACCTCAGCTAGGAGGGTGTCAGAGCTTCAGGCCCTCTGTGTTAAGCCCCCTTATCTTGTATTCCATAAGGACAGGGTCTCTCTCAGGACTAATAAATCTTTTATACCCAAAGTGGCCTCTGAGGCAAACATCAATCAGTCCATTAATCTGCAAGTTTTTTTCCCTAACTATCAAAACAAAGGGGAGTACAAACTTCATTTGTTAGATGTTCATAGACAGTTACGCTTTTATTTACACAGAACAGCTGCCTTCCGCAAGTCTGATCAGCTCTTTGTTTCCTTTGCAAAACCCTTCTTGGGTAAGCCAGTTTCGAAGGTGACTCTGGCCAGATGGATTTCTAATGGTATTCTGCTCGCTTACAAACTATCTGGCCTACCAGAGCCTATAGGGGTTCATGCTCATTCTACTCGCTCTATCTATGGCTACACCTGCTGTATTCTGGTCTAGAGTTCCCTTGGATGGTATTTGTTCTACAGCTACTTGGGCATCCTCTCATACCTTTATCTCTCACTATAAATTGGATTTAGTGTCCAGAGGAAGGGTGGCTTTTGGCTCTGCAGTGCTCCGGAATATCCTTCCTTGTGGACCTCCCAAGTTTTTGGTAGCTGAGGACTCTGTCCCTTAGGTTGATGACCAAATGAAGTTAACTACTTCAGATAAAGAAGTTATGTACTCACAATAACATTCCATCTGAGTAGGTAACTTCATTTGTCAGCAACCAACCCTCCCTCCTTACCCCTAACCTGGTTCTTTGATTACCTGGACCCTAGGATGGTTTATCAAGTCCTTTGTTGATCCTTAGGTTAGGGTTTTTCAGGTGGTTGTTTTGTGGTTGTGAGGTTATATAGATGGGCAAACTCGATCTGAGGATTGGAAGGAGGACGCAGGGTACTATGGGTAAGGGGGGAGGAGCTTGGAGCTCGGATCTGTAGCTTGGAAAGCTGCCGGCTCGGATCCAGGTTGGATCCGATACCCACAGGTTGCTGACAAATGAAGTTACCCACTCAGATGGAATGTTATGGTGAGTACCTAACTTCTTTTTCTCGGCTCGTATGGCCACTCTTAAGTCAGTGCCCAATACTTCTATGCAGCTACTTTCCCATGCCACAGAAAGAGCCACTAGGGACTTGATGATGATTCTCGACCTGTCAACTGTGAACCTTTTCATTGCCAAAGAGAAATTCCAGATGATTACGATTCAATCCATCCTGCCCCTTTTGCAGGAGGAGGACTGGATGTGCTCCATAGACCTCAAGGATGCGTACTACCATATTCTCAGGGAAAGATGGTCCAGGAGGTTTCTCAGCTTTCGGCTAGGAGCCAGTCATTACTAGTTCAGGGTCCTACCCTTCGGTCTCACCACAGCCCCCAGGGTGTTCACCAAGGTCATGGCAGTTGTAGCGGCCCACCTGAGACTCCAGGGCATACAGGTCTTCCCATACCTAGACGATCAGCTCCTCACCGCCCCCACCAGGCATCTACTTTCTCTAGCCAGGGACTTCTTCCTCCTGATGTCACCCCGGTTGGGGATAACCATAAATGTCAAGAAGTCCTTCCTCCAGCCTGTCCAAGTATTAGACTTCATAGGGGCCAGGATAGATACCCTCCAGGCCAGGGCCTTCCTAACATCAGACAGACTTCACAGCATGACTCTGCATGTGCTAGCCCTCTTTTAATCCCCTGCTCCCCCAGCAGAATTAGTCCTGAGAGCTTTGGGGTCCATGGTGGCAGCGATCAATCTGATTCCTTACGCTCGTCTGCACATGGGGGTTCTACAGTG
This sequence comes from Protopterus annectens, assembly GCF_019279795.1. Taxonomy (NCBI): domain Eukaryota; kingdom Metazoa; phylum Chordata; order Ceratodontiformes; family Protopteridae; genus Protopterus; species Protopterus annectens. The sequence goes on from NC_056739.1 coordinate 132,150,171, forward strand.
GACGTTGCAGGTCCAGTGGTCTATTCTACACCACCCTCTAGACTTCCCGATTCCCTTCAGCAGGGTTTGCAGGAACTCCCTCATGTGGTGGCTTCAATACCAAGCCCTTCGAGAAGGACAACCTTTTATGTCACCACCCCAGGCCACAGTGACCACAGACTCCTCCCGCTTAGGGTGGGGGGGCATTGTGCGGGCAGGATGGTCCAAGACACGTGGACTCAGACCGAGACCGTACTGCATATAAATGTCCTGGAGATGAGGGCGGTCCTCTTGGTGTTGCATGCCCTCCATGCCTTTCTTCCTCCAGGGACTATTGCAATCCAGTCGGACAATATGTCAGTGGTCTGGTATATCAACAAACAGGGGGGGAACCAGGACTTACCCCCTTTGCCGAGAAGCCATGAGAGTTTGGGAATGGGTGATCTCCACCAACCGCTTCTTGTTAGCAATGCACATTCCGGGTCGGTCCAACATACTAACAAATTGAGCAGAACTATCCTCTCTCCTTATGAGTGGTCTCTGAATCCTTTTGTAGCGGAACAAATCTTCCTCAAGTGGGGTCAACCTTGCTGCGATCTCTTCGCATAGTCTTACAACGTGAAGTGCAGTGAGTTTTTTGCTCTAATTCCTCCTTTGGAAGAAGCCCCCAGAGACCCTGTAGTCCATGCTTGGCCACCCAGTCTTCTTTATGCATATCCTCCACTTCCGCTTATGACAACATTTCTGCAGAAAGCTCGCCGGTTGGGGAGCAAGATTATCCTCACAGCCTCATTCTGGCCTCGTCAAGTCTGGTTCCCGTGCCTGCGGTCTTATCTCATAGCTCCACTCTGGATCTTGGATCCCATTCCAGATCTGATTTCTCATCCCTCGGGAATGGCTCCTCCAAACCTGGATGGTCTCAAGCTCTCAGCTTGGCTGATCCAGTTCCCCTAGTTGCCAGGACTCCCGGTATCTCTTCCCGAGTCAAGTCTGTCCTGGTGGTGGCACATAAACCCTCTACCAGGAAGATTTACAGTAGCAAATGGAAACATTTTTCAATTTGGGCTTCACAGAAGAGCTTGGATCCTTTCACTGCTCCTGTTTCAGCGGTACTGGAATTCTTGATTCGTATTTCTCAGCATGGGGCCATGTCATCTACTGTGAAGGTTCAGCTGGCTTCCATTTCCCATTTTCATATTGGGGACAACTTTGGTTCCATCGCTGCTGCCAGCATTTGTAAGACCTTTCTAAAAGGCACTTTTCTTTTGAGACCCCCTGTTAGAAATTCTTCTCCGCCATGGGATCTGAACTTAGTTCTTCAGGCGTTAGTTGCGCCTCCATTTGAACCCACGGCTTCTGTTGATCTGAAGTTCTTGTCATGGAAGACCACTTTTTTGGTAGGAATTACTTCAGCCAGGAGAGTGTCGGAGCTACAGGCTCTCTGTATCAAACCTCCATACCTTGTGTTTCATAAGGGTAAGGTATCTCTCAGAACTAATCCCTCCTTTCTCCCAGAAGTTGCTTCCGAGACTAACATTAATCAGTCCATTAATTTGCCTGTCTTTTTCTCTAATTTCCAGAATAAAGGAGAATATAAACTTCATTTGCTGGATGTTCACAGACAGTTACATTTTTATTTGCACAGGACGGCTGTCTTTCATAAATCTGATCAGTTTTTTGTCTCCTTTGCTAAGCCTTTTTTAGGGAAACCAGTTTCAAAGGTGACTCTCGCCAGGTGGATTTCAAGTTGTATCTTACAAGCATACAGAGAATCTGGCTTACCTGAACCAGTGGGAGTTCATGCTCATTCTACGTGTTTTATGGCAACGTCTGCTGCATTCTGGTCTAGAGTTTCCCTGAATGATATTTGTTCGGCGGCTACCTGGGCGTCCTCTCTCACCTTTATCTCTCATTATAAACTGGATTTGGTGTCTAAGGGAAGGGCTGCCTTTGGCTCTGCAGTGCTCCAGAATATCCTTCCTTAAGGGCCTCCCAAGAGTTGGGTAGCTGGGGACTTTGTCCCACAAGTTGCTGATCAAATGAAGTTAACTACTTCAGATAAAGAAGTTATGTACTCACCATAACGTTCCATCTGAGTAGGTAAACTTCATTTGTCAGCAACTGTCCCTCCCTCCTTCCCCCTGACCTTCATGGTTATTTAGCTGAGCTCAAGGTTTGGACTTATGAGCTTTACTTTATCCTTGAGTCAGGTGTCTCAGGTTGTTGGTTGTTAGTTGTTTTGTTATTATGTGCAGGTGGCAAACGCGATCTGAGGATTGGAAGGAGGTTGCAGTGTAGTATGGGTAAGGGGGAGAAGCTTGGAGCTCGGACCTTTTTGCTTGGTATGCTGTCGTCTCAGATCCATAACCCACAGGTTGCTGACAAATGAAGTTTACCTACTCAGAGGGAATGTTATGGTGAGTACACAACTTCCTTTTTGGTCCAAACCCTGTTAGAGAATGTGAGTATCAGAATGAGATTGATAATAACATATAAATGATGATACTTTTAAAAACTATTTATATGTTTAAAGTGAATAGAATAAGAAATTCATGAAATAAAGGCGATCTAGGAGAGTCATACCTTAGTTGATGCTTTGAGAGAATTTGTAGTATCAGTGTTCTTAATATCAGTCTTTTGTTTTTTTCTTTCTCGCATCAGTCCAAGTATTCTTTCCCGAGGTTCTCTTTAAGGAAGTAGAATTTGACCAATCCATTTCTTCTGGTAGTGAGGTTATATTGTTATTTTTAATGAAGGAAGTAGCTTCTTCAATGTTATTAAAAGTTCTCATGTCATTGTTATGGTAAATTCTGATTTTGGCAGGGTATACAAGCTGTGCCTTTATTTTGTTATGTTTTAGGAATTTCACTAAGGGCCAAGTTTTCTTTCTTTGTTCCAATACTCTTGATGAAAAGTCATTATCAAATCTTATTTGGGATTGCTTGTAAGTAAGTGGAGTTTTCCTCCATGCGGATCTCAAAACCAGTTCTTTGTCCATAATGACAGAAATTTAACCACTACAGATCTTGGAGATGAATTAGGTGAAATAGGAAGTGATTTTCCAATAGCCCTATGTGCTCTCTCAATTCCATAGGATAAACCTTCTTTCTGCTCTAAGATTTCAGGTAACCAAGAATGAGATGATGTCCTCTCCCTCAGACTTCTCTGGAATACCAAAAATTCTCATGTTTGTTCTTCTTTCCCTATTTTCTATATAATCTGTTTTATTTGTTAGCCAAGTATTCTGTTGTAGTAGAAATTCACAATGATTTTCTTCTTCTTTTAGCCTTCAGTCAATATCATTTAGAGATGTTTCGATATCTGATAGTTTTAATTGCTGTTGCAGTAGAATTTCCTTAGACATCAGTTTGCTTTTGGCAATTTTCTTTAAGGTTTTCTAAGTTTTCAGTAAATCTGTCCATCTTCAGAGATAGATCCTGAAGGGTAGCTGACATCAGTTGGATTTCTCTTTTCAGAGTTGAGTCTGAGTGAGAGTTCTTGGAGTTGCTCATTTCCACACAGCTTAATTTGTCTTCAGGTTTATTTAACAGGAAAATTTCAGATTTTTTTCTTCAAAATTGGTAGTTCTATAGCCAAGAGGTTCCCATATAAGATTTTTCAAGGATTATTTGAGAATAATATGATTTTCCTGTTACTTTTAGTATGGATATGTGGAGCTCAGAAAATTTGCTGCTTTCAGTTAGGCATTTAGGAGTTATGGTGTCTGAGTTATACATTTTTGTTTGCTTGGATAGTTTATTCGGAGGTTTTCTCTAGTTAAACTCTCATTCATAGAGCATTAGTATCTTAAGAAATGTAAATGTTATCTCAAACTTACTAACATGACAATTACTATTCACTGTGGTAAAATTCTAATAGTTTAAATTCAACTTTTTATAATGTGTCTTAAAATAAACACTTCTTGAATTTTTTGCCATTTTCCCACAAGTATGAGAGAAAAAGTTAAAAAAATCCGCTTACTAGCCGTTAGCGGCTAAAACTGCTTTAAAATATAATCTTGAGCTCTCAAGTCATGTTATTGCTTCTTTATCCTCACTAAAATGGTCTGGCATTCTATTTGTTATATCTGAAACATGTTGCAGGTTGAATTCATAGACCACCCTTTTAGTCCGTGAATTGTGTGCTTCGCACACTCCCACAGTGGTTATCTTGACAGCCAAAATGAAAAAACGAACATTGATCCGAACTGCAGTCATTTTGTAGATTAATTTCTACTGCAGCAACAGGATCTCTGAATCATAGACTGGATGATAGTTAAAGGGTGGGAAGGAAAATGTATTATATAGTGCAGAAAGCACAGATTGTTCCTGTTTCCTTTCTTCAAAATGTTATTCAATGCTGGTCTTCTTTGTGAAAACGTCTCGTATCTGACAGCTGATTTTACACGAGGGCAGTTTAGTCTCTTTCATGGTATTTTGTTTTAGTGTAAGTTATCTTGTGGGAGCTGCTTTACTTGTGGGATTGGCTGTTAATGTATGTGAAGACTAAATTTAGTTATACTTAAGATCCGGTCTACATACATTTATTAAAAACTCCCTCCTCACTGCCAAAGTAGCTCCATAAACATAAAAGTTAACGTCATGTGGGTTCATCATTAATCGCCGTTTGCTTTGAGCGGTAAGATTTAAAGAATACTCAGTCAGAAAATTTATATGAATACTAGGGAAATGACAGCTTAACACATGACAAATACCATTAATAATTATTACACTGCTGTCTTAATTGAGGAAGAGGCACTGTTCTAATGTAATCTAGCAACTGTGAACTGCTTTCTAATGAAAGGCACTTGATGTTAGCAATGTGCATAAGAACTGTAATTACACTTCAATTCTGAAAGGAAGGTAAAAGAATTCTAGTGCTAAAAGCAAAACTATTATTCAACTACTGGTTATTTCTAATGTAAAGGTATGCTCACTCAAAAGCATCTTATCTTGATTATTTTGAAATGGATAAACATAGAGAAATACATCTAATGAAGGCACTTGGTTCACTGAAATAATTGCTAGTGCGAGGTATGTTAATATACATATTCAGGTAGAAAAAAAAAAAAAAATATATATATATATATATATATATATATATATAAAGGGATTCTCTGAAGAATTCCATAGCTATGTATACAAAATAAATGTGAAGATAGGTAATGTCTAATAGACACAGTACTTCTGTTGTCAGCTGGCGTGTAGTAAATATATCAGTAACTGGGTCACAGGATGCCCTGTATGCAAGACATAGCTCACCTATTAGCAGTCTGTAGAACTCATAGTAAAGTGATAAGGCTCTCAGTCGGTCCATGTAGAACATTTTGATTAGGCACTGCTTTCTTATAGTAAGGTATTTTTTGTAAGGTATTTTTTGTGGGCATTTCAGTTTACATGTCTGGACAAATTCACATTGAAGGAGGCATTATAATCAATGACTGGCTAAATGAACGTCTAGGTAATAGTCAGGTCAACTCTTAGAGAGTGTATTGTTAATGTAGCAACTACTAGGGATACAAACAAGTTTTTCAATACACACTAAAACTGCTGAGGAATGAATGAATTACGTTGTAGGTACTTTCGCTTTATTTGGCTCAAAATCTAAATTCAGATTAGGAATGATTATGACCATAAGAGAGACAAATGAGTTGCAGCCTTCTTTAAATAAGACTAGAACATAGAGACAAAACAGAGAAAGAACTAGAGAGTGGGAAGGAAATGCCGTCCCAAAAATGAAGACAGGTACTGTAGTACATATTCCATATGTTATCGCACTTGGTAAGAACAGTCATACAAATGTTATTAACGTCAACCAAAGGAGTTGCCTTTCGAAAAAGGGAAACAATATTTATAACAGGTTATACTGTGTCAAATGTTTTGGAAGGGAATAACTACTTAAACCAATGATTAGAAGAATTAAGAGCCTATATTTGAGTGGAATGGCCTAGTAATCAATACTTGAGGCAAAATAACATAGAGTTAGTTTATAGTCGCACTTGCTTGGATAAATGATGAAAAAAAAGGGAAAAGAAATGGAAAAGAATAAAATAAATAAAATAATTTCTTTGGTCCGACATTACTTAGCCTAATAATGCATGTTAGTAGTCTGATATTGGGTTAGAAAGATAGGGGTGGGAAAAAGAAGCAGTGCTCTTTCGTATGGGTTTAGTTTGGAAGTTTAGGTGGGAAAGTTAGTAATTATTATTCTCAAGTGAAGGTACAGAAATTTTAATGCTATTGAAAAATGAGCAAACATAGAAAAATAAAAACTGTGAATATAAGTTAGAGCCACTGTCAGAGAAGCAGCAATAGACTGGTACACAGTAATCACATTCTGTTTATGGTGTTCACAGGCATCCTTGTTTTTTCCTTTTAATCTAAATGGCAATAATTATAAGATGTTAACTAGATTACTGCCATGTCAAATGTTAAGTGAATCACAAAAAAAGGGAGGAAAAAAACACATAAGAGGTGAGAGGCTTTACATGATTACTAAATCTTAAACATTTCAGAAAGAATTGAACACTTTGGGAAGTTAAACCATATGTAGCAAAAGGTATAGTGAGGGACCAACTGGCCTGTCCTATGATACATTCTAAATAGACAATGTAATCCATGGTTTGATAGCTGTGGAAGGGAAAGGTGGAAGACCTTAAACTATTATATGATGGTCAAGACAGTCAGTTATCTCTCCTTCTTAATCTTTTAGAATAATATTTATGGAGTGATTTCAGTCTGTTTTATCCATTCTGACTTGTATTTCAAGATATAAAAAGATTTTGTTAATCATAAGTAACCACAGAAGCAACTGCTGTTGAATGTAAGGTATTAGTTGGCCTTTAAGTTGAATGGGTTACATACTTATATATACAATAAACCTGAATATGTTATTTACTAAAGAATAAGTCATGAATTATTCTCAATTGGAAAATGAATATTACTAAAAAAAAAGAATGTATTGCTATCGCTATCATAAATTTGAGATTATTATTACTTGGACATTTAATTATAACCAGATGATGGAGCAGAAATGTCCACACAAACAGTGAACTAATCTATGTATCCTAAGTGAAATGTTTTGAATTTGAACATATGAATTTATTTATGTATATGAACTTTACAATTATACTGAATGAGTTTTAAATTGGTAATTTAAATGATATAAAGCTATTCATTAACAATTGAATATTTAAGCTAAAGGTTTATGCTCTGCACTCATATATTGTAAGATGTTAATAGAGCGAAGTATAAACAAAACATTAAATCATTACTTTTGTTTCTACCATAAGAAATGAATGACTCATTCCTATGTGATTGTTAACATATTTAGCATGACTAAAATCTCTATTGTAAACAAAAATAAGCATAAATGTGTTCAGAATTTTAATTCTAGATATGATATATTAATTGTATAACTGAATTAGAAGATATAAAGGAATAATACATTAGAAAATTTAAGATGAAACTCACTTTCAATAACAATTCATTAATTTCATTGAACATTCTCATCTGTTCAAATAGTAACTTATCTTTCTTTAAACAAATTTATTGTATTATTTATTGTATTATAAATTTTCTAAAAATCTGGCTTATCCTGTTTCTTATATTGACAAAATATACAAGTACTATGATAGATAAAAGGTTTTGTTCATCTAAAGAACATTTGTAATAAAGAAACATACTTGAAGTTTGAAGGAAATAAGAACAAGTATGATTAAAACTCTAATGTTACATTTTTTTTACTGAGTAAAGGTTGATGTAGATATTAAAATACTCACTGATTACTTCATACCTATAAACACATAATAAGTTACAAATCTTCCCACATGCTTAATACTATGAAATACTCCTGTTGTTACCAACTCTTAAATTCATATAAAATAGAAATTATTAGAATCTTATATTGGCTTTGAATATTTCATCCCCATACTATCATTATTAAAAAAGTAATACTAATCCAAATATCTCTTTAACTCTAAGTAAAAGATTAATTACTTTGATGAGCTGATTTTTCAAAGAATATAGTTTCAGTGTTTGAAATGCTCTTTCACTAAATTTAAATATTTTTAGATAGCTTCAGGATTTCAGTAAATGGAGCTCAACCTTGCATATCTTTTTCCATGCTGTTGGCAAACTTGAGGGTTAATCTGATTGAACTCACTAGTTCACCCAGATTGAGTGCTAATCACTCCATGTTTGTGAAATAGTTTAGTAAAATTATTATTTATTCAAATAAAATGTGTTGTTACTTCATTATTCATTCTCTGCTTTTTTATTTGGCCCAAATTGAAATATTTGTTAAATTATCAAAGAAAGAAGTTCGATCAATTTGTAATACTCTTTAATAAAATTATATTTTCACAAATCTTTAACAATGAAAGAACTTGAACAATGTCTCTTTCCAAACTTATAATATAATTATCTATAAAAATGACAGACATAACATCGCTTTTTTAAATATTAATGGTTTAAATAGTCCAATGAAAAGATCAAATTTACTACGATATCTAAAATTACAAAAAGCACAAGTTATATTCCTACAAGAGTCTCATTTTAAAACTGATGATAATTTTACTTGGATACCTAATAACTACTTAATTCTGTCTCATTCTTCATATAAAAAAAACTAGAGGAGTCTTAATTCTTTGGAGAAAAAGTGTGGCTAATCCTCAGATTATTCACAACTATGAAGATAAAGAGGGGCTATTATCAATTGTAATAATAAGATTTCAGAATAGAATTTGGACTCTGGTAAACGTATATTGGATTCCTGGAATAGGAATATCCACAGTTAAAAAGCAAATAGAACTAATTAATAAGGTAAATGAGGGTATATTAATAATAGGAGGAGAGTTTAACTGTATTCTAGATAACTCAGAGACAACTAATAAAAGAAATATTCGTCTCACTTCCACAGGAAAATATCTCAAGAAATGGACAGAAAACTTAATTGATATATTTAATTTTAAAGAATGTAACTCATTATTTCACTCACATCGTGATTACAGATTCAAAACTCAAACAAGAATAGATACAATATTTATATCTCCAGATTTAAATAGGAAAATAATAAAATTTTCTATTATTCAATGTCCTCTCTCCGATCATAACTCTCTAATCCTTAAATTTCAAATAGATTTTAAAAGGCTAAATTTCACTTCAAGAATACCAGCTTACATTACTAAATTAAAACGATTTAAGCCATGGTTAGACTCAGAAATTCAATATGTTTAGAAACAAATCGTACTGATGATACAAATAATATAATATTATGAGATACTTTAAAGGCCTTTTTATATGGTAAAATTATACCCTAGTTCAAAAACAAATCAAAAGAATGGGAATCAGAATTGCACAACATTCAAAAACAAATAGAAATTAATACAAACACCTCTGATGTAAGAAGTCCTCAGGCAAAAAAAAAAAAAGAAATCGAGGAAGTAAATAAAAAATACAATGAAATCCTAACTCATAAGATGAATTTGGCACTGGAAAAATTAAAATTTAGTTCACACTCAGTATTTCCAAAACACTTACGCAACTTAGCAATGAGAATAAAAAGGCAAAATATGGAAAATAATATTACAAATATTGTCCATGAAGGGAAAGGTAATAAAAAAGTGTCCGATATAACTGATATTTTTGAAGCTTTTAAAGTTAATTATGCTAACCATTATGGAAATAATAAAAATAAATCTAATTTCGTAGGATTAAAAACAAACACTACCGTAATAAATAAAATATCTGAAAAATTAAAAATCGATATTGTAAAACAAATCTCTCTCAAAGAAATAAATGACAAAATTAGAGAGAGTAAAAATAACAAATCACCAGGAATAGATGGTATAATAATGGAATTATATAAGATATTTCCAAATTCAGCAATTTCTTTGCTTCATAGGACTCTAAACGAAGTACAAGTTCAAAACATAATTTCACCATCCTGGAGGTATTCATTAATTACTCCAATAAAAAAAGAGAACAAGGATTCTTCCCTCTTTAGTTCATATAGACCGATTTCATTACTGAATAATGATTACAACATATTTATGACTATATTAGTTAATAGAATTAAAAAATCCTTGACTCAAGTCATAAATGAAGACCAAACAGGTTTTATTTATGGTAGGCATACTTATGACAATATACAAAGAATTCTAACCATTATTGACATATTGAATAGGGATAATCTAGAAGCTCTCATAATTACATTAGATATAGAAAAAGCCATTGATTCAGTGAATTGGGATTATTTATTTAAAATCTTAGAAATTTTTGAGTTTCCTTTAAATTTTATTTATTTGATAAAGAATATATATAAAGATAATTTGGCCTATGTAAAGTTGGGTCCGTTCACATCAGAAGCCTTCAAAATAACTAAGGGTACTAAACAAGATTGCCCTATGTCTCCCATCCTATTTGCCATATCAATATAACTATTTGCAATAACAATACGTAGAGATCCAAAAATTAAAGGATTAAATATTTATAATCAATTTAATTCTAAGATTATGTTGTTTGCTGATAATGTATTACTCATTTTATCTCCAAATGAAGAATCCATACAGGAGTTAGAAATACAAGTGAAAATTTTTTTCTTTAATTCAGGTCTTTGTTTTAATAAATGCAAATCAAAGCATATCCTACTAAACAGAATGGAGTCTTTCACCTGAGAGAATGTCATATACTTGGAGAAAGAGTCTCTTCTTTAGAATATTTAGGAATTATATCTGATAAAATAAATACTACTCTGACTCTAAATTATAATAAAATTTTAAGCTCAACACGAACACATATAAAAAATTTGAATAAATTAAATTTAAAATTTGATGATAGATTACAGTTAATAAATGATATTACTTCCAAAAATAAATTATATAGCTCAAGCTATACCCATAATTCGTAATTAAAAAATTCTAAAAGAAATACATAAAATTCTTTAAAATTTTCTATGGTATCCAAAAAAGAACAGAATTGCTTTTTCTCATCATATTAGGCCATGGAAATTAGGAGGAATTAACTTACCAGATATAGAGACATATATCAAAGCCTCTATCTTTAAACTAGTTTTGAATTGGATAAACCCAAACTTCTCTTCTGCCTGGAAAATTTTGCATATGGTTATTTTCTTAAATGAAAACAAATTAACAAAAAGAATATATTTTGGCACATATTATGTATTAATTTTCAAAATAATACTTCAAAACCCACCAATCTAACATACTTAAATTATATCTATAATTTATTTAGAACTTTCATAAACTCCAATGTTGAAATAAAACTATGATTTGAATTATTAATTCCATTTAATATCTCAAAAAAATGTATAAATAAAATTCATGATAGAACACATTAATTGGGAATCTAAAAACTTTATATACTGGGTCCAATGTATAAACAACCTCAAAGTATTAAGTAGTCATCGAGTCATAAATTAATTTGATATAACAAATGTAGATTGAATATATCGCCAAAAAATTTTACTTTATTCTAAAGATCTATGCAGAATTATTAATGATTCACCCTTTAAATCTAAACCAAAATTCATAAACTATGCATATGAATCGAACAATTATAACTGGTCAAATTCAATCTCTAAATTATATAAAATTCTAATAGTCTATAAGGTTAAAACTGATCAAAACATTTGGAATTTTACAACTAAAGGTTTATCAACAAATCTTTCAAATGATTGTAAAAATAACTTATTATATTCCATCAAACTAACTTCTAATGTTCAAACTTGGAAAATTTTTATTTGGAAATTTTTGCGTAGAGCCTTTTACACTCCTAGCAAAATAGCTAAATTCAATTCTACACAAAATGTTATTTGTTGGAGATGTTCTTTAAGACGTGAAGCAGATTGATTACATATTTTTTATGACTGCATTAAAAAAATATTGGGATGAAATTGGTAAATTTCTCCAAGCCACTTTTACTGATTCATTTGTCTTGACAAAATCTCTAATTTTCCTGAATGTTGATGAAACAGTAGTAATGAATGAAAAAGATCAATATCTTTTATGGACTATTTTGGCTGTAGCCAGAAAGTGTATCACAAGGAAATGGAAATCCACTACCTTTCCATGCTTTGAATACTTTTTGTTCTTACTAAAAGAGACTGTGCAAAAGGAGATAAAAGTCAAGGAAGAAAGAATTTTTCCCAGAAGTTGGACAAATAGCCCTTGGATCAAAATACTTTCACTTATTGAAATGACATAAATGGATACAGTCTCAATCATATGAGATCAAAGAGGCATAGAATTTTGTTGATTTCTGAAAAAAAAAATTTTTTTTCTTTTCATCTATTGAATGTCCTTTTTTTCTTTTTTTCATTGGGCCACTTGTAAATATTGTAAATAATGTTATTGTTCTATTCATTATTATTAAATTGTAATCTAAATTTACTGTTTTTCTTCATAAACAAAATAAAAACTATTTGAGTAAAAAAAAAAAGAATGAGATAACTGTGTTACCAGTTTGAAGTCAAATCAGCAAACATGGTTAACCATATTACCTTGTTATTAGCTTTTATGTCAGGAAAGTGTATAACAAAGAGGAAGGGGTCCCGAACAGTGCCTCATGGGACACCATTGCTAACATTTTTCAGTCTACAGAAAGTACCCCTGAACTTAACAGTATTGGTTTTATCGAACAGCCATTTACCTATCCAACAAACTGCAAATGGGATAATTTTGAGCTGGAAGAGTTTGTCGGTAAATGTAGCATTTGAAGGTAAACTTGAAGGCTTTTTCAAGGTCCAGGTAGGCAGCAAGGACTGTAGGCCCCTTATGCATGGCCTCAGTTACCCTTTAAAAGAATTCAGCTAGATGGAGCAGGCATGATTTTCCTTTCTATGATTCCAAACTGGTGTGCTACCAGGGATGTAAAACCATCTATATCATTGTTTATTAGTTCAACTGTAGCATATTCTGTAGCCTTGCAAATAATTGTGATACTAATAGGCCTGTAATGCTTGGGGTCAATAGTTGGGGCTACCTTTATGCAAGGGCACCACAAAAGTTGTTACTTACACCTTGGGGGATATACCCAGTGAAGAGATTCAGGTTGAAGAGTTGATGGAGGTATTTTACTGGGTGGAACTTGGTATTTAAAAGTCAAAAAGAGGCCAGCACCAAAGTGAATTAATATATGGTTTATTATGGCATAACCAGAAAAATCAGACTGGTTTCGGCCCCATGGCCTTCCTCAGTGGGGCCAAAACTAGTCTGAATTTTCTGGTTATGCCATAAGCCATGTATTAATTCACTCTTTTTTGGCCTTTTGCACCTGCCTTACGTGCGAGTACGTTGTGGTGGGATTGGAACTTGGTATGTCTCAGCAGACATCCAGGAGATGTCGTCAGAACCCATTCCATGGTCATTTTTTTTTTTTCATTTTGTGAAGTGCAGAAAGAACCTGGTACAATATAATTTTAGAAGGGGAAGTCTGAGGTGGAATGGGTTCAGACTGCGGGGGCCAGAGTAAAGTTGGAAGAGAATTTGTCTGCAAAAAATATTAGCAATGCCCTTGGGGTCAGAGAAGGATTTCCTATTATAGATAATTTCAGTACAGAATTGTTGGTTATTTTTAAGCTTCCTCATGTAGTTAAAGAAGGCTTTATGGTTGTTTATGAGTTAGCTGGAGTTCTAAGTTTGTAGTCTGCTTTACATTTCCCTAATGGTAAGTTTGAAAGGCTTACCAGTTTTTTGTAATGATAAAGCAGGCCAGGAACTTTACTTTTCTCAAGCATTTGGTGATGGTGAAGTACAGAGCTATACTGGGCTGACAGCTAGTACATTCCGTTATTTGGTGTGCACCCCCCCCCCCCCGAGTCACTTGAGGACTAAAAGTAAAAGTCCTAAAACCAGGTAGAGGATAAGTGAAAGTATCATTCGTGACCTGTTGCAAGGGAACCCCTTACTACAGTTTACATTCTGAAATTTTATTGAGAAGATCTGATAAAATCTAACTAGGGATCTCCTTGCTGTGGTTCATAAAGTGCACTGAATGTTTGCTGTAGCTCTGTAGGAGCTCTTCTGTATCCTGGAGCAGCCTCCCCTATTACCTTGTAGTGCTATGGCTTTGTAGGAGTTCTACCTTATGAGTTTAGTCTTAAAGCCTACTATTATGCTTATGTCAGGTGGGTGTAGATGCCATAGTACATCTGTCTAAGAGGAGTAAAATTCAGAAGAGAAGACAGCACCTTTGGGTACAAGGTTTGCTGGGGAGTGATACCATTTGTGATTGTCAGTTGGAAATAATTGGTTTTGATGTGATCCTGAATGTAAAGTAGCAACTTCAGGCCACAAAGGATTTCAGGAAGTGGGTCATACTGAGATAGTCAGATTTTACTGAAAAAGAGGAATAAAGCAGGTGTCTTGAGGAAATATTTTTAAGGACAACAAATGGGTGTAGACAGCTTTTTTTTAAGTGCCTGAGACTAATTCTTGTACTGACACCCTGCCTCCCAAGTTCTCTCTTTTTTGTGCTGTTCAAATGAAGCCTGTTTTTCTACCAGGTAGTCAGATATATGCCCCCTTCTATTGCAGCTCTTCAGTGGAAGAGCAGAAAAAAATCCACAATCTGCTGGCTGGTTCTCCTGAAATGCAAGAGCCCATCTAAGGCTTACCTCCAAACCTCTTAGTGTAAGAAATCTGGACAAAGCCTGAAGTAAAATAGGATTGTATTTTAAATATTGCCTTATAAACGTAGAAAGTTACTAGAGTAACATAATTTGTGTTGACATGCATTTTCTGAAGGATATGAAGTTTGAAACTTACATGTATGTCATATGTAGCTCAGTCCTCAGTGATTTGCCAGAAAACCATACATTTTATGAGGCAAAAATCTCGACAGTTGAAGGGTATGGCTGCCCCTCCTCAGCTGATGGGCATTTTTAAAAAAAAAGACCACAGTCAAGCTTGGAGCTCCTGAAAAGCAGTAGCCAATCAGGTCCTATTTCTGTGATTTGACCCTCTTTCCTCAACTTGGGAGGGGGGAGAAGCAAATCTCTATTTTAACCTGCAACTAACTGCAAGTAACAGCAGTTGTTACACTTTTTATCAGACACGGGAGTGTTACAGTGCTCAGATTTTAACTAAAAAAAGCAAATATTTTTCTTTTAAATTGCAGCTGTTTAGACCACACAGTGCTGCAGCTGTCAGGTTTGACCGCAAATACAGTACTGTCTTTTAAAAGCCGGTATGCATTAAAGAGCGATAGGGACTGACCATTTGTGTCATTGTTATTGGAACAAGCTCAGGAAGACTTGCACATTTGATGGCTAGTGGGATAATTTGGTCAAATGCATTGGTGTTTATGAAGTCCTTAAGTCTCTGAGCATATTTGTAATTGTTCATGTAAGCCTACCACTGTGTAAAAAGATTTGTCTCTATGGTGGACTTTTGCTCTAACACAGAATATCCTCATACCCTTGTGGTAGCTGGCCCATACTGATACTATCTTTTTCTCTTAAAAGCCCATAATGCATTTTGAGGGCACAATTGATGGGATTCATTTTCTCCTGTTGAATTTAATTTATTTTACTTAGAATGGAAATATTGAGAATTACTGTTGACTTTGAAAGTCTGCAGTGAAAGTGTTCATGACTTTTACAGTGACTCTTGCAGGTTTATTTTCATAGACTTCTTTTACAGACCATGTAACATGCCTTTTTAGCTGCCAAAAGAACTGTGGCTGCATACGCTTTTTAAGGTGAGGTTGTTGTTGTTTGTCTTTCAGCTTTTCCCAGTAAGTGGTCACCACAGTGGAACTCCGTTCCGCTAATGATTGACCGTAGATTTTTATGAAACGCTGAGGTGCCAGCTCGGCACTCAACGTTCAACGAAGACATGCCCATTTACGCACGCATGTCTTTCGAACACTACCCAACCACGGGGAGGACATGCAGACTCCACACAGAAGGCACTCCCAAGCCCAGCTGAGAATCGAACGGGAGAACCTCTTGCTTTGAGGTAACAATGCTACCGCCGTACCACCGCAGCATCTCTACTGTACTTTGTTAAATTTATGCTAGGTACTGCCTCCCATTTTATGCTTTTGTAATCTCCTCTGTTCAGGAAGCTGTGACTGATAGTTACAGCTCAGTCTAAATGGTGTGGTAGCGAAAATGTTCCTCAATATACCATTTCTTTTGGTAATTGTTTTTGGTAATGTTTAATCTAGCATCTAAATTTACCATAATCTTTTTCTAATAAGTCAGATATATTTTACATTTTTTTCCATTTCTATCATTACACCACTAATTTGAAAGCAATTAGTTCCAAACTGCAGTTGTGATTCCTACATAGTAACAAATTTACTTCTTAGAACCACCCAGTAAAGTGTAAATTTCTTTTGGAATCGTAATTACCATAGCAATTTATGGCATTAACACCCCCCCCCCACTTCATCATCATCCCTTCCCAGTTTTCTGTTTGTGTTGCATATATAAACCTTGATTGTGTAGCTGTAAAATACTCCTTCAAATCAGGTAATCCTAAACCATTTTGTTCTGATTATGTCATTTTCATTTGTTCTCAATGAATGGATTTGGATCCAACTCGGCCACTTTTTTGCAGTCTAAGATCCAACTCTCGACCTCTTCCCTTTATCCATAATGCCCCCTGATCACTACTTTACCTCAGATTTCATTTGCCGCTCTAGCAATCGAGCTCTAGGATGTCTCTTGGTTAATTGTGAGTGATATAATATATTTTCTTAACTAAATTTTTTTCTTCAGTGCTTTTCTTCTGTTTAGCCTTTTAGAGTTAGTTTAGACTTTTTCTTCTGTTTAGTGTGGCCTCTATCCTACCATCATTGGTAGACTTTCTCTTCTTTCTTAGCTCTCCTGAGGTAATCTTTGTACCATTGCTGGTATTTTTTTTCATTTCTTTTCCTTTTCCAAAAAAAAAAAAAAAAACTTCTTAATTATTTTTTTGATTGTATTTGTCGTATTCCAGTATGGCAGACAAACCTACCGGTTTCAAGAAGTGCACTTCCTGTGGCCATAAGATACCCAATTCTGATGTCCACAGGGGGAGTGTGTGTATTGTTTAGGTCCAGCTCACCTTCAGATTTCATGTGAAAATCTGCCTAGGTTTTAACACAGTCAGCAATAGGCATAATAAACTAATTTTGAAAGGTTTGTTGCCTGCTTCTTCTTCTTCTGTCGGTCCTTTTACATTAGGGGCTCAACCCCCCTCGAAAGGTCACAAAGCTTTGCAGACCAGGAAGTCTAGAAAGCACTGCCCTATCTTATCTTATTCTTCCACTCTGAGTTTGGAGCTGCCTTTGAAAATGAAAAAGCCTCTGATCCAACCTCATTGGATCCTACTTGTGCCCCTAAGGTCAAAAAAAGGTTTTGGACCCATCTTTGTCAAATCTGATTGCACTCCCAAGCAAGTCTCCTCAGGTCCACTCTCTGCGCTCCTTTCCAGAGCTGATATCTTTGAAATTGAGGTCTCCTTTTCTGCAGGAGAATCCAAAAAGACTTCTCGTCTTTTCTCAGCATCCTCTGCGATCAGGTCTTCCCAGAGTCTTTCTGAGCATGATATGGATAGGATGATGAGAAAGTTCCTTAGAGCTCAGATCCAGATGAGGGACCTTCAGGCTCTGTCCCCCTTCAGATCCGTGAGTCTTCAACCTTTGACACACCCTTTAGGGACTCCTCTGATCTGACCTGTGGTTTTGGAGCTGCCAAATCTGAAGATTCTGAGAATCAAGGCATCTGATCCATGAATGTTACCTTCCTCGACACTTTCCCTGATCCATTCAGCTCAGAGTGCTTCAGAGCAGAACGAGTCTCAGAGCCAGACATCGGTGTCAGGTTTGGGGGGATGACTTTGACTCCAAGGGTTTTGGAGCTGTTGCTTCTCCTTGGTGTGTCAACATTGGACGAATTGGGTCCAATTCCCTCCTCTGGGTGGAACCCAGAGAGAGTGGAACGTTAGCTGATCCCGAGAGCTTTGGCTCTGGAGAGGCTGATTTCTACTTCTGGACCTTTTGCCTTCGAGGTGTTGGAAAGGGTTTTTTCCTGTCCAGGGGATTGTTCAGCTATCACCTCTTTGGATCCTATTCCCATTCCTCCTCTGGAATTAAGTGCCAAGTCTCATCATCTTATTCCACAGGGACAGTCAACCTGTACGGGCTTCCTGACGGTCCCTGCACAGGGACTTCTCCTTTCTTCTGTCACTTCTCCAGACTATCCCACTGAAGAGGTTCCTCAGAAGAAACTATGCAAAAGGAGGCACTTGGATTCCCATCAGGAATCATTGACAGAGGGCACTGATTTTGATGAAGGGGAAGGGTCCCCCAGATCTTCACGAGAAGACATTTCATTTGGAGAAGACATTTAATTTGGAGACATTTTAGAAATCCTACGTCAAAAAGTGGCTGGTGTTCCAGACCCCTTCTCAGGAGGAATTGGTGTTACTGAAAGCTTTTGGGTCTGGCCTGTCTACATCTTGAAATACCCCCCCCACCGGTGGATGAGCTTCTCGACCTTGTCTCCCACTGGGCATGGAAGGAGCCGGACTCCATAGATCCCGTCCCCAAACACCCAGACAAGATCCTCAGTGCACCACCAGACAGACAACATTGGTCCAAGGGGATTCCTGTAGATGCCATGGTGGTTGTGGCAGCCATGGAAAAGGAGCTAGCTGAACAAATCTCTTCTGTCCATCCCCCTAACAAATAGTCTAGGGATTTGGACAGATATGGAAAGTGAGTATATGCATCAGCAGCCTTTGCTATATGATCGCTGAATTACCTGGCACATTTTCTTGCTATATGATCGCTGAATTACCAGTTACTTTTTCTAAGTAATAGAGGGACTTAATAAAGGAGCTCTTTAATTCTGCCCCTGGGTCCATGTTGACAGAGGTAGTAAAAGCTTATTCTTTGTGACTGGCCACCCTACAATCTATATCAAGCACATCCATGAGGGCAATCACACGGCTGAAGGTTCCTCATAGGCCCGCAGGTACAGGCATATCCATTAGGAGGCATGCCTAAATGTGCTTGTGTGACTTTGTGGTGCCCTTTAAAGTGTCCTTCATCAGTTCTCCTTTTGATGGATCCTCCCTTTTTGGGCCCACCATTAAAGAGACACTTTCTCGTAGTGAACAAAATGGAAAGACCCTATCGGGCATAGGAATTCATTTTTCTACCCCACAGATATCTTTCCTCAAGAAATCAGCGCGGTGATAAGAAAATGTGGTTTCAGAAATCTCAAGGACCTTTTCAAGGTTCACTAGGAGATTTTTCTCCCAGAGGCAGAGGGGGAAATAATTATAATAATGGAAGGCGCTGTCCATGCAGCAGAGGTGTTCCACAAAATTAAGGGTCTTGAGATTCTTTCTCAGACAGACCTTTCCAGCATTCCTGAAAGGTTGACCGATTGTTCTTCTCTGGAAACGGTCTGGAAATTGCTTGTCTTTGCACCCAGAAGCCTGGGCAGCTGTCACAAAAGACATGTGTGCCAAGAGTCGTATCCAGAGGATATTTTATTCCCTTTTTATAAAATCAACTGAGGATGAGAAAAAGTCTCCATCCAATCAAAGGGGCAAGCAACCATAGAAATAAAAAAATTGCTAGACAAAAGTCATCCAAGAGGTCACACCAGACCAAAGAATATCTGGTTTTTACTCAAGGATCTTTTCAGTGCCAAAGAAAACAGGGGACCTGAGACATATCCTGTATATCAGTTATCTAAACAAATTCATAAAAAACTCCAAATTCCTGATGGTCCTGGTTCAGTCCATTTTGCTGTTGCTCCGGAAAGGTGACTGGATGCGCTGTATAGATCTGAAAGATGCGTATCATCACATAAAAATGAACAGATGATCTCAGATTCCTTCACTTCTGACTGGGAGCCAGTTATCATCAGTTCAGGACCCTGCCCTTTGGTCTCACCACAGCCCCCTGGGTGTTCACAAATGTATGCCAGTGGTTGCAGCTCATCTAAGTCTGCATGAATTGAGGGTGTTTCCTTATTTAGATGACCTCACTCTCTATGTATCACCGTAAATCTTGCAAAATCCAAATTTCAACCAGTACATGTCTTGGATTCTATAGCGCAGGGGTGTCCAACCTTTTCAGTTGCAAGGGCCGCATTGAGTCAACAGAAATGGTCTGGGGGCAAGTGAGGAGCAAAAAAAAAAAAAAAAAAAAAGGTCTCTCACAAACTGAAGAGCAAAAAAAAAAAAATACAAAGTCGACCCACTGGCTGTTTTGTAGGTGAATTTGAACAATAAATAAATTAATAAATTACTTCAGTAATTGCAACAGGCAATTGTGAAATTCAGGAATGCTTCAAACACTTCAAGCACGAATGCATTGAGATTAAAACAGACTAGCTTACATAGTCAGTTAACAGACAGACATGCAGACAGATACCTACTGGAAAAGGCCACAATCAATATAACATATTGACCTCTGTTTCATATTAGTTTGATGGGCGTTCACTAGACTACAGATTTAAACACCCCTTTCTTTTGAGTCATTTTGCCTAGTATAGACAGCACTGAGGAATAACCAATGGAACAGTATAACAAACTGAAATATTGTAATGAATTATTCAGACTGTATAATTACCAAGTAATTTTACAAATGAGTCAGCATAGTTCAGTTAGGGTTACCACCTGTCCCACTTTGCGAGGGACAGTCCCTCTTTGGGCAGTTGTGTCCTAACAAAAAATTAAAAAAAAATGGCAAATGTCCTGAGATTTTAGGACAAAATTCTTTCCTATATTTTATGTAATAGTTGCATAAAACAGTTATTCTGTATCTAAAAATACCTAATGTTATAAGAAATAGAATAAGCAACTAAAATGCTACAAGAATAAGCTTTTATTTTAGGCAAAAAAGTTAAGTTTTATCCTTTGTACTGCTCACGGGTATGTGTCGCCCTGTAAAATCTGATGTTTGTACCAAAATGTCCCACTTTGGCCATTTGAAAAGGTGGCAACCCTAAGTTCAATATATTACAGTTCACAAAACTGGTTTGTTGAATATGTTAGTAGAGGCCATCAAATAAAAATGACTGAATGACATTAAGCCAGAGATGTAGCTGTTAAGAAAAGGAATAATCTATCAAGCAAAAAAACTTTCTGCTCCCTCAAAGTTCACAAAGCAGAGCATAACAACTACTTCCTTCACACAAAGCTCATAGGGCAATTCAATAAAATAATCAGATGTGCTGTGCATTTACAATGGCCTGTGTTTCCAGCTTGGTACGAGTTGCAAAATTATGAAAATCTAGCCTAGCGCTAGCAGCCAAACAACCAACTTAAGTACAAGCATGAACCAAAATAATTTTCATTTAAAAGTGAACAAAACTATGCAGCAAATCAAGCACTGCAAAACATCCGGGACTGGTTTATTAAAAGTCTTCTGTAGATGCAGACATTTTATTCCGCTCATGAGTTAATGCATGCGCTTTGAAAAATACATATACAGGTTTTTTAGAAGTAAACATTACCTGACAGCATTAGAAAAAAAACTTGCATCAACCTGTTTACTACCATTTCTCTTGTATGCCTCCCCCATCATGACTAACCTACATAGCAACCCCCCCAATGAAACTGGACAGCTGCTACAAAGGTATCTCATTGTTGAAAAGCATCAGTCAGGAGAGGGGTACAAAAAATTTCCATATCATTGGATATACCATGGAACACAGTGAAGATCATCATAAAGTGGAGAAAATATGGGACAACAATGACATTGCAAAGAACTGGACATCCCTCCAAAGTTGATGAAAAGCTGGTCAGGGAGGCTGTCAAGAGACCTACAGCAACATTGAAGGAGCTGCAGGAATTCCTCGTAAGTACTGGTTGTGTACTACATGTGACAACAATCTCCCGTATACGCCACATGTCTGGCCTATTGGGTTGGGTTGCAAGATGAAGCCTTTTCTTACACAGAAAAAATTTGCAAAAACAACAAAGTCTCCCAAGAGCATGTGGGAAAATGTGTTATGGTCTGATGAGGCCAAGGTTGAACTTTTTGGCCACAATTCCAAAAAGGTACGTTTGGCATAAAAACACTTCATATCACCAAAAGAACACCATCCCCACGGTGGTGGCAGTATCATGCTTTGGGTTGCTTTTCTTCAGCTGGAACTGGGGCTTTACTCAAGGTGGAGAGAATTATGAACAGTTCCAAATACCAGTCACTTTTGGCCCAAAACCTTCAGGCATCTGTTAGAAAGCTGAAGATAGAGGAATTTCACCTTTCAACGTGACAATAACCCCAAGCATATATCCAAAAAACAAAATAATGGCTTCACCAGAAGAAAATTAAAGTTTTGGAATGGCCCAGCCAGAGTCCAGACCTAAATCCAATAAAAAATCTGTGGGGTGACCTGAAGAGGGCTGTGTACAAGAGTTTTGTTTTTTTTTATATCCCCCCCCCCCCCCCAAGAGATTTGTTTTGCAATTGAATTGCACAGGTTATAGGTCACATTAAAAGTGGGAAAGTTTTGAAATTATATCACAAAAACCTGGCATTTTAAACAGGGGTGTGTAAACTTTTTATATTCACTGTATTTTGCATCTGTTAAACATCTGTCAAATACTGTAATTAGATATGCAAACACATTGTCTGGCAAGCTGCAAAGACTACCATACATCTTTATAAAACTGAAACAGCATTAGGAGCAGAGAACATAAATGCTAATCCAACCAATGAGCCAACTAGTCAGAATTCAAAAGCAGAGGAGGTACTCAATTTTTGAAGTTTGGTCAGCAAACATTACTATCAAAATAAGGCATATTTTACAGCAAATTATCATATTCTGTCAACAAGCTGGCAACATAATCTGTATGCTCCTAACACACTGCATCCAAGTAAAAAAATTAATTTCACTGCTCTCAACAAGTAATGCTATCAGGTCTGACTTGCAAGCTCTTGTGCATGCTCTTATTAGTGGTAGTATGAGGGAGCATTATTTGAGTTTTGGTTTGACCAAGCTTACGCAAGACATTTTGTTAAGACCACTACGCTATTAGACCATAAAACCACTACACAGTCTGAATTTTATAAAATATGGGGTTGGGAATCTACTCTAAAGTTTGAGGTGTATAAATGCTTTACTGCATCATAACACTTGAGTCACTTCAATTTTTAAATCAGTCCTGTTAAAAACTAGTAGAGCCTACTTGTCAGCAGCAATATGGTTTAACTTCCATCACTATTAACTAATAATGTTAAAATCAGATGACACAGATGAGTACTGAATCCCACCACTGCCAACCATTTGAGAAGAAAGGAACAAGGCGTCATCAGAGGGGTGGTCTGTTGAGTCGCACCACTGATACCTAACAACGATAAAACTACACACAACTCTGGATTCAATAAAAAAAAATGGCCCCATGAAAATAAACAAATATTCACTGGGCCTCCAACATCCACATCCAGACTAGACTGGACACAGTCCACTTGCAGTGTTAAATCCTTGGAATAGCATTATACACCCCTTTATTACCACTCTCTCAGTGAACTGCAGCGTCTCACTCTGCTCCTTATCCAAGACAAAAGCCTTGGAAACAAGCATTTCCCCACAGCCTTCTTCCTGGAACAGTAGTACTGCCACAGCTCTAGATGTGGCCAGAAAATAATCAGCTATGGGATAGTCTTGATTTAGCCAAGTAAATATAAATATATACATTAAATATGCATTCACTGGTAGCAGACTCAAGTAATTTTGCTAACTGGAGACAAAAACTACAGCCTGCTAGCCTGTGATGGTAAATAAGGACAACCTTCCAGTAATAAATAGTAATAAGACATACATAATAATGTATTCACGAAGTGCTTGTGGCTGGTTTTTAAGACAAACATTGAGGATACATATTAAATACAGAGATGAATGAGAAAGTACACAAGGAATATTAAAACAGTTAAAAGAATACTTAATCCGATCTAAACTAGCTTAAGTCTCTTAGAATCATTGAACCCAATTATTCTGTTATACAACTTAATTAAAACAGACAGAAGCAAATCATAGCACTGACATTAATATTCCGAAAACTCTTCCATTATGAAAAGACTAAAACCAGCCTTAAATATTTTTACACATCAAGTCACTCTCTTCTGAAAGCCCATAATCTTATTATTTCATTTTTTAGAAATAAAATTACATCTTATTTTAGTTACTAGTTTTCCCATAGCAAAAATAACCAAGCCAGTTTTTCAATAAGCAATGGATACGATTCAAAAGCAAAAGCTTAAATTATGTCAGCAAAATAATCAAGATCTTGCATACATTTTAATCATTATCTCTAGGTCCAATATTAAGCATCCTTCAGTCAACTATAATTATATAGCTTAGCTTACCTTTTACTGCTGTAGAATAGATGTTGTATTAGTCTTTTTGTAAAAAAAATAATAAATCCACTTTCTTCGCCGCAATCTCACTCCTTCCTTCACCGCAAATGAAAAAAACGACCGAACGGTGTTTTCGCGCATGCGCATACCAGCGGAAAGACGCTGGTATGAAAAAAACGTGGAAAAAAGAAAGTTGGCGCATGCGCAGAACAGCAGAAGTACGCGGACGTGTAAACACACAGAAAAAAAGTTAAATTTCAATTAAATTTAAATTTAAGGGTCGCGGGCCACATGGAAGAGCTCTGAGGGCCGCGGGTTGGGCACTCCTGCTATAGCGGCTCACCTAGACACAGTGAATCTTAAAGCATTCTTACCACAGAGCAGAATTCTTACTTTAAGGTTACATGTCCATCAGGTTCTGTCTCATCATTTTCCTCCAGCCATACTGGTTTTAAGAGTTCTGGGATCGATGGCTACTGCAATCACATTAATTCACTCACTCCAATGGAGCTCAGGAAGGTTGCACTGTAACTCCGAATGGACAGAGCATAAGCCTTTTGATAGAATCTAATTATGTCCTCACATTTCAAGCAAATGTTCATATCTCTGGAACAATAGGGGTTATTTATTTTTATTTATTTTACATTTGTTTACCGGGGAGGTCCGACTGGACATATCTGTACGTTTTCAGCTGAGGCCTGGGGAGAAAAGCTACAGAAACAATTACTAATATACTAGACATGAACATTGTGATTTACACATATAGCAGATAACATAATTGCATAAGCTATTTGCATAAGCACAGTGATTTAGACATACAATTAAATGTCTAGCAGGTAGTAACGTGATTGTTGTTCATACAGTACATTTAGTAGAGAGAATCTTGAAGATGTAGTAAAGATAAGAAAAGAAAGAAAAAAACCCTAAAAAACTAGTATTTTAAGGGAAAGCTATTTAACTTAGCCTAGGGGAGAGTTAGTGGGTATAGATGGGACAGTGGGGAACAAGTGTTAGTGAGTTGGTAAGTAATGTGTGATAATAAATATAGTGCACCTGTGAGAGTTTTAAAGAGGAGGTTGGATAGTGGGTAGGGGAAAGGAGTTATATGTCAGCCAGGTGCTAGGCAGTTACAATTAACGTGTGATAATATGTAGTGCATCTGTGGGAGTTTTAAAGAGAAGGTTGGATAGTGGGTAGGGGAAAGGAGTTAGAATGTTAGCCAGGTGCTAGGTAGTTGCAAGTAATGTGTGGTAATATATAGTGCATCTGTGGGAGTTTTAAAGAGGAGGAGGATGTTGGATAGTGGGTAGGGTAAAGGAGTTAGAATATGTCAGCCAGGTGCTAGGCAGTTGCATGTCCACGAGTTGTTTAGGTGGGAAATAAGCTATTGTTTGAAGATGGTTTTGTTAGGTTGTACCCTGATTTGTAGTGGTAGAGAGTTCCAAGTCTTGGCAATGTTGCTAGAATACGGGGAGTCACCTGAGCTGTAAAGGCTTTTGGAGATTGTGATTAGTGCCTTGTTAGTGGATCCAAGTTCTCAGTTATTGGAGTAGAGGATGATCAGGTCTTGTAAGGCTGGAGTTTTGTCAGGTTGGTACAGTATTTGGTGAGCTAGAAGAAGTTGGTTTAGAGCTAAGGTGTTGGGAAATTCCAGTCAGGAAAGTTGTTTTGAGTAGGCGATATGCGACGGAGTAAAGCTGGAGTTTTTTTGAGACTGTCTGCATAGGGCATCTGTTTGAGGTCGGTAATCCTCTTTGTGAGGTATTTCTGCGGCCTTTCCAGTTGTTGTAGATGTCTTGTGAGGTACATACCAAACGGGACATTGTACTCTATAATGGGTCTAATGAGTGATGAGTAGAGGGGAACAATGACCTCTTTTATTTCTGGATGAGAAACCTTTTGTGATGGTGTGCCACGTAGCAGGATTGCCTGACTACTGTGGTGATGTGATTATCAAAGGAGAGACTACTGTACACCTGTGTTCCAAGGTCTCTTATCACACTTTCAGTGTTACGTATACTACCACCTATGTTGTAGTTCATGGGTACAGAGTTTTTACCAAAGGGGATGACAATGCACTTTTTGGCATTGAGCTTGAGGCCATGGCTTTGACACCAGGCATTTGTCTCAGTGAGGCCCTTTTGTAGGATGTCCACATTGTTAGGAGTTTCGATTATGGCTCCTAGTTTTCAGTCATCTGTGAACTTCATTAGCCAAAGACCTTCTGTGTTAGCCTGTACTTCAGAGAAGTAGATACCAAACAGGAGAGGACCCAGGACTGAACCCTGTGGTACTCCACTTGTCATTGGTCTGAAGTCGGATTTGGAGTCTGCTACTTTCACAGTGTGGGTTCCGTCAGTGAGCCAGTTGGCAACCCATCTTGTGACATAGGGATTTATACCTAGTTTAGTGAGTTTATCTATAATTCCAGAGTGGGGGATGGTGTCGAAAGCCTTGGCAAGATCTAGATAGGCTGTGTGAACCACCTTACCCTTGTCTACGGCTTTGGTGACTGCTTCAAAGAAGTCTTCAGGTTTAGGACACATGATCTGCCTTTTACAAACCCGAACTGGGTGGGGTCCAGAGTTTGGAGATTACCAAAGTCTTTGTTTATAAGTTCCATGATGATACGTCCATGGCCTTGCAGACCAGGCTCGTCAGGCTAATGGGGCGGTAGTTCCCAGGGTCTGTGGTGGCTCCCCCCTTGTGGAGTGGGATAACCTTTGCTGTGCGCCATTCAGCAGGCACAAAGCCTGAGGTGAGGCTATGATTGAACATGGTACTTAGGTGGGGTGCCAGTTCGTTCTGTAGTTCGTGTAGAATGCAACCTGGGATGTTGTCTGGTCCTATGGATGCTGTGTTCTTGGCTTTGGAGAGTGTGGTTATTACCTGTGCAGCCATGATTACAGGAACTTTGCATTCTTCTGGTATAGAGATGGGTTCTTTAGGGGGTGGGGGGGGGTAAAGTTAGCACTAAACCTATCTGCCAGGATGTTGGCAATATCAGTTGGGTCTGTATATTTAGTGCCATTGTGCTGTAACTCAGAGCAGATCTGAGTGTTGCCATTGAGATTCTTGACATAGCTATAGAATGCTTTGTGGTTGTCTTTAGAATCAGTGGCGATTTTGTTTTCGTAACTAGCTTTGGAGGATTTTATCATGGATCGCAACTTCTTACTGAAGCTGACCAGAGAGCTCCTCCACTCGTGGGATTTACTCTCTTTTGCAACAGTTTCTTCCTTCTGTTGTACAGTTTGTTTATGGCAGGGGACCACCAGATTGGCTTCCTTTTTTTGGAGGATAGTGTCTTGGTTCTGTTTGAGATAGCATGATCCATGCACTCATGTAAGTGCTTATAAAGTGCAATTGTGTAGGATTCAGTAGTCGTAACTGTATTGCCCACCTGCATGGGGGTCATGAAGTTCACCACTTCTGTCTTAAGAAGCATGAAGTTGGCTTTGGAGAAATTTTTTACCATGGTTTCCTTAATGGGGACAGGATGCGGATATCTAGGGTAATTAGCTTATGGTCAGAGCGGACCAATGAGGTGTTGACTTCAGGTGTAGAACACCGGTCACTCATGTTGGTAATGACTAGATCTAGGATATTGTTGCCCCTGGTGGGGGTCTGGATAAGTTGATCCAGGGCACTGGAGTTTATGAATTCCAGAAAGCGTTGAGAGAAGGAGTTGGTACATGAGTAGTTTTCCAAGTTAATGGTGGAGTAGTTGAAATCGCCCATTATTAGGGTGTTTGGTTGAACCCTAATATTTTCCAGTACATCAAGAAAAGAGGAGTGGGAATCCTGGGGCATGGTGGGTGATCTGTAGCAAGCTACAATTTGGATTGCAGTTTTGCCCAGAGTTAGTTGCACTTGGATAACCTCAGCTGCATTATGCTGAGCAACTAGCCTGTAGGTGTGGATATCTGTAATGAATATGGACAAACCTCCGCCTTTGGTGTTCCGGTCCAGGATACATGGCCGAAAAGTGTGGTATGAGTTATAGCCCGGTAGTGCAGGTGTGCTCTCTGGAGCCTTGAACCAGGTCTCAGTCACTGCACAGATATTGATGTTCTCCATTTTAAGGAGTGCCTCGAGTGAGTGCATTTTGAGATTTAGACTTCTAGCATTGAGTAGCATCACCCTCAGTTTTTGCTTGCCTGTTCCTGTTACGGTGGTGAATTTGTCATTTGAACCTTGCCTAAAAAAAGGTACTATAGGAGCGGCAAGAACCTTAGCCAGTATCCGGAATCCCAGGGGTGACAGGTGCAGGCCATCTCTGGCAAAGCATCGTGGTCTGTCGACCATGTCATCCCAGGCAGACAGATACTGGATCCCTTTAGAATGGCACCAGAAGCTTAGCCAATTGTTGAAGTCAATCATTTTGTCTTTGTACTGCGGCATCATTCTGGGTGATGGCAGAATACTACTCAGGGCTAGGGTCATACCTGCCTGTGCTACAAGATTGGAGAGCTCTTCCATGTCTCTTTTCATGTAGTCCAGGGAGGTACGTCTCAGGTCGTTCACACCAACATGGACAATGACAGAGTCATATTTGTACTTGTTGTGGATTGACCTGAGTGTATGGGTTATGTGGCGGATCCTGGCACCCAACAGGCAGCTGACCGTAACCTTCTCCTTGTTTAGCCTGATGAGTGGGACATCAGTGTGCCCTGACTATAGAGTCACCTATGACTAGTTTAGATTAATTAGGACAGGAGAAGCATGCAATAAGGTAGAGAGAAGATGGGTATGAGCTAGTGTAACTACTGTTGCTGGTTAGGAAGTTTTTACACATACCTCCCAACCATACTGAATTACTCTGTTCTTTACCAGTTTTGAGGTCCAAATAATGAGGTGCCATGATTCCCGAGTGGCACCCCTTAATTTCCGAAATTCCCAGATTTTTTATTTTTTATTTTTTTTTCTACTTTTTTTGAGCTGACGTATCACATGCGCTATGACATCAGCTCCGGGAAACAGCCTGCCAGCCTGTCAGAATTGAGCTCAAGGATAACGTGTGCATTTCCGGCTGCTCCAGCCAAGCTGCAAACTAAGCAGGAATGGATTAGTTGTTTAATGGATTAGTTGTTAAATGTAGCTGCAACTAAGCAGGAATGGATTCAGTGTTGAACTTCCAGGAACAAGCTGCAAGGCTGTTAGCAGGAATGGATGGAAAGGTGTAAGCAGGACTGCAGAGGTATTATGCTGTGTGCGTGTGTGTTGCCAAGAGAAGTTCTTGTTATTATTGCTGCCGAGAGAAGTTCTTGTTATTGTCCTACTGAGAGAAGTTCTTGTTATTGTGCTGCCGAGAGGTAGGTGTGTGTCTGTGTGTGTGTGTGTCTGTCTGTCTGTCTGTCAGTGTCCATTCTAGTAAGGGCTGCTCACCTTTAAGACTGGATAACATACAACAAAGCACCTCATCTGTTTAAGCTGAAAACCGTTCCTCTTTTTTTTTTTTTTTTTTTTGTATGGGATAGATCAAAAAGATTTAGAATGCTTTAGTCTGCTAAGATAGGGCATTACCAATAACCATCACATTTTTTAAGAAGATCCCCATTTCTGCCAGATTGTTCTTTTAAGCAAGAAACCATAGATGAAGGCCACAGAATCTGCGCCCTGCATTAATAACTCCTTCCAGGAATATGCAGGACTGTGCGGCTCAACATTGGGTAGTGACTAGTAATACTGTAACTGAAATCTATTAATTTGTACTCCTGTTGCTACTACTGCTTTTAGACAGATTTTCTTTTCTAAACAGTAAGTTCATTAGTAGGTACTATAACAGCAGTTAGAGGGATTTTTATGAGAAATGCTGCTCAATGAAAGATAAGAAGCTGACCTGCAATGATAAAAATTACAAAATGGTGCTCAGCACTCTTTGTTCCATTTTGTTTTATGGGGTAATCTCAGTTTAAACTGGAAGTGCCATCTAAGGTTGTTTTCTTTCTCAATGTATTAACTGCTAATGCTAATCCTCGATGTTTCTAGACTGCTTATACAATTTTAGGCTTAATGTGTGTTATTTAGAGTTGAGACTTGTGAAACAGATGCATGACCTTGGTGTGTCCTGTGGTGCTGAGCTGAGTTAGGTATTTGGGTACTGGCTATTATAAGCCAATTAGCTTTTTTGACAGTTGGATGAACATGTCTTCGAAGATGCCCACAACATAACAGGAGGATCTACTGACACCTGTACATGCCTGTTGTCTCGACTAGAGTACTGTCATATGATACACCACAAACTGCTCGGCATGGACTTTAATCACATACTCAGAAATGCTGCAGCCAGGTGAAGTGTAGGCTAAGGTGTCAGGATCTACTATGCCCCGCTGATGGTGCCGCACTGGTTGCCAAGTAGTTGGAGGAGGATCACCTATAAAGTGACAATCTGGGCATTATGCCATGCATAACCACATACTACTACACATGAAATATCTATATCAGTCTTTTCAGTCACACTCCTGGCTTTATCAAGACAGAGGGAATTGTTAGACATTCTAGTGACAGCCTGTTCAAGTGGAGAAAGGGCAAGAGTATCTACAATTTCACTGCAGAGTTACATCAGACTGAAAACATGGAGATAAAAGGTTAGCTGCTAACTAATCACTTGTTGACATACCACCAATCTCAACCATACTACCACTGCTAATCCAAACAGGACGAAATTAATGACAAGTAGGATTAAGGCAGGTTGGATCCAGCTATCTATATTCTGCTTGGGAGGTACAGCAGATGCAGGATGGAGATGAAGTCAGAAGGTTTTCTTGTGAAAGTGGGTAATGGGGATAACTCACCCCATCTTGAATGTACAAGGGAAAGAAGAATACAGTAGCAATCATAAGCAAAGCAAAACTTCTGGAGTGTCTGAAAATGAATTACCACAGAAAAGGCATTGGTGAAAAACAGAGACTTATGTTTTGAGCTTGATACTCATTATGAACTCATTGCTGTTACTCAAGTGGCTGTCACCTGTTCAATAAAAAAAAATGTACGTGTGTGTGTGTGATATATATATGTGTGTGTGTGTGTGTGTGTGTGTGTGTGTGTGTGTGTGTGTGTGTGTGTGTGTGTGTGTGTGTGTGTGTGTGTGTGTGTGTGTGTGTGTGTGTGGAAAAAGCCCCAGTTGAATATACCTGGTGGCTAGAGATACCTGGGCTCAAACCCTGTACCCTGGGTAGAGGTAATGGTGCATCAGAATGGCTGCAGGGGGACTCTGGGGCCATATTTTGGTTGTCTGGTCTTCAGTTTGCATTTGAATGTTGGCATCCCATAATTCCCCTAGAGTGGGCAGGGTTATGTAATTATGTATGCAAACTTTGTTAATCAGCGTACAGATTTGTAACTATTTTTCATTGGCCTTTGTCCAGATTTTTGATCTTTCCAGGCTGAGAGGTATGTTTTTACATCTGTAAAGGGTACCTAGTTTTTTGTTGACTTTGGTTATTGCATGAGCTATGTGTTTGTCAAATTTCATATTATTGTCAATAATGACCCCTAGTAATTTGGTTTGTGTAATGGGGGAGATAGGGATATTATCTGATGGAGAAATAGAGAACGGGGGAGTAGGTACCGCTGCTTTGGAAGAATGGAAGAGCATAAGTTGGGTATTTTTAGGATTTAGTATTAGCTGGGAGTATAAATGGCAAACATTTCAGCACAAACTATTTTATAGTTGGTAGTATTCTTTAGGGTCTCGGACTTAAACCAAATTTTATAAGTCACAGTAAACATAGTAACTGTTACATTTGTAGTATTTTGTAAACAACTTACAATTTCTCAGCAACCACTCAAGTTACATACAATACTGTCAGACGCATTTTATTCATCTAGCTGAGAGCTTTCACATGAGGCTAAGGAGTTCTGTCTGTGTTATTTGGTTGTTGAGATATTTAGAAAAAAATGTGAAAATTACATCTATATAAATTAATATCATAAAACAGTTAATATCTATTTACCTGCACTAGAGAGAGGTCAAGTATTAATGCAGCTGAGTTTGCCATGGTGTAATCTTTAAGTTGAAACCTTTTAAAACCTTATACGTAGCATGGTTTGGAATTATTGATACAAATATGAACAAGCAATATTTGACTCCTACAGGTAGATGCACCTGGAGGCATCACTCAGATGAAATGAGTTAATACCAACAGCTCATTTTCACATGAGGATCCTTCAGTGGACTTTACAAGTGGTCCATTCTACACCAACCCTTACAATTTCTATTAAAACTGCCCAACGTATGCAAGGACTCGTTAATATGGTGGCTCCAATCTAATGAGATTTGCCAAGGTAACCCCTTTATCCACCATTAGCCATGCTGATCATGGATGCCTTCCAGTTTGGGAGGGGCATTACTTTGGGATGGACTGCTCATGGCACATGGACTCCAGTAGAGATTAAATTTCATATTAATGTCCTGGAGATGAGAACGGTTCTGTTAGCATGTAGGCCTTCCAGAACTCTTTCCCTCTGGGGGACAATTGCTATTCAAACTGACAATATGTCAGTGGTTTGGTACATCAACAAACAGGGGTGAACCAGATATGACCCTCTTAGCCGAGAAGCAGTGACAGTTTGGCAATGAGCGATCTCATCCAACCACTTTCTTATAGTGATGCACATTCTGGGGAAATCAAATATACTAGCAGAAAGGCTCAGCAGAACTATTCTGATGCCTCATGATTGGTCTCTCAGTTAGTAAGTGGCAAATATGATCTTCCACCAGTGGGGTCAACCATGCTGCGACCTATTCCCTCAACAAGTGCAACAGGTTCTTTGCCCTAATCTCCCCTCAGGGACAGTTACCGATAGATGCTCCAGTCCACATTTGGCTCACCGGTCTTCTTTATGCTTATCCTTCCTTCCCCCTAATTCCAAAGTTTCTTCTGAAAACTTTCAGGCTGAAGAGCAAAGTAATCCTCATTGCCACCCCTTTTGGGCTTGGCAGATTTGGTTTCTATTCCTTTAGTCTCATCTAATATGTCCTCCATGGACACTGGACCCCAGTCCAGATCTCTCACACCCATCAGGCCTGACTCATCCAGACACAACAGGCCTCAAATTGACTGCATGGCTTCTCCAGTTCCAATGATGGCTAGACATCCAGGCTTTCCTGTCCTGGTCGAAGAATTTTTTTGTTTTCACCTCAGAAACCCTCTGCAAAAAAAGATTTATAAAAGTAAATGTAAGAAACTTTGCTTATGGGATCAGCAGAGATATTTGGATCCTTTCTCTGCTCCAATCCCTGCTGTTTTAGAATTTCTAATTTCTTTTTCAAGGTGGGTCCAGTTTCTCTTACATTAAAGTTCAACTGGCTGCTGTTTTGAATTTTTGCATCAGAGATGATGCTTTCCCTTTGGCATCATCTAAGCTGTGTAAGGCATTTCTTAAGAGTACCTTTTTCTGAGGCCTCCTATTAAGGACCCTGTACCACATTGGGATCTAACTTCAGTTTTGCAGGGTCTGATACAGTCACCCTTTGAATCCTCCACAAAAGTGAACCTCAAATTTCTTTCTTGGAAAACAGTTTTTCTCGTAGCCACAACTTCGGCAAGGTGAGTCTCTGAACTCCAAGCATTCTCTTCAAAACTGCCTTACTTGATCTTCTATAAGGACAGAGTTGCCTTGTGTACAATTCAGTCCTTCTTACCCAAAGTTGTGTCAGAACATCAATCAAGTCATCAGTTTCTAGTTTTCTTCCCTAAATTTGTGAAAAAAGGAGAATGCATGCTCCATTCTTTAGAAATACATAGGCAACTTCATTTCTATCTTCATAGAATAAAGGAAATTAGGAAGACTGATCAATTTGCTTCCTTTGCTAAAAACAAATTGGGTAGGCCCGTTTGAAAAAAAAACACAATAGCCAAATGGATAACTAATTGTATTTCTCATGTGTACTTAAAACGATTGACCTTGCCAAGACAACCAAAAGCTAATTTAACTAGGTCAATGGCTACATCATCTGTTTTTTGGTCCAGAGCTTCCATTGATATTTGTGCAGCTGCCACTTGGTCTAAAGCTGATACCTTTGTGGCTCATTATAAATTGGGCATCATCTCTAGGAATAGAACTGTGTTTGGCTCTGTGGTACTCAGGGACATCCTTTCATGAGGGCCATCCAAGGTTACTGTAGCTGGGGTCTCTGTCCCATTCATTGAGGAATGAATGAAAATGACAACATTAGATATTTAAGTTATGCACTTAGCATAGTCATGCATTTGTGTTGTCCGTTTTCATTCTTCAACTTCCTTCCTACCTTCCCCCTTCCTTGTGTTTGAGAATGACCTGATGGAGTTTGTCAAGAATTATTGTTCTTGTTTGAGCCCTGTTCTATTCTACTGCATCTTTTTCTATTAATATTATGGTTATGTTATATTTTTCAAACAGTTTAGAGACAGCAAACTCAATATGAGGTAAACCAGTGATCAGGGGCATTATAGGTAAATGGAGGAGCTCGAGAGTCGGCTCCTAGATTGCAAAAAAGTGGTAGAGTTGGATCCAAGGATAAGATCAGAACCCATTTGTTGAGGAAGACTGAAAATGGACAGCACAGACACATAGTTATGGTACATACATAACTTAAATTTCTTTTGGGAGGATTAATTTATCTCACTTGACCCTTGCCCATCTTCCCCTCACAGATAAAATCCTTCATCTGTTTATTAATTACTGTCCAGAACTTCTCTTCTAGTTGATAATAATATGCCTATCCTGTGTATAAAACTAAAGGGACTAAAAACAGTTTTACTGCTTGTATCTTGCTGTCCATATCCATAAACAGTTTCTTAGATGTCCTTCAAGAATGCAACTGCAGTCATAACATATGGGTTGTCCTGCCTCAGGCAGCCCTCGGTCGGCCGGATTCCAAAGTCTGGGTCCGGCGTCGGCTGGTGTCGCCTCCTCTCCGATGTCAGAACGGCTGGAGTATAAAGGCA
This sequence comes from Protopterus annectens, assembly GCF_019279795.1. Classification (NCBI taxonomy): domain Eukaryota; kingdom Metazoa; phylum Chordata; order Ceratodontiformes; family Protopteridae; genus Protopterus; species Protopterus annectens. Next base: position 132,185,419 of record NC_056739.1, read on the forward strand.
TCGGCCGACGCCATCTTCTTCAGTCTTTCTTGCCGCACGGTGCCCGAAGCAGAAGCAGTTCGCAAGTGCCGGTCGGTCAGCTTCTGTGTTTTCAGTACCGAAGTCATCTAAAAGCTAAGTACCCCGTTGGGGAACATTTTTTCTTGCCTCAGCCGATGTCAGAACAAATTGAGAAAGTTAATAATTTTGTCTTGTGGTAAACAAATGCCTCATAAGGACTTCCATTCTTATTGCCTCCCTTGCCTGGGCCCAGACCACGACGTCTCGGCCTGTGCTTGCTTTAATAAGTGCACTCTCAGGTGCCGGGCAGAATTTGCCGAAGACTTTTTCGGTGAATCTTTCGCTTATATCATGCCGTCGGAACAACCGACAACTCAATCAACCAAAAAACGAAAGGACCGGGACCGACAACCTCGGCCCGCGTCCTCCACCGATACACCTCCTAAACCCTCTGCGAGTGCTTCGGTCCCTTCGGAAGTGGTAATTCAACCGCTCCAGGCCGACGACACAGCGTTAACACGTCCTTCGGTCTCGGAGTCTACACCGGTGCCGGTTGATTTTCCTCCAGAAACCGAAGTTCTGGATCTACCCAACACCATTCCTGTGGACAAGGTTACTCCTGCACGTGGGGCAGTTAGGCCTCCTGTATCCATGTCCATCAAGGCCTTTGCACGTGCTAAGGCCGCCAGCCAGAACAAGGCCCATCCTAAACCTACTGCCCAGGCCCCTTCTTCTGATAAGCAGATTATGTCTCTTGCTGCAGATCTCATTTCTCTTATCAGGGGGTCTCAGCCTCATCCAGACAGAGGTTCTCAGCCGCCTGCAGAGAAAAGGCCCAGAACTGAGCAGGCCGACAACCTCTCTTCAGATGAAGCCTCTGGGGATTCTGAGCATTCAGATACCCTAGAAGAATCCTTCCAGGCCTATGAGGACTCTGATGCTGAGGAATCTATTCCCTCTGGCTCACCTCCTGAGGATTTTTCGTTCGGTGAAGTCCTACACTCTATGAGGGAGCATTTTAAATGGCAGGGTCAGGAATTCTCTGATTCCAGGAAAAGGCTACGTACCTTCCTCAAGCTACCCCAGCACAGACCTTTAGCTATCCCTCCAGTTATGGATGTCCTGGATGATGTTTTCTCCGACTCCAGTGCTAACCCTGATTCTCTCCCTCCTGCTCCTGTCAAGCCAGACAGATATTATAGGGTTCCTGACACCCACAAACATCTCTTTAAGGCCCATTCTGTGGATCTAGAAACTATTTCACAGGGCCCCAAGGGACTGGCTACTTCCACAGCCAAGAATCCACTGCCAGCGGATAGGGAAGCTAGGTCCCTGGAGAGATGGGGTAAAAAAGTTTATACCTCTACCACCCTGGCCATGAGGTCACTTAACTGCCTTTTTCATATGTTTCAGTACCAGGATTTTTTACTGGATGATTTACAGAAAAAGCTAGCCTCTCCTGAGCCTATTGATAGAAAGGCACTGCAGGATTTAGTACATAACACTCAGCAGGTTAGCAATCATTTTCTTCAGTGTGGTTATGATGCATGGGAAGCTTCGTGTAGGGCAGCTATGACTGGGGCTGTTATACGTAGACATGCTTGGTTAAAAGAACAGCCACTGCCAGACCATGTTAAAGTAAAGTTACTTGATGCACCTCTGGAAAAACAGAAGCTTTTTGGTGCTAATGCACAAGATGTGTTGAAGTCCATTGAGGAAAAAGCAAAATCAGTACAGACAGTCAAAGATTTCCTCCAGGTTCAGCCACCCAGATTCAGCAGGAATTGGCCTTCAAAGAATTGGTCCTTTCCAGACACTGACAAGTTTCAAAGGGGAAAAAACAGGCGTGCCCGAGGTAGAGGGCAATACCGAGGCTCCTACAGGGGCCGCTAATGGCAACCACCAAATCAAAGAAGTGGCGCAGGCAGTCCAGCTGCACCACAAGGACAAACACAATGACTTGACTTTCATACCGTCTACAAAGGCTCAAAGAGAAGCGCCTTTGGGCGGAAAATTATCCTTATTCTCAAAAAACTGGCATATCTTAACCAAGGACAACTGGATTCTGGATTTAATAGACAAAGGTTACAGATTCCACTTCCATACTTTACCAATAAGACAAGGCATGCCAAACCTGCCACTTCATCAAAGGGCAGAGGCACTCATTCAGGTTTCAAAGCTGCTAAATATAAAAGCAATAGAAAAGGTCCCTCCACAGGAACAAGGCCAGGGTTTTTATTCAAGACTGTTCCTTGTTCCAAGAAAGGAAAGCAAATGGAGGCCTATACCGGACTTGTCTACTCTAAATACTTATCTCATTGTGCCGAAGTTCAAAATGCTGATGTTGCAGCAACTCCTTCCCATGCTGGGCAAGGGGTCTTGGCTGGTCACTCTGGACCTCAAGGAGGCATACCTGCATGTCCCAATCGGACAAAGCTGCAGAAGATACCTCAGATTTCTTGCAGGGACAGAGCATTATCAATTCTCATGATTGCCGTTTGGCTTATCTACTGCGCCCAGAGTGTTCACGAAATGCCTGGCATCAGTAGTGGCACACTGCAGACTCCAGGGGATTCAAATATACCCCTACCTGGACGACTGCCTCATATAAGCAGGCAACAAACAAACCTTGATAGCAAACTTGGACTATGTCATTCAATTACTACAGGCCTTGGGATACACAGTCAACATTCAGAAATCAAGACTTCTGCCATCCCAACAAATTATTTTCCTAGGAGCCAAACTAGACACAAATGGCTTATCTCACAGAGGAAAAACAACAGCAGTTACCAGAGTACTTCAAAGGCCTAGCAAAGCTCTCCCAGCTGACTGCAAGGAAAATCCTGCAGGCCCTGGGGTTCATGGCATCTTGCATTCTTCTGATACCTTTGGCAAGACTTCATATGAGAAAGCTGCAATGGTACTTAAAAAGCTTATGGTCCCAACACAGCCAAAGCCTAGAGGACGTAATCCCACTTATTCCATGTCTGCAAAGAGAATTTCTGTGATGGGCTCAAGCAAGTCAGTTAAACAAAGGCATGTCTTTCAACAAACCTCAAGCAGGTCAAATGATTACAACAGACGCCTCAGACCATGGATGGGGGGCGCACATGGAGGGCAGATGCATTCAAGGTCAATGGACACCAAGGGAAAGGCATCTGCACATAAACCAAAAAGAGATGCTGGCAGTGATGCATGCAATCGAGACTTTTGAAAAATCACTTCAACAAGGACATTTGCTAATAAGGACAGACAACACCACCATTATGTGGTATATAAACAAGCAGGGAGGCACTCATTCTTATCCCCTCTGCAGACTAACAATGATTCTCTGGGAAAAATCCCTAAGTCTGAAGATACATTTGCAATCCCAGTTTGTGCCAGGCAAGGACAATGTACTGGCGGACAAGCTGAGCAGAAATTTCTTGGATCCACATGAATGAATGCTGCATCCTCACATTTTCACACAAATAACAAGGACATGGGGAAGACCGGACATAGACCTCTTTGCTTCTCACATGAATCATCACCTGGAAAAGTTTTGTACAAGGACCCACCATCCTCTAGCCTGGAAAACAGATGCTCTCTCCTTCAGCTGGAATTCCCTAACAATTTATGCATTCCCTCCTCTACCACTGCTGACCAGGGTGATACTGAAGATCAAAGCAGAACAACCAACAGGCATTTTGATAGCTCCAGACTGGCCAAGGCAGCACTGGTATCCATTGCTGTTGAGCATAACTCGGACCAAACTGTGGCCTCTGCCCCTATGCCCGCTGCTTCTAACACAACACAATTACAGTACTGTTCATCAAAACCTGAAAACATTGCATCTGACAGCCTGGAGGTTACCATAACTCCTTCCGATATCTCTCTTTCCAAAAAAGTTCAAGAGATCTTACTGGAAGCACGCAGACCTTCCACCACAAAAACCTATTCAGCCAAGTGGAAGAGATTCATCATCTGGAATGCTAACAGGGGTCAGGATACAACAGTATTGAGTATACCTCAGATATTGGAATACTTGGCAGAAATGTTTCATACTGGTGTCTCATATTCTTCCATAAAGATTCATGCCTCAGCAATCTCAGCAAAATACAATTGTGATCCACCTGTGTTTTCACATCCTTTGCTAAGACAGTTCCTAAGAGGGATAAAGAATATCAAACCTCCCAGGAAACCACCAGTACCTGCATGGGACCTCAATTTCGTCTTGGAAAAATTAACTCTTCCTCCTTTTGAACCAGCAGCAACTTCAGAAATGCAATTTCTCTCATGGAAAACGGTTTTCCTATTGGCAATCACATCAGCAAGAAGAGTCTCTGAGATACAGGCACTCATGGCAGTACCTCCTTTTCTCATTTTTCATCAGAGTCTCTCTAAGAACCAATCCTTCATTCATGCCAAAAGTAATTTCCAGGGTCTCTCTAAATCAAGCCATTCATCTGCCTACTTTCTTCCCCAATCCTCAAAACAGGGGGGAAGCACTGCTGCATACTTTGGACATACACAGATAACTACGCTACTACTTGGACAGAACTAAGGCCACCAGAAAGTCTGACCAACTGTTTGTGGCCTATGCTGCTGGAGTACAAGGAAAAGCAATCTTCAAAGAAACAATTTCCAAATGGATTGGACACTGCATCAGATTTTGCTATTATTTTCATGGCAAAGGTGTGCCAGCCAATATTAGGCCACACTCCACCAGAGCTATAGCCACATCCACAGCTTTCCTAAGAGGAGTGGCTACAAAGGACATTCTAGAGGCTGCTACATGGAGCTCCGTGCATACATTTACCAAGCACTACAACCTGCCTTTATACTCCAGATCCCGAGCAGGCTTTGCTTCGGCAGTCCTGCAGGGCATTTTAGCTACACCATCACTTTCTTAGTTCCAACCACCCCCAGCTTGGCTATGGTATTCAACCCATATGTTATGACTGCAGTTGCATTCTTGAAGGACATAGTACCGTTTTGTACCTACCATAAATGTAGATGTCCGATAGATATGCAACTGCAGTCGGATTTTCCCACCCTCCTACCCCTCTGCAACCTTCTTTATGGGTCCACTACCCCTATCCCTATTAGCTGGGGGTATCTCCTATGGTGTATCTGTTTATTACTGTTGTGCATGTCTGGAATTGTTTATCCATTCACCAAATTTAGCCTTCTTAGGAGGGCACCTGGCATCTGGGGCAAGAAACACTGAAGAAGATGGCGTCGGCCAATGCCTTTGTACTCCAGCCGTTCTGATGTCGGAGAGGAGGCGACACCAGCCGACGCCGGACCCAGACTTTGGAATCCGGCCGACCGAGGGCTGCCTGAGGCAGGACAACCCATATGTTATAACTGCAGTTGCATATCTATCGGACATCTACATTTATGGTAGGTACAAAACTGTACTTTTTTGTCTCGTCTGTTGTTTAGTTTCTTCCCACGTATGTTTAGCTGCCCTTACAAAATCCTTTTAACTCATACTGCTGAATGCTTCATTTTATTATGTCAACATAAATATTTGTATATATGGGTACGTAGTTTGCAGCTATAACCTTTGTTTTATCTCCATTCATTTTATACTCCCAAAAGATTTGAAACTTTCTCGAAATGTTCCACAACATTGAGATATCTTTTTCTGTTTTTATCCAGTACAAAATAATATCATCTGCAAATAAAGACAACTTTTCTTGATTACCATACCAATTATATCCCTGAATTTCGCGAGTCCCTTATTTTCTTGGTCAATGGTTCTAAATATAACACCAATAAAAAAGGGAAAGAGGATACCCCTGCCTGGTTCCTCTGTTTAGATACAACTTACCAGTGAGGGACACTCCCACTTTAATTTTTGACTCCAATCTCTCATATATCCTCCGAATTATCATTATAATTGCATCAGGGAATGCAGATGTTTCCATTGCCCTATTCATAAAATTCCAGCGTCCTCGGTTGAATGTTTTCTTTGCAGCAAGACCCACCAGCAACAGCTGTAGTTCTTTACATTCTGCCTCCTCTGGATCATCATTGTCTTAACATTGTCAAATGGTTGCCTCCCTCCACAAAACCACATTGATCCATATCTAGCAATTTTGGCAATACTTTTGCAATTCTTTTAACTATTATAGAAATAAACACTTTATAAACATGGTTTAAAATTGAAGTGGGCCTATATAAAGCTACATCTGATGGGTCTTCATCATTTTTATTTATTTAACATTTGTTTACCAGGAAAGTCCAACTGGGTCAGAAACCATTTTCATCTGGGGCCTGGGGGAAATGCTCCAGACGCATGTCTTTGGAATGTGGGAGGAAACCGGAGCACCCGGAGAAAACCCATGCAGATGCAGGGAGGACACACAGACTCCACACAGAAGGCACCTCAGCCGAGAATTGAACTGGAAAAACCTCTTGATTTGAGGCGATAGTGCTAACTGGTGCACCACTGCTCCACCTTCTTTAGGAATTACAGCCACTACAGCTTTCTTCCAGTATGTTGGTGCTTCCCCTCTTTTTAAAATACTGTTAAACAAAACCTTCCAGATCTTTATCACTTTCTTCCCTCCTAGCTTTCAGACTTCCACAGGAATACCATTTATTCCCAGAGAATTTCCTGCAAAATTATTATATGTTACAATTTTGTAATCACATAGCCTCCTATTTTATCTGTTAATTGTTGAGCCTTATCTACCTCTAACCTTGGCATACCTAAGTCTTCCCTAAATGTTTCCATTTGTGCTTTTTCTTGATTTCCACATTTTTCTGCATACACATTTTCATAAAATTTCCAAAATCTCTCTAATGCCTCTTCAAGATCCGTTTATTTCTGTTATAGGCTCCATAAGGTTGGCAACAACCCATTCTATTTTCTGTTTCCTAAGTTGTGATAAAAGTTTTTGTGCTCTACAGTTATCAAGCACCATTTCTTTGCCAGCAATATTTCTAAATTCATGCATATTATCCAGATGCTCCAATATTTTCTTTTTAGCATTGTACAGATGCACCTTTTCTTGTTCTGGGAGATGCTTCTTTCTGCAATTCTGTAACCTTTGTCAGCACCTCTAAGTAATTCTTGGTACTTCTTAGCTATATCTTTTTTTATTTCTATCCTGCTTTTAAACTCCACTTTCATTTTATCTCTTTCACTAGCAGTACCTTTTGAAGAAATTTTTATCTGCTCTAATAACTCTTAAATAATTTTCAGTACCCATTCCTTAAATTCCTCACTTTTTAATAGGTAGGTGAGGATGCACCATTGTCTCATTTTTACTTCATTACCCCCTACCCCATTACCCTGCATTTATGTGTTAGCTGTTATTGGTGCATGATTTGAGATAGTTACTTGACGTGTGTCTAAGCTTTCAATTAAATGCACCTGTTCCTGTGAAATATAATTTCTGTCTAGTCTGTCCAAGTTATTGTACCTTGGGAAATAGTATGTGAATTCTCTGAGTTCCTAGTACTGATTTTGTATCTTCCATACCAAATATTTTCATAACTTTCTTCAGAACTCTACCCTCTTTTGTTGTATTTCCCTTCTAGGTTTCCCAGATAAATCCTCCCTGTTGCAAATCAAATTCCAGCCCCTACCTGTAAGTAATATTCCTTAATTTCAACCCCAAATTTCTTAAGCTTTATAATAGCAGTTTTAGGTGGAGTCTAAATGCATGCCAGTGTAATCCTCTTCCATTTCTAGAAGCCCTTTATTAGTACAAATCTACTGTTATTTTCTTGTTTTCCATCTATCACTATTGGGGCTCCTCTAGTACTTAGAATAAGTACTCGTTTTTTTCCATTGTCTGTGATATTTTTCTGAATATCCATCCTGAAATCTTTTCTTTATCTAATTCACATGCTCAGTTCTTTCTAAATGTGTCTCTTGTGGCATAGCTTTTTGCAGTCTGCATTTCGTACTATAATTTATTACTCTTACCCTTTTTGTCTGTAACTGTGAGGCCATTCACATTCCAAAACAATAAGGATAGTGCAACCATTGTAAGTTATAATTCCCTCCTGTTGATATATGACAGCTTTTTAATGTCTATTTCCAGCTTTTCTGTTGCATACAACACCCATTGATGTTTGCCAGGTTGATCCTTTGTACAATTGTTTGTTGTCATCTCCATTTGTACCTATGTAACATTTTACAAGACTTTTTGTTAACAATGAAAATGGTCAAAAGTAAGACACATTCCCAGAACACCCCCATAACCTTTTAGCTTAAAACAAGCATACAAAACTGTGAACATCGTAAAATAAATTGGATTGGCCCTCCTGATAGGAACAATTGTACCAAATCGACAGCTGTACCCACAGGAATTAACTAATCTAAAATTAAAGTTATCCATGTTAAGACCCATGTTACAGCCTGTACTCCCAGTTAAACTAATTGCTGTCTGTGCTTGTCTTGTCTTTATTCCACTCCCAGGTGTGAAAAACAGAATATATGCCTTCAGAAAGTATTAACTTTTAGCATTAAAAAAAGAGCTCTGACTTATTACCTGTCCCTATTGTCAGCTTGTCTCCATGGAAACATAAGAACAAAATATGCCGCTGCCCTCAGCTGCAGATTTTTCAACTCACACGAAACATTTATTTGCTAAAGAAAAATTTTTCATTGCTATTAAATTAAGCCAATGGCCTGAATCCAGACATTCACCAATGCAAAAGTGCGAGAAATCATCAACTCTCTATATATTATAATCTGTCCACTTGTACACCACACCCCACCTCGACAATCCAAGATGATAGCATATTAAGTTAAAACTTACTTTTGTCCAGCCTTTCTTCTCTTTTTACATTGTAATTTCTTTAAGTTAAATACAAGAAAAAAAAGACACTTGTTTACTTTAACTTGATCACAATCAATAATAATTGAACATGCTTAGTAAAACAGTAACATGTGATTTATATCATGAAATGTATTATACAAATACTGTTAAGAACAAAAATTGATTTACGTAGTTCTTTTTTTCTTTCTCTCTCGTGTCCTTCCAACACTAATGACATGGTGTGGTGTAGGTGTTTGTCACCCACAAGATTAACAAAGCCAACAAAAGTCCAATCTTTCCATTTTTCTATTTTTTTTTGTAAACCCATATTTTAGAAATGCGATTGATACTATATAATCTCACATTTTATTCACAAATTTCAGTTTTTCTGGCCTTCTTGTTCATCTCCATTTCTCGGTCCCTGACTCCTTTTCAAGTCCAAGTCTTCTTCTCAACTCCTGTGCTTTTTTTCTGTCTCTTAAGGATTTTCCTTTGTAACATTGGAAAAAGATTCACTGGGAAAGTCTTTGTGTCAGCTTTATTATCCAGGGAATGAGAAGCAGAGCCCCCTTTCTGTTCGATGACTCATTTTTTGTTGGACAGACTTTTATATTTCTTAGCCTGTTCTGCATCAAAAAATGACTTTGATCTGTCAGAAAAAATTATTTTCTGAAGACAGCTGGATACAGCAGCTTGAATCTCACACCTGTCTTGCTCTCTGTTCTGATTGCTGAGAAAAATTTGCTTCTATTCCTCCTACTGTACAGCGAGTAATCACTTCCCACAAACACTACTACTGTCTCCAATTTTTAATACTTTGTATTCTGCCACACTTTTGTCAGCTTTATCTCTTTTTCTTTTGTTATGATTGCATCATTACTAATACAGGTCTTGGCTGGCTTGTCATGGCCAGGTTTGGAGCATGCAAAGTGCCCTTTCAGTTAAAAAATCCTCATGTGGAATACCAGTCCAGTCCAATTTCTTATTTGTGCTTTCATAAAATTTAATATAGTCTGTTCCTTCCATTTTCTCTGGTTCAGCAGAAAATCTCTGGTTTTCCTGCATTATGTGTCTTTTAACTCTACCAATTTTGAAGCAACTCTTCTTGAGAAGTCTCATACTCAGCCAGCCTTTTTTTCATTTTGACTTCTGATTTTTTTCAGTGTTATTTCATCTGAATATCTGTTTCAGCCTTTTGTTATTTGAGTTTATATACTCCTTCATTGTTTCATTTAATTTAATCAGTTCTGAGCACATATGACTTCTTTCCTCTAGATTACTGGAAGCAGTGTCATGCACCAAAGCAGGAGCCTGAACTGCTTTTTGCTGAACAGCTACATGATTCTTCCCAGTCAGTATTTTCTCTTACCCTTTTCTAGTTCATTTTCTTTCAGTCTCCGTTTCTTCTTTACTGGCATCCAGGCAATGTACTTATCCAGTGACTGAATTTAGTAAAACTCTTGAGATACTGGCCCTTACCTTTCAGCTTTTTGTTTTCATACTAGGAAGAGCTGAAATTAAGCTGTTGTTCAGTGTGTAGCCATCCTGGAAGACTTCAACATGCTGGATATTATTAAGGAAGCTTGAAAGCATGGGTGATGGAAATCCTTCTTAGCCAAATGGAAGAGGATTTCTCTCTGGTGTCGTATAAGGAGTCAGGGCCCTCTTGTATAGCATTAGTGTCCTTCATTCTGTGATACTTAACCAAGCTGTTCAATTAAGGCCAGACATATGCCCCTGTAAAAGTACTTTTAATGGCCATTTCAGCTTGCATGTGCATGGATCCTCCACTTGAATTCATACAGCCCGTTAAGTGCTTCTTAAATTGATTCTACATTTGAAACCCCATAGAAAGCTTACTGCCTGTCCATAGGATTTGAATTATACCCTGGGAAAGCCTCCTTTGAACTTGGTGCCTTGGCTCTCCTTCAGTAGCCATGGCTCTCCTTCAGTAGCCATGGCTCTCCTTCAGTATCTAACATGGAAATGTAGTGATGTTCTTCGTGTTTCACTTTTGCAGTCATCACATTTGGGTTATCTGCTTGCAGTAGCCCTCAGTCGGCCTGATTATCACAATTTTGGGTCCTGCGTCGATTGCTGTCTCATCTTCCATGACGTCAGGTAGTTAGGGGTATAAAACATGCAGCCAATGCCATTACATCAGTCTTTCTTGCTGTGCAGTGCCCGAAGCAGAAGCAGTTCACAAGTGCCAGTCGGCTGACTTCTGAAATTTTCATTTTTGAGTTTCAGATCCGAAGACTTCAACTAAGCTAAGTACCCCATTGGGGATCCTTTTTCTTGCTCTAAACCGATGTCCGTAAAAGTTAACAATAGTATTTCTTGTGGAAAGCAAATACCTCATAAAGATTTTCATTCGTACTGCATTCCTTGCTTAGGCCCAGACCACGATGTACCTCGCTGTCGGTTTTGTGCCTTATTCAAACCTCGTACTATTCGTCGTCTGTTATTTTCGCATCTAAGTATTTTGGTACTCTGTTCAGTTATCCAGAAATGGCTTCGGTAAGCCACCCAACTACCGACATTCTGAAAAAATGCAAAGATAAAGACAGAGATGGACGGCATAGGTCCAAAGCTGCCGCCGCTTTTCCTAAGCTAGTCGCCAGTACTCAATGAGGTGCTTTCGCAGCCCCTGATACCTGCTACTTCAGATTCGCAGGCTTTTACTGAGACCCATTCAGAGTCTGGTATGCCACAAAATGCTTCTTCGACTGTGGAACCTGTGGATGTCTCTACCTTGGATGGGTCCGGAGCCGATGTGCAGGCACCGGCTTCTGAGAGTGTATTCAGGCCTACTGACTTGCATATTAAACCGATGCCATCTTCTTCTTCAAGGCCTAAAACTCTGTCCATGCCCACAAAAGCGATGCCCAGACTGCATGGTCAGGCCCCTATGCCTAAAAAACAAATGATAAGAATGGCTGAAGACCTTATTACTCTAATCAGAGGAAACCACCCTTCTCCCTCTAAGAGACCTAGGACTGATTTTCCTTCTGATTCTTCTGATCATATTCTGAAATTTCTGTTTTCTCTGAAGACCAGGATTTGCCCTTGTCTACCTATGAGGATTCTGATGGAGAGGACTCCATTCCCTCTGCTTCCCCTCCAGAGGATTTCTCTTTTTGTGAAGCCTTACATACTCTTATGGAGAATTTCTGCTGGGAAAGCCAGAATTACTCTGACTCCAAAAAGAGGCTTAGGGAATTCTTACTCCTGCCTCAACACAGGCCTTTAGCTATCCCTCCTGTACTGGGCATTGTAGATGATGCCTTCTCGGAATATACCCTGGCCCCTGACACTTGCCTCCTGCTCCTAGAAAACCTGATAGGTATTACAGTGTACCTGACTCTCACAAGTTCCTCTTTAAAAATCCTACTGTGGATTCTGAGACCATTTCACAGGGACCCAAGGGCATTAAGGCTACTACGGCTAAAAATCCTACCCCCTCTGATAGAGATTTAGGGTGCTGGATAGATGGGGTAAGAAGGTATACACTTCTGCAACTTTGGCTATTAGGGCCTTAAACTGCCAGTTTCATATGTTAAAGTATCAGCAGCATATTATTTGATTGCTTAAACAAAAAAAAAATGATGATTCCTGACTGTGCTGAAAATAAAGAATTACAGGATTTAATGCATTCTGCTGAACAAGGTGGAAAACATACTGTGCAATGTGGTTTTGATTCATTAGAGGCATCTTGCAGGGCTGCTGTCACTGGGTCTGTACTTAGAAGTCATGCTTGGCTTAAGGAACAATCTTTGCCAGATCATGTTAAAGCTAAATCACTGGACGCTCCCTTAAACCAAGACCGCCTGTTTGGCAACAAAGCAGAAGTAGTACTTAAAAAGATGGAGGAAAAAGCGAAATCTATGCAAACTGTTAAAGATTTCCTGCAAGTACAGCCTCGCAGCTTTAGTAGGCTTTGGCCGTCTAAGAATTGGTCCTTTCCTGCCTCTTCCAGGCCTTGTCAGTCTAAACCCAGAACCAGCAGAACACCCAGGCTTCAGTCCCAAGGTACTCACAGGCCTAAGCAGTGGGGGGCTCCCACTTCTAAAGCAGGGAGTAGTAAGACTCCCCCTATGGTAAACTGTCTCAATGACTTAACTTTAAACCTTCCAAGCCCTGCTCAACTGACTGTTCCTTAAGGGGGAAAGATTGCCCTGCATGCAAAAATTGGGAGCGCATTACCCAGGACAAGTGGGTTTTAGATGGTCTCCCAAGGATACAGATTCCACTTCCACTCCTTACCAACCCCAAACGGTTGGCCAGACCTACCCCCCCAAATCAGTGGGCAGAGGCTCAAAAGCAGGTTCTCTCTCTTTTAAGCATCAGGGCTATTTAACCTGTCCCAGAAAAAGAATGGAGGCAAGGTTTCTACTCGAGACTTTTTTTACCCAGGAAAGACAATTCCTGGCATCCTATCCTGGATCTGTCTATCCTAAACACATTTTTGGTAATCCCAAAATTCAAGATGCTAACTCTTCATCAGCTGCTTCCCATGCTAGGCAAAAATGCCTGGTTGGCAACAATGGAGTTAAAGGAAGCCTCCCTGAACATCCCAATAAGGGAATCTTGCAGAAGCTACCTACGCTTCAGAGCAGGCTACATGCACTGTCAGTTCTCTGCACTGTCCTTTGGCTTATCTACTGTGCCCAGTGTGTTCACAAAGTGCCTAGCTCCAGTCATTGCATTTTGCAGGCGAATAAATATTCAAATATACCCATGCCTGGACGATTGTCTAATTCAGGCAGAAAGCCAGGACATACTATTAAATCATCTGGCATTTGTAAAGAAATTGCTAACCTCTCTGGGGTACACCATAAACGAAAAGAAATCACATCTTGTACCCTGCCAACAAATTATATTCCTGGGAGCAAGCTTGAATACACCTTCCCAGATGGGCCTACCTTACGCCAGAGAAACAAGTTCATTTGACAGCCTACTTCAAACTACTGGACACAAAGACCCAGCTATCTGCAAGGAAAATACTGCAAGCCCTGGGGTTCATGGCCTCATGCATTCTACTAATTCCATATGCAAGACTGCATATGAGGAAACTACAATGGTATCTAAAAAGCCTATGGTGTCAACATTCTCAGGATCTGGAATCAGTGATTCCTATCATACCTTGTCTACAGATAGAGTTCATTTCGTGGTCAGAGTCCTGCCACCAAAACAAGGGACTGCCTTTCACTCTACCCCCTGTCACCCAAACCCTAACACAGAGGCATCAGACTATGCATGGGGGGCTCACTTGCCAGGGCAGTGCATTCAGGGTAGATGTACCTGCATATCAATCAAAAAGAAATGTTAACTGTACAGAATTCTCTGACAGCCTTCAAGGACCACATTCTTCCAGGACAATTATTGGTAAAGATGGACAACATCACTGTTATGTGGTGCATAAACAAGCAGGGGGGAACCCACGCATACCCTCTCTGCAGACTAGCCATGGCTCTGTCGAACACAGCCTTGAGCTACCAAGTGCACCTACAGGCTTAATTTCTGCCAGGAAAGCTAAATACACTGGCAGATGACCTAAGCAGAAACCTCATGGACACACACGAGTGGATACTGGAACCAAAGATATTCAACATGTTGAGAAGCAAATGGGGGAGCCCTGAGATTGCCTCCTCTCAGAACTACCAATTGGACAAATACTGCACAAGGACTCCCCACAAACAAGCTTGGAAAGTGGATGCCCTGTCCTTCACCTGGAAAAACATATCAGTTTATGCCTTCCCCCCTCTGCCTCTCCTCTGCAAAATGCTACTAATGATCAAACAGGGCAAACCAAGGACAATACTGATTGCACCAGACTGGCCACACCAACACTGGTACCCCCTCTTGCACAGTGTCATTGCTGGTACCATGGCACCTGCCTCAGATTCCTGCCCTGCTGTCCCAGCAGGAGGGCCAGATTCTGCACCCACAGCTTCAAACCCTGAACCTGGCAGCCTGGCTAATTACCTGATCTCTCCATTACCATCCCTCAGTAAGCAAGTGATGGATGTCATTCTGGAGGCAAGAAGGCCTAGTACTAGAAAATCCTATGCTGAAAAATGGGAAAAATTCTGTTCCTGGAGCCAAACTCAGGGGATGGGCACAGTAGCACCCAATTTACCACATATTCTTCAATACTTAACTGAGATGCTTCACAAGGGCCTTTCCTTTTCTTCCATCAAAATTCATGCCTCAGCCATTTTGGCTAATGAGCACGATGCAATACAGAGCCACCCCTCTTTTCTCATCCACTGCTGAAGCAATTCCTCAGAGGGGCCAAAAACTTCAGACCACCCAGGAGAGCCCCTACTGTCATTACAATACAGAGCCACCCCTCTTTTCTCATCCACTCCTGAAGCAATTCCTCAGAGGGGCCAAAACTTCAGACCACCCAAAAGAGCCCCTAATCCAGCCTGGGACCTTGACTTTGTATTGGAAAAGCTCACTCTAGCTTCCTTTGTGCCAGCTGAAATTGCAGAGTTGAAATTCCTTTCTTGGAAAACAGCCTTCCTCCTAAGCCATCACTTCAGCAAGAAGGGTGTCTGAATTACAGGCCCTCATGGCAGTGGAGCTTTTCATCATCTTTCATGTGGACAGGGTGTCCCTCAGGACCAATCTCTCCTTCATGCCCAAGGTGGTATCCAGTGTGGCCCTTAATCAGTCCATTCATTTGCCAACCTTCTTTTCTAATCCACAGAACAAAGGGGAATGAATACTGCACTCCTTGGATGTGCACACACCACTTAGATTTTACTTGGACAGGACTAAGCCTCTCAGGAAATCTGAACAGCTGCTGGCTGCATTTGCTGCAGGGGCAGAGGGGAAGGCCATTTCAAAGCAAACCATTTCTAAGTGGATAGGCCATTGCATTCATTTCTGCTATAAGCACCATGGAAAACCTACCCCACAGAGGGGATAAGACCACACTCAACCAGGGCTGCATCTACATCTACAGCCTTTCTCAGAGATGTCCCTACCAGGGACATCCTTGAAGCTGCTAGATGGAGTTCTGTACATACCTTCACCAAGCATTACCACTTGCCAGTTTTTTCTAAATCCAGAGCTGGCTTTGCCACTGCAGTTTTGCAGGGCCTTATAGCTGGTCCTAATGCTATCTAATTACCTCCTCCCATCCTTAGCTTTGGGAATATACCCAAATGTGATGACTGCACCATTGAAACACAAAGAACATAGTACAGTTGTGTCCACTTACCATAAATGTAGATGTTCGAGTGTATTTACTGTTGCATTCCTGGTTACCCTCCCTCCAGCCCCCTGACTTCCATTGACTATACATCCATTCTTGTTTTACTATGCTTAAAACTTTTTGGTCTGTTTGCTTTTTTGTTTGGGGCGTAACCTTGTATATAATTGCTTCCCATTATGGGGGCACCTGACATCTGGGGCACGAAAAACTGATGTAATGGTGTCGGCTGCATGCTTTATATCCCTGACTACCTGACGTCATGGAAGATGAGACAGCAACAGATGCAGGACCCAAGATTTTGATAATCAGGCCGACTGAGGGCTACTGCAAGCAGATAACCCAAATCTGATGACTGCAACAGTGAATACACTCGAGCATCTTCATTTATGGTAAGTGTACACAACTGTACTTTTTATTTAGCATCACCTCAGCTGGAAGGATTTCAGAATTAGAGACCCTTATGTGCACAAAGCCCTTTCTAGCCTTCTATATGGATACAGTCAGTGCTGTACTAGTCCCTTCTTTGTACCAACAGTGATAAGTGGGTTCTCCCTCACGGAAATGTATCGGTTTAATATTCTATGTAGATGAGAAATGAACAATTGATCAGAAAGATTTAGTTTTATCAAGATAGTATTAGAGTTATCTGTGAACATCCAATGTATAGAGTATCCTTTCTCACTCATTTTTAGGTTCAGGAAGGAAAACGGAGATACATAGTTTGACGTAAAGTAAATTTGGATATCACTTTAAGAGTAGAAGAAGGATTAGTTTTCAAAGAAACTCTGTCTCTGGAAAATGAGATAGGATTGACTCAACGTAAGAGTCTCCAGCTCAGATACCCTTCTTGCAGAGGTCAGAACAATCAGTAAAACTCTCTTCCATGTTAAGAACCTCAAGTCAGATGGATTAGCTGGTTCAAACAGAGCAAGTGTTAGCTTCTCTAACACAAAATTAAGATCCCAAGGAGGGCTACCAGTTTTCTTGGAGGCCACTTATGCAAAACCACTTTCAAAAACATTTTGACATGAGAGCACAATGAAAGAACCGAGGATCCATGGGCAGACATGCTGAAATGGGTAATAAATGAACCTTGATGGTAGAGTAAGAAAGGCAATAGGATATGAGCTCACACAAATATTGTAAAACCAGGGAACAACTAGCCCTGAATGGGTGCTGGTTATGTTGCAGGCACCAACTAGAAAACCTTTTCCATTTACTAATACATGACTTTTTAGTAGCAGGCTTTCTTGTTTCCATTAGTACCTGCAGGACATTCTCAATAAACAGGTGCCTAAAGAGAATTAAGACCCTATCATTCCGGCAGTCAGTCAAAGTGGATTTGTTGTTGGGGTGCCTCAAATGCCCTTTTCTTGTTAGTATATACAGTCTGTGAGGAAGCTTGTAGTAATTGCCCTGGCCATTTACAAAAGAAGGAAGAGAGACTGTTGCCTGGGCCAGAAGGGAATCATCACAATTTATTCACATTTGTTTTCAGCAGATGTCTGGGGAGAAAAGCTCCACAGAAATATAAGCAAAATACAATAGATAGTACAACAGTATACACAGTAAGATGCAGAATACATGTCATCTAGCTAGTCTATACAAATTAGTATTCACTGCAGTTTTCTAGTAGATACAGGTTCAAAAAGAAAAACACAAAGCATTTCAGTGACGATCATTGTGAGAAAAATAAAATTAGTACTGTGCATCTATTAAATAGTTGTGAACGAATGAGATTTCCTTTATATATGTGTGTGTTTTTTTAGTAGTAATAAACACTGAGGAGAGGGAGAAAATTGGGTAAGGAGAGGACAGTGTGTTGAGAGAGTTGTAGATATCTTGTCAGTCAAGTTTGGAGCAGGAACACTGCCAGTTCTTGGATAGATGTTCAAACAGTAGTTCTTTGAAATTGGTTGATACAAGTGTGTTTTAGAGGGTGTGGAGTAGAGATTTCTGTAATTTGACTATTTGATTTGAGAATAGGGCTTTACTGCAAGTGTTGTTAGCTTTGTTTACTGTGAGAAAGTTTCTCTCTGGAGATCTTAGACTTTGGGGACATGAGTAGGGAACAAGTTCCTTGAAGGATGGGCAACTGTCTTTATGGAAGATGATATTGTGTGTGAATTTAAGTTGGTAAAGATGGAGAAGGTTAGGTAGCTCAAGCCAGTTTAATCTATGTAGAGCAATACAGTGGTGGGTTTGGTGGGGAAGGTTGGCTGCGAAGCTGACAATTTTGAGATAGCAAGTTTCCAATTTGGTTAATTTTTTTTTTAAGTTGATAGAGGGGGAAAGCATTTAGGAGCGTAGAGAGGAGGAAGGTTCTGGGTATGGGTAGTCTGGTATTTTCAGTGAGGAATGGCTTGCTTCTGTACAGTGAGCCAAATTTGTGAACTTTCTTAATTGTGATGGCTATGTGTTGGTCAAATCTGAGTTTGTTGTCGATCGTCACACCAAGGAGTTTTGTATGCTCAGCTGGTTGGATGACTGTATTGTTTGCTGAAAGAATGGTGAAAGGAGGTGTGTTTGGGTTTTGTTTGCTACTGGTAAATAATATTAACTGTGTTGTTTTGGGTTGACTATTAGTTGTTGCGATTTACTTAGATATGTTTGCATATCATTAAAAGCTTGTGGGCTACTTTTTGGTGGTCTGGTAAGGTATCTGCTGAGCAGATTAAAGACGAATCGTCCGCATACTGAACTACTTTAGCATGTGTTGTGGATGAGGCTAGATTATTAGAGAAGATGGTGAAAAGAAGG
Source organism: Protopterus annectens (assembly GCF_019279795.1). Taxonomy (NCBI): domain Eukaryota; kingdom Metazoa; phylum Chordata; order Ceratodontiformes; family Protopteridae; genus Protopterus; species Protopterus annectens. The sequence goes on from NC_056739.1 coordinate 132,204,172, forward strand.
GGTCCCTAGTATGGACCCTTGGGGGACTCCGACTGAGACAGGCAGAAGTGGTGAGAGTTTGGATTTCCATCATACTGCTTGTTGTCTGTCAGAAAGATAGCTTAGGAACCAGGAGAGGAAAGTCTTTGATAGGTTTATTGAGGCAAGAGTGCTAAGGAGTTTCTGCTGGGAGACTGTGTCGAATGCTTTCGACATGTCTAGGAAGATCGATGCTACTTGCTGGTTTGAATTTCTCAGTTGGTTGACAGTGTTACAGAAATTAACTATGGCTGTGGTGGTGCTGTGTTTCAGTCTGAAACCGTGTTGGGAGGGAGAGAGAAGGTTGTGAGATAACAGGTATTGTAGTAATTAAGTATGGACACATTTTTCCAGAATTTTGACACGGGGAAAGGATGGGTATGGGTCTGTAATTGTTCAGTTCTGTTGATGTTCCTCCTTTATGTAGAGGGGTGGTATAGGAAATATTCCATAATTTTGGGACATATTGTTCTGCTGTAGACCTATTTACCAGAATGGAGATAGGCAGAGCTATGGGCATCAGCTGAAAGTTTGAGGTACTCATTGGGGAGTTGGTCAGCTGCTAAGGAAGAATTCAGTTTTTTCAGCATTGTTCTTATGGTGTTAGTTGGGACAGGTTTGAGGTCAAAAGAGTTGTTAGTTTCCACATTAGATGGAAGAGACGGTGGGGTGGAATTCCTCAATGTAACTAAGGAGAGAATGGTGTTTATAAAATAGGTGTTGATTTGTGAGGCAATACTCGCGCTTTAGTTATTGGTTGTTGGTTTTGGGGTTGTAGCTTTACCTGAATAGAGGAGCAGGTTAACTGCTTGCAAGAACTTTTTGGGATTGTTTTCATATTTGTTTTGCATAGATGTATAATATGTTTTTTTTTGTCTAGTTCGAGTTTTTTTTTTTTTGATTGTGGAGCTGCTGGTATGCTAGCAGAGTTTTATTGTCTTTTGTTTTCTGGTATTGAAACCAGATTTTGTCCCTTAATTTTTGAAGTCTAATGGTTTCTTTTGATATCCCGGGCAATCTCGTACTTTTAACACTACATGTATGGGTTGGTGCTAAGCTATTTGGAATAGGTAGAAATGTCACTGAAGTATGTTACGGCCTGGTTGAGTTGGAAAAGATGGCATGGTGTCCAGTTGCATTTGTTGAGCATGTCTAAGAATGCTTTGTTGGAGAAGTTTTTGGTATTTTGTATGACTTGTAAACTATGGTTCTGGATGGGTTGAGCTGATGGATTAAGTAGGTAGGTCTATGGTCACTTAAATTATTTGGAAGGCATCCTGAGAGATAATTGTGGATGGTACTGTTAATAAGTGACCAGTCTAAGATAGATTCCCTTTTGTTATGTTTATCTATGGAGTGGGAAGCTGGATTGTTTGGGAGAAACCATGTAGATTTATGAAGGCGGAGGGGTTATCACCAGTGTAAGTGTTCCAGTCTAAGTTGAAGTCACCTGTGATAATGGTTACATCAGTGTAGGTTGAGGCTGTCCAGGCTATGAGTTCCTCAATGGCAGTGGGAGTATTGTTGGGAGGTATGTAAGTGGCTATTATGGTAATATTGTACTTTTGGTTGATTCTGAGCTGTGTTACTAAGACTTCAAAGTTGTTCTCGTAAGGGTATTTGATGGGTAGGTAGTCTATGCTTAGGTTACCTTTGTTGAAAATAACCCTGCCACCCTTCCTCCTGATCCTGTCTAACCTGTGTACTATGCTATAACCTTGTTGGGAGTATGTCTGGGTCTTTTATATGGTGTTTTAGCCAAGTTTCTGTTGCTGTAAGAATGTCTGGTGGGTAGTGTGCAATGTGACTGCATGAAAGTTTGTGATTCTGTTAACTAGGCTTCTACGGTTCATGTTAAGAATGAGAAGGTCTGTAGTTTTAATGTGAGGAAGAGGTGGAATGGTAGCCATGATGGTATGTTGTGCAGTATGTGGCCTGGGACTGGACTGTGTATATCACTGTGGAGAATCTGTGATAATGTACATGCATGTGTGTGACAGTTTGGAGAGTATGTGAAGGTGTTTGCTGAAGTGGTTAGTGATATTGCTGACAACTACATGTTTGAAGTGGAAGTATGCAATATAAGTGTGTGATTGTAGAGTTGGGAGGAGATGGCAAGGTAGGAGAGTGAGGGGTGGATGGTATCAGTATAATGTAGTGTGGGGTTATGGACATGATGCATCTGTAGGTGAGTGTGGGATGTTAGATAGTATGCTCATAGCAGTAGGGTATAGAGTGTGGGCAGGAGAAAGAGCATGGTGTGTATTATTTTTAAATGTTAAGTTATCTGGATGGTATGATAAAGATGTAGGGACAGAGGGGTGTTGGTGCAGTGCGGTGGCAGTAGAGTGATTAAGGACAGTTGCAGTTAAGTTATGTGAGGAGAGGGAGGAGTGTTACAAATTGTGTATTGGTTAATTGAGGTGTGACTGGCGGATGGAGGGTGATTCTTGATTGGGGGAAGTTAGGGGAGTGGTTAGTGTTGGTATAAGTCTAGGTGATGCAGGGGTGGGTGGAAATATGGGTGGGGAAGGAGAGCGGAGTGAGCCTGAGAGTAGCGAAGGCGAATGGATCAGAAGAGTGCAATGAAAAACAACCAGTATGAGAAGTGGAAGCCTTGGAGCTGTAAGGTAAGTGAAAGCAAGGAAGAGGTAGAGGCAGAAAGGTAGGAGTGTAAGCAGATAGTTGCAGAAACTGTACTTTTATGGCCTTGGTGTGCAAGTAAAACGAAGGAAGGCAAATCTGTCTAGGGGTAAAATACACCAAGTAAATGCTGCTAGCCTTACTTTATAAGAATTAAATGGAGAGGCATATTTATTTGGGACAAGATACAGCAAGTATATTGTTAGTTGTACCACCTAGTGGCAAGAGATGAACCTATAGTTGCCTGGGGCGGGGGCCCTTGCAGGTGTGCATGCCAGCCAAAACAATGTTTAAAAAATAGCTAGTAAAAGTAACACATTTGCTATAAAAAGAAATGTAAATAACCAGTCACAATGTTTAAAACGTAACTATTAAGGACCAAGTCTGCTAATAACGAGAACTGTAAACATGCAGCCACCTATGCAGAATTGTCTGGTAGGTATCCTTATTAAAAAGTGCTATTCTTGACTTGCAGTAACTGTAGGGAGAAACTAGACTGTAGCAGTGGTTTTATCTGGCAATGTTGCAGTTGCTGGGGGGGGGGGGGGTAGTAGGAACCCGGGATGCGATGATACAGGCAGACCACGTGTGCTATGCAAACTTGTCTGGTAGGTATCCTTATTAAAAAGTGTTATTCTTGGCTTGCAATAACTGTAGGGAGAAACAGGACTGTACCAGTGGTTTTATTTGTCAATGTTGCAGTTGTTGGGGAGGGGGGTGGGAGTGGAGGAGCTCGAGTTGTGATGATACAGGCAGACCAAGTGTGCTATGCAGACTTCTCTGGTAGGTATCCTTATTAAAAAGCATTATTCTTGCCTTGCAATAACAGGGAGAAACCGGACTGTAGCAGTGGTTTTATTTGGCGGTGTTGCAGTTGTTGGGGGGGGGGGGTGTGTGATCCAGGCTGCGATGATACAGGCAGACCAAGTGTGTTGCAGGCATGCACACTGAAAAGGGGTTGGGGAAAGCTTCCTCACCACTAGCAGGCCAAAAATAACTATTTCATTGATCTTGGGGGATTCCTTCACACTCTTCAGAAGTACCCTGGATATTAGTGAAAAGGGTAGAAAAGCACATTGGTACGTTCCTGTGCAAAAAAAAAGAAAGAAAAAGCATTTGTCTTGCAGACCTTCTTGCATGGAATCCTGGTGCAGAATCTTGCCAATTGATTGTTCAGAGAGGAGGCAGAGAGGTCTACTTGAGGAACTACCCTCAGATGGATTAAATCTTGGAAAAACCCCAATCAAGTTTCCATTCAATGAGGTTAGTCTACAAAGGGGGGTACGACCAGGCACCCCCTTACTTGCTGATGTACCATATGACTATGATGGTACTGTCTGTAACAACTCAGGGAGGTCCCAAGGACAAAGGTGATTCAGATAGTTGAGTGCCTTGATCAGGGCATCTCTTCAATATTTATTTGCTTGCCATATGTCCTTAGTGTCCCATACACCCTGCACTTTTATTCCTCCACCAAAACTGCTCCCCAAGCAACGTCAGAGGATTCTGTGGTAAATGGCTGCTTTGGAAGAGGGAAGGAGAAGGGGAGACTCTGATATGGATATGTGCTGTCTTCATAAAGTGATTTTTTGCCTGACAAACCCCAGAACTGGGATTTGAAAAGACAAAAGATGTTGGTGCTGGGACCAAAGAGACTTCAAATATTGTATATTTTTTCACATGGAATCTTCCAGGGGTATCATTAGGATCATACTTGCCATTAGACCCAAAATCCTGAGATATTTCCTCGCAGTGAATGAAGTCTGAGTGGAAAACCATAGAAACAGATCTATTTTTTTCTTGTGGAAGAAGAGCTGTTTGAACTGAGGTGTCTAGCTGACACCCTAGGAACAAAATCCTATGTGAAGAAGTCAAAAAACACTTAAATGTTCTGTTGAAATCCTAGTTTATATAAGATCTCTCACCTACGAAAATGATTCCTGACACTTTGAAAAGTACTTTTGAAGGATTCCCATTCGATATTGTCGCCTCGAGAATGCCGAAAGTGCAGAACATCGAATGGGTAAATGGAAATCTCCGTAAGGGGAGATTTCCATTTATTTCAATGTAGTGCAGTCTCGGAGTTGGTATATTTAAGTAGCGGGGTGTGGGGGGTGCAGGGGCTTGCCCCCCTGCCTCTACACCCTTTAGTTTTTTGTTTTTTTTTTTTGTATCTGCATTCAAAAATTGAATAGTTCCATCACGTCAGTTCGACATTTAGTGATTCGAACTATGCAATTTTCGAAATGCTGATATAGACCCCTTTTCAAAGATAAGCAAGTCATCTAAGTAAGGAAAAATGTGGATACCCTGTACCCTGCAGCATACTATAACTGGAGCTAGACATTTTGAGAACAGTCTTGGTGGAGAGTCTAAAGGGCAAGTCAGAGGACTAAGAATGTGATCCAGACACGCACAGCCTTAAACACATGAAGTTCAGGTGAATAGGGATGCAATGCACATCTTTTAAATCTAGTGTTACCAGGAAACTTGAATAAATAAGAGGTAACAGGTTGTGAAGTGACATAATTTTGAATTTGGGCAGTGTCACATATAGGATTTTTTTCTTTGCGACCATAAACATCCTTGAATAAAAACCTTTCCCGCCAGTGGAGGAGAAATAGATGGAAATAGAAGAGTCTGGTCTGTTGGATAAGGAATTACCCCTTAGAAAGGAGGAATTTCCTCCTACTGCCTATCTGTAACCTTGATTTAATGATATTAACAATTCATTTGTCTGAAACTATCTGTTGCCAAAGAAAAAAGTGGGGGGGGGGGGTCAGACTTTCTGGAAGGAAAATGGGGCTGCCATTGTGTGTGTGTGTGGGGGGGGGGGGCAAGGTCCCTTAAATAAAAACAAATGTAAAATACAATAAAATAAAATAGTCATTCTGACTTGTTGGCCGGTCTGTGTTTTTTGGAGGTTCCAGAAATATTTTTAGAACCCCCTTGCCATGTCTTTTCAACTGCATTTTGTTGAGACTATTTTTGCCAAAATTGGTTGATGGGTTAGAGAATCCCTCAGAAACTTTAGAAAAGGAAGGCTGAACAATCTTTGAGATTCCTTCTATCAATGTACCCCTTTTATCACACTTTTTGATCGCCTCTGCAGCAGAGGGGCCAAAAATGGAATCTCTACCCAGAGTAGAATTTAAAATCCAATTTTCACATCATTTGGAGGTTCTGAAAATGCAGCCAGCCAGACCTTCACAACACAGTACCATTGACCAATAACACTGGAAATAGTATCAGAGTCATACACATGCTGTGTAAACAATGAGTGGTGACCAGTGCAAAAGAAGAAAGTAAATTATTTAAAGCAGGTTTTTCCTCACAAGAAGAATCTGCAGACTTTCACTATTAGTCAGAACAAACCTTAACATATGAACCTGATGATTCAAAATTCTGAAAAATCAAAGTTGCAGAAGCATGGACTTATTTCCTTCATAATCATTGTGTCTTTATCATAGGCTAATAGGTTCATATGAGGTTACTAGGCTAGTGGCTCTAGAGCCCTTACAAGCTTAGCCAAGTTAATCCTGAGTTGCCTCAATTATCCATGGTTAGATGGACGTAATTTGCAAAGCCAGTCTATGATAAACACTGACTATCCCTGTCTATGAGGGACATGGGGGCCACCCCTGGGATGAATTTGTGGTCTCCTGTCCGTTTGTCCAGGCTGAACTTGAATAGGGTCAGTGAGGAGTTCTGCTTCCTGTAAATTGGAAGTTTATTCCAGAGTAGCGGCAATCTCTGGAAGATGTATCTGTCTGTCCAGCATGTTCTGTTAATGTTACAGGCTAGGTTAATATCCATAGAGCAAGTGAATCTTGTGCCGTTTGACTTGGGGATGTGCAGCGTTTCTATCAGGACAGGGTCAGAGACTGCCCTGTAGGCCAGGCACAAGTCGCCTCTCAGCAGCTTGTATGATACAGAGTACAGTGACAGGGCTTTCAGTCTGTCCACATAAGTCATGGTTTAGAGGCACTGTATTTTCTTGGTGAGAAACCTGTGTGGTCTGTCCAGCTGCTGCAGGTGTCTGGTGAGGTCCATGCAAAAGGGAGCATTGTACAATATTAATGGTCTGATCAGGGTCGAGTACAGTGCAGTTATAAAAACCTTAGACCTGGATGTGAGGCCCTTACTTATGAGATGCGCAACATAGAGAGCTTTCCTTACCACTGTGGAAAACTTGGTTGAAGTTCAGAATGCTATTTATCTGTGTTCCCAGATCTTGCACCACTGGGTTTGAACTTGGGGGGGGGGGGTGCTGTCAGTATTGTAATTAGGGAATTCCGCTTTGCCAAAGGGGTTGATAATGCACTTTTCTGATTTTAGTTTTAGAACGTGGCTTTGGCACCAGTCATTTGTCTTTGTTATCCCCTCCTGTAATATGTCAACATAATTGGGGAACTCATTGATTGCACCCAAAGTGCAATCATCAGTGAACTTGGTAAGCCAAAGGCCATCTGCGTTAACCAGGACTTTCAAGAAATAGATTCCAAACAGTAAAGGGCCCAGCACAGATGCTTGTGGTATGCCACTGGTGACTGGTTCACTAGTAGAGATTGAGTCACCAGTTTTGAACCTAAAAGCTTCAAGACTTTACAAACATCATGACACAATAGAAATTATTACTTTTGCTAAGAATAAATATAAATTTATGTGCATAAAAGTTTTTAGGTTCATTTTGGTTTTGTTAGCAAAACAATGCAACTGTGAAGTGTAATTTTAAATGAGTGCTGTGATCCACTTGTAGGCAATTAATCAATTAACTCTTCATGATATAGAGTAGATTTTTGCTGGGCTGACTGTTTTTGTTTTTGCTCTACATCTGAAGAAGTTTGGATACTTCCCAAATGAAAAGCGCTTAATTTTATTTTGTTTTGGTATTAAAGTGAATAAGAACGGCTTTTTACATTTATTTCTTCATCGAGCTGAGTGAAGTGTTGGTGCTTGTTCACAGTGTGTTCTTTTCTTCAGGTTGGTAATTTCCTCCAGTATAGTATGAGCACTACTATCTACTATCATTTCGGCACATAGCTGGTCATTCTTTTTTAGATTTTGGATGTAGTTAAAGAATGCCTTATGGTTATCCTTCGCTTTAGAGGACTTTACAAGATTTCTGATTTGCTTGTTCAAGCTGTGACAAGAATTCTTCCTCTGCTGAATCAGTTCCCTCTTGCTCTTAGACATCAGTTTCTTCCTTTTGTTATATAACCAGTTTATACTTGAGGTCTATCAGGGTAGCTTGTTTTTTCAGGAGGACGTAATCTGGTCAGGTACAGCCGAGTCTGTACAGTTGCTTAAGTGTTTATACAGGGCATTTGTGTACTCCTCTACGTAGGAGTCATTGTTGTCTGTGATTGTGGGGGTATAAAACTTTTTATACCATTGCTTAGTAGGCTGTAGTTTGCTTTGGAAAAGTGTTTTAGGTTTTTTGCTTCTGTGATGGTGATAAGTTCAGTAGTTACTTCAAATGAGACTGATTTATGGTCTGACCTTACCAGGGAGGGCATCACATGAGGAGAGTGCAGTGCCGCCCCCCCCCCCCCCCCATGTTGGTGAGTAGTGCATCTAGTACATTTGATCCCCTTGTGGAGGTGCAGACTATCTGTTCTGGAGTATTTGCATTGACAAAGTCCAGGAACCTCTGGGTGAGCATGTTTGTGTTCATGTATGTTACCCAGTCAGTGGAAGGATAGTTGATATCTGCCATGACTAAAGGTGTTGGGCTGTATGACAAGTGACTCCAGTAAGTCCAGGTAGCCGGTGTGTTTTTCTTGGTTCATGGTGGGGGACCTGTAGCTGGCAGTGATATGGTAGTGTATTGTGCGTATAGTTAATTAGACATAGAGAAGTTCAAGAGAATCATACTGTTTGACCAGTCTCGAGATGTACTTGGCTTTAATGAAGATGGATACACCTCCATCTTTGTTTTTTTCACTCTCATTTTGAGGTCTGAATGTGGGGAAGGCATTGTAGCCTTGCACGGTTGGAGTGCTGTCCATGGCCTTGAACCATGTCTCAGTGACTGAACAGATGCCAGCATCTTCCCAAGGTGAGAAGTGCATCCAGGGAGTGCAGTTTCATCTTTAAATTCCTAGCATTAGGCAGCAGAACCTTGAATTGGTCTCCAGTGGACTTTTACATCAGAAATGTTGTTGTTTTGACATTGCCTAAAAAAGGCACTATTGGAGAGGCAAGTGCCTCTGCCAGTATCCGAAAGACTAGAGGGAGACAGGTGCAAACCATCTTTGGCAAAGTAGTGTGGCTTGTCGACCATGTCTTCCCAGGCTGACAGATACTGGATCCCCCTGGACTGACACCACAAACTAAGTTAATTGTTGAATCATTTTTTGTTTAGATTGTGGGATCATCCTGGCTGAAGGTGGAACGCCGCTTGGGGTTAAAGTCATACCTGAGAGTTCAGTCATGTCTCTCTCCATATAGTCCAGAGTGGTACGTCTCGTCATTCACCCCACCATGGGCTTTGACAGAGTTATAATGGTACTTATTGTTGACTGACTTGAGTGCCTATGTGTTTTGGTGGATCCTGGCACCTGACAGCTGACCATGTCCAGCCTGGTGAGAGGGACATCTGTGTGTCCCACTATGACCAAGATATTACGTTTTGAGAGGTTTTGCCTGAATGGCTTATTTGCTGAGACACTGGTGTATGCGTTATGTGTAGTGGTTTCTATTTGCATAGCAGTGTGTGCAAGTGGTTTATGTTTGGGAGGTCTCTAATTTTTTGGTAGGCTTTTAATGAGTACCTTCACGTACGTGGGTTTGTGTCATGACCTAATTTTGAGGGAGAGGTGAAGTATGTGTGCTGACAACCTATTTTGATGTCTGATTTGTTCTTGGGTGACAGAATTGATTCCAGTTTTTTAGTGTAATTATGTCTGTTACATAGGGGTATTTCTTTGTTTTAGGAGTAAGTGATTGCCAGTGTACATGAGGCAATTACTACATTGCCTAAGGATGCCCATGTCAATCAGGCTGACCGGTGACGTGATGGGAAACTGCCTGTCCATTAGAGCAGAGTTTTACCATGTGTACTATTAGGGAGGGGATAAGGCTAGTTTGACTAGTTTTTGTGCTAGGACTAATAAAAGTGTTTGTTCTCTTGAAGGCTATGAATAAGTGCGGCAATGCTGCTCCTTGCACCCATACTGTAGTAGGGAAGCTTGGGAGGGTTCCACTGATAAATGTCTAGGGAAAAGTTGAGTTTCAAGGCATTTGCATCTATACAGGGCACCACTAGCCCTCGTCTCAGTGCAGCAAGTAAACGTAAGGCTTAAACACAGGCAAACTTAAAACACTGTTAAGCTAATCTACCAGTAGTAAAGCACATAGTGAACCTTACTCTAGCAATTCCCAGCTAAGACCAGACTGGATCCACATTCTTCTGCCACAAGGGTGCAGGGGGACCTTTCTTAATGTAAGATGTCTGGTTTAGTGCTCAAGTGTATCAATAACAGGCTAGGTTCAGCAGGTCTAAATCTAGTCTGTGCTGTCTAGGTATCAGAACAGTACAAGTCAAGTGCAAAGAAGTACAAAAGATACTTAGAACCCTTTTGTGTGTTTTCCAGCTCAGATAAACAAGGTAAACATCTACTGCTACTACAGGAATAATCCCAGACCTCCTAATATAAAATCACAGTAAATGAGTGTCTGAAGTGAAATGCTACAACAAACTTAAACGGTAAAAAATGCTACCACAAACAAACTTATAGATACAGCATTGTACTTTAAACAGCTTATAAAAGTGTGATTATTCAGTATAAGTACTTCACTTTGAATAACTGAGCCAAGAACCACTCAGTTATGCAGAATTTATAAAGGCACTAAAAAACAAGATAAGCTGATTAATAAGCCCTCCAGCCAGTAAAACTAAATACAGAAATCTCAAGTGTTTCCCCAACCTAAATACAGCAGGCTACCTCCCAATGCACTAGATGGAAATTCCACTGACCTCTTTTGATGTAAAAACAAGTGTTTGCTAGGGTGTAAAAATACACTACTTTATCCAACAGCCAGCTAGATAATGAAGTCAGATCAGGTAGAACAAACAACGGGAGGCAAAATGCACTTTTTCAGTATAAGCACAAGAAAAGGCAAATAAATAATTCAGGATGTCAACAGCAGTGTAGAAAGTAGGGTTGCCACCTTTTCAAATGCCCAAAGTGGGACATTTTTGGTAGGAACGTCAGATTTTGCAGGGCAAAACATACCCACGGCCAGTACAAGGGACAGAAATTCACTTTTTGCCAGAATAGAAACTTATTCTTGTATCATTTGAGTTGCTTATTCTGTTTATTATAATATTTTGGTGTTTCAGATACAAAATAACTGTTTTATGCAACTATTAAAGAAAATATAGGAAATATTTTTGTCCTAAGATATCAGGACATTTGCCATTTGTTCAGTTTTTTTGCAGGACACAACTGCCCAAAGAGGGACTGTCCCTCGCAAAGTGGGACAGGTGGTAACCCTAGTAGAAAGGGAGGAGCTTATTAAGCTCAATTTACAGTAGGGGTGGGCAGCTTAAAATCACCAGGTTTAAAAAGCAGATAAATTGGAGAGTTGGTGGGGAAACACAGCAGGGAATCACCAGCAGTGCTTTAGTTTATGCAGACTTGAAATCTTGTCAGACAAAGGCCCAGAAATTCACTGAATATTTAAATATCACTCGAGACAATTTAACCAATGAAAGATTAGGCTTGGATTTAACTAAATGTTTAGCAGCAGAAGGATTAACTAAAGCTATAGCTGCTGGGTCAGGTTTGTAAAGAGTGTATGTTTGTCTTTTCGGCTTTTCCCGGTTAGCGGTCGCCACAGTGGAACTCTGGTCCGCTAATGATTGGCAGTCTATTTTTATGGTGCCAAGTTGCCAGCCCGATGCCCAACCTTCAGCGAAGGCACGCCCATTCACGCATGTCTTTCGGAGGCCACTCGACCACGGGGAGGGGTGTGAAGAGTGTATAAAAACTTAATAGACTAAGGAACTTTATACATTCTATCTTTTTAGGGGCAGGAGGCTGACTGTTGGGGAAAAGTGCATGCAGTAACACACACACATATCCTCCGAGGCTGACGGAACGGGAAATTCCTTCTGTAAAACTTAGTGTTTTCTGAGGGACTGAAAAACTTCAGTATTCTCTCACTGAAAACAATGGCACTTTCTCTAAACAGTCTTAGAGAAAGAAAATGCCCACAGGGAGAATCAGAAGTTGAGCTGTCCTTTGAGTCTGAATAAGAACTCTGAGGAGAAAACCCTGTTTACCTCTCTTCATCTTCTGTCCAAATTCAGAATCCTGAATTTCTTCAGGAAAAGAAGTATCCCTCCTTTTACCAGAAACTACTTTATAAGAAGGATCAGTACCCTGTATTAAACCCTAAGCCAGACCCAAAAAACTACTCCTTTCTAGGGAAATTTGAGGAGTAGATGCATGTTTTTTTTTTTGGTTTGTTTCTTTTTGATATGAAAAATGGGGTCAACGGTGTTATTAATGACAGTAGCTTCTTCCCCAGGGATGGGCACAACATTTTGACAAGGCAGGGAAGACTTCCCTATTCCCTATCCCAGGACTGGCAAGAGTGGCTCTCCCTTGCCCAAGAGGATCCCAACAGCCACAGAGGATGTGGCTAACCCTGGTCCACAGCAGCTGTAAGTGCTATACCAGAGGGATCCAGGGTAAAAGATGAGTGATCTGAGGTACCACTAATGGCCAAAGCAGAGTCACCCACCTACAACTGAGGCCAAAGGCTGCTTAACTTTTTATTTCTTTGGCTGGATGAAGGACCCCACCATGGGACTGATAGTTTGTTCCATGGTAAAGCTGAATATGGTACCTCTTTTAAGGGGAAAACGAGCAGCAAACACTGGTAAAAATGAAGTATTTAAAAGTCTCTTTTTCTACATAAAAACAGTAAAAAGAAAGTAAAAATACTTTGCCAGCTCCACAAAGTAAAATAAGCACATTTTCTCTACAGAAAAAAATGGTTTTCAATTACTTTAAACAACTTTGAAAAGCTAATAGGGATAAAAGAGCGCTCTCGTTTAAAAATGTAATACAGTAATATGACAGTCTGTTAAAAAACAAACTCCTAGCTATAAAATAACTTTTCTGACCAGGAAAATGTTATTAAACAAACAATTTTTTTAAATGGGTATTTTTTCCTCCCAAGGAGAACTTGTCTGCCCAGCAAAGGAACAACACACGAAGACCGTCAATCCTTGAAAGTCTCAGGAGAGCGTACTCTTTGCCAGCAGGAAAACTCTGAAGAGCTTGGCATCCAAACCTGTCTTTATAGTTGCCTCAGCTTGAGTATGACTGATGGTTAGGGTGCTTGGAAGATGCCTTGAAGCATTGGAAGCTGGCTGACTGTCATATCCTATGCAAGTTATAACCCATAGAGCCAAGGCGACTGGAACAGTAGTCAGTATGATGAACACTTGCTATTTTCTAGAGGTGCATGCATGCTTCTAAGCATGAGCAGCTTCCATATACTCTTGCAGTGTGGAGCTTACCAAACTCTTAAAGCAGTTACTACAGTGATGGACAAGCTGGAGTTAGTTCCTCGCGCCCATCCTTCCCCACCTGGCCCCTTCAGCGTCTGTGCCACTAGATGAACATGGGTCATTTGGGGAGCAGTAAGAGCTTTATCACTACACTGCTGGGCCAACTGTACTATAACATTCTTTCAATGGTATAGCTTAGTTTAAGACCATCACAGATGGTAGCAACCTTGCCAACACCCATTCCTTAATATTCAGTCTATGGCAGAGAGGTGGCACCCCATCCATGAAAGTCAGCATTACTAACAGTAAGCAGTAAAAATGGTAAGAGGTATATTCATCTAACCGCTTCCATGGTTTTTGTGTTACAAGGGTGTGACACCACAAGCATTTTTTGTAATTTAAAAGACTGAAATTTCATGGCAGTCAGTTAGCCAGTGTCAGTCATCTGAAGACACAAACATACCTGCAGGAAAAATAGCAAACACTGCTTAAAGTAAATTAGCCCTCTTTAACTGGTATCTCTATCATAGGGCTGGTCTACGAAGATCAGCTCCTTATCCCAGTTAACAAACTTTAAATACCTAAATCCTGATAAGGTCTGCCAGCAGCTGGATAATGCAGCTCTGACACTGTTGCTCCAATATCAGTTTCCTTCAAAGAAAAGCAATATAATGCCACACAAGCCTATCTAAACCATAACACTTATTAGCATACCTTACTTGTATACATGTTAGTCAGTAGTCTGGCTTTATAAAGATAACAGACATATACTATGTGGTGTGTGTCTGTGTCTATATATGTACGTTTATGTTTATATATATATATATATATATATATATATATATATATATATATGTGTGTGTGTGTGTGTATGTACGTGTATATATACGTTTTACTACTGTATTTGTGAATGGCAGTCGGTTGGGAATGGGTTAGTTGAAAGGCAGTTTTCCAGGAGGCAGAATGCCAAACCAGATAACATCGAATGCACTACAGCGAATGGGTAGTGTACTTATATTATCTGAGTTCAGATTTGTTAGTGGAGATCGTGGTTCAGTGGGAACAGGGAATTATCCCATTTACTCATTGTAATGTGACCTCAGAGTTGGAGTATATCATTTGCAGGTGGTGTGGGGAGTGCAGGGGGCTTGGCCCCCTGCAAAATAGTGAAATAAATGTACTGTTCACAGGTGCATAGTATGGATGATTGACGTCACCTCCTGCTGTGTCGAATAAATCAAACTATGGGTGTCAATGTATTCAGTTTCAACATGGCCTCTTTTTTGATGATGCATATTCTGCATTTTGGGTCGACATTGTGACCGGTCGACCAATGCAGTTTCGCAAATAGAATAGTAAATCTACATATATATGTAATAATTAAAAGATCACTTACCCAAAGATGACTTTACTGAGACGACACCACCAAACTATTAACTTACTGATCACACTACTGACTTTTTAACAGGGTAAGTATGCACTTGGCCAACATTGAACAAAGAAACACACTGCAGTATGTCAAACCTACCAGCTTCTAAAGAACCAACCTCTCTCACTTCCTTTGAGGATTCATAGGAGAACCTGGCCTCTGCCTCTCCTCCAGAGGATATCACCTTTGGCAAGACTCTCCATGCTATGAGGGAACATTTACAGTGGAAGCACAGGAATATAGTCAGTCAAAAGAGAGATTAGAGAGTTCCTGCATCTGCCAGAACACAAACCTCTTGCTATTGCACCCATTTTAGAGGTGGCTGAGGATGTCTTCCCAGGATTCCTTCTTGAATCCTTACTCTCTTCTCCCATCCCCTCTTAAGCCAGACAAGTTTTATAGGGTACAGGACTCCCATAAATAGCTTTTCAAAAAAATGCATCTGCTGCTCCAAAGGTAGTCATCCCAGGACCCAAAGGGGCTAGAGCCAGTTTCTTTAGAAAGATTTACCTATGGTTAAAGAGAGCAGGGCCCTTGATAGATTTGGGAAAAATTATATACATCAGCCACCCTTACGATGAAGGCTCTCAAATGTCAGTTTCTCATGATTAAATATCAGCAAACCATTTTGGATCAACTTAAACAAAAGGTCTCTTCACTGGAGGATAAACTCTATAAGGAAATTTTGGATCTCTGCCACTCCAGTTCTCAAGTAGTTAGGGATTCCTTATACTGTGGCTGTGATGCTATGGAGGCTTTTTGCTGGGTAGCTGCCCACTGGGTCAGTTATTAGAAGGTGTGATAAATGATGGTCCCACCACTGCTGACCAGTATGTGATGTCCCCACGCTGGGCCAGTAATCAAGGAGCCTGAATCCTTAACACTGACACTGGAGAGGGACATGCAGTTGGAATACAAATGGATGCACTGAGTATTTCCAGATGCAGACCTCTCTGCGTCAAGCACAAGTTCCCTTAAGAGCACATGGGGAGCACACTCAGTCCATGGTCTGGATCTCGCTGTCTCACTCCAAGTCCCCAGTAAGACTCCTCACTGGTACAGCTGTAGATTTAGATCCGCAGCTGAGTGTCCAAGCCAAGTCCACCAGCACCCTCTCTGTAAACCCAGTGCTTCGTGTCCCTGCCCCAGGTAGCTGACACACACACACACACACACACACACACACACACTCTGAGAAAGTTGATTTTTCACACAAACACACATGGCATAGATGTACCTGCTGTGTCCCCCTCTGCCCAGAGTATACAGTAGTTATCACTGCCACCAGACACTCCATAATCAGCTACCCTAAGGCCCTTAACAAGGGGTGTCCAATCATACCATGTAATATTAATACTAATCCATGTAATGTTAATACTAATAGAAATTGTAGTAGTTGACCACGACAGCTAGGCCTTCTGGAGTGGGCCACATAGTGTCACCAAATAAATGTAAGCCATCTCAGAGGTTAAATACCTTCTGCAAAGGCCAGCCATAATAAAAGTTTTAAATATATTTAATAATAATAATAATAATAGAAGAGCATGAACATACTGAATATATATTCACAGTAAACCACAGAGTTCAAATCACATGAAATATTGAAAAGAACATTGTATTTGTTTTATTTATTTTAACATTTGTTAACAGGGAAAGTCTGACTTGGAACAAATCCAATTTTCAGCAGAGGCCTAGGGAGAAATGCTCCAGACACGTCTTTGTAAAGTGGGAGGAAACTAGAGCATCCAGAGGAAACCCACATGAACGCAAAGAGGACATCCAGACTCCTCACAGAAGGCACCCCAGCTGAGAATTGAACCAGAAAATGTCTTGCTGTGAGGCGACAAAGCTACTGCTGCACCACTGCGCCGTCAAACATTGATGGACAGACTCAGACAAATAAAGAAAAACAATATCTAAACTAAGTTTCACTATATTCCTGACTGAATCAAAGAGAATTGCTATTCCCTAATAACTTGATTGATAGAGCAATGCACAGTGAAATACATGAAAAGT
Source organism: Protopterus annectens (assembly GCF_019279795.1). Classification (NCBI taxonomy): domain Eukaryota; kingdom Metazoa; phylum Chordata; order Ceratodontiformes; family Protopteridae; genus Protopterus; species Protopterus annectens. The sequence continues at coordinate 132,220,809 of NC_056739.1, forward strand.
CTTTCTAGTCAGGTTCTCCAAAACAGAATACTCAATACTCAGAGATTACTCGCTGTAATATCTAAAAATATTATTTCCAGGGTTGGCAGAATGACCTCATCTGGTCACCTGACTCTAATTCCCACACTATTCCCTTTTGAAATTGAGAGAGGAATTTAGCATAGATGGCTACAGCACGCATCTTAAATGTTTAGGGCAGTGCCTGGGGCTTTCCCTCTTTTTACTGAGCTAATGAACAAAGGCTTCTTTCAAACCTACAATCTCTGGTCATATTCAGCACTGTGGGTGCCATTTTAATGGTTTAACAGTTCAATTACATTTCTTATTTTCTTTAAAGTAAGCTAGCTGGTTAACTTTTGCTGTCCCGGTGTCCTCTGTTAAAACATATACATTTAAATGTTAAGTTGTCAATCTCGCCTTCATTCTTGCTGGATGGGTTCGGAGCCGATCCTCGGCTCCGACTCGCCACTTGCTTAGCTTGAGAACTCCTTTTACCAGTTCGAGGCAACCCTATATCCCATGATGCAAGGCGGAACTACCTCAGATCTCGTTTGCCGCTTTGCGAAGAGGTCTCCTTTTTTGCCAGCTGAGGTAAGTTTGAGTTTTCAAACAGCTTTAGTCAGGGTTTATCTTCCCCTTTTTCCTATTTTTTAGTGTATAGTGTCACATTCAATCACCTATTCCCCTTATAGAAAAAAATTTTACTTTATAAAAAGTTTTAAAAATTTTCAGTTAGGCTTAGGCCTTCCTTATTAATCCCTATCTGGGTGTCTGTGTTTGAGGATTAATTTGTGTGACTGTTTTTGGTGTGTGTGTGTCTGTGTGAGTATTTTATTACTCTTTTTCCGTAGACTATGTCTAAAGAGGTAAAGGTCTCGGGCTTCAAGAAGTGTGACTCGTGCTGTCAGAAAATGTCTCTGACAGACGGTCATACTTCTTGTGTTTACTGCCTGGGGCCTTTACACCTGCAGGACTCCTGTGCTTTGTGTCACTCTTTTAGCCAGCGAGTCCTGCAGGAAAGGAGGAACAAGTTAATCCTCCGTGGCTTGCTAAAGCCGGAAGGTTCACCCACTAAACCTGGGTCCAGTAAGCCTTCCAAGCCATCCAAGGGTCAGGCTACAGCTTCCAAGCCTCCCCCGGTGGCTCCGACTCGGAGTCGAGATCGGCTCCGGCCGGAGCCGATCTTTCTCCTTCTCAGCTAGGGTCGGTTCCGACACCCAATCTGCTGTTGTCTTGTCGGCTCCGGCTGGAGCCGACACAGTATCCAGTATCGGAGCCGAGAAGCCTTCGGCTCCATCTGGAACCCATAGGACGTCGGCTCCGATGACTTCCTCCAAGAAGAGATCTCGGTCCCCGTCTTTGGAATCTATCCACTCGGCTCCGGGGTCTCCTCTTTTGTCGGAGCGGAGTCATCAGAGCCGATCTTCGAGATCTTCCAGGCTGTCTGACCACGATTTAGAGAGGGTGGTAAGCAGGCTGTTAAAGTCGCAGGCACTGGCCCAAATGCTCCATAGCCCGTCTCAGCAGACTTCGGCTATTGCTTCACCCCTTGAACTTCCTCCTCCGACTCCCCACCAGAGTTCGGAGCCGGAGCTTCTCGGGACAGCGACTGTTTCGGCGCCGGAACCGATACATCCTTTTTCGGCTCCGTCATCTTCGGCTCCGATCTCCTCCTTGAGACCTTCCTTGGAGGGATCCGGTCGTCGAGTTTCCCTAGTCGGCTCCGAGGGGGCTAGTGGCATCGGACCCTTGTCCGACCCCGCTCTCTCTCTCGGGGCTTCGGCTTTGGTAAGCTCAGCACCGACATTGGCCTCGGAGCCTTCCCTCTCAGTGGAGCCGGGAATTCCTATTTCCTCGGAACGGGAATATTCCGGTCTCCCGGGGAGGGGAGCCTTTGAGGTGATGAGGAGTGTCCTGGCTCCTGAGCCAGGTCAACGGTCCATCCCTCTAGCTCCTCCCTCTTCGGTGCCTCTTGCCAGCCTCTTGCTCTCAGGCCCAGGGATCCATCGCCCCAGGTTTCCCCATTGGGAATATCTTCCTCTTCCGAAGTTTCTCCTGATCCTGCAGGGGAACCCCCTCGGAAGAGGACGTGTAAGAGGAAACACACAGACTCCCCTGAGTCTGCTACATCTGATACCGACATAGATGAGTCTGAGGGTTCCCCACGATCCCCCTCTGAGGATGTCTCCTTTTCAGACATCCTTGAGCTCCTCAAACAGAGGGGGAATTGGCCCTCCATTGACCCCTCCGAGGATGAGTCGGTATACCTGGAGGCTTTTGGATCCCGACCCTCCACCTCCTGGGTGTCTCCGCCTTTCGACCCACTTATGCAGGTAGTGGCTCGAAGGCGGGCAGCTCCAGATTCTGTGGAACCTGTCCCCAGGAGACCATCCAAGTTTATTACGGCCCCTACGGACAAACAGTTTCTTTCCAAGGGCGTCTCTGTGGATGCTATGGTGGTGGCGGCCGCCACTAAGAAGGAACTTGCGGATCCTTCAGTACCTGTCCATCCTCCTAACAAGGATTCTAGGACCATGGACAGGTATGGAAAGCAGATGTTTTCTTCAGCGACCTTTGCTATGCGTTCGCTGAACTACCTTTGTCACTTCACCAGGCTTCAAAGAGATATTCTCAAGGAACTAGGTGAAGTGGTCCAGGATCCTTTTGCTGCTGGGGCTCAAGAAAAGATTGCCTCACAGCTAGCAATCCTGAATTCCTTATCCAACTCCTCCATGCAGCTCATATCCTATGCGGCCGATGGAGCGAGCAGGGCCGCAGGCACAGGAGTGGCTCTTAGACGTCAAGCCTGGATGCGGCTTTGTAATTTTGCGGACCCCTTTAAGGCGTCCTTCACCAATACCCCCTTTGATGGTTCGGCTTTGTTCGGACCTCAGGTGAAGGATACCTTGACCAGGTGTGAGCAGGACGGTAAAACTCTTTCTGCCGTTGGAGTCCATTTTTCCACCCCTTCTAGACCATATCCCAAGGGTCAGAAGGGAGGGAAGATGTGGTTCTGCAAAGCCCAAGGAGCTTCACCGGACACACACGTGGTCAGTTTACCCCCAGAGGCAGAGGGGGTAACAATAATAGACGCCGCCCTAGAGGCAGGGGGGGGGTCCTCAGAACCTGGGCAACAGGGAGTCTCTTCCTGAGAAGCCCTTTCAGCACCCCTGAGGTGTTGCCCGACTGTCCACCCTTGGAGGCAGTCGGGGGAAGGATTTCGCTGTACCCAGTAGCCTGGCATTCCCTTTCACAAGATATGTGGGTACAGTCGATCATATCAGAGGGTTACAAAATCCCCTTCGAAGGTATCCAGACCTCAACAATCCCTTCCAGACATCTCACCCGGTCAAAGGGATTTGGCAGAACAGGAGGTTTCAAAGCTCCTAGGAAAAGAGCCGTCCAGACTGTTCCGCAGACCAAGTAGGATCCGCGTCTACTGAGATTCTTTTGGTCCCCAAAAGGACGGGAGATTGGAGACCAATATTAGACCTGAGCAGTCTAAACAGATTTGTCAAGAAGGCAAGATTCCGGATGGTCACGCTTCAGTCCATTCTGCCCTTTCTGGGCAAGGACAACTGGATGTGCTCTATAGACCTTCAGGATGCGTACTATCACATAAATATTCACAGGCACTCCAGAAGGTTTCTCCGCTTTCGGCTAGGGACCAGTGATTACCAATTCAGAGCCCTGCTCTTTGGCCTCACTTCAGCCCCCAGAGTGTTTACCAAATGTATGGCAGTGGTCACAGCTCATCTGAGACGTCAAGGATTCCAGGTGTTTCCTTATTTAGACGACTGGCTCCTCTCCGCCACCATCAGGTGTCAGCTTCTTCAGACCAGAGACTACACTCTGCAGCTATGCAGGAGTTTGGGAATTTCAGTGAATTTCGAAAAATCTTCTCTGCGGCCTTGCCAATCTATCACCTTTATAGGCGCAGAATTAAACACCGTCAAAATGTTAGCCAGACTAACAGATCAAAGAATTCTGGACATCCAAAAATACGTTCGGATTTTATTGCAGAGCAGCAAAGTCAAAGCCAGGCTGATACTAAAGGTTCTAGGTCTTATGGCTGCAGCCATTGTTCTTCTACCACTGGCTCACTTCCACATGCGTCTTCTGCAGTGGATGTTATTCACTCCGTGGTCGTTCCACAGTCTTCCGATGAGGCACGAAATCTTAGTCACACAATCATGCAGGACTCATCTGAATTGGTGGATATCTTCCCCTCTTCTTCATCAGGGCCGACCTTTTGTTCCCCCTCCTCCGGTTGCCACAGTTACTACGGATGCCTCTCTGATCAGGTGGGGGGGGGGGGCATTATCAGGGCAGGATGGTCCACGGGACGTGGCAACCCATAGAATCCCATCTGCACATAAATGTCCTGGAGATGAGAGCGGTGCTTTTAACGTTGCAAGCCCTCAACGACTTTCTTCCCGTAGGGACTATTGCAGTACAAACGGACAACATGTCCGTGGTCTGGTACATCAACAAGCAGGGCGGGACCAGGTCCTATCCGTTGTGTCGAGAAGCTCTCAGACTTTGGCAATGGGCAATCTCCTCTCATCGGTTTCTGATAGCAACGCACATCCCCGGCAGGTCCAACCTCTTGGCGGACAGGCTGAGCAGATCCATTCTCATGCCTCACGAGTGGTCTCTCAATCAATCTGTAGTGGACCTGATTTTTCTGAAGTGGGGCACACCTTGTTGCGATCTTTTTGCTACACCCCAAAACAACAAGTGCCCCGATTTTTTCACCCTCTTTCCCCTACCAGGCCAACCCCTGAGAGACTCTCTAACCCAGGATTGGCCCTGGGGACTTCTGTACGCTTTTCCTCCCTTTCCCTTGATTCCACAAGTCATTCAGAAAGCCACCGTTTTGAGGGCCAAGTTGATTCTCATTGCCCCTTACTGGCCTCGACAAATTTGGTTTCCGTCTCTGCATCGTCACCTCCTGGTGCAGCCCTGGCATCTGGACCCAGTTCCGGATCTCTTGATCCACCAGTCGGGTCAACAGCACCGGGCCATTCATTCTCTCAACCTCACTGCTTGGTTGCTCCACTTCCTTCCCTAGCCAGGCTTCCGATGATCTCTGATTCGGTCAGAGACATCTTAGTGGCTTCTTTAAAGTCGTCCACCAGAACCGTTTATGCTAGCAAGTGGCGACGTTTTTCCATTTGGGCAAATTCCAGGAATATTGATCCCTTTACTGCTCCTGTGCATTCTGTTTTAGATTTCCTGGCTGAGGTTTTTCAGTCAGGATCTTCTTCATCTACAGTAAAAGTTCAACTGGCTGCTATTTCCAAGTATCATGTTGGCTTGCATGATCATAACATTATGTCTCGTAGATTATGCAAGGCCTTTCTGAGAGGAGTTTTTCTCCTAAAGCCGATAAAGCATCCTCCTCCGCAATGGGATCTAAATTTAATGTTGGCATCCTTGATGTTACCTCCTTCGAACCGCCTGCTTCATGTTCTTTGAAATTATTGACCTGGAAAACTATATTTTTACTGGCTGTCACTTCAGCAAGAAGGGTTTCGAGATTCAAGCTCTCTGCATCCGTTCCCCTTACTTGGTTTTTCATAAGGACAGGGTATCCTTAAGAACGAACCCGTCCTTTCTCCCCAAAGTTGTGTCTCAAACCAATATTAATCAATCCATAGATCTACCAGTTTTTTTCCCAAACTATTCTGACAGAGCTGAACAAAAGCTTCATTTTTTAGATGTCCATCGTCAGCTCAGGTACTATTTGCATAGAACGAAACAATTCAGGAAATCGGACCAATTATTTGTCTCCTATGCAGAAAACAGGAAAGGCAGAAGTACGGACAGCTGTGAAGAGGATGAACAATGGAAAGGCTCGTGGTCCAGATGACATACTAGTGGAAGCATGGAGGTGCTTAGGAGAAATGGCAGTGGAGTGTTTAACCAAATTGTTTAATGAAATCTTGGAAAGTTAGAGAATGCTTGAGGAGTGGAGAAAAGGTGTTTTGGTATCTATTTTTAAGAATAAGGGTGATGTGCAGAGCTGAAGTAACTACAGAGGTATAAAACTGATCAGTCACAGCTTGAAAGTTATGGGAAAGAGTAGTGGAAGCTAGTTTAAGAAGGGAGGTGATAATTAGTGATCAGCAGTATGGTTTCGTGCCAGGAAAGAGCACTACAGATGTGATGTTTGCTCTGAGAGTTTTGATGGAGAAATATAGAGAAGGTCAGAAGGAGTTGCATTGTGTCTTTGTGGACTTGGAGAAAGCATATGATAGGGTACCTAGAGAGGAGTTGTAGTATTGTATGAGGAAGTCGGGAGTGTCAGAGAAGTATGTAAGAGTGGTACAGGATATGTACGAGGGTAGTGTGACAGCGGTGAGGTCTACGGTGGGAGTGACAGATGCGTTTAAAGTGGAGGTGGGGTTACATCAAGGATCAGCTCTGAGCCCTTTCTTATTTGCAAAGTGGTGATGGACAGGTTGACAGACGAGATCAGACAGGAGGCCCCATGGGCTATGATGTTTGCAGATGACATTGTGATCTGTCGTGAGAGTAGGGACCAGGTTGAGGAGAGCCTGGAGAGGTGGTGATATGTTCTAGAGAGGAGAAGAAAGAAGGTCAGCAGGACTAAGACAGAATATGTGTGTGTGAATGAGAGGGAGGATAGAGGAATGGTGAGGACGCAAGGAGTAGAGTTGGCAAAGGTAGATGAGTTTAAGTACTTGGGATCAACAGTTCAGAGTAATGGTGAATGTGGAAGAGAGGTGAAGAAGAGAGTACAGGCAGGGTGGAATGGGTGGAGAAGAGTATCAGGAGTGATTTGTGACAGATGGGTACCAGTAAGAGTGAAAGGGAAGGTCTACAAGAGGGTAGTGAGACCAGCTATGTTGTATGGGTTGGAGACGGTGGCATTGACAAAAAGGCAGGAGTAGGAGCTAGAAGTGGCAGAGATAAATATGTTTAGATTTGCACTGGGTGTGGCAAGGATGGACAGGATTAGGAATCACTATATTAGAGGGTCAGCTCAGGTTGGACGGTTTGGAGACAGTCAGAGAGGCGAGATTGCATTGGTTTGGACATGGGCGGAGGAGGGATGCTTGGTATATTAGGAAAAGGATGCTAAGGATGGAGCTGCCAGGTAAGAGGAAAAGAGGAAGGCCTAAGATAAGGTTTATGATGTGGTGAGAGAGGACATGCAGGTGGTTGGTGTGACAGAGCAATATGAAGAGGACAGGAAGAAATGGAAACAGATGATCTGCTGTGGCGACCCCTAATGGGAACAGCCAAAAGAGAAGAAGAATTAAAGATGTTTGGAAGAAAAAAAAAAAGGTGAGGCATGGCCAAAGGCATTTGGAATGGGAGCCCTCCTAAAGCTCTGACTGGAGTGGACTGCTCAAGCAAGTACTGCTCATCTTTAACCATTACAGGCTTCACAATGGTCATAGAAGAGGCTGTGTTTGTCTTGGCAGTGGCCTGTTTTCCATCCACCAAGATAGGATACAAGCCTAGATGGTATTATGGTACCCCTGTTGTCTCCAGACAATTTACAACTGGCATTCTGTTATCCCCACTTTCTGGCTACCCCACCTTTTGTTCTCCACTTTGCCTGCATATGGACATCTATATGCTACATGCCCCCGCTGGTTACATTTAGAACATTTAACCCTTGGTCCTGGCCATGTACCTGAACTAGCGGCTTCCTCTGTTACTGGCAGACTCTGTTGGGGTGGTTTAGGCTGCGCACCATGGGTTCCCTTATATCCATGTGCAGCACTCGGTATCCCTTTCCTATGCAGTGATGCCCTGCTTGCTAAGTAGAGATCCCCTTTTTTCCTAGTTCATCTGCAGAGTTGCATTCCCTGTCTGCCAACCAGATTCTCATGTCCTCAGGCAAAGTGCTAAGGGCTTGTTCCCTCACCAAAAGGTCTACCAGCTCTTGAAAAGTGGTGACCTGACACACACTCGCCTACCTATGGTAATAAGTGCTTAGTTCAGCAATATCATCACACAGACTTTCATCTGCCTTGAGTCTATGCTCACAAAGCTTTTTACCGTAAGCTTCAGGTGTTAACTTAAACATTCCAATAAAAATTTTTAACAGTGTCATGGTTTAAGCAATCTGTATCAAACAATTTAGAAACAGCTGTTACAGCTTTACCATGGAGTTAAGGAGTCAGGAACCATACCCAGAGCCCTTGGTCAACATTATACTTTTTACATACCCTTTCAAATATATGAATACAACTATCAAAATTATCACCCTCTGTAAATTGTGGTAGAAATTTACTGACCTTTATTGCTTTGGGGGTTTGGTTATTCCCTTCCCCATTACCACCATAACCCTGGTGAAGAGTCAGCATCTCCCTGTCATGTTGACGCTGCTTTGCCTTTCTCTTCGGACTCCAAATGGAGTCTCTCTGATTCTAGTTCAAACGTTTGTGCTCCAGTTCAAGTCTCTTTAACTCCAAATGGATTTTTAAGTCATTTGAGGAAAAGTTGAACTGTCATGTTTCTGAGAGATGTACATCCCCAATGCCAGACTGGCTGTCTTCCTGGTTGCTGGTCTGCGCTGCAGCTGTGATCAAGGATGCAATTGTTTCCTCTTTAGTCAGGTTTGCATGCACCAGTCCTTTGGCTTGGCACATCTCAGTCAACTGGTTCCTTGTCAGCTTGCCATAATCCTCTGCTGACATCTGTGTCTGCTCTCTCTGGCTAGCTAAGCTAACATAAAGTAAATAAATACAACTACTGTGATATGAAACTCTGAATGTCTACTTAGTGGCTGTTTGAGAATACATCATTTTTAGTGACAACTGCTTACAGGCTACAGGAGTTCAATTAATATCCACGCCACTGACACTGGAGAGGGACATTCACTTGGAATACAAATGGATACACTCAGTATTTCCAGATGCAGCTCTCTGCACCGAGTATAATTTCCCTTAAAAGCACACAGGGAACGCACCCAATCCAGGGTCTGGATCTCTCTGTTTCCCTCCAGGTCTTCAGTAAGACTGCCCACTGGTACAGCTGTATGGTTAGGTCCTCAGCTGAGTGTCTAAACCAAGTCCGCCAGCACCCTGTCTGTAAACCCATTGCTTCATGTCTCTGCCCCAAGTAGCTGACTCACACACACACAGATTTGATTTTTACACACACACACACACACACCTACCTGGGAAAGGCTGACACAGATTTACCTGCTGTGTCCCTTCTGCTCAGAGTAAAAGGTAGATGTTCTTCGTGTTTCACTGTTGCAGTCATTGCATTTGGGTTATCTGCCTGCAGGTAGCCCTCAGCTGGCCTGAATACCAGTCTTGGATTCCTGTGTCGGATGCTGTCCCTTCTGCCATGATGTCAGGTCATCAGGGGTATAAAACATGCAGCCGATGCCATTAAATCAGTCTTTCTTGCCGCACGGTGCCTGAAGCAGAAGCAGTTCGCAAGTGCCGGTTGGCCAACACCTGAAATTTTCATTTTCGAGTTTCAGAACCAAAGTCTTAGAAAAAAGCTAAGTACCCCATTGGGGATCCTTTTCCTTGCTCTTAACCGATGTCAGTAAAAGTTAACAATTGTCTTACCTGTGGAAAGCAAATACCTCATAAAGATTTTCATTTGTACTGCATTCCTAGCTTAGGCCCAGACCACGACGTCCCTTGCTGTCAGTTTTGTGCCTTACTCAACCCCCAAAATTCAAAATGCTAACACTTCAACAGCTGCTTCCTATGCTAGGCAAAGATGCCTGGTGGGCAACCTTAGACTTAAAGGAAGCTTACCTGCACATTCCAGTAAGGGAATCTTGCAGGAAATACCAATGCTTCAGAGCACTTTCAGTTCTCTGCACTTCCCTTTGGCTTATCTACTGTGCCCAAGGTATTCACAAAGTGTCTAGCTCCAGCTATTGCATTTTGCAGGCAGAGAAATACTCAAATATACACATACCTGGATGATTGTCTAATTCAGGCAGAAAGCCAGGACATGATATTAAAACATCTGGCATTTGTAAAGAAACTTCTAACCTCGCTGGGGTACACCATAAATGAAAAGAAATCTCATCTGGTACCCTGCTAACAGATTGTATTCCTGGGAGCAAGCTTGAATGCAACTTCCCAGATGGCTTACCTCACCCCAGAGAAACAAGTTTGACAGCCTACTTCAAACTACTGGCGACAAAGACCCAGCTATCTGCAAGGAAAATTTTGCACGTCCTGGGGTTCATGGTCTCTTGCATTTAATAATTCCATATGCAAGAGTGCATATGAGGAAACTACAGTGGTATCTAAAAAGCCTATGGTGTCAACATTCTCAGGACCTGGAATCAGTGATTCTTATCATTCCTTGTATAAAGAAAGAGTTCCTTTGGTGGGCAGAGGCTGCCACCTCAACAAGGGGCTCCCTTTCAATCTACCCCCTGCCACCCAAACCCTGACTACAGACACATCAGGCTATGCATGGGGGGCTCACTTGGCAGGGCAGTGCATTCAGGGCAAATGGAACCCGAGTCAGATGCACCTGCATATCAACCAAAAAAGAAATGTTAGCTGTACAGAATTCCCTGACAGCCTTCAAGGACCACATCCTTCCAGGACAATTATTGGTAAAAACAGACAGCACCACAGTTATGTGGTACATAAACAAGCAGGGGGGATCCCACTAGTACCCTCTCTGAAGACTAGCCATGGCTCAGTGGAACACAGCCTTGAGCTACCAAGTGCACCTACAAGCTCAATTCCTGCCAGGCAAGCTAAATTCACTGGCAGACGACCTAAGCAGAAATCTCATGGACCCACACAAATGGAAACTGGAACCAAAAATATTCAACCTCTTGAGGAAGAAATGGGGGACTCCAGAGATGGACCTGTTTGCCCCCCCCCCCAGAACACTACCAATGGGACAAATTCTGCACAAGGACTCCCCACAGTCAAGCTTGGAAAGTGGATGCCCTGTCCTTTCCCTGGGAAAGCCTCTCAGTTTATGCCTTTCTCCCTCTGCCTGTCCTCTCGAAAGTTCTGCTAAAGATCAAACAGGACAAACCAAGGAGAATTCTTATTGTACCAGACTGGCCTCACCAGCACTGGTGCCCCCTTTTGCATAGCATAATACTGCTGGATCCATGGCACCTACCTCAGACACCTTCTCTGCTGTCCCAGCAGGCAGGCCAGATTCTGCACCCACAGCTTCAAACCCTGAACCTTGCAGCCTGGCTAATTCCTTGAGCTTTCCAATGGCATCCCTCAGTAAGCAGGTGCAAGAGGTCATTCTGGAAGGAAGGAGACCTAGTACTAGAAAATCCTATGCTGAAAAGTGAAAAAGATACTGCTCCTAGAGCCAGACCAAGGGTATGGGCACAATGGTGCCCAGTTTACCTCATATTCTTCAGTACTTAACAGAAATGCTCCAGAAGGGCCTATCCTTCTCGTCAATTAAAATTCATGCCTATGCAATTTCAGCATATTATAATACTGAACCACCCCTCTTCTCTCACCGCCTGTTAAAGCAATTCCTCAGAGGGGCTAGAAATTTAAGACACCCCAGGTGAGCCCCTACTCCAGCCTGGGACCTTAACTTTGTATTGGAAAAGCTCACTCTCCCTCCTTTTGAACCAGCTGCAACTGCAGAGTTGAAATTCCTTTCCTGGAAAACAACCTTTCTTCTAGCCATCATTTCAGCAAGAAGAGTGTCTGAATTACAGGCCCTCATGGCACTGGAGCCCTTCATTATCTTTCATGCAGACAGGGTGTCCCTCAGGACCAATCCTTCCTTTATGCCCAAGGTGGTGTCTAGTGTGGCCCTAAATCAGTCATTTCATTTGCCTACCTTTTTTCCTAATCCACAAAACAAAGGAGAACGAATTCTGCACTCTTTGGACATGCACAGACAACTTAGATTTTATTTGGACAGGACTAAGCCTCTCAGAAAATCTGAACAGCTGCTAGTTGGCTTTGCTGCAGGGGCAGAGGGGAAGGCCATTTCAAAGCAAACCATTTCTAAATGGATAGCCCATTGCATTCATTTCTGCTATAAGCACCATGGAAAACCTACCCCACATGGGATAAGATCACATTCCACCAGGGCTGCATCTACCTCTACAGCCTTTCTTAGAGGGGTCCCTACCAGGGACATCATAGAAGCTGCTACCTGGAGCTCTGTTCATACCTTCATCAAGCATTACCATATGCCTATTTTTCTAAATCCAGAGCTGGTTTTGCCACTGCAGTATTGCAGGGCTTAACAGCTGGTCCTAATGCTCTCTACCTTCCTCCGCCCTTCCTTAGCTTTGGGAATCTACCCAAATGTAATGACTGTAACAGTGAAACACGAAGAACATAGTACAGTTGTGTACCCTTACCATAAATGTAGATGTTCGAGTGTATTCACTGTTGCAGTCCTGGTTATCCTCCCTCCAGCCCCCTGACTTCTCTTGGCTCTACCTTTCCTTCTTGTTTAGTGTATTTGACCTTTCTGGTGTATTTGCTTTTTGTTGGAGGTGTAACATAACATTTAATTGCTTCCCATTGTGGGGGGCATCTGACATCTGGGGCAATAAAAACTGATGTAATGGCGTCTGCTGCATGTTTTATACCCCTGACGACCTGACGTCATGGAAGAAGGGACAGCGTCCAATGCAGGAATCCAAGACTCTGGTATTCAGGCTGGCTGAGGCCTACCTGCAGGCAGATTACCCAAATGTAATGACTGCAACAGTGAATAGACTCGAACATCTACATTTATGGTAAGTGTACACAACTGTACTTTATCACTGCCACCAGACACTCCACAATCAACTACTCTAAGGCGCTTAACAAGGGGTGCCCAATTATACTGTGTAATATTAATACTAATACAAATAATAGTAGTTGACCAAGACTGCTAGGCATTCTGGAGTGGCTCACACAGTGTCACCAAATAAATATAAGCACTCTGAAAAGTTAAATACTTTCTACAAGACCAGCCACAATAAAAATTTTAAATATATTTAATAATAAGTGATAAAAGACATGAAAATTTAGTTATTTTATTTAAAATTTGTTGACCAAGAAAGTCCAACCATGACGGAGCCTATTTTCAGCGGTGTACTGGGGAGAAACGCTCCAGACGCATGTCTTTAGAATGTGGGAGGAAACCTATTTGAATGCAGGCAGGACATGTAGACTCCACACAGAAGGCACCCCAGCCGAGAATTGAACTGGAGAATCTCTTGCTGTGTGGCGACAATGTTAACCACTGTACCACTGCACTACCCGACATACTGAATATATATTCACAGTAAACCACATAGTTCAAATCACAGGAACTATTGAAAAGAACATTGATAGACTCAGACAAAGAAAAACTATTTCTAAACTAAGCTTCTCTATGTTCCTGCCTGAATCTAGGAGAGTTACTATTTCCAAATAACTTGCTTGATAGAGCAAGGCACAATAAAATACGTGAGCAGTCTTTCTAGTCAGGTTCCCCAAAACAGAATACTTAGATATTACTCCCTGTAATATCTAAAAAAATATTTCCCGGGCTGGCAGAATGGACTTGATCTGGTCACCTGACTCTGGGTTCCCACACTGTTCCCTTTTGAAGTTGAGAGAGGAATTTAACATAGACAGCTACAATACACATCTTAAATGTTTGTGGCAGTACTTGGGGATTGCACACTTTTTACTGAGCTAATGAACAAAGGCTTCTTCCAGACCCACCATCTGTGAGCTTGTTCAGCACTGTGGGATGCCGTTTTAATGGCTTCACAGCTCAATTACATTTCTCTTATTTTCCTTAAAGTAGGCTAGTTGGTTAACCTTCTCTGTCCCAATGACCTCTATTTAATTCAGTTACAATAGTACATGTACATTTCTTTTCATTCCTGCAGGGTACACTGTTGATACGTTTTAACACAAGCAAACCTTACAAATACATTTTCAGCACAAGCATGTGTACAGATCAGTTTGATATACAAATTACATATAATTATTTACAAAATTCCAGCTAGCTGTGTTGGCACAAGTCATATATCCACTGCCCTATGTCAGGCATGGCTTGGGGAACAATCTCTTCCTGACCATGTAAAATCTAACCTTCTTGATGCTTCCCTTGCCAAGAAATTCCTCCTTGGACCTAAAGCTGAAGCTGTTCTTAAAAAGATGGAGGACAAAGCTACCTCTATACAGACTGTGAAAGACTTCCTCCTGGGTTTAGTAGGAACTGTCCCACTTAACATTGGTCTTTTCCCTCCCAATCTAGATGCAGATAAAGGAAAGCCTAGCGGGAAAGGACTCATAGGGAGTTGCAACAGCTGCAGAGACTCAGGCAATGGACTTAAGAAACTTCCAGGCAAAGGAGTTCTAGGGTCCAGGCTTCTGCCAGAGAGCAAGAATGACCGTCTCCTCCCACTCCACCCACAAGACTAGGAGGAAGGCGGTCCTTGTTCAAACAAAGCTGGGCTCACATCACTTCAGACAAGTGGGTTCTAGACATCATTTCAAATGGGTACAAGCTCACTTTCTAAGAGTCTTTAAAGTACTCAGGCTATCCAGATGTTTCTCCAAATCAAAAAAAAAAAACAGAGGACCTTTCCCAAATCCAAATGTTGTGCTGCCAGGGATCAGTATAACCATTTCCAGAACATCAAAAAAGAAAAAGGGTTCTATTCCTAGCTATTCCTGATTCCCAGAAAAGAAGGCTCTTGGCCCCTTGTCTTAGGTCTCTTCAACCTCAGTTAGTTTCTCCTGGTTCCAAAATTCAAAATCTTGACTACTGCCCATGATAGCTCCATTGGCTTTATGGTTTCTGTGGATCTAAAAGATGCCTACCTGCACATCCCAATTCAAGAATCACACCGAAGCTTTCTTTGCTTCAAAGCAGGTTCCAGTCAATGTCAATTTTCAGCACTGCCCTTTGGCTTGGCTACTGCTCCAAGGGATTTTACCAAGTGCTTAGCCCCTGCACTTGCCTTCTGCAGGAACAGGTGGGTCCAAATATACCCCTACCTTGACAATTGCCTGATACAGGCCACAAATCTATCAAAACTCTGCAAGGATCTGAAGTTTACCCAAAACCTCCTGTTCTCCCTGGGCTTCAAGATAAATCTGCAAAAATCCAACATTGATGTTTCCAACAGAATAGTCTTTCTGTGGGCACTCCTGGACTTCTCACTTCAAAAAGCCTTCCTTCCCCCAGACAAGGTCTCTTTTTTGACCCACTACTTTCAAAGTATCCAGCAGAAACAATTCATCCAGCCAGGAAGTTTCTCTAAGCACGACATGGCATCTTGTCTTCTCATGGTGGTTCTAGGCAGGCTGCCCATGAAGAAACTCCAATGGTTCCTCAAAATGTTTGGTGCCAGCACTCAGTTCCTGACTTCCGAGATACTGCTGATGCCTTTTCTCAATGAGGAGTTTGTGTGGTGGGTACAAGCTTGTGCCCAAAGTCAGGGCCTTCCATTCAGATTCACACCCCAGAGCCAAACTCTCACCACAGATGCCTCAGAGACTGCCTGGGGAGATCACTTTCAACATTTCCAATCCCAAGGAAAGTGGGAGGTTCAGTTCAAGGACAGGCACTTAAACTGGAAAGAGCTTATGGCAGTGCAAAAAGGCCTGATAGCTTTCAAGAAAGAATGGGAACCAGGGGTCCTGTTTATCAAAACAGACAGCACCACAGTTATGTGGTGCATAAACAGGCAGGGGGCACATGTTCTTACTCTCTATGCTGCCTAGCGATGCAAGTTTGGGAAATTGCGCACACTGTGGAGTTGCACATTCTGGCACAATACTTTCCATGGGCTCAAAACACTCTAGCAGATCACCTCAGCAGAAATTTGATGGACCCCCTCGAATGGTATCTGCATTGGTTAATATTTCTCAGCATGGCCCGGAGATGGGGAGTCCCACAGATAAGACCTTTTCACCACCAAGGAAAGTGCGCAACTGGAAATATTCTGTTCCAGGATCAAACAGAAATTAGCGTGGAGAACAGATGCGTTCTCCTTCCTTTGGACTCATCTCTTCATTTATGCATTCCCTTCCATACCACTACTACCTTGAGTGCTTCTAAAGATGAGAAAAGAGGACCCAAGGGCAATACTAACAACCCCAGACTGGCCCAGGTGGCACTGGTATCCTCTGCTTCTTCAACTAACCAACCAGATTCCATGGCTGTTGCCTCTGAGTGAGTCGACCTTCTAACTCAGGACAAAGGAAGGATTGTGTACCCCAGCCTGAAGACACTCAGCCTTTCAGCTTGGATAATTCTAGAGCATCCAGGAACAAACTTGTCCTAAGCAAACAGGTTCTGGACATTAGGAGGCTAGAAGGCCTAGCACTAGGAAGTTGTACTCAGTTAAGTGGAAAAGATTTTCCATCTGGTGCCAGCAGCACCACCACAATCCTGATTCAGCCCAGATTAATGACATTCTAGGTTACCTGGCTAGTCGGGCTGATAAAGGCCTTTCCTACTCCTCCATTAAAATTCATGCATCTGCTAATTTGGCCCGTATACCTGCTCTTCCTCCTGTCTTTTCCCATCCCATTAAGACAATTACTTAGTAAAGTCATCCACTTCAGGCCACAAAAAAAGGCAAGCTGCTCTTCCTTGAGACCTTAATTTTGTTCTGGAAAAACCGACTGCCTCCTTTCGAACTTGCAGCCTATGCCCAGCTGAAGTTTCTAACTTGGAAAACTGCCCTATTGCTGGCTGTGTCACCTCAACCAGGAGCGTTTCTGAACTGCAGGCTTTCATGGCGGTGGAAACTTTCCTCATCTCAGAACTAACCCTTCTTTCATGCTGAAGGTGGTCACTGATGCTTCTGTAAATTGAGCCATTCACCTGCCTACATAGGTTAATAGGTTGGTACTAGGCTATCTGCCCTAGGGCCTATACAAGCCTAACCATAACAGTTCCCTGGCTATTTCTTCCCACACTACTTACTTCCCTGGACCCCTGTCTAGCAGGGTGACTGACATGATCCCTGGGGTGAATTTCCTTTCTCCCATCCAATCATCAAGGTTCCTTTTGAAGAGGGCCAAAGAGGCGCTCTGCTTGGCATGTATGGGCAGTCTATTCCAGAGTCTGGGGAGTCTCTGGGTCAGGAACCTATCCCTCCGGCATGTTTTGTTTATTGTGATGACAAGGTTTAGATCCCTGGAGCGTGTGGCTCTGAGGGATTGGAATTTCTTTAAGTGTAGCATGTCCAACAGCTCTGGGTTTGACATGGCCTTGTATGTTAAGCAGAGATCGCCTCGGAGTAGACGATATGCGACAGAGTATAGCTGGAGTTCTTTAAGGTGGTCAGCATAGGGCATCTGCTTTAGGCCTGTGATTCTTTTAGTGAGGGATTTCTGCGGCCTTTCCAGTTGTTGCAGATGTCTTGAGAGGTACATACCAAATGGGGCGTTGTATTCTATAATGGGTCTAATGAGGGATGAGTACAGTGGGGCAACGACCTTTTTTCTGGATGAAAAGCCCTTAGTGATGAGGTGTGCAACATAGAAGGATTTCCTGACTGTTGTGGCAATGTGGTTTTTGAAGGTGAGACCACCGTCTTTCCCCAATCCCCAGAACTTTTCCTGGATGTGCATAGACAGCTTCACTACTATCTTGACAAAACAAGAGCTTTGAGGAAACCTGACAAGCTTTATGTAACCTTTGCCCTTGGCTCTGAGGGAAAGCCAGCTTCTAAGCAAACTATCTCAAAATGGATCTACCACTGGTACGTCTTTTGTTACAGCTTTCATGGCAAAAATTCTCCTGATGCTGTCAGGCCGCACTCCACTAAGGCTACTGCAACCTCTACTGCCTTCTTGAAAGGGGTCCACACTAAGGACTTCCTGGAAGTTGCCACCTGGTCATCTGTGCATTCATTCATCAAACACTACTGCTTGGCAATCTTTTTCTAGGTCCAGAGCAGGATTTGCCACTGACATCCTGCAGGGCATCCTGCACTCTCTCCTAATCTCCGTCCTCCCTCTTTCCAGCTTTGTGAATCTTCCCACAAGTCAGGACTGCAACAATGAAACACAAAACATAGTACAGTTGTGTACACTTAGCATAAATGTAGAATTCAAGTATATTCACTGTTGCTGACTTCTTTCCCTTCCTCCTTTGCCTGTTAGGTATTTACTTGTACCCACTTTTCCCCCTGAATTGACTCTTCCCCCTTTTGAACCAACAGTGCTGCCATTGGGTCGAAATACATGTAGAAAACACAATTACTAGTGTCCTTTTTAAAGCTATAAGCTTCTGATTTGCAGACATTGTGTGGCAGTCCTCTGGAAACACTTATGGAGACCTTCAAACTACCTATCGCACCTTCAAGGAAAGCTTTATCACCCCAAAAGAAGCACAGAAATGAATGCCTCCACAAGGCATTAGGGAGAGAGGGGTGACCCTCAAAATGGATGTCAGATTACTGGTGATGTTTCCTAACTCTGACATTGGCATCTATTACATCTGCCAGCCTTTGCATTTCCTCTTTGGAAGCAACACAATAGCAGCAGCTAGCTTGTCTTCTCAGACTGTGTAGCAGGCATCTGCTGTGCTAAAGTTAAATTTAACATTTGCCAAGTGTCAAACTTCTGTCTGAAAGTGGTGGGGCAGTCCGGTAAGAAAGACTTGCTAAACAGAGGACAGACTCATGCATCATACTAGTTTATCCAAAAAGGCTTATGGAGCAGGGTTTGCTATCCATTATAGGTCTCTTTATCTGGAGGCACACACATCTGAACAGTGTATGCCAACTGCCTCTTGAGTTTCTTATGCTATGGTGTCCCATTTGGAATAGCTATGCAGAATTTCACCAGACTTCTAAATCCATTGTTTACTGAATGGCAAGGTTCCCAGCAGCCCTGTTTCAGTCTTTCACTTTGTACACTATCCCAGTAAAAGAAAAATTAGTTCTCCCATTGCCAATGATTCAAATTCCTCCTTGGAGAAGTAACATGATTTGACCTTAACCTCTCAGATGTCCTCCCTGCTTTTTTATGGTACTGATAGTGAAGGGACCATTTCATCAGGCTCTTCAAGTGAAAGCACTATTATATAGGAATCATAAGAGATGTTTATTTGTTTATATTTATTTAACAAATTAGAATGCTGATCAAATGACCAATTACAGGCTCAGTCCAGGTTAGATCATAATGTAACAAAACCAATGGTTTTCATTTACAAGTAAGCTTAGATCATCTGACATGCGCATACGTAGAAAAGCTAGCAAACCATACGTGTGTGTGTGTGTGTGTGTGTGTGTGTGTGTATATATATATATATATATATATATATATAAACGAAGAAAAAAATATGTAACTTTGTTAGGCTTAGAATTGCAAGACATGGCAGTTGAGGCATTCAGCGACAGTTTTCTGGTGGCTTCTTTAGAGTGATCTATATTGAATCATTAGTGTCAAGAATACATCAAGATTTGACTAATCCAGTAAACCAAGAAAACTGTGTCATTGTAACCCCCACACCCCTTCAACTTTATGCATACTAATTCCAGGATTGCATTTCATTGGGAAAGCTACTAACTCCCCTTGCCCACTATAAAGACATCTCACTAAATGCAAACTATGGCAAAACAAACACCGGTACTATCACCAAACCCACACTAACCCTACTTGTTAAATAAATGTGCATATGCACACAACACTGACAAGTACAATACCTGCAACTCAACATACTACACGTAGCATCACATAAACAACATTCCACTCGTTTCCCCTCCTACTCTACCTACATGGACACAAACAGTATCTCATATACACACTGCACGGCCTATTTAATAGAAATGTGAAACACACCAGTATACAAGTTTGAACTCTGCTTTGAACAAACTCGTTTCATCACAAGCGTTCTATCCAATCTCTCGAGCATTAGCATTTCTTCTAACTGTAAGTTAGTTTTTCTTCCTTATTCTATCTCTAAATTTTAGCCTTTATTTATATCTGTACTACCCAGTTTCTTTGTATATCTTTAGTGTGTTGTTCTATCTCCCTTACCGGTAGGTAGTCTCAGGTGCCATTGTACTTACCTTTGGGTAACCTTTTTATGCCATCATTAGTAGTTCCCTTTTTCCTTTCCTTTCTCTGATATATTTAAAAAAAAATCCTTTTTTCTTACACTGCGTGTGTGTGTGTGCGTGCACCTGTGTGTAAGGTGGCCTTAGTTTTACATAATGGCCGACAAATCTTCCAAAGGTACCTCTGGCTTCAAGAGGTGCCAAAAGTGTGAAAGAAAAATGCCTAATTCAGATGGACACGCACTGTGTGTGTATTGTCTTGGTGCTGTGCATCTACGGGAAGACGGTGCGATCTATCATGGGTTCAGGTCCAGAACCCTGATAGAGTGCAAAAACAAACTGATATTGAAAGGTGACCTTAAATCCAATTTTGAAGAAGCATTGTATGGTCCGAAGACATAAGCCAGTTCCTCCTCTTCATTATCATCTTCAAAATCTAAAAAGCAGAGTCACTCTGTTCAGACAACTCCCTCGGAACCTCCTTCTGAAATGGCCAAATCTCCCATGGTGCCGACACCCTCCTCGACACCAGTGAGTCAAGATTCTCATCTCTTGGTGCTGTTGGCACTGACCTCTTCAGTACCAACATTGGTGCAGACAACTCTCCCTTCGGTAGCAACTTATCATTTGGTACCAAAGGGCCCTCAGGTAATAGTTTTACCCCGTACAACCTACATCCCCTGGATAGATCCATTTGCAGACCATCCTCCCAGTCCTTTTTTGGAGACCGCCACCAAGGTTTCTGTTGACCTCCTGTATTCAGTCCACCAAGCGTTTATCAAAGTCAGATATTATGAGACTGGTGGACCAGCTCCTGACGGCAAGGGGATTACCTCCATCCATATTTTGTAGCCTTGGCTCTGGAACCTTGCCTTCTAGCCCCATGAATATTCCTCCAACTCCAGCTGAGATTTCAGAGCCCCTGGTACCGACCTTTCTGGCTTCGACTGTCTTGGTGCCAGCCAGAGCTCTCTCTCACACTGATAGTTACCCTGAGTTCTACGGGTTCCTCGGAAATGGAGACCTCCCGGGTTCCCATCCCTTTATGTGGGGAGCCTGCATTCCAGGCTATGGAGAGGGCCTTGTCCATTGCGGGCAAACAGTCTGTGCTTTCCCTGTTGGACCAAACATCATGTCCATCCCCTCGACCAAAGCTTCCCCCAGTCTCTTCCTTGGGACAGAGGGCACACAAGCCTCTGGACCAAACCTCTCAGGTTATGTCATCTTCAGAAACCTCTCTAGGGCATCCTGCTGAAGAGGTACCTTCAAAGAAAAAGTGCAAGGGTGAAGCACTTGGACTCCCCTGAAGAATCTTTCACAGAAGATGCTGATTTTAATGAAAGGGAAGGTTCCTGTAAGTCACCCTGTGAAGATGTTTCCTTCGGGGACATCCTAGAAATATAAAAGAGGGGTGGCTGGATTAACATTCAACCTTCTTCAGCGGAATCTGTATACCTAGAGGCTTTTCATGCCCAGCTCTCTACCTCTTGGATTTCTCTCCCCGCTGACTGTCTTAAGTTGATTGCTCAGTAGGCTTGGAAGATACCTGACTCTATCGAGCCAATTCCCAAGAGGCCTGATTGCATTCTCTCTGCCCCTAAAGATGAGCAATGTTGGGCCAAACGTTTTCTCATAGACGCCATGGTGGTTGTGGCAGTCACTAAAAAAGAGCTTGCTGATGAAATTACTACTAGCCATCCTCCTAGCAAAGAGTTTAGGATGATGGATAGATTTGGGAAGCATGTATATGCTTCATCGACCATTGACCTTCGCCCTCAGGTCCTTGAACTATATGGCACATTTTACCATGTTTCAAAGAAACCTGATTAAAGAGCTTTCTGATATTCTTGCAGGAGCAGTACCAGAAGGAGTTCGAGATAAAGTTGCTTCTCAGTTCGCCACCCTAGAATCAATCTCCAACTCATCCATCAGGCTAATTGTTTATGCTGCCGAAGGGACAAGAGCAGCAGGTTCAGGCATTGCCATCAGGAGACATGCCTGGATGCACTTATGTGATTTCACGGAGCCATTTAAGTTTTCTTTCATCAACGCTCTATTTGACGGATCATCCCTGTTTGGCTCCAAAGTTAGAGACCCTAGCCAGATGTGAGAAAGATGGGAAAATGCTTTCTGCTCTGGACATATGCTTTTCCATTCCTCAGCGGCCTTATTCTAGGAACCAGAGAAGTGGTAGGCTGTGGTTCAAAAAGACCCACGGACCTTTCCAGGAGTCCTGTGGCAATGACATTCCCTGGGGCAGAGAGGGAGTAGTAATGGAAGATGCCATTCAAGAGGCAAAAATGGCCCACAGAATCAGGGATCCAGAGACATTTTCTCTGGTAACTCCTATCAGTGCT
Organism: Protopterus annectens; assembly: GCF_019279795.1. NCBI lineage: Eukaryota > Metazoa > Chordata > Ceratodontiformes > Protopteridae > Protopterus > Protopterus annectens. Next base: position 132,243,156 of record NC_056739.1, read on the forward strand.
CCTGAAAGGTGTACCAATTGCCTTCCTCTGGAGGCAGTCTGGGGGATGATTAATCCCCTGCACTAATCTGCCTGGCTAGAACTAATGACGGACAAATGGGTGCAGAGGATCATTACCAGAAGTTACAACATCCCGCTTTTAGAAGAACCAAAAAGACCAATAAAAATCCTGGACGTTCCACCCAGTCACAGAGAGTCAGCAGTCTTAGAAATTTAAAAACTGCTCACCAGAAAGTCATCCAGGCAGTCCCTCCAGACCAGAGCTGATCTGGAATTTACTCAAGATTCTTTTTAGTGCCAAAGAAAACGGGACTGGAGACTGATTTTTGGGCCTCAAGTCATTTGAACAAATCAATTCAACAAACCAAATTCCAGATGGTTTCAGTTCAGTCTATACTTCTGTTCTTGGGAAAAGACGATTGGATGCGCTCGATAGATCTTAAGGATGTGTATTACCGTATAAAAATGGACAAATGTCCAGAAGATTAATGCACTTCCGGCTAGGCGCCAGTCACTATTAGTTCAGGGCACTGCTCTTTGGTCTCACCACAGCCCCAGGGTATTCACCAAATGCATGACAGTGGTAGCAGCCCATGTCAGGCTGCTAGGATTCTGAGTGTTGCCATAACTAGACGACTGGCTCCTTGCCGCTCCCACCAGGTGTCGACTCCTAAAGGCATGTGATTACACTCTTCTCCTTTGTTCCAGCTTAGGAGTCACTATAAACTATGAAAAATCCCATCTAGAAGCATCACAACACCTAGAGTTCATTGTAGATGTGCTCGACACGGTCACTGGCTTTGCATCACTTCCTCTAGAAAGACTCCAAAGGATCAAATCACAAGTGAGCCAAATCATTCAAAGGAAGAAAGTAGCAGCAAGACTCTCTCTACAGGCTCTAGGATCAAATGGTAGCCTCTAGGACTCGAGTTCCCCTGACGATATATCACATGCTAATTCTTCATTAGTTTCTGGCCAACCAACCAAGGTTTCATCTGATTGTGATCAACAATCATTGCAAGGAAGACTTAAGTTGGTGGCTTCACTCCAGTGAAATATTATCAGGCCATCCCTTTGTCCATCCTCAACCCCAAGCCATAATGAACTCAGACACTTGCCAGATGGGGGAGGGGTGGCATTATCTGGGAAAGACGGTCCAAGGCACTTGGTCCCAGTTTAAGGCCAACTTGCTTATAAACGTCCTAGAGATGAGGGCTGTGTTCTTAGCATTGCAGGCATTTCAAGATACCCTCCCCTTGAGAACAATTGCAGTACAGACAGACAATATGTCAGTAGTCTGGTACATCAACAAACAAGGGGGAACCAGGTCTTACGCTCTGTGTCGAGAAGCAGTCAGAGTTTGGCAATGGGGGATTTCCTCCGACAGCTTTCTGATAGCAACGCACATTCTGAGGAGTTTCAACGTGGTCATGGACAAATTTAGCAGAACCTCATGACTGGTCTCTAAATCCAGTGGTGAGAGACAAGATTTTCCATCACCGGAGCCAACCTTGCCGCAACCTGATGTTCTTCGTGTTTCACTGTTGCAGTCATTACATTCGGGTAATCTGCTGGCAGGTTGCCCTCAGTTGGCCTGCATAACAAAGTCTTGGGTCCTGCGTTGGTTGCCGTCTCTTCTTCCATGATGTCAGGTAGTCAGGGGTATAAAACATGCAGCCGATGCCATTTTAATCAGTTTTTCTTGCCCCAGATGTCAGTTGCCTCCCAAATGATGAGCAAAAAAAAAAAAAAAAAAAAATATATATATATATATATATATATATATATATATATATATATATATATATATATATATATATATATATATGTATATATATATATATATATATATATATATATATACATGTAATTTGGAACACAAAAAATATACCTCCAACTAAAAGCAAATACACTAAAAAAGGCTTTTGAGCATAGTAAAGGAAAGAAGAGGTATAATAAAAGAGAAATAGGGGGCTGGCGGGTGGGTAACCAGGACTGCAACAGTGAATACACTCGAACATCTACATTTATGGTAAGTGTACACAACTGTACTATGTTCTTCGTGTTTCACTGTTGCAATCATTACATTTGCATAGAATCCCAAAGCTATGGTTGGGAGGATGGAATTATACAGCATTAGGAGCAGCTATAAGGCCCTGCAGGACAGCAGTGGCAAAGCCTGCTCTGGATTTAGAAAATAGAGGTACATAGTAATGTTTGGTGAATGTATGAACTGAGCTCCAAGTAGCAGCTTCTAAAATGTCTCTGGTAGGAACCCCTCTGAGAAAAGCTACAGAAGTAGATACAGTCCTGGTGGAATGGGATCTGATCCCCTTGGGGACAGGTTTACAATGGTGCATGTAGCAGAAACGAATACAATGGCTTATCCATTTTGAAATAGTCTGCTTTGAAATAGTCTTTCCCTCTGCCCCTGCAGCAAATGCCACTAGTAGTTGCTCAGATTTTCTTAGAGGTTTTGTCTTGTTTAAATACAATCTTAGTTGTGTCGGTGTACATCCAATGAATGCAGAATCTGCTCCCCCTTGTTCTGTGGATTTGGGAAAAAAGTTGGCAGATGAATGGTCTGATTAAGAGCCACACTGGATACCACCTTAGGTATAAAGGATGGATTGGTCCTGAGGACCACCCTGTCCGGATAAAAGATAATGAAAGGCTCGACTGCCATGAGAGCCTCTAGTTCGGAAATCCTTCTAGCTGAAGTGACTGCTAAAAGAAAAGCTGTCTTCCAAGAGAGAACTTTTATGTCTGCAGTAGCAGCTGGTTCAAAAGGAGGTAGGGTGAGTTTTTCCAGCACAAAATTGAGGTCCCATGCAGGAGTTGGTGCTCTCCTGGGAGGTCTCAAATTTTGGCCCCTCTGAGGTACTGCTTTAGCAGGGGATGAGAAAAGAGAGGTGGCTCTGTGTTGTAATGAGCCGAAATGGCCGAGGCATGGATTTTTATAGAAGAAAAAGATAGGTACTTGTGAAGCATCTCAGTTAAATTTTGCAGAATCTGAGGAATATTGGACATTGCTGTGTTTATTCCTTGTGCTTGGTTCCAGGTACAGAATCTTTTCCATTTATCAGCATAAGATTTTCTAGTACTAGGCCTTCTAGCCTCCAAAATGACATCCATCACAGGTTTACTGAGAAATGTGACTGGTGAAATTAGTTGATTAGCCATGTTGCAAGATTCAGAGTTTGGATCTGAGTGTGCAGAATTTGATAGTTCTGCTGAGATAGTAGGTAAGGTGTCTGAGGCAGGTACCATGGAGGAAGGTGTGACATATTGCGTAGAAGTGGATACCAGTGTTGGCAAGGCCAGTCTGGAGCAATCAGAATCATTTTCAGTTTTTCCTGTCGTGACTTTTAGTAAAACCTTGGAGAGCAGAGGCAGAGGGGGAAAGGGATAGACTGATAGGTTTTTCCAAGCTTTTTTGTGATGAGTTCTTGTGCAGAATTTGTCCAATTGATAGTTTGGGGAGAGGCAAAAAGATCTATGTCTGGGCTCCCCCATCTTCATGTCAACATGCTAAAAATTTGTGGATCCACTTTCCATTCGTGTGGGTCCATAAGATTTCTGCTTAGTTCGTCTGCCAGAGTATTTTGCTTTCCTGGCAGGAATTGAGCTTGTAGATGTATTTGGTAAGTCAAGGCTGTGTTCCATAAAGCCATGGCTAGTCTGCAAAGGGGGTAGGAGTGGGTAGCCCCCTGCTTGTTTATGTACCACATAACTGTGGTGTCGTCCATCTTTATCAGTAGTTGTGCTGGATGAAGAAAGTCCTTGAAAGCTGTCAGAGCATTCTGTACAGCTAGCATTTCTTTCTGGTTGATATGTAGGTGCATTTGATTTGGGCTCCATTCGCCCTGAATGCATCTCCCTGCCAGATGGGCCCCTCAAGCATAACCTGATGCGTATATAGTCAGGGTTTGGGTGGCAGGGGGTGGAATGAATGACTGTCCCTTGTTTTGGTGACAGGCCTCTGCCCACCATAGGAACTCCTGTTGCAAGCAAGGAATGATAGGAATCATTGTTTCTAGGCTGTGGCAATGTTGACTCCGTAAGCTTTTTAGGTACCATTGAAGTTTCCTCATATGCAGTCTTGCATATGGAATTAGTAGAATGCAGGAAGCCATGAACCCAAAGGCCTGCAGTATTTGGCTTGCAGATAGCTGGGTTTTTGTGGCCACTTGTTTGAAGTATGTCATCAACTGAATTTGTTTGTCTGGCCTGAGGTAAGCCATCTGGGCAGTTGTATTCAAGCTTGCACCCAGGAATGTAATTATTTGAGAGGGTACCAGTTGTGATTTCTTTTCATTTATGGTGTACCCTAGGCATGTTAAAAGCCTTTTCACAAACGACAGATGTTGTAGAAGAGTGTCCTTGTTTTCTGCCTGAATTAGACAATCGTCCAGATAAGGATAAATTTGAATGTTTCTTTGTCTGCAAAATGCAATTACTGGTGCCAGGCACTTTGTGATGACCCTGGGCACAGTAGATTGTGATTTATTTTCGTTTATGGTGTACCCTAGGCATGTTAGAAGCCTTTTCACAAACGACAGATGTGAGCGTCCTTGTTTTCTGCCTGAATTAGACAATCGTTCAGATAAGGATAAATTTGAATGTTTCTTTGTCTGCAAAATGCAATTAATGATGATAGGCACTTTGTGGTGACCCTGGGCACAGTAGATAAGCCAAAGGGCAGTGCAGAGAACTGGTAATGCAAATAGCCTGCTTTGAAGAGGAGGTATCTTCTGCAAGATTCCCTGATTGGGATATGCAGGTAAGCCTCTTATGTCTAGAGTTACCAACCAGGCATCCTTGCCCAGCATAGGCAGTAACTGTTGTAGAGTCAGCATCTTGAATTTTGGAATGTCCAGGAAAGTATTTAGAATGGATAAGTCCAGAATTGGACGCCATGATTTGTCTTTTCTGGGTACCAGGAAAAGTCTTGAATAAAAACCTTGTCCTTTTTCCTTTTCTGGTACTGGTTGAATAGCCCCCATATCCATGAAGGACAGAACTTGTTTCTGGGCCTCTGCCCACTGATTTGGAGGCAGATATGGCCATCCGTTTGCAATTGGCAACATGTGGAAATGAAATCTGTATCCCTGGGTTACTATATTTAAGACCCACTTGTCCTGGGTAATTAGATGCCAATTTTGTGCATGAAGTGCTATTTTCCCCCCAAAGGGGCTGCCAAAAGATAAGTGCTTGGAAATGGCAGAGGAAAGTAATTGAGACTGTTTACCATAGGAGGGGGGGGGGCCTTGCTACTTCCAGATTTGGAGGTGGAGGCACCCCATTGTTTTGTTCTGTAAGTTCCTTGTGACTGAAAGCTGGAGCCTTTGGAGTGTCTGGGTTTGACCTGAGTGGCTCTGTTGGGTACTGGAAAAGACCAATTCTTAGTAGGCCAGTGCCTACTGAACCTGGGTGGCTGCACTTGTAAGAAATCTTTTACAGTTTGCATAGATTTAGCTTTGTCTTCCATCTTTTTCAAAACTTCTTCTGCCTTATTACCAAATAGACTGTCCTGTTGTAAAGGAGGATCCAACAATTTTGCTTTAACATGATCAGGCAGATTTTGCTCCTTGAGCCAAGCATGCCTTCTTATCACAGATTCAGTTATGGCGGCCCTGCAAGAGGCCTCCAAGGAATCAAAACCACATTGCAAAGTATGCTTTCCAACTTGTTCAGCTGAATGCAATAAATCCTGTAACTATTTTCCACACAGTCAGAAATCAACATCATTTTCTGTTTCAGTAAGCCCATGACGTGCTGCTGATATTTAAGCATATGAAATTGACAGTTTAAAGCCCTGATAGCCAGGGTTGCAGACGTGTAAACCTTCCTACCCCATCTATCCAGCGCCCTGGACTCTCTATCAGAAGGGGTAGGGTTTTTAGCAGTAGAAGCCTTAACACCCTTGGGACCCTGAGAAATTGTGTCAGGATCAGCAGTAGGGTTTTTAAAAAGAAACTTGTGGGAGTCAGGAACCCTGTAATACCGGTCTGGCTTACTAGGAGCTGGAGGCAGGGAATTAGGAGCCATGCTGGATTCTGAGAAAACATCATCAACAATGTCTAAAACAGGAGGTATAGCCAAAGGCCTATGCTGAGGAAGAAGAAGGAAATCCCTAAGCCTCTTTTTGGATTCTGAAAAATCCTGACTCTCCCAATGAAAATGTTCCCTTAAGGTATGCAAAGTTTCTCCAAAAGAAAAATCCTCAGGATGAGAAGCAGAAGGGATGGATTCTTCTGCATCAAAGTCCTCATAAGGGGAGTAGAAAATTCCTGATCAGAAGAAATGGAAACCTCATCTGAAGATTCATAATCAGTGCCTTGCCTAGGCCTCTTAGCAGGAAGGGGTTGGGAATCCCTGATCAAGGTAATTAAATCCTCAGCCATTTTGATCATTTGCTTTTTAGGCATAGGGGCCTGAACACGTGGCCCATGCATTGGTTTTTAGACATAGAAGTTGGTTTTGGCTTTGTTTTTGATGATGGCGTTGGTTTAATATACAAATCTTTAGGCCTGAAAATGCCCTCAGAAGCCGGTGCCTGCTCAGTGGCTCCAGACCCATCTAAAGGAGAGACATCAGCGGGTTCAATACTTGAAGTGTCTCGCAGCATACCGGACTCCGAATGGGTCTCGGTAGAGGCCTGCGAATCAAAAGTAGTGGGCATCAGGTGCTGTGAAAACGCCTCACTGAGTGCTGGCGAACCGGAGACTGACTTAGGAGAAGTTTCGTCATCAGTTTTGGACCTCGATGGTCTGTCTCTGTCTTTTTCTTTGCGTTTTTTGTGAATTGCAGTAGTTGGATTGCTAACCGACAACATTTCTGGATAGTTAAATCTTGAGCCAAAATATTTAGAAGCAAAACAAACTGGATCAGATCTCTAGGGGACATGCATTATTTGGCTCGATGGTGCTCAGGAATATTCTTCCTTGAGACCTCCCAAGATTCAGGTAGCTAGGGACTTTGTCCCACAGTCAAGGATTATGTGAAGATTGACAACATCAGATAAAGAAGTTATGTCTTACCATAACGTTCCATCTGTGTTGACCATCTTCACTAATCCTTCACATTCCCTCTCTCCTTCCCCCTGCCTTTAGAACTCCTAGTGAATCTAATATTCCCAAAGACTGACTTCATAACAGGGATACAGATATGGTCTCTTATCTATTATTTCTTGTCTGTCACTATAGTCTGCAAGCTGTTATTTGAGGTAATTTGGTGAGGAGTGTTGTGGGTAGAGCTTAGCTCGAGAGTTTTTGGAAGGTGCGAGCTGAAATAATGGCAGTCTGTGTTCTGAGGCTTGGAACCAAGCCCACACTCAAGGATTTAGTGAAGATCGACAGCACAGATGGAACGTTAACGTCTTTTTAATTATGCTTTATCTGTATGTAGTACATTCAGTGTTGGATTACAAGGAAGTAAAATCACATTTCAGAAAGAAAAAAAATTGACATTTGGATGAAGTTCTCCTTTTAAGCAGCTACACGCGCACCTTACTTTTTTGCTGCCTACTGAAGACCAATGGCAGACGCTGCTGATATCTTCCTGGATGCCATTAAGAGGCAAGTTGCTGCCAAGTATTAACACTCTCCACCTTTCATCTCCAAAAGGTGGAGCACTACTTGTTACAATGGAAAAAATGTGTAAAATGAGGATAACGTGCCAAAAACATCTGGGAAGCTCATGGCATGATTAAAATGTGCTACTTTATACTTTAAAAAGTTATTTTCATGAGCTAATATGCTTGAGGATTATTTACTCTAGATATTAGTTTAAAAAAATTCTTAATGAAAATGTGGCAGACTCTTTCAGTATGGAACAGTAAGGAACATAGACTTTTTAAGGCTGAAAATGGGGATTGCTCCTCACAATGAGGGTACAGTAGAGATGTATGACTCTACATACCAACAATGAACATAGAATCCCAAATATGTTTAGTTGAAAGAATAAATGTCAGTCACATATGCCTTCAAAGTCAATTTTTTCCAGACCCAGTTATTAAAGTTTCAAGATGAAATCCTGAAGTGGGGAGGAGCACTGAGTTGCAAAAATAATTGATTAGTCCATCAAGATACACATCTATAGGCTCATCCTCATGGCCTAGAAAGTAGATAAGCACATTATAAAGTGTGGCTGCAATGCAGTGAACTCAGCTTCCAGGGTGGTGTTGGCAGGACCCTTGATCAAAAGACATGGTGGTGGAAGTTCCAACCATTGCCAGAAGCTGTCCAACTCAGAGTATCTTAAAAAGAGAAAGAGAAGACAGTGGGAATGTTTAAGTAACGTTTCTGTTTAACAGGATTTAACTAAAATTGTCCTTTGAGGCAGTGGGGCTTTTACTGATGCCAAACCAGAGACCATCAGGTTACGAGCAAAACGGCATACTGAAACTTTGCTTCCTTTCATTTTTATTGGTGACCATGCTTAATGCAGCACATTGTGGAGGAACATTTTATTGTTACTTGAAAAAGTACTGAGTTAGGTTTTACAAACTAGTAACTGTAGATGTCCTTCTGTTCCCATGTTGCAGTATTCAAAACCTTTGGGTTATTCTCTGCTATCGACCTGAACGTCCGGCCAGTATACAAAAGCTTCTAGTTACTGCAAGGTACATGGGATGGTGGACCATAGGGTGCGTGGGCCATAAAAGTGACATCTGCACATATCTTTCATTAGAACTTCTGTGCCGCCAGTCGAACATCAGTTCTTCCTGCCATCTCTGCCATCAGATCTTCGAATTAAGATAAGTACCCCGTTGGGGCCATTTTTTTCTATTTTCCTTTTGTTCACTGCATGCCTGTTTAAGTTCATGACATCCAGGAAAGGAAAGTGTAGGTGTGGGCATCAGATCCCCCATAAGGACATCCACAACCTCTGCCTTTATTGCCTAGGGCCTAACTACGACCACAAAAGCTGTGGGATTTGTCAGGTCTTCATTCCTCAGACCCTGCACAGCTGTCTGCACACCCTAAACATCTATTTAGAAAACCAGCATTTCAAATGTCTGGCGTTAGCGATGGAATGTCTGTGTGGTCAAAACATAGAGCCACCTAAAAAGGACAAAGCTTCCAGGCGCAAACCTACTGCTGCACCTCCTCCACCTGACATTCCTCCTGTGGCCGACGTTTGCCTGGAGAAACATACAGATACAGCCAAGTCAGATATAGCAGGTACCATTATGGAGGCTGCCGCAGAACCTAGGGCTGAAAGACCTTCCGTGGAGGTTTTGCAGACGTTGGCCACTAAGGGGAAACCTTAGCTCATAACGGACATCCAGCCTGCTCCTTCCACTGCTGTAGAACAGCCTAATCTTAGGCCTTTCTTAGGCCCTACACCCTCCAGGCCAAAGAAAGCAGAAAACAAAGCATGTCTCTTCCCCTTCAGAGAGCCTGCCTGATTGGCAAGTTTTCTCCCAGAGATTATTTAATGCTTTCATGGCTCTTAGTCCTTCTATGCCCACTTCCCCTCCAGCTGCCTCTCCAGTTATGAGTCCTAGGCCTCAGACTGAAGAGACTCTTCCTTTGGAAGCTGAAGATTCTTCAGATTCCTCCTCAGAGGACGCCCTTTCTTATGCCTCTCAGATGCATTCTCCTCTTAGGTATGCCTCCCCCAAGGAGTACTCTGCTGAGGCTGACTCCCCAGGAGAGGACTTCACTTTTGGTGAAACTGTCTCCCAAAATGAGAGAGTTTTTTAAATGGGACTCCACTAATATGGCAGAAGTTCAGAAGAGAGATTACAAACTCTTACAGATGGACACTCTTTCACCTTCTGCCATCCCCCCGATCTTGCCTGCCTTCTTGGATGCCTTCAGTGCAGACATTTGTGCTTCCCACAAACGAGGACAGTAAGACTATGAAAAGCATTGGCAAAAGTACACACCTCTGCCCCTTTGGCCTTTAGGTCAGTTAACTACCAGACACACATGTCTAAATATGCCCTGGCCCTTTAGCCTTAGGTTTCCAAATTTTTGCCTGATCTTCCAGACTCCCCTTTTAAGGCTCAAATATGTACTCTCAAATCCTTGTCTTCTCAAGTGACAAGGCATTCGATCAGATGCAGCTGTGGTGCCGCAGAAGCCTTGGCCAAATCTGCAGCTTATGCCTCAGTCCTTGGAAGGTATTCATGGCTGAGACGCCAACCCTTACCTGATGATATAAGAGCTAAACTTCAGAATGCACCCATAGACAACACTGCCCTTTTTGGGACTAAAGTGGCAGAGCTCTTCAAAACCCTTCAGCAAAAGGAGAAGGAACTACAAGACATAAAACATTTGTTTGTGTCCCCTATCCCTAAATTTCATAGAAATTATCCCACCAAGATATGGTTCTTTAGAAAACATTCTGCCCCTACACCTCAGTCTAGGAGAAAAAAGAGCACTAGGAAGCAGCAGCCATCTTCCAGGCCTGCTCATACCCCAGCTCAAAAACCTCAGTTTCAGGACAAGTCAGGTAGTCTGTGACTGCCCGCCTTCCCCTTCACCACCTCCAGATTCCATTCTCCTGTCCCTAAGACTCTCTCACTGCCTTCCTGTCTGCCAAAGCATTACCTCAGACAAGTGGGTCTTGTCCATTATAGAAAAGGGCTATTTCATGACCTGGATCATTCCTCCCTCTCAGAGGCATCCCACAGCCACCTAACAGCCAACTACCCCTTTTCCAGACCATCCTAGACAGCTTCCTTTCTCAAGGTACTATTAAGCCTGTCCCTCTGTCAGAAAAGGGAAAGGGCTTTTATTCTAGACTTTTCCTATTCTCAAGGAAAGATGGCTGTTGGAGGCCTATCTTGGATCTCTCCCACCTCAACCTTTTCTGACAAATACTCACTTTTCGCATGTTTACTGTCCAAGCTCTCTTCCCCCTACTAATGTCTTGCGTGTTTCTGGCCATTTTGGACATCAAAGATGCATATCCCTATAAGGCCCAACTATAGGAAATAAAGATTTAAGATTTTCTGTCGGTTCCTCGCATTTTCAGTTCTCTGCCTTGCCCTTTGGACTATCCACTGCTGCAGAGGTGTTTACCAAGTGCCTGACTTGAGTGATGGCCTTTTGCAAGGTCCAAGGGATTCAAATTTTTCCTTAACCTGGATGACCTCCTGGTCCAGGCAGACTGCTCCACTTCCCTACACATCCAACTCCAAAAAGTCATCTCTGTCTTGCAGTCACTCGGATTCACATCAGTTACCCCAAGTCCAAACTGTGCCCCTGCTAAGACCAAGGTTTCCTAGGGTGCAGAATAAGGACAGATGTGATGAGGGCATTTCTTCCACCTCAAAAGGTGGAAAGCCTGAAACTGTACCTGCATTCTGTCCTAGATGCCACCGCTATAACAGCAAGACAATTTCTCAGACTCCTGGGTCATATCACTGTACCCATGTTGCCATTGGCAAGACTCCACATGTGAAATGTTCATTGGCACCTGAGGTCCACATGGACCTAGCACACCCACCCCTTGGGCCACAACCTTCCCTTCCTTCCATGCCTAAGGAGGGAGATCCTTTGGTGGTTGAACCAAGTCTCCCTCAACTCAGGACTTCCTTTACAAATCTTTCCCCCCGTGCAGGAGATGTACACAGATGCTTCAGACCTGGGATGGGGAGCAGCTTTGTGGGCAGTAAAGGTGCAAGGTAGCTGGACAGCCCCTTTCAAGAGGGAGCACATCAACATCAGGGAAATTAAAGCGATCATATTTGCTCTGAGGGCCTTCCAACACATCTTGAAGCAAGGCCCCCTGAAGTTATTCATAGACAACACTACAGTTCTCTGGTATGTGAACAAACAAGGGGGAACAAAGTCTTACTTGCTATGCAGACTTGCACTCCAGGCTTGGGAATTGGCAGCCCAACATGGAGTCACCCTGCAGGCAGTCTACATCCCTTCAACTCAGAACAATCAGGCAGACACCTTGAGCAGGTCCACTTCATAATCCCATGAATGGATGCTACACAGAGATGTGTTCCTGGACATAGTCCACAAGTGGGTTACACCACAATTAGATCTGTTTGCCTCCCCTCTGAAAATACAACTTCCACTCTTTTGTGCCAGGGTGACCAGGCCCTTGTGAGGGCAACGGGCACCTTCTGTATGTCATGGAAGTGGATGTTTCTCTATGCATTTCCCCCTTCCAACTCCTACAAAAAGTCCTTTTGAAAATTCACCAGGACAAACCAAAAATCTTGTTGGTGACTCACTTTTGGCCAAGATAGCATTGGTTCCCCTTCCTTCTGCATTTAGCCAGGAGCATCCATCACAGGTTACCTCACAGAGTGGAGCTTCTCACACAGGACAAGGGATCCCTAATCCATCCCCAGCTCTCTGCACCTAACCCTGTGTGTGATAGAATTCTGATCACTTTTAGACACCTCTACACTGTGGATGTGCTTTTAAAGTCCTGCAGGAGGCCAGGAAACCCAGTACTTGGAGATCTTGTATGTCTAAATGGAAAAGATTCTCCAGCTGATGCCTACAAAGACAGCTATTCATATTTCAAGGTGAGGTCCAGTTAGTGGTGTCATATCTGTGTGAATTGTTGCAAGCACAGTTGGCATATTCTTTGGTTGAGGCCCACCTAGCTGCTATTTTGGGCTTGTCTGCCTCTTGACCCTCCTTTTGCCTCAAGACTCCCAGTTAAGTTATTCCTTAAGGGAGTACTGCACCTTAGGCCATCAGGAGGCCAGTTCTGTCTCCATGAGATCTGAGTTAAGTCTTAGAGAGGCTCACAGTGGCCCCTTTTGAATCGGCATCAAAAGCCTCACTGAAATATTGCATTTGGAAAACTGTGCTTATGGTGCCCCTGACATCAGCCAGAAGAGTGTGAGAGCTTCAGGCCCTCATGGCGACCCCTGTTTTTATATTCCTCCACAAGGCCAAAGTGACCTTTAGGACCAATCCCACCTTCATGCCTAAGGTGGTCAATGAGCTGTCTCTAAACCAATGTATTCACCATCCTACCTTTTTTCCACATCCACAGAATGACAGTGAGAGAGTCCTCCACTACCTTGATGTCCACAGACAGCTGAGATTCTACCTGGACAAGACCAAGTCCATTAGGAGATCAGAGCATCTCTTTGTTTCCTTTCACCCAAGAGCTGTGGGTAGAGTAGTGACGAAACAGACCATTTCTGCCTGGATTTCCAGGGCTATCTCATTTTGTTACACCTATCATGGCAAACATCTTTCCTCAAAAATTAAAGCCCATTCTATTAGAGCCATGGCTTCATCTGAAGCATTCTTCAAAGGGCCGGACACTGCTTTCATTCGCGAGGCAGCTACCTGGACTTCTCTCCATACCTTCACCAAACACTACAAACTAGATCATAGTTCAAGGTCTCGAGCAGTATTTGATAGGGCAATCCTGCATGGGTTCTCAGAGAACAGTCTCCTACCACCTTCCTCTTCTTTCCTTTGAGCTTTAGTATTCACCCAAAGGTTTTGAATACTGCATTGTGGGAACAGAAGAACATAGAACAGTTGTGTAGAATCTTACCATAACTATACATCCTTCCTCCTAATAAATATATATATATATATATATATATATATATATAATATATATATATATATATACACACACACACACTCACATATAAACATATGAATGATCCCTTTTTTGGATGACACAGGACTTGTGCAGCTATCCTGGGACTGAGGTCCAACTGGGACATTCAGTTCTGAGGAAAGGTAAGTGCAAACATCACTTTTATGGCTCACGCACCTTTTGGCCTATGTCAGACATCCCACGTACCTTGTAGTGACTAGAAGCATTTGTATACTGGCCGGACGTTTGGGTAGACAGAAAAGGATAAACCAAAGGCTTTGAATACTGCTACATGGTAGACAAGGACATCTATGGTTATGGTAAGATTTTACACAACTATTCTTTCATTGTCCAAGTGTAAGAATTCCGATTCTTGTGATTAATAGGGGTTACTCAGGCTGAGTTGAGTACTGCAGTGGTGGTGCTGCGGTAGCGTTGTCGCCTCACAGTAAGACGTCCTGTTCGATTCTCAGCTAGAGCATCTTCTGTGGGGAGGCATGCGTGAATGGACGTACCTTCGTTGAAGGTTGTGCGTCAGAGCTGGCAACTTGGCATGTAAAAATCTACTGCCAATCATTAGCGGACCGGAGTTCCGCTGTGGCGACCCCTAACCGGGAAAAGCCGAAAGACACAACAACTCAGGCTGAGTTGACTTGTGTTACGCTCGCAGATTTTTGACATTGTCATTAGAATTAACGTCTTGGATGTTTATCATCCATCAACTTACTGACTTAAAAAAATGATGTCACAAGCACAAGTGGATAACTTCTACAGAAAATGCATTGTGTGAAAAAAATGCAAAATCAAATACTGACAAAAATCAGGCCAGTAAGATGAAAATATTTTCCTTTTTTGTGGCACTCTTAATATTTAAAGGAGAAAAAACTAATCTGTGTTAAGAAAAAATATGCTTGTGTGCAGGTGGGAGTTTTCTTTTTCATTTACACAGAAGAAAACTAACCTTGAAACCCTTGTTTTTGTTCAGACTGAGAACTGTAGTGCCAATGTGTACTATTTATCTCACTGATGAGGCACATAAAAATAAACTATAAGCATGGATATTTTATTTATTTATTGTTAACCTGGTTGGTCCAACTGAGCCGATGGCCCATTTTCAGTGGAGACCCTAGGAGAAAAGCTCCAGTTACAATTACAGAGGTACAACAAAAGTAAAGATTATAATGGCTATACTAGCAAGAACTTGTACATCAATATTAAAGTCAACAGTGTTATACTGATGTGTTCTAGTAGCAGAATATATATACAGTAAATTAAGGTAATTCAAATGCAAAAAAATATTTACAATGCAAAAAATATTTTCAAGAAAAAAGTACAAGTCTACAGTGGATAATATAATTAGAAGAAAAAAAAATTGTAGCTGATGGGAGTGAGAAAAACTGAGTTAGGTAGAAAGCAGTACATCTGGTTAAAGCAAGACAGGGGCAGGACCAGCTCTTTTGCAAGTAGTTTTTAAGTTCAAGTTTGAATTGGTGTTTACGGGGGGATACTTCTTATGTTAAGAGGAAGGGAGTTCCAAGAGTGTGCTACAGAGTATTTATACAGGGACTTTCCAATAGTTTTTGATGGTGACGTCATGGGTTATAAGGAGATACTATATTAGAGATGGAGGGACAGGAAGTGGGGATGTGATAGTGTTCAATCTCGCCGTTTGTTCTTACACATGGGTTCGGAGCCGATCCTCGGCTCCGTGTCGGCCGCTTGCAAGCTCTGCATCGAGAAGAAGCTCGAGACAATCTAATACCCACAATCCCCCTCTGCCTTTACCTCAGATCTAGTTTGCCGCTGCTGCGTTCGCATCGCTGGGAGCTAGCTCGAGCATCTTGAGATAAGATATAACTTATTTTTGTTATATTTTATTGGAAAATTTGTTCTAATAGTAATTTTTGATATACTGAGTGTATGTGTGTATGAGTAGGTTGAATTCTCGGTACCGTTAAGTTTATTAATTGGTTAGAGTTTTTCGGGGCCTACCAACCCTACTTAAATTTGACAACCGGACTTGACATTTAAATCGGATTTGACTCTTATACTGGACTTGACTCTTATCTTACTTGTAAAATGTCTGATAAAGTGAAATCAGGTTTTAAGTGTTGTCAGTGTGGCCAAAAAATGTCAGTGACTGACAACCATAGCTCCTGTGTCTACTGCCTTGGCCCTCTCCACTTACAAGAGGACTGTTCAATCTGTCACTCTTTTAGTGGGAGGGTCATGACAGATAGGCGCAGGAAACTCATGGACAGAGGATTATTAAAACCTTCCTTTCAGGAGGCTCTGGATGCTTCTGACCAGGCATCGAAATCCTCGAAGGAATCGAAGACGTCGGAGCCCAAGTCATCGGCTCCGAGCTCTTTGAGTAAAGTTAGATCACCGGTTCCACAGACTTCGGGGCCGAGTGTTCAACTGGTGTCGGTTCCTGAGCCTCGAGTCTTGGAACCGGTGATGGAGCTCCCTCCATCGACTTTATTGAGGTCGGCTCCATCTTCGGTTCCTTCGACCCGTTCTTCTTCCAAACTCTCCGATGTCGATGTGGATCGTGTGGTGCAGAAGTTATTGGAGCATTCGGCCCTGTCCAAACTTATTTCAGTTTCCACCCAGTTGGTGTCGAAACTTGAAGGCCTCCCATTGTCTCCATCCATTCCTCCTCCGAGACCTGTCCAGTCTTTGGAGCCGGAAGAGGTTGATCTTCTGATTGTGGAGCCCTCGGGTCCAGAACCGTCCTTTTCTCGGTCTGTTCCTCTCACCTCGACTCCGGACCCGGTGCCGAGTCTCGAGCCGACGATCTGTCCTTGGTTCCGGGGCAGAGAGTCGAACCGGCGTTCGGTTCCGACTCTTCCCTCGGGGCCTCGGCGGATCGATTCGGCTCCGCCTCGGGTCGATGCCTTCGGTGCCTGTTTCGGGATTCTTCCCATTTCTTCGAACCGGAGATTCTTGATTCGGGACCGGGCGTTCGACCTAATGAGGAAGGTGTTGTCTACCCAGACAACCACATCAGTGGAAGCAACCTCTCCTCCCCATAAAGGGCGTTATCCTCCTCTGCACCCACGGCCACATCCAAGCGTCGAGCACCAGTGTCTCAGCCACCCCTGGAGGGTGCCCCCTCTTCCTCGGAGGCTTCTTCGTATGCTCCCCACGAAGAAGTCCCTAGGAAAAGATTGTGTAAGAGGAGACACTTGGATTCTCCACAAGAATCCTTGACATCCGATACTGACTTAGATGAGTCAGAAGGGTCCCCTAAGTCACCTTCAGAAGATGTCTCTTTTTCGGACATATTGGAGATCCTGAAACAGAGAGGTGACTGGCACTCCCTTCCCCCTTCTGAGGATGAGTCAGTTTTGCTGAAGGCATTGGTGCTCGCCCTTCTTCCTCCTGGGTCACTCCGCCCTTCGAATTAATGGAACTTATTGCTCGAAGGGTGTGGGAGGCTCCTGACACAGTGGAACCAGTCCCAAGGAAACCCAATAAGTATATCACTGCACCTCAGGACAAGACCTACTTAACAAAAGGAGTTCCAGTGGACACTATGGTGGTGGCAGCGGCCACGAAAAAGGAGATGTCGGAATCTTCCTCATCTGTCCATCCCCCTAATAAAGATTCTAGGACTATGGACAGGTACGGGAAGTGCATTTTTAGTTCAGCGGCTTTTTCCATGCGATCCCTGAACTATTTGACCCATTTTACACGACTACAGAGGGATCTAGTCAAAGAGTTGGGAGATACCCTCCAAGGTACTACAGATGCTGCTGTCTCAGAGAAAGTGACAGCACAACTTAATACCCTTACATCCATTTTGAACTCGTCCATGAGGCTGATTTCTTACGCAGCCGAAGGTTCGAGTAGGGCAGCAGCTTCAGCGATTGCTCTTCGCAGACAATCCTGGATGCGCTTATGTTCATTCTTGGAAGCCTTCAAGTCTTCCTTTACTAACGCCCCATTTGACGGTGCCACTCTCTTTGGCCCCAAAGTAAAGGAGACCCTTACCGGTGTGAACAGGAGGGAAAGACACTGTCTGCTGTCGGAGTCCGTTTTTCCACCCCAACCAGACCGTACCCCAAAGGGCAGCGTGGTGGAAAAATGTGGTTTCAAAACCCCAAGGATCTTTCCCAGGCACACAGGGTGATGCCCTTCTAGAGGCAGAGGAGGGGCAGAGGTGGAAGACGCCGCCTGGCGGCAGAGGGGGTCCGCAGCATCAAGGTGACAGGGATACACTCCTGGTAAACCTTTCCAGCACTCCTGAGAGGAGGCCCGACTGTCCTGCTCTGGAGGCAGTCGGGGTCGCTTAGCTTTATACCCTCAGGCCTGGCAAAACATAACTACAGACAAGTGGGTAAAAGCGTGGTTACCAGAGGTTACAACATACCCTTTCTATCCCATCCCATTCCAAAGAAAAGACTCCCAGATGTA
Organism: Protopterus annectens; assembly: GCF_019279795.1. Lineage (NCBI taxonomy): Eukaryota > Metazoa > Chordata > Ceratodontiformes > Protopteridae > Protopterus > Protopterus annectens. The sequence continues at coordinate 132,261,131 of NC_056739.1, forward strand.
CCCCCATCTGCGAGCCAGCAGCTATAGAAATTTCAAAGCTGCTAAAAAGAGTCATCCAACCAGTCCCAGCGGCCCAGCAAGGATTCGGCACTTACTCAAGGTTCTTTTTAGTACCAATGAAAACAGGGGACTGGAGGCCCATCGTGGACCTAAGCGACGTCAATACCTTCGTCAAGAAAGAAAAGTTGCGAATGGTCACGCTTCAATCGATCCTTCCATTCTTACAGAAGGACGACTGGATGTGCTCTATAGATCTGAAGGATGCGTACTACCACATCAAAATGGCCAGGGCATCCAGAGATCATTTGCGCTTCCGGCTGGGGGCCAGTCACTTTCAATTTCGAGCCCTGCCCTTTGGTCTGACCTCAGCCCCAGGGTCTTCACCAAATGCATGGCAGTGGTAGCGTCTCACTTGAGACGCCAAGGATTCCAGGTGTTTCCGTATCTGGACGACTTGCTCCTTTCTGCCACCACCCAGCGTCAACTACTACAGGCCAGAGACTATACTCTTCAACTGTGTGTTCACCTAGGAATTTCCGTAAACTTGAAAATCCTTACTTCAGCCATCACAGAGTATCTTGTTCATAGGAGCGGAATTAAACACACGTCAGTTAATTCTAAGACTTCCTCCAGAAAGGATACTTTCACTTCAGACTCACATACGTCTTCTTCTCTTGTCCAGGAAATCTCCAGCAAAACTGGTACTGAAGGTTTTGGGACTCATGTCAGCTTCTCTTATTGCAATACCCTTGGGAAGGCTGCACATGAGAGTCCTACAATGGCTACTGTTTGCACAATGGTCGTTCCAACAACTACCTCTAACACACGAGATTCTTATAACGAACACATGCAAAACACACCTAAAATGGTGGCTACAAACGTGCAACCTTTCCAAGGGGAGACCATTTGTGATACCCACGCCTACAGTTACGGTGACCACGGATGCTTCCCTGATAGGGTGGGGGGGGCATCTTTCAGGGACAGACAGTCCAAGGCGAATGGACCAATTTGGAGTACAATCTGCACATCAATGTTCTAGAGTTGAGGGCAGTGTTTCTAGCGTTGCAACACTTTGCTCCCCTTCTTCCTCTGGGAACTATTGCAGTTCAGACGGACAACATGTCTGTAGTCTGGTACATAAACAAGCAAGGGGGAACCAAGTCCTATCAGCTATGCAGAGAGGCCATGAGAATCTGGCAATGGGCGGAGTCCACGGGTCGCTTTCTAATAGCAACGCACATCCCGGGGTCATCCAACGTCATAGCCGACAGGCTGAGCAGAGCAATTCTGTTACCGCACGAGTGGTCCCTAAAACAGTCAGTTGCGAAAAAGATTTTTCGCATGTGGGGCCAGCCTTCCTGCGATCTGTTTGCGTCTCCAATGAACGCCAAATGCAGGAGCTACTTTGCCCTATTACCCCCTCCAGGGGAAGTCCCCAGGGACGCACTGATTCACGATTGGCCCCGGGACTCCTGCGCATTTCCTCCATTTCCCCTGATATCAAAGTTTCTCCAGAAAGCCAGAAACCTACACAGGACAATAATCCTCATTGCCCCATTCTGGCCTCGTCAAATTTGGTTTCCCTGCCTGAAGGCACACTGCATTCGGGGACCCTGGATCCTGGACCCAGAGCCAGATCTATTGACTCACTCGTCAGGGGCTCCCCATCCCGCGCTCTTATCCCTCCATCTAGCAGTTTGACTGCTCCAATTCCCAACTTAGCCAGGTCTGATCTTCTTTCGCCCGCAGTTCAGAATATATTGGTGGCTTCTCATAAAGCTTCCACTACTAAAACATATTCTAGTAAATGGAAGCGATTTGTATTCTGGAATACACAGCAATTGGATCCTTTTATAGCTCCTTTGAATAAAATATTAGAGTTTTTAACAGACTTGTTCCATCAGGGTGCTTCTCCTGCCACATTAAGAGTTCAATTGGCTGCCATTTCTAATTTCCATGTGGAAGAATGTGGGGCTCCTGTTATGGCCCACAGACTTTGTAAAGCCTTTTAAAAGGAGTTTTTCATATTAGACCACCAATTAGATCTCCTCGTCACCTTGGAGTCTAAACTTGTTGTTATCTAAATTAATATTGCCCCTTTGAACCAGCCTCCTCTTGCCCATTGAAATTTTTGTCTTGGAAGACTCTCTTTTGGTAGCCATTACATCCGCTAGGCAGTATCTGAACTTCAAGCTCTCTCCATTAAGCACCCTTATTTGATCTTTCACTCTGACAGAGTTTCTCTTGAACTAATTCATCCTTCCTCCCTAAAGTTTGTTCTATTAATAATATTAATCAGTCCATTGAATTACCCACTTTCTTCAAGAATCACTCCAACAAAATGGAGTATATGTTGCACAAATTAGATGTTCACAGACAGCTGAGGTTTTACTTGGATAGAACAAAAGATCACAGGAAAACTGATCAACTTTTGTGGCCTTTGCTGATAACAGGAAAGGATTAGCGGTTACCAAAGAACTCTTTCTAAGTGGTTAACGGATTGTATAATCTATGTCTATGATTCTTCAAATCAAACTCTTTTGCACAAACCCAAAGGACATTCCACAAGGTCAGTGTCTACATCCCTGGCTCATGCAGCCCGCCTACCACTAGACGCTATTTGTGCGGCTGCTACTTGGTCTAAGCCACATACATTCATTTCTCATTATAAGGTAGACAAGGTTTCTAGGGACAGGGCAACCTTTGGTTCCACTGTGCTCAAGAACGTCCTTCCGTGAGTTCCTCAGGAACAAGGAGCTAGGGGCGCTACCCATGTGTAAGAACAAGCGAGATTGAACACTATCACATATAGAAGTTATGTCCTTACCATAACGTTCCATGTGGAGTGTTCATCTCCTTTGTTCTTACATTCCCACCCTCCCGCCCTTAGGAAGAACGTTCACTTTTTGGTGCCTGGCCTGGGGCATTCTGCTTCTGCTTTGCAGTTGTTGTGTACATAGTTGACATGTATATATATGTGTATGTGTCTATATATATATATATATATATATATATATATATATATATATATATATATATATATATATATATATATATAGACTCTTAGTTCTGTGCATATGTGATGTAAGCATGAGTGGGCTCTCTCTAGAGACTGGTTTGCTTGCAAACTAGATCTGAGGTAAAGGCAGAGGGGGATTGTGGGTATTAGATTGTCTCGAGCTTCTTCTCGATGCAGAGCTTGCAAGCGGCCGACACGGAGCCGAGGATCGGCTCCGAACCCATGTGTAAGAACAAAGGCGAGATGAACACTCCACATGGAACGTTATGGTAAGGACATAACTTCTATTTATAGAGAATTGAGTGTGCGATATGCAGTTTTGGAAGAAGTAACAGTTTTGGGAATTCAGGCCATTATAATGACTGAAGGGCAAGGCAGTGGTAGGATTTGTAAGGGAGGTTGGAAGAACCTCCACTTAGGCCAATAGTGACTAGTAAGAACAGTAAAACAGAAGGTATATATGTATTTGTAGATAACTTCTTACAAAAAATTATCCCACATACCTGTACGTATATTAGACAGTTTCAATTTGCTAGAGAAAAATTGAGAAGATAGTAAATGAAAATGATTTGCTTGTAACACTTGATATTAAATCCTTGTACACTATGATACCGAATGATGAAGGAATGGAAATTGTAAGGGTAGAATTATTGCATTCTCAAATGTATTCAACAAACATGGTTGGATTATTGAAAAAACAAGATGATACCTATAATGCACTGGATACCTTTGCTTAAGCACACAAGAGTATAAAACAAGCAAAACAAAGGTCTGGCCCCAAATAATCCAACCAGCATGAATATTCAAAGGACATCCAATAAAGTTGAGCAGCTCTATTTTATTCAGCACAAGCACTTTCACAATAGCTTCATCAGGTGCATATAAATGAAAGATGTAAAAGACACACCTTATATAATCATTAATATCACATGACACCAATTAAAATTTAAAACTTTTTTAAAAATACAGAGTCAATATAGAAACCCTAATATAACATAGTACTAAAATAAGAACACTAATAAACACAACATATATAAACAATTATAAACAGTTATAGTACATCACTGTTTTATCTACATAAGGGTCTCTTTTGTAAAATAGGTTTTAGTGGTACATATTCATTAAGGCCATGGCCAAAATTGGCTCTAAGTCTACCTATCCACTGTGCCTCTATCTCTTCAGTTATGGCTCTAATGTCACCACCCCTAATGTTGGTATAATTTCTACCTAACACTGTAAACTTAAAAATGTGTTGTGCATCTGTATTACTAACATGTTTTGCTAGAGCATTCGTGATACTAGATTCCTTTATATTATAAAGATGTTCTCTTATCCTTTCTCTAAGGCTGTGATCCGATGTCCTTCATGGATGCATCTGCAGTCATAACAACTGGGTTGTCCTGTCGTCAGGCAGCCCTTCAGTCGGCCGGATTCCAAAGTCCGGGTCCGGCTTCGGCTGATGTCGCACTCCACCCGACGTCATCTCTGTTGGTCTTCGGGTATAAAAGCATCAGCCGACGCCATTTTCCTCAGTCTTTCTTGCAGCGTGCGCCAAGCAGAAGCTGTTCGCAAGTGCCGGTCGGTCGGATCCAGAGATTACTTCTACGAATACTACTTCGAAGACTTCTAAAGCTAAGTACCCCGTTGGGGACTCTTTCTTGCCTCAGCCGATGTCAGAAAAAGTTAACAATTGTTTAACCTGTGGGAAACAAATACCTCATAAAGATTTCCACTCTTACTGTCTGCCTTGTTTAGGCCCAGCCCACGACGTAGCAGCCTGTTCGGCCTGTGCTTCTTTCAACCGACGAACGCTTAGGCGTCGGTCGGAGTTTGCAGAACAGTTTTTCGGTGCTGATTTTGCGTACATTATGCCGTCGGATCCTCTGACTACCCAATCTACCAAAAAACGCAAAGATAAAGACCGACACTCGCGGTCCGCGGTTTCGGCCGAAACCATGGTTAAGCAAACCGCGAGTGTCTCGGTTTTGGCCGAAACCGAGAAAACTGATCTAAGTACAGCTGAACCTATTCCTACAACTGAGGCCCCTGCTACAACTCTTGAATCGACCTCAGAAATTTTACCCACTACGGTGGTTGACTTATCAGACACCATCCCCTTGGATGTCTCTACCCCAGCACGTGGTGCTGCTAGGCCTCCAGCAGCCATGTCCATTAAGGCCTTCGCCAGGGCTAAAGCAGCCAAGACTACTAAAACAGTGCCTGTTAAACCCCCACATCCAGGCCCGCTTCTAGTTCCCAAATGCTTACTTTGGCAGAAGATTTAATTTCTTTAATCAGAGGATCTCAATCTCACCCAGATAGGGCCTCTCAGCCCCCAGAGAAGAGACCTAGGGCAGAGCCCCCTGAGCCAGTGTCCTCTGATGAATCTGCTGATGAATCAGACATAACTGACCAGCCAGAGGCTCCCTTCTCCAATTTTGAAGATTCTGATGCTGAAGAATCCATTCCAGCTGCTTCCCCACCAGAAGAATTCTCCTTTGGGGAAACCTTGCATGCCATGCGAGAACAGTTCCAATGGCAGCAACAGGATTTTTCAGACTCCAGAAAAAGACTTAGGACCTTTCTGCACCTCCCACAGCACAGGCCCTTAGCTATACCTCCTGTTCTCTCTGTGGTGAATGACGCTTTCAATGATGTTTGCTCCGCTCCAGATTCTTTACCCCCAGCCCCTGCCAAACCAGACAGATTTTACAGGGTGCCAGATACTCATCACCACCTTTACAAGGCCCCACTTGCAGACCCAGAAACTATATCCCAGGGTCCCAAGGCAGTAGCCGCGACCATAGCTAAAAACCCTACCCCTTCTGAAAGGGAAGCAAGGTCATTAGACAGATGGGGTAAAAAGGTCTACACTTCAGCTACTCTCTCAGCTAGAGCTTTAAACTGTCAGTTTCACATGATACAATACCAAGAGTTTATGCTTAATCAGTTAACTAAAAAACTAGCCACTGATGAATCTCTTGATAAGAAATATGTATTAGAGATGGTAAATAACATACAACAGGTTAGCAACCATTCCTTAAAATGTGGCTATGATGCACTGGAGGCTTCATTTAGATCAGCCATGACAGGCAGAGTGATAAGAAGGCATGCATGGCTAAAGGAACAAGCCATGTTAAAGCTAAGCTGCTAGATGCTCCTATGGACAAGACAAGTTTGTTTGGTACACCTGCCCAGCAGGTTATGAAGAAAATGGAAGAAAAGGCAAAATCTGTTCAAACTGTTAAAGATTTCTTGCAGGTTCAACCCCCAAGGTTTAGCAGGAACTGGCCTGCCAAAAATTGGTCCTTTCCTGACTCCACAAAATTTCCAAGGGGCAAGAATAGACGTTCCAGAGGCAGAAACCAATCCAGAGGAGGTGCCTACAGAGGACGACAGTGGCAAGGTAACAACAGAGGCACAGACACAGCCACTGCCACTACATCAGCACAACCACAGTGACTTAACCTAAATCCGCCTACCAGGGAACAAATAGCAGCTCCTCTAGGCGGAAAGTTAACCTTATTTTCAAGGAACTGGCACTGCATAACAAAAGACAAGTGGATTTTACAAACCATAGATCAAGGTTACCGGTTTCACTTCCACACTTTACCAGTCAAAAGAGGAATGCCAAATCTACCTCCAAATCAAAAAACAGAGGCTCTACGCCAGATAATGGAGTTAGCGAACATGAGAGCTGTGGAAAGAGTGCCAACAGCAGAGCAAGGAAAGGGGTTCTATTCCAGACTATTCCTAGTTCCAAGAAAGGAAAAAGTTGGAGACCAATTCTCGACCTGTCCACCTTAAATACATACATCATTGTCCCAAAATTCAAAATGCTGACCCTACAGCAGCTTCTTCCCATGCTGGGCAAGGAGTCTTGGCTGGTAACTCTAGATCTCAAGGAGGCATACCTGCACGTCCCCATTCGACCAATCTGCAGAAGATACCTCAGATTTCTTGCAGGATCAGAGCACTATCAATTCTCAGCATTGCCCTTTGGCTTATCTACTGCGCCCAGAGTATTCACAAAATGCCTGGCATCAGTAATCGCCCATTGCAGACTACAGGGAATTCAAATTTACCCATACCTGGACGACTGCCTGCTACAAGGGGACAACAAAAGCAAGCTGACAACAGATTTACAAAGGGTCATTTACTTGCTACAAGCACTGGGATACACAGTCAATTTACAAAAGTCAAGGCTGATACCATCCCAAACAAGGACTTTCTTGGGCGCGGAATTGGACACAGTAAAACAAATGGCATTCCTGACTACAGAAAAACAAAAAGAACTTCCTCTTTACTTCTTGGCACTAACAAAACTGAACAAGTTAACAGCAAGAAAAGTACTGCAGGCCTTGGGCTTCATGGCATCATGCATAATCTTGGTTCCATTTGCCAGACTACATATGAGAAAACTACAGTGGTACCTAAAGAATTTATGGTCCCAACACAGACACAGTCTAGAAACAGAAATCCCACTAATTCCATGCTTAAAACAGGAGTTCCTATGGTGGGCTCAGGCATGCCAGTCAAACCCAGGCCTACCCTTTCGCAGATGTCAAGCAAGCCAGACCATCACAACAGACGCTTCAGACCTAGGATGGGGGCCCACATGCTGGACAAATGCGTGCAAGGATTGTGGACACAGGATCAACTTCACCTGCACATCAACCTAAAAGAAATGCTGGCAGTAAAACTGGCAATCCAAAAGTTCAAACCATTTCTCAAGGAGGGCCAGTTGATGATAAGGACAGACAACACCACAGTCATGTGGTACATCAACAAACAGGGAGGCACTCATTCATACCCCCTATGCAGAATGACCTTGGAGCTGTGGACCCTGGCACTCAGCTACAACATCCAGTTACAGGCAATATTTGTATCGGGGAAAGACAATACTCTAGCAGACATATTAAGCAGAACCACTTCGGATGCCCACGAATGGAAGCTGCACCCGGACATCTTCAAGACCATCTCAAAGAAATGGGGAATGCCACAGATAGACCTATTCGCATCACCTCTCAATCACCAGCTCAAAAAATTCTGCACAAGGACATTCCACCCACTAGCATGGAAAGTGGATTCGCTCTCCTTCAACTGGAAAGGCCTAACAGCATATGCATTCCCACCTCTTCCTTTAATACACAAGGTACTACTGAAAATCAAGGAAGAACGCCCAAGGATAATCCTGATAGCTCCGAACTGGCCAAGACAACACTGGTACCCACTACTGAGGAGCATGTCTCGAACAATATGTGGCCAATACCCTGATGCCTTTGATGTTAACTCAGAACAACTACAGCATCATACATCCAAACCTAAAACGTTGCAACTAACTGCATGGAACATCACATAGCAGCAGCTAATCCAGAACTTTCCCAAAGAGTAAAAGACATTATTCTTGAAGCACGCAGACCTTCAACAAGAAGGAACTATGCTGGAAAATGGAAAAGGTTTGTCATTTGGAGTACAGAAAGAGGAAAAGATGTGTCAAACATAGATATGCCTAACATTCTGGAGTATCTGGCCGAACTTCTTCATTCAGGCCTGTCCTACTCCTCCATCAAAATACATGCATCAGCTATTTCAGCAGAATACAGCTTTGATCCACCTGTTTTTCGCACCCTTTGCTCAGGCAGTTCCTCAGAGGAATCAAGAATGTAAAACCTCCAAGGAAACCACCATTACCAGCTTGGGATTTGAACTTTGTGCTAGAAAAATTGACACTATCACCCTTTGAACCAGCAGCAACAGCAGACCTACAACACCTGTCATGGAAAACTGCTTTCCTACTGGCAATTACTTCAGCAAGGAGGGTTTCAGAACTACAGGCCTTAATGGCAGTGCAACCCTTCCTAATCTTCCACCAAGATAGAGTGTCCATGAGGACTAATCCTACATTTATGCCCAAGGTGGTATCCAGAGTGTCTTTAAACCAGGCAATCCACCTACCTACCTTCTTTCCCAACCCACAAAACAGAGGGAAAGAATACTGCATACCTTGGATGTACATAGACAGCTACGCTACTACTTGGACAGAACAAAAATAGCAGAAAGACTGACCAACTTTTTGTAGCCTATGCAACAGGAAGGGAAGGAAAAGCTATTTCCAAACAGACAATCTCCAAATGGATAGGAAATTGCATACGATTCTGTTACTCCTTCCATGGAAAACCAATTCCACAGAACATAAGACCTCATTCTACAAGGGCAACAGCCACTACCACAGCCTTCTTAACGAGGAGTGGCAACCAAAGACATTATTGAGGCGGCTACTTGGACCTCCGTGCATACATTTGCCAAGCATTATAATTTGCCTCTATATTCCAGATCCCGAGCAGGGTTTGCCACTGCTGTACTGCAAGGGATCCTAAACACACCATAATCTACTTTTATCCTCCTCCCCTAGTTGGCTATGGTATTCTACCCAGTTGTTATGACTGCAGATGCATCCATGAAGGACATAGTACAGTTTTGTACCTACCATAAATGTAGATGTCCGAACTGGATAGCATCTGCAGTCAGGATTACCCTCCCTCCTTCCCCTCTGTGGTACTCCTAGGGTGTTTACCCTCCTAATAGCTAGCTGTTGGGGAGTCTTTTTATGGTGTATTTGTTTGTATATATGTACATACATGCTTATTGTTGTGTTTACCTCTATCTATTTGGAAACATTGGCATCTATCCAAATTTTAGCCTGCAAGAGGGCTTCTGGCATCTGGGGCAAGAAACACTGAGGAAAATGGCGTCGGCTGATGCTTTTGTACCCGAAGACCAACAGAGATGACGTCGGGTGGAGTGCGACATCAGCCGAAGCCGGACCCGGACTTTGGAATCCGGCCGACTGAAGGGCTGCCTGACGACAGGACAACCCAGTTGTTATGACTGCAGATGCTATCCAGTTCGGACATCTACATTTATGGTAGGTACAAAACTGTACTTTTTGCCTACATAGAATTTACTGCACACACAACATGTAGCTAAATAAACCACATGACAGGTATCACAGGAGGCTTGAACCCTAATATTGAAGGACTCAACAGTGTCCGGATGTTTAAAGATACTGTCACTCCAAATATACCTACAATATTTGCATTGTCCACATGGTTTCGTGCCACCTGCTGATTGCAAATTACTGTCTTGTCTACCAGTGCAGAGTCTATTTTTCAATGATCTTTTATTTCTAAAAGAAAACTGTGGTCTGTTACCCACTATGTCTCTAATCTGTTTATCTGTCATTAAAATACCCCAGTGGTCATTTATGACATTCGTGTATAAAGAGACATCTCTAGTAACCAAAAGAAAGTCTAAGTTTATTATCACTTCTATGTTTTGTTCTAAACAATGGACATGAGAAATAGGGTTTAGCTGTAGTATCCCTTAGCTGCCTAACCATTATTGAATTTCTGTTTATTAAATTTGTCTCATAACCTCTTTCTACTAATTCAAGTTCAGTTGTCATCATTTGCCTTTCATAATCTTCGCTCTTTACATTCAGCCTAGAAGCCCTAAAAAATTGGTTTCTAGCAACATTTGTAAAAATAAACTCAGGGTGCATACTTTCCCTATTTAACAACTGGTTAACATGAGACTCCTTTCTGTATAACTTAGTAGAGATATTACCATGTTCATCCTTATCAACATATACATCTAAAAAAATTTATACCAATCTCTGAGACATTCAGAGTAAATTTGTACAAAGAAAAGGAAAAAAAAACTTTCAAAATTATTTTCAGGGAAAACTGAATAAGCCAAATTAGAGAAGTAACAGAAAATGTGGGATGATATTATAATTGTAATATGTGCACTTACATTTTTACGGAAGGAAATGAAATAGAAATAGGGGGTATAAAAGTTAAAATTCCAGGACAATTTAGTCACAAGTCTAAAAATTTTGTTTACTTATGTTTCTGTAGTCAATGCAAATCCTATTATGTTGGAAGGGCCACTCGAGAATTAAATAGAAGAAGATATATGAGCATAAATATGCCATTCAGTCCTGTGATGAGAGGAATGCATTATGTAAACACTATAAAACAAACAAATGTAAGGTAGACTTTAAATTTATAGTACTTGATACGGTATCCATTCAAGGAAATATTAATATTGAAGAACTAGGGTGGTTAGATTACTGCTGGCAAGTAAGGCTAAATGCCTGCTTTCCACCAGGACTAAACAGTAGAGAAGAACTTGTCAGCTATTTGAAAAGGAAGGGTTAAAGCACTAGGAACATATGTTTTTAGTAAGGTCATGTGATGTCATGTCAGGTGATGGTTTTTAAGATATTTAAACATGAATTTTGCTGTTTACTTCAGTCTGAAGAAGTCTTTGTAAAGGAGTTAGAAGGTGAAAGCGCTTACTGAAGCTTTTATTTTGTTCTTGTTGCATTAAACCATTTATCCATCTGGGAGCCTGCGGATATATTTTTGCTGATTTTGACTGTTTGTGCTACTTGGCTGCTGTTTGTGAAGATATATCCCAATTTGTTATTAATGTTTTGATAGGCACTAAAGGGAAAATTAAGTAACTGTAATTAGAACATTGTTTTGTTTTTATCAGTTTTGTGATATATAAACCGCATGATGTAAACGTCATATTAAATTGTAAACTAGTTCTGTATAGGGTGCAATCAGAGGTATTTTAAGTGTGTATGTGGTCTTTTCAGTGACTGTTGTATATGTTAAATATATAAAAGTAAACAAGTACTTTTTAGCTATAAGAAATATAGACTTTACACAATAACAAGAAAGGCTAGACAGAAGCAAGATTTGTCATGGTCAACTCTTTCTACTAGTATGATTACATCTTTATTAATATAGGTCTTGGCTGCTTTATCATGGCCAGGTTTGGAACATACCCTTTGAGTTAACAATTCCTGCTGTGGAACACCAGTCCAGTTGCTTTATTTGTGCTTTCATAAAATGAATACAGTCTGTTTCTTTTAGTTTCTCTTGTACAGCAGAAAATCTCATGTTTTCTCTATGCGTGCGCTGTCTTCCAACTCTACTGTTTTTTTAAATGGCTCTTCTTGAGAAGCCCCCTACTCAGCCAGCCATTCCTTCATTTCAATCTCTGATTTTTTTTTCAGTTTTATCAAATCATCTGAATAGCTAAAGCTTCTTCTCTTTTCCAGCCTTATTATCTGATGTTATCCATGTCATTATTTCTCACAGTAGGGTCTTGGATCCATTATCAGATCCAAGCTGGCAGCTTTAGCTTAGACAGATCCAAGGCTCAAGCTCCTCCTTCTCCCATAATCCCCTACTGCCCTCTAACCCTCAGATTCCATTTGCCACTTTCTGCTATGGATGTAATCCTCTGCTCTCGCTCAGATAAGCCAAGGACCTGTTTTCAGCTTAGTTTAAAATTAGTTTAAACTTAGTTTAACTTTAGACTTAACCTTTAGTGTTAGTAGTTGTTTCTTTCCTCCCCTCCCTTAGACATCCTAGCCTTTTGGCAGGGTAGATCGCCCTTTGTAAGTTAGGCATTTGGCGCCTTTTTTCTCCTTAGAACTGTTTTTAGTCTTTCTTAGAGGAGTGTTAGTGTTTTCATATCTTGGTGTTTGTTAATCTTTCAATTATGTCTGAGACACCATCCGGGTTTTAGAAACACTCCTTGTGCGGTCAGAACAATCCCAATTCCGACTCACATGAGGAGTGCTTGTATTGTTTAGGGGCTCCTCACCTGGAAGGTGAATGCAACATCTGTGCCGCATTCTGTCCCAGGGCCTTAGTGGAGCACCGTAATAAATTACTGCATAAAGGTATGGTTTGGGCAGGATCTTTATGTCCCCCCAAGGTTTCCTCTTCTGATCCCAAATGGAAGGCCTCTTCCATTCCTTCGGTGGCTTCTGAAAAACTTAGGCTGTCGGATCCTGGATCTTTGGACCCAACTCCAGCCCAGGCTTTCTCGGATATGAGATCTTTGGTTCCCAGATCTTTGGAGTCTTCTACGGGATCCCTGGGCTGCCTAGGATCGGAGGCTGTCAGATCCAGTCAAGGCCAGACCAGCCTCGGTTCTGACTACTTCATTGGATCCAATTGTTTTTGCCTCTTGGCCTTCAGATGTGACAGGCTTGTCAGGTTCTCCTATAGTTAGAGATGATTCGGCTTCACCTGGATCCTGTAGCATTTGTTTCATTTGGCTCCTAGACCTCCTAGAGCTGAACTCCAGAGCATAGAAACAAATCTTCGGAGTCCAAGATTTGATCCCCAACCAAGTCTACTCACTCCTTCACTTCCTCCAGATCATCTAGACGTTTGTTACACTCTGATATGAACAGGATGATGAGAAACTTCCTCAAAACCCAGATAGAGTTGGGGCTTCTGCCGTCCCCTTCTCACCTGGCTAGGGGAGCCTCTCCAGTCCCGGTTCACCATTCTCCTCTTCCAACTCCAAAGACTTTGGAATCTGAGGAACCGGATACCAGCAGTCAGATCCCGATGGTGCAGAGTACCCCCTTTTTTTTTTTTTTACTCTGTCAGGTTACCTGGCCTGCTCTGTTCTCCTGCCCTCGGACAAGAGTGGGCCCCAAGCTGGAGTGGTCAGCACCAGCTTCATGGAGATGGGGTCTGGTCCTGGCTTTTTGGATCGATCCCTCCCCCTGGTGGCCTTGGCCCTAGACAGCTCCGGTCCACTATCATCTGGGGTCGTGGTGCTGTGTTAGAATCCCTTTTTCCTTTTTGGGAGGCTTCGCCCTCTGGGAAGGAGGACTGGACCTCCTCCAGCCCATCAGCCCTCAGGGTCATAGGACCTTCTGCAGGTCTGGAGCGATATCTCCCACTCTTCCGGGTCCATCCCTACCCTTCTCTACCTTGACTGATGAGGCCTCCCATCCAGGGTCAGTCCTCCTGTACTAGTCTTCAGGGGAGTTCCTTCCATCCTGGGTTCTGGCATCTTCCGAGTCTTCCCCAGAGCCCCCCTCACAGGAGGCACCTTGTATGAGAAAGTGCAAGAGGAGGCACTTGGACTCTCCCATGGAGTCCCTCACAGAGGACATGGACCTTGATGGAGACGGCTCCCCCAGATTTCCACCTGAAGATATCTCCTTTGGGGACATCCTTGAGATGCTAAGGCAAAAGGGCAGATGGTCTCCCAAACCCCCATCTTCGGAGGAGTCCATGTTCCAGAAGGTGTTCGGGATGGACCCATCTACTTCCTGGGTGTTCCACCAACTTGTCAGTAGGAGGGATTTTATCACCAGCAGGGCCTGGAAGGAACCTAACACTGTGGAACTAGTGCCTAAGCGAGCCAGCAAGTTCCTTAGCCCTCTTGTGGACTGACCCTTCTGGAGCAAAGGAGTCCCGGTTGATGCCATCATGGTTGCAGCTGCCACCACAAACGAGCTGGTGGATCAGAGCTCCATGGCCCATCCCCCGAATGGGGATTTTAGGCAATTAACTAGCATGGGAAGCATGCGTTTGCCTCACCTGCCTTTGGACTGAGGGCAATTAATTACCTGGCACACTTCATCTGCCTTCAAAGGGACTTGGTCAAAGAACTCACCACTTCCCTTACAAAGTTGTTACTGGTGGAGGACCTCAAGAAGGTGTCTTCCAAGCTTTCTGTTCTGACGTCCCTCACTAATTCTTCGATGAGGTTAATTTTCAGTGTTCAGGAAGCTATCTCTCGAGGGGCAGGCACCAGCATAGCTATAAGGCAGCATGCTTAGTTATGACTATGCAAGTTTGTGGAATCCTTCAAAGCATCTTTTACCAACACTCCCTTTGACGGATCCACCCTCTTTGGACTTTCTATGAAAGACACTCTGACCTGTAGTGAGCAGGAAGGGAAAACCTTGTCCACTATCAGGATCAAGTTTTCAAATACTCAGAGGTCATTTTCCAAGACCCAGTGAAGAGTTAGGAAGCTGTGGTTCTGGAGGTCACAGTCCTTCCTTCCAGGATGCTCCTGATTATTCCTCTTCCAGAGGCAGGGGAAGAGGTTTCAATGGCAGATGTTTCTGTAGAGGTGGGGGGAGGGGGTCCGCAGAATCAGGGCTCTAGGGAACCCTTCTCTGAGCAGTCCATTCACTGCTCTTGAAACATTGCCTAACTGCCCTACCATGGAGGCAGTCAGGAGTCATCTTTCCCTCCACCCACTAGCCTGGACAAGCATCACCTCCAATCAGTGGTGTTAAACATAATTTCCAGGGGTTATTTCATTTCCTTTTTTTCCAACCCCCTCCTATATGAACTTATCTCCCCGACATTCCACCCCACCAGAGGGAGTTGGCCTTCAAGGAAGTTGTACAACTTCTTCTAAAAAGAGCCATCCAGGAGGTCTCCCACATGACAAAGAGGACCCTGAACTTATTCCACTTCTTTTAATTGCCAAAAAAGACTGGGGACCTGCATCCTATTCTGGATCTCAGCAAGTTTAATCTATCGGTCAAGAAGTCCAAGTTCTGGATGGTCTCTGTTCAATCCATTCTGCCTGTCTTACACAAGGCCGACTGGATATGCTCAGTGGTTCTCCAGGGCACCTACTATCCCATCAAGATAGAGAGGAGCTCGAGGAGACACCTTCACTTCCGATTAGAGGCCAATCATTACCAGTTCAGAGCCCTGCCCTTTCGACACACCACAGTACCCTCAGTTGTTTACCAAATGTATGGCAGTGATGGCGGCTCACCTGAGGCTGCATGGATTCCAGGTGTTTACGTACCTCAACAATTGGCTGCTCGCTCACAGCACCCACGAGGCATCAGCTGTCACAAGCTGTCCAGTATGTCCTTCTGTTCAGCCAGTTTGGTATTACAGTGAACCTCTCGAAGTCCAATCTGTTCCTGATGCAAAAAATTAGAGTTCATTGGAGTTCAGCTAGACTCTGTCTCGGAGATTGCAGCTTTACCTTTTCATAGAGTACAGCTGTTCCAGGAGCAGGTCATGCAAGTCTTAAATCTTTTGAATTTTCCAGTCCACTCAGTTCTTCAAACCCTAGAATCCATGGCCGCAGCCATACAGCTTGAGCAAAAAGCAAGGTACCATATGCAGGTTTTACAGTGGACGCTGGCAATTTAGTGATCCATTCTGTCTTAGCCTGTGTCCATCCCCATAAAATTGATGCCAGTGTGTAGACGGCACCTTCTTTGGTGGCTTCAGTCTCAGGATCTCATTTTAGGCAGGGCTTTTCACTCCTTCTGCCCAAGGCCACAGTGACCACAGATGCTTCCCTGTTGGGGTGGAGCGGGGCATTTCCAGGGGAGAACAGTTCAAGGCACGTGGTCCCCCATAGAGACCAAATTTCACATAAATATCCTTGAGATGAGAGCAGTCCTCCTAATATTGCAAGCCTTTCAAGATTGCTTCCCTCTGGGGATGATTACAGTTCAGATGGACAACACGGCAGTGGTCTGGTATATCAAGAAACGGGAACACTATGAAAGCCTGAAACTTCAAAATACTGATGCCCATAAGCACAAAACTTCAGGATCCTGACAACTAATAATGGAGATTGTCATACAGTGCGGAATGGGAAGTTTGCCATCCTCCCCACTGTAGTGCAATCTTGGAGTAGGTATGTTTAAGTTACAGGGGTTTTTGGGGTGGAGCCCCCAGGTGGGGGGTGTGGGGGCTTGCACCCCTGCATACATGCTGTTATTGATGGTTTTGGGCTTTTTTTTTATTTCTTTTTCGCTATTTTGACATTTCGTGTTTCTGTGCGTTGGTATTGTGAGGTGTCGGGCTTTCATAGTGAATCCCAAGAAACGGGGGGAACCCAATCTTACCCATTGTGCAGAGTGGCCATAAGAGTGTGGGAATGGGAGATGTCCTCAAGCTGCTTTCTTTTTGCAACACATATACCCAGGGACTACAACGTGTTGGCCGACAAACTGCGCAGAACCATACTGAATCCTCATGAGTGGTCCCTTAATCTGTGGTGGCGAAGCAGATTTTCGATCATTGGGGTCGATCATGTTGCAACCTCTTTGCCTCCCCAACCAACAACAAATACAGCATGTACTTCACTATGATCCCCCCACCCAGAGAGTCACCGAGGGATGCCTCCACGATTGGCCTCCAGGTTTCCTCTATGCTTACCCTCCTATCCCCAAAGTTTTGCAGACAGCGTGACACCTGAGGGCATACCTGATCCCTATTGCCCCCTTCTAGCCTTGTCAGCCATGGTTTTCCCTTCCTAAGGTCTCACCTGAAGTATCCCCCTTGGATACTGGATCCCCTTCACGATCTGATCTCCCATCCTTCGGGGCTCCCTTTTTCCAATCTTCAGACCCTTCATCTAACCCCATGGTTTCTCCAGTTCCAGTAATTTTGAAACGGTCCAGGCTAGCTTCCTCCATGAAGAATGTTATCCTAGCCTCCAAAGACCTTCCACTAGACAGGTTTTATAGTAGCAAATGGAAATGGTTTTCTGTGTGGGCTAAGAGCAGGAATCTGGTCCCCTTTTTCTGCTTCTGTGTCAGATATTCTCTTGTTCTTGTCCTCACTTTTTCAGGCAGGGGCAAGTTTTTCTACTATTAAGCTTCAGTTGGCTGCAATTTCCAATTTTCATAAGAATAGCAAACCTACATTCTCTTCCAGACTCTCTAAAGCCTTCATGAAAGGCGTTTTCCTTCTAAGACCATCCGTTAAGGATCCTTCGCCTCTTCAGGATCTAACCTTATTGCTGCAATCACCGACTCAGAGCCCATTTGAGCTTGCTAGTTCATGCGATTTCCAATTTTTGTGATGGAAAACGGCCTTCCTAGTAGCTATAACTTCGGGTAAGAGGGTGTTTAAGCTGCAAGCCCTTTCAATTGCTCCCCCGTATATGGTCTTTCACAAAGATAGCGTCAGAATGAATCCATCCTTTTTGCCCAAGGTTTCCACTGAATCCAGTCTGAACCAATGTATTCAGTTACCAGTTTTCTTTCCCGATTATTCCAATAAAGGAGAGTACATTCTGCATACTTTGGATGTACACAGACAATTGCAATTTTATCTGTATAGGGCTAAGGAGTTTCGCAAATCACACCAGCTCTTTGTGGCTTTTTTCCAGAATAGATGAGGCCTCCCTGTTTCTAAAGTGACAATCAATAAATGAATCTCCAGTTGTATCTCTACAGTGTACACCAACAAGCATCTTGAGGTTCTGGGTAAGGTTAGAGCTCATTCTTCTAGGTCTGTGGCTGCCTCTTCACCCTTCATGGCCAGAATTTCCATTGATGATATTTGTGCTGCTGCCACTTGGTTTAATTCTCACACCTTTATATCACATTACAAGCTAGGTTTGGTTTCCAAGAACAGGGCTTCCTTTGGTTCCACAGTGCTTTGATATGTTCTTACTTGTGGCCTCCCAAGATAAGTTGTAGCTGGGGACTCTGACCCTAGTGTGAGGAATAATGACATGGATAACATTAGATAAAGTTATGTACTTCCCATAACTTGGCATCTATGTTATCCTATGTCATTATTCCTCACATTTCCCTCCCGCCATCCCCCTTCCTTGTTGGATATTCTGAGGAAGTTGGAGTGTTGTGGGTCTAGGACTGTTTTCCTCTCTACCTTTTAGGTCGTAGCGAAACTGACGGTTAGCAAATTCAGTCTGAAGGTTAGATTGCAGCAGGGGATTATGGGAGAGGGAGGAGCTTGAGCCTTAGATCTGTGTAAGCTAAAGTTGCCAGCTCGGATCCAAGACCCTACTGTGAGGAATAATGACATAGGATAACACATATGCCAAGTTATGTTAAGTACATAACTATTTTTATTTGAGTTAATATAGTCTTTTATTGTTTCATTTATTTTAATTACCTCTGAGTATATTAGATTTATTTTTTCCTCTATATTGCTATAAGCCATCTCATGTACCAACTCTGAACTTTGAACTGCTTTTGCTGAACAGTTGCAAGATTCTTCCGAGCCATTTTTTTCCTTTACCTTTTCTGGTTGATTTTTTTTCTTTCATTCTTTCAATTTCTCTGTTTATTCTGTTTTTTTTTATGGCATGTAGGCAGTGTATTTACTAGCCAGTAACTGAATTTTACCCGTGATGACAATTTCATTGGCTTCCTCTTCTCAGTTTCTGTTTTCATACTGGAAGAGCTGAAATTGAGGTGTTTATCAGTGTGCAGCCATCTTGGAAGATCACTCTTGCAGACAAGTATCTTAACTTTAAAACTGCATGATGACAATCATAGTTATGACTGCTTATCTTTCTCATCAGATTTTTCACTGTTTAGGTTGTTTTTTTCCCTTTGGCTCTGTTCATCAGAGTCTAATGAATTGAACATTGAACCCACTCATGTGCAAATATTTGTATTCTCGACTTCTGTATTGCAGACTGTTGTCAAAAATGACATGGCCTAGTATCCTCTGTCTTGAGAATATAAACTTTAATTGCAGTAGTCACACTTGTTTCTGTCAGCTTGGTTTGGAAACATAATTTAACTGTGGAAGATACATGTCATCTTAATTTGCACTAATCTAAATGTGTAAGATAGAAGGCTTGTTTGAACTGGAGCAAATCCATGTGCACTATACTCTATGAAGGGACATGATAATTACTACCGTGGCGACAGTGGAGCATATTTGTAAGATATCTTTTTTCTGGGAGCAGAACCTGTTGTCGACACATCTTCTGATTGACAAGTGAAAAAGCAAGTGTAGTTGATCGAAATGTACCAGCTTTTTCATTGCGATTGCGATACAGTGTGGGTTGGGGAATATACCCTTTCCCCACTGTGGTGCAGATTTGGAGATGTATATTATTGTCAGGGGACCCCCCCGCAAAACTGTTTTTTTTTTTTTTTTTTTTACTTCTTTGTGGGTTAATGATGTTACTGTTCATTAGACTGTTAGTTTCTAGTGATCTGTGATCATGAAAAGGTTAGGTTCCCCTTTCATGAGATTACTGTTATGGTATGTGTTGCAAGTAGTACAACTCTACACTGCTTTGGCCAGTATGTTATGGCTTTTTCTTTACAGTTCAGAAGTCTCACGTAATTTGTAAATCTTCCCAATACCTCTGTCTTCTAAAGTGGTTGCCTGCTATTATTTTGTCAGCTTTGCTCTTTAAAGCCTAGAAGTAATTTTTTTTTTCTTCCTTGGATAAAAAAAAAGTGAAACCAGATTTCATTTCTAACTCTAAATGTCCTTCTATTCCCATGTTGCAGTATTCATAACATGAGGGAGATTCCCCACCAAGCCGCCCTAAAGTCCAGCCAGTATACCAAATACTTAATCTACTGCAAGGTACATGCGACATTGCACATAGAACAGCCAACATTGGCCATAAAAGTGATGTCTGCATGTACCATCCTCAGAACTTCTCTGCCACCAGTCCAAACGACAGCTTCTACCATTCATCTAATCACTGAAAGCTTTTCTACAATTCAAATAAGTGCCCCTTTGGGGAAAACCTTTATTACGCTTTTCCTACTGCATGCTTGTTAGAGGTTAATGTCATCCAAGAAGGTCGGGTGCCACTGTAGAAGACAGATTCCACACAAAGACAACCATGGCCAGTGTCTTTTCTGTTGGGGTCCCAGCCTGTGGCATCTGTCAGGCATTTGTCCCTAAAACACTCCGCAGTTGTCTGCCTGCCCTTAATATATGTCTTGAAAACCAGAGACTAAAACGACTATCACTAAATATGGAAGGCACTCCAGATCCGTCGAGTGAGTCCCTGAAGAAAAAGGTAAGATCTGAATCTTTGGCTGCACCTCTGATCCCTGATCCCTGACATCCCTCTTGAGGCTGGTGAAGGCCTGGAGGTACGGATGGTGTTGGGTCCTCCTCCTTCAATGGATATTGATTTAGAAGCCGCTAGGGAGGGTTCATTCAACACTTCCGTAGAGGTATCGCAGATGTCCGTTATGGACTGTAAGGGGGAACCGCGGCATGTTCCTTCAAATGTTCCTTGCAGTACATCTCCTGCTCCTTCCATTGAGAATTTGCTGATGTCTGGTCCGGAGTCTGTTAGCTTACTGTTTATTCACTGTAGCATTCCTCACCTGTAGGATTATCCTGTCAGCAGGTAGACTGAAGATAAGCACTATTTCCCGAGTTGTAACCTCCGCTCCATTGTCTTTAGCCAGCTCCTACCATCTCAGATGCCAACTCTTTCTTGCTGCAGCAGTAGTCCAGTCACATGAACTCTGGGCATCTTCAATGTGTCTGTTAGCCTGCTTCCAGACGACTGATAGGCAGCCTGGCAGGGAATTTCTTTGTCTGATTTTGTAACTGTTACAATATTTAATGTCTTTTAGTAACTCTGAAGGAAAAGTAGTTAAGAAAAATAAACACACTATGAAAAATGGCAGCAGGAACGGGACTCTAAAGACTCTGTAGAGAGATGTCAGATCTCATTTAAATGTTTGCACTTTGATTTGTCAGAAAAAGTAACATGATTAATTAGGTTTTAAATACACCGCAAAAAGGTTTTTAAAACATTTTTGAAGAAGTTCTAAATAAAAACAGAAAGAAAGCGCTAAACCTTTGACTTCTCCTGTTCCTGCTGCCATTTTTGTAATGTGAATGTTGGTTTTGAGTTTTTATTCACTACCCAGAATCTTGGCTTTATAAGAAAAAGTAAATGTGCCTGTGTGAAGAAAATCCAACTTAAAGATTTTTGTTTGTGGTTCTTTTTTTGCTTCTGCCTAGAGCACAACATGGACACATGTCTGCATTGTGCCAGGTGTTCAACCTGTGGACAGTCACAAGGAGAACAAAATCTGTCCAGGAATTTGCAATTCAGAGGGGGCATATTTGTTACAGTTGTGCCAAGATGGCATCGACCAAGTCCTCTTGAAATCCTGTCTGTGAAGAGCAAGTATTCTGAAAAGTGACATAAGTGCTGGGGAAACCAAGAATGCCATCAGTTTCCCCTAGATCCAGTGGCTTCCAACTTTAAGCCAGTTTTGCAGCCCCCTGGCTTCCGTGTCTGTTTTAACTGAGGCCTCTGTCATGATAATTCCTCAGGCCCTCACACTTTTGGCTGGTAGCATGTCTTTCCAGACTGAAGACATTCATACATTGGCTAGTTCTTTGGCCACACTGAAGGCCCCAGCTGCTGGTACTCATTTTGTTATTAGAGAGGGTGAGGACAGTATCCCCTCAGTTCATGATGAGATTTACGAAAATCGAGTGGAAGTCTTGGTCACCGGCCCATGAATTGAGGACCCCTGAGCATTTTCCAAAGAGAATGAGTAACAGAGCACTGAAGTAAAAACAGTACCTGTTAGCTTGCTTTGGCTTATGTTGAGCAGAGCCTCAGTTCCTTCCACCTTCAGGCGTCTTCACAAAAGGTTTTCCAACTGGCTTAGGTCTTTTTTATTTTTGGAAATTCGTGAGGTGTCAAGGGTCTGTTCTAAAAGGAGGATGATGGAATGTACACCTTTGGAGGATTCTGATACCTCTGACTCTGAGGCAGATGAGCTAGCTTTATGTTGGCCTCACCTCATCTATGATCTCTGACACTAAGAACATTGTTACTTGTACTTCATCACCTGGTATCTCTCATTTGGAGAGACATTCCACAAGATGACAGAAGAGTTCCAGTGGGAGACTAAAGCGTACTCCTAAGCATATGTGATACACAGCCATTAAGAGCCTATCTGAGCCTAGGGCGTTAACAGTTCATTATTTATCGGTATCCCTGAGGAGGGTTTTACTAATGCAACTCTGGAGACAAATTTGCTTTCCATGCTCTTCTACTAGGATCAGGATTCCCATGAGATCCTGTATAGGAACCTTTTGTCGGATCTAGCTGAGGTGTTCCTGAATTCCATCTAGGAGCCCTATTCCCAGTGACAAAGGGAGTAGAATTCTTAACATAGTTAAACTGACTGATCTGTATACTCAGCTACCAACAAATCCTGTTAGAAAATTCAAGGTCCAAAGCTGAGGGGATTTCAGACAAGAATGAGAAACTTGATTTGTTGAATTATATAATATTTCAGCCCTGGTTACCAGGCTCTGCAAGAAGTGTGGTTATGATGCAGTGGATGCATCTTGCATAGCAGCAGAAATAGGGTGAGTTACTAAAAGATATGCCCAGATGAGGACACAACCCCCTTTCAAACTGTGTGACGGTAGAGATTCTTTATGTACCCCCCACCTGCTGAAGTTGTCTTCAGGAGACTGAAGGAGGGAAAATCTAAGACTATGTAATATGCCAAGCAGCTTTTTTCACTCACAGGAAAAAACTGTCCAGCAAAGTCATGGCGCTTATATCTCCCAACCCCCTACCCCAAAAAAATAAATAAAAGGAAAAAAAAAGGATGGATCAAGCAACAGTAAGAAGGACAGATTCAGGAGAGAATGGCAAGCAAAATCCAGGTAGTAGTTTGGGGCCACGAAACATGCGACACCCAGGTGGCAAAGTTCATGACTCAGACTTGACTGCTGTCATTCCCTAAGCCGGGCTGTTTCCCCTTCACCTGAAGACATTTAGCCTTTTTTGACAAAAAAGTGGGGAGAGCATGAATGAAGGTCACTGGGTCCTAAAATTCCTCAAACATGGATTCCAAAAGATCAAGTGAACCTGACCCCTCTGATAACAAAACTCTTGGAAAAGTGGGGCACAAAGAGAGAGAATACCCAAGTGCCGCTACATATTTAAGCATGTCATTAGTCTTGTGTAGAAGGTTTCTTAGTCCTAGTGTTTGCATTCTTTTTTATAAGCTTTACTATATTTCACCCCTATGCTATTTGCAGTAATTTACTGGGGATGTTCAGACACTGGTGCGGACCCATTAAGTGCCACCAGCACACTGCTAATTGTGCTGTTTTCCCAGCATAGGTGCCAGACTTTTACCAAGTCTCTGTCTCTGTGTAGTTTTGAGTCTCCAGCACAGTTGTGTTCAGTGTGTCTGCTTGTGAGTGTAAAGGCTCACAGCTGGAAACGACCTTCCACAGAAAATGATTGGCATATTTACTTGTCATTTTCTACCTTGAATCCATCCACTACATGACTGCATGTTGTGGTGCTGCACCTCTCTAGCATCTGCTTTTCTGTGCTCTTAATTTGGTTTTGTAAAGAGAGCGAGAGAGAGATTGTAGTAGAACCTCCCCATCAAGAGATACTACACATTATCAATGTGGAAAGTAAAGGCTGCTACTTGGAGCACTGTCCGCTTTTCATTTCTGACTAGCATGAGATTTATTACAAACTTCAGAAGTTAAGACATCTATCAGTATCATGAAAAAAACAAGTAGCCTGGAGGAGTTGGCAGGTTGAACAAAGTAACATTTTTTGCAGATGTATTCATTTTATTTCTCTTGAATGCCCTGCAGAGCTTCCTGTGCTTTTGCTACTCCCACAGAAGGCTGGTGATAAACTCTTGAGACACATGGAAAAGGCTGAAGGCAAGGTTATGTCAAAGGGTATTGTCCTGCATGGACATGTCCAGCAAATCGATATATATGAATCGATTCCCCACCATGGATTAGCTTGTTGAATTGCTGAAATACCCATGCTTCCTTTACAGATCTTTAAAGGCTTCTGCCCTGTTTTAAGCTTATAGAGGGGTTTTGATCAGAAAATATCATTAATATTGGAGGTGGCTCATAGGGCCTGAAAATTCCTAATGTGTGTATACACACACACACACACACACACACACACACACACACACACACACACACACACACACACACACACACACACACACACTCTTACTGTAAATAAGTGATTGGAATGGGAGTTGTTGAACTATAGTAACCCCCCTTGCCAAATTGCTTTTTGAAGACTTGACTGAGCAATTCAGATACATATATGTTTTACATCTAGTTTGAGTGCTGCCTTGCGTAGGAGGTGAAATGTGTGACAATGGCTGGCAGTACAATTTATAATTTTCCTAGTCTACATGTGAATAAACTTGGTATCTTCACAGTATGTATTCCAAAACTAGCAGTTGCATGCTTTGCAGCTGTATAACCATCGCACAGCTCCCAGCCTAACCCTGAGCGAAAGATTTAGGAACAGTGGATCTTATTCATTTAAGAGCAAATAAATTACTCCTTGATAACCACCAAACAAATGAAGCTGTGAACCTGTGCATTGTTGACATCTTTTAGTGCATTTCAAGACAGACTGCTTTAACATGAGCTAAATTCCATAGCCGGTCAGGGTTGTCTGAATTCTTATGGAGGTGAAAATGATGGCGATAGAAATTTAATAACTGCCAGATACTGTTACCCTTTTAAAGTGTCACAATGTAGCAACACATTTCTTTGCAGTGCATCAGCTATGTTAAGCAATAGTACTTCAAAAATATTCAGTCAGTACATATCTTAGAAGTGAAACTTCATGGTTGTTGTAGCCAGTCTTTCAGAATACCACTTCTCAGCAAATGTAAAAATTGCAAAATAAAAATTCATGAGTGACGTCTCCACTAATTATTGCATTAATAATAAGGTCCTAAGCACGCAGTCAGTCGTGAGGAACTTGGCCATCCAGGTTGATAGCAAACTGACTTGACCACCATATTGCCTCTGTTATATGGAAAGCTTTCTATATGGCCCACCTCCTTAGTAAGGATATCTCATCCCAGGGACAAGTAGGTCGTAACATCCCTGTATTCTTCCCTTATAAGACCCATTATTGAGTGCAATACCCCTTTCGGCATGTACCTCACAAAGCATATGCAGCAGATGGAGAGACCACAGAGGTTCCTCACCAGGAGAATCCAGGGCCTCAAACATCTACCCTACACAGATAGGCTAAAAGCCCTGTCCCTGTACTCAATCTCATACAGACTCCTCAGAGGTGACCTGTGTCTGGCATACAAAGCAATCTTAGACCCTGCCTTGATGGGACTGCTGCATATCCTCAAGTCAAGTAAACCGCACGAACGACCTCAACCTGGTCTGTGACATCAATAGGACATGTCGGGATAGATTTGTGTCCCAGAGATGACTCCTGTGGAATAAACTCCCTGTCCATGTCAAGCAGAGTACCTCATTAACCTTTTTTAAGTGCAGCCTGGATAACTGGATGGGGAACAGAAAATACACCCCTGGGATTCAACCTATGTCCTTGCTGGACAGGAGCATCGCGTGCTGACTTGTCGGAACAAGGGCTAAATTCTTGGCTTGGTTTGTAAGGGCCTCAGGGCCAATAGCCTACTAACTTCCTATGATCCTATAAATGTCTGGGAATAAAATCGCTAATAAAAAAATACATCCTGTGTATTCCCAGACAAATGGGCATGCAGAATGAGTCCGCTAAACTGATTGGAAACTCCCCAAAAGCAAACTGGATCACAGACGTCCAACAAATACTTTCCCAAAACAATTGTTTTTAATTTTTTTTGTGTGTGGGTGCAGGAGGGGGGACACCCTGCACATGGATAGCTTCTCTCACACTTGCTCCACAGTGACACAGCTGTTGAACAACAAGAAACCCTGTAGCAGGCTGAGCACAGTACAAGCAAAACCTCAGGAAAGTAGGACCAGGGAGTTAATGGCAGACAAATTAGGTTTAACTACATATACAAAAGCTACACACGATAGCAGCTAAGCAAAAAAAAAAAAATCAGTGTATTAACTGCACCTTTTGGTTTAAACATATTGTTTAATTTGCCGGCCATCACATGTAAATGCCAAAACGTACTTATTTGAGTCTGGGTTCAAGATGCCTTCTATTTTCTAAATTTGTTTCATGTCCGTCAACCTTGCTACTCATCTCATGACAAGATGCAGTCACTAATAATGGACACAAACACATTTACAATAAAGCCTATGAAATCATCAGATATCCTATTACTGGCAAACCCAGTATGCTCATGAATCCTCACCTTGAGAGGTCGTGTACTTTGTTCAGTGGGTAGTAAAAGACAGTTTTATCACAAACCATAAAAGATGTTTCTTGTTTATAAAAAAAAAAAAAAAAATCTTTAATAAATTTTCACATATGACATAGACAATCATACATTTATAAAAATGAAAATGAACCATATTGACACAATTTTAGTTGCAAACATTATACATCACTTATAATCTATCCAGTCATTGTCAGTCAGGCATTACATAGCTCATTGAAATCCTACCTTCTTTCAAACCTCATTCCTCCTCTGCATGTATTGTTCCCACAATTCACATTTTTTTCTATGTAATTTGCTCCTACCCTTTTCTAAAGATCCCAGTTCCAGTTGTTTTATCTCTTTTACTATATTCACTGCTTCTAGTACAGTTGGTTTAGACTTTGATTTTCATTTTCCAAGAAATGCTTTTTTGGCGGCAGCCACCATAATTAGACTCATCAAGGCCTTACTATATGTAGGCAATATAATTTCCTTAGATCAATTTGCTCTGCAAGTATCTCTGACACAGTAGTCTGCAGGGAATCTTTAAAGTCTGCCAACTCATTACATTCCCAGAAAATGTTCCCAATTACCTTTTTCTTCCCCGTTACCCCTCCAACATTTGCTACTTACCCGAGGAAAAATCTTTGAAGTCTACTTGGGGTAAACAAAAACCTATGTAAACGCTTCCAACCAAGCATCCTAAATCTTCTAGATTTTGTTGCATATTTGGGAGACATATCCCCATTGTTTCTTTGTGAATTGCTTATCCAATCTTTCTCAATCCTTTCTAACTTCCTCTGATCAATTCTTATAGTTATCATGCAATATTTTGTATGCTGTACTGCTTATTCCTTTTTTAACAGCAGCTTCTGATCTTTCACTTAGGGAAGGCAATCTCTATCCTGCAGTCCAAATAGATTCTTGGGCTCTTCCCATTCTATTACCTTTCCCTCTGTAATTATTTGCTCCCAATACCTTGGTTCTTTTGCCAGCTTTCTCCAATAAATTCCAGCCCCCCCTTACCTATCGTCTGTATCCCTAATTGCAGTCATCCGTATCTGTGGAATCTCCTTTCTGCATCCCTGTGTTGGCTTAGTTCTTAGAATAATTAATTTCTGCTTCT
Organism: Protopterus annectens; assembly: GCF_019279795.1. Classification (NCBI taxonomy): domain Eukaryota; kingdom Metazoa; phylum Chordata; order Ceratodontiformes; family Protopteridae; genus Protopterus; species Protopterus annectens. The sequence continues at coordinate 132,289,028 of NC_056739.1, forward strand.
TTATGAATATAATAATCTGTATGGTTATTGCCTATTGTCCTTAAGGATCTGCATCCAGAATCCCAGTCTCCTTATTTCTTGAGCCCCCCCCCCTCGTTTCATCATCCTCCCTTTCCATTTTGAATTATGGGTTATTTTTAGTAAAAATCCAATAATTGGCTATTTCTGCAGATTATGTGAATGACTTCTCAGTAGCAGAGTGGGAAATTAAAAAGATATAGTCAAAAAAGAGGAAGGAAAAGTGCAAACAAAAAATACCATTTGGCTTGGCCCATCAAGTTTGAATCAGACTGATCTCTTTACATATACAAGAAAAAATAGACCGTATGTTCACAGAATTTGTTTCTTTGTTTAAATCTGTGTACCTCTGTAAGAATGCCTGAAATCAAATTATAGGAGAATCAAAGAAAGAGAAGAGGCTTTGAGTAGATACTTGAATGAATTGATATGGACAAAAGTCATAAAAAGAAATTAGAGAGGCTGTTGGAACATGAAGTGAAGCAAGATGATATGAGAAAAAATCTGGCAGAATAGAAGATAGATCAAGACGTAAAAAATTAGGTTTTCAACCATATCTGAAAGCTGGAAGGTGCCACATCTGTACAAGCTTTATGAAGGAATACATTAGTAAATGGACTGGCATTCTCCTAGTCATAGTTAATAGAAAGAGCACACAGAGTTTATATCAGGAAACAGCATGAGGCTGTAGTTCTGCTAGCAGAATTATCCTTTATTGTCCAAAATGTGGCAAAAGTGGAAGATCTCAAAAGTTGGAGATGGTTGTAGCCCTAGGAAATATTTATTCTGCCCCAACAAAATAGAAAAGAAATGCATTTCAGCCCTTTTCTCTGCACATTTGGATTGCTGGTAAAATGTAAGATGCTCTATCTGGTTATGTTCAGTATGTACTTCCCAAATGGAATTAAGATGTTCATGGAAGCCGAAAGAGCTCTCATGGAGTTGCAGAAACACTAGCAGACACCAGAAGACCAACAGGCCAAGGGAAAACTCAGTTCAGTCCTCTGTCTCCTTAGCCTTCTAAACTGTGAGTTGTCCTAGTAATAAGAGGTGCTACAACAGTGATTTCTATAAAGAATATAGAACAGTTATGTAAAAGCTTACCAGAACTTTTGAGTAGGTCACTGCTGTTGGATTGGTTCCCTCCCACCATCACCGTTCTCTTCTTGGGTATCCTGGGACAGGGATGGGATACCCTGTCCCTATGCATTTATCCTTTACCCTCCCTTCTCAGGTCCTCTGGCCTGGAAAATCTAAAATCCAAGGAATTTAGAATCTTGCTTATGGTCTGTCCAGGGGATAATCCCTGGTCGTTCTGAGCAAGAAAGCTCTAAAATAGCAGTGACAGATGTCAGTTTTATACAGAATATGTGCTGATGTCCCTTAGGGTTTACTGTTCTCCTGGCCTGGAGGGAGTAGAGCATTAAGCTCCTGAAGTTGTGATGGACTTCAGGACTTCTGCTGCTGAAGTTCCATTTGTGAGAACTACTTTAACAGTGATCTACTCAAATATATACCACAATGCATTAACTGCAACTTTTATTTTAAACACATGTTTTATATTGTTTTGTGTTTAGAACAGTACCATCTTTGCCATTAATAGTAACGCCTCAAGCTAGGATTAGCCATTGGCCTAAAGGAGAGGATGCACTTGTAGAAGAGGAAAACAATATGCTGTATCCATGAATGCAGAACTGCTCTCTGCCTGCTGCTCCCCATCCCATATTAATTTGTGCCTCCAGCACTTTGATAACATTGAAATAACTGGCTCAGAATAATGTCTGCAAATATCAAGTCTGGTATTGATAACTGCAATGAAAATTGTAACAGCATGCCTGTATTCATTGTATATTAAGTGTCACATCAAAGTGTGTCTTTTCTGACATGAGCCTGTCATGGCAGATTCATACATCCCTGAGTTGAGCAGAGATTTGGAGTAGTTAGCATATTCTGCAGATTTAAAAGTAATTCTACCACTGTATATAGAAGCATGTTCTCGTTTTCCAATTTCTTATCTAGTTTTCCGTTTTTTTTTCTTTTACTCTAGTGTAATCAGCAAGATGAACCAACAATTGCAATAACTTTTTTTTTTAAGTATTGACTGTCTGTATAACTACCTTTATACAATAGAACACGTCTTACTCTATATATGTTGTCTTTGAGTCATGTCGATACCAGTGTGCTTTGCCTTGGACCTTAAACATGTATTTCATACTTACATGTACGTGTAGTCTGCTGCTTCCCTGTCTCTGAATGCCTTTTAAATACCAGCACTACTTTGTTTCAGTAAACATGATTGGAAATCTGTCCTACATTACCAGCGTTTGTATCACTTTATTTCACTTACACTCACATTGTGTATTAAGATCCTCTTTTCTAAATTGTTCTTGTTTATCAGTATTACATGTGTCTTACTCAGTTATACATGGAATACAAATCGTCTTGTCTTCTAATCACTCTTGGTTCCCAACACTAAGTTGGAGCATCTCGCATAGAGTATCAAAAACCCTTCCCTGACCACAGTGTCCCCTGCTTTGGGAGCAAGCATCCACTATGAGTCAAGCAGAGTAGTACCCTTGCCAACCTCAGGGTAAACCTAGATAATTGGATGGGCAGCTGGAAAAGTGCTCCCCCACTGTATCTTCTGTTGCCCTCCTTGAGGCTGGAGAAAACCTTTGGGTATGGTTTAGTTAGGATTGCATTGGTCTGTAGATTAGTTGCCTACCACTTACCTACGATTCACAGTTAAGTGTTGATATGATATTGGTGTAGGACACTAATGCCACACTTAAGTCCTTTCTGAAGACCACTACTACAAGGGACCCCAAATTTATACTGCTAACACCGCCTTCTGATTTCTACCTTTGTATGACAGAACTAGTTATGATGTATGTCGTTTTATATTGTTTGCACACCTAGGTCTTATGATACCATTATATTGTAGAACTTTTTTAAAAGCACTGATCAATGAGTTCCTTCTTGGAATTCCAAGGTACTTACTAGCTTTGTTACTTTACTTGATAATTTGTTACATAGTATTATCCATAGTTTTCTTTCACAATATTCATTCCATTGTTTCACATACTCCTTTTTGACACTGTGTCAGTTTTGATATAGTATTGCTGTGGCAGATGAAATTAGGAAGTATAATCCAAGCAGACAACATCCACTGGCAGCTTTGTCAGAATAACTCAAGAATATCTTTGCTTATCCCCGATTTATGAGGAAGCCTTGATTTATTTCAGATGGCCACAACATTCACTTCGTCTCCACAATCAGAGTTTAAATAATATCTCAAAATGTTTAAAATAAACTCAAATTACAAAAGTTCAGAAGTAAACGCTCATATTTTATAGTCAGTTTTAGATAACAGGTACTCAAGTTGTGAACAGTTCAAGTAAATGCAACGTTTGTTAAAAATGCACTGTGCCCGTCATCCCCTTATTTTATTATTCTTACTCTGAGAACTCTCTAACTTTCTGAAAAACAGTATTTTTTGTTAGCAATATAAATCCTGACATGCACTTTCTCCAGTAACCTGTGAGACCAGATCACCTATTAAATAGCCTCACACAAACTGTACAGTATTGCTTTTGCATGTATCTAACAACAGCACTTTATGCAGGTGAAAACCTAACCTCTTAGACTCGGGCATCTGTGATGTGAGCATGAGTAATGTGAACAATTTACAGTAAGCCAGTTGTGCTCAATGTGTGGGACATGGAAAACTGAGATTACAGTCCGTGCACTCTACTGGTTTAGTACTTTAGTTTTTGATCTGCTTTCCTGCCATAGCATTTGGCTGCCTCTCTGCTAGATGACTCATAAATTATCTGTTGTCTTTCTTAGTAACACTCATGTCAAACAGCAATACTGCATCCACGTACTTCCTTGCCTGCAATGATGTGTTGGTGTTATAGCAGTGTCATGGTCTGTAACAAGTCTAGTCTTCTCTGTGAAAGGCTTTGATAGCTAATGTAGGGTATTTTTGTTAGTGTCTGTGTGTCTGTGTGTATGTGTGTCTGTGTGTCTATGTGTGTGTGTGTCTAAGTAAATAGAGAGATTAAGTCAAAGACCTGAACCAAGGCCGATGAATCTAAATTTCATTAACAAGATGATGGAGTTTTATAAATAAAACAACTTCAAAATAGACTTTTGTTTTCAACTGGTTCCCTTTGTTTATCTGAACTGTCATTTCATAGTTGATGACCACTAAGGCACGCAGTAAATCTGTATGAATCATTCTCCACCATTCCACTTTGGTTTATTTCTTTTAGTTTATTTGCCCATTAGACTCCATTTCAGTTATGTTGTTACTTATGTTACTTACTTTTTTAGTTTTCATCCGGTTTTCAAGTTGAGAAAGGATGGTCAGGGCATATTAGTTACAGGATAAGGCAGTGGTCCTGGCTATGATGCCTGCTTTTATATTACAGCACTCCTGGCCATGAAAATCAACAGTATTAAGTACAAGTACCATTTTAGTACCAAACAGGGATGGATACTAAAACAAAATGAGGGTGTCAGAGTTCTAGCCTACAGAGAAGAAACAAATGCCATCAGGGACTGTGACTGTAGGTATGGAGGGATAAAGTTGCAGTAGTCCCTTTCCAACACTAACATTAAGGTGAAGTGGTACAGTAGCATTACACATATGCACCCTCTCCCTACATCTGGGTAGTATGTGTCCAGGTAGATACACATAAGCACATTAAGTAGATGCTGTATGTTAACATAGATGTATGTGGTTTGCACTTAATCTGTTGTTGGTACAATTGGTCAAATGCTGAAACTGCTTGGAATTTTAGTTCAATCTGTGTATTTTTGAATGTATGAGATTTCAAAAGAAGTGAGACTGAATTTGTATTAGAATGCAAGTCTGGGTTTTAGTTAATGCTAAAACATTGAGATGTACCTAACATTTTTGCATTACAGTTGGGAGTGTGTGCAGGTATTTTCTTGTGAGGGCTAGGTAAGGGAATAGATTTAGTGTTTGGGTTAGTGTTAGGTTAAGGGCTAAGTAAGGAGAGAGATTTAGTGCGTTAGTGCATATGTTCTAGTATCTTGTTTACTGGTAGTGTTACAAATTTTTTTATAAAGTAAGGTGTAGGGTTAGGGTTAGGATTAGCATACATGAGTTAACGTGGACAAAGCTGTGGAAATAATCTCCTTCTAAATTAACAAACTCTTACAGTATAGCATCAGTTGTTGACAGAGACGTCTCAGAATTTGTCCAAAGCCATAGTCTATTAAGCCTTTTCCTTTACCACCGTCCTAATTCAGATTATAACCGGTTTGTCAACTGCATTCTTTGGGCTCAACAGAAGTTGTCTGTGGGCCTTTCACTACTTGCTGCCCCTGTGAATGCTGTCATGGCATGATGGGAGGTTGAGTTAAGAGCAGTTAGTAGCGGAGAGAGTATGTCTAGAGGTTGACAGGCCTTGACATGATGTGGCATGCTGTGTGATGAATGCAACATGATTTGCTGTGGAAGAATGTGTTTACGTTCAGCTCTGAAGGTGGGGAAGGAAGATTGTAGATGTCCTTCTATTCCCATGTTGCAGTATTCAAAACCTTTGGATTGTCCTCTGCTATCTATCCGAACATCCGGCCAATAAACAAAAGCTTCTAGTCACTGCAAGGTACGTGGGATGTCTGACCCATAGGGTGTGTGGGCCATAAAAGTCATGTCTACATGTACTTTTCCTCAGAACTTCTCTGCTGCCAGTTGAACATCAGTTCTTCCTGCTGTCAGATCTTTGAATTAAAATACGTATGCTGTTTGGGCCGATTTATCTCTCTTCCTTTTGGTCACTGCATGCCTGTCTAAGTTCGTCATCCAGGAAAGGAAAGTGTAGGTGCGGATGTCAGATCCCCATAAGGATGCCCACAACCTCTGCCTTTTTTGCGTAGGGCCTAACCAAGACCACAGGCCTTCGTTCATAAGACCCTGTGCAGCCATCTGCATCACCTAAACATCTTTTTAGAAAACCAGCATCTCAAACATCTGGCTTTAGCGATGGAAGGGGCCGCGTCTAGTCAAGCCATAGAGCCACCTAAAAAGAAGGCCAAAGTTTCCAAGCCTGAACCTACTGCTGCAACTCCTCCAGCCGACATTCCAGCTGTGGTTGACGTTTGCCTGGAGGAGTGTACAGATACAGCTAAGTCAGGTGTAGCGGGTACAGCTATGGAGGCTGCAGAACCTAGGGCAGAAAGCGTGTCCGTGGAAGTTTTGCAGATGTCAACTGCTGACAACGAAGGGAAATCTCGGTTTGTAATGGATGTCCAGACCGCTCCTTCCAGTGCTGTAAAACAGCCTGTTCTTAGGCCTTCCTTAGGCCCTAGGCCCTCCATTTCTACCGCTTCTTTAAAAAGAAAGCAGAAAACAAAACAAGTCTCTTCCCTTCAGAGAGAGCCTGCCTGATTGGCAAGTTTTCTCCCAGAACTTATTTAATGCTTTCATGGCTCTTAGGCCTTCTATTCCACTTACCCTCCAGCTAGCAGTCTTAGGCCCCAGCCTGAAGAAACTCTTCCTTTGGAAGCCGAAGATTTTTTAGATTCCTCCTTAGAGGACTTCCTTTCTTATGCGTCTCAGATGCCTTTCCCTTTTGGGAATACCTCCTTTGAGGAGGACTGTGCTGACGCTGATTCCCCAGGAGTGGACCTCACCTTTGGTGAAACTGTCTCCAAAATGAGAGAGTTCTTTAAATAGGACTCCACTGACATGACAGAGGTTCAAAAGAGATATTACAAACTCTTACAGATGAGCACTCCTTCATCTTCTGCCATCCTCCCAGTCTTGCCTGCCTTCTTGGATGCCTTTAATGCAGCCTCTATGAACCCTGATTCACAAACTCCAGCTCCCCAAAGGCCTGACAGGTTCTGTAACGTCCCTGAAGGGGCCAAATTCCTGATTAAATGCCCAGCTGCAGACCCTGGCATGGTTTCTGCCTCTAGGCTACTTTCCTCCACATCTATGCTTCCCACAGACTAGAACAGTATGACTGTGGAATGCATTGACAAAAAAGTATACATCTCTGCCACTTTGGCCTTTAGGGCGGTTAACTACCAGACACACGTCTAAGTATACCGTGGCCCTTTTGTCTCAGGTTTCCAAACTTTCGCCTGATCTTCCAGACTCCCCTTCTAAGGCTCAAGTATGTACTCTCATATCTTTGTCTTTTCAAGTGACAAGGCATTCGATCAGATGCAGCTATGATGCTGCAGAAGCCTTGGCCAGATCTGCAGCTTCTGCCTCAGTCCTTCGAAGGTATTCATGGCTGAGACTCCAACGCTTACCTGATGATATAAGGGCTAAACTTCTGGATGCACCCCTGGACAAAACTGCCCTTTTTGGGACTAAAGTGGCAGAGCTCTTCAAAACCCTTCAGCAAATGGGGAAGGAACTACAAGACCCAATACATTTGATCTGAAGTTGTTTTCATTTTATTTTCAACCTGAGGGATTCTGATCCGGTACAGATCCGACTCAGCCACATACTCCAGCATTAGATCCAAAGTCCAAGCTCCTCCCCATACCTATAATGCCCCGTTCTTCCTTTTCCCCTTAGATCGCGTTTGCTGCTCATTTTGACCATCAGTGTTCATCCTTAACTCCAAGCTCCACTTGTCTGTAAGTAGTTTTGCTAAACTTTTTTTTCTGTTTTATCCTCATCATTAACCTATTTTTGTCCTTCTAAACCCTACCCTATCCCTTTGCACTCAGGCATTCGTGTAAAAAGTAAATAAATACATAACTTTCTTCTCTTTATTCTTCTCTATAGAGTGTGCATGTGTGACTTTGCTTCTTCCCAGCCATGGCTGAGACCCCAAAACCTTGCTTCAGGAGGTATGCAGAGTGTGGGCATAAGCTCCCTCCATCTGATGCCACACACTGTGCATTGTTTGTTTGGCCTTCCCTCACTTAGACACCTCCTGTTCAATCTGCATGGGATTCAACCCCCACACTTTGATCGACAGGAGGAACAAACTCATTCTGAAGGGCCTTTTTCCCCCCTCATACTGAGGCCTGTTCTTCTGCTCCAGCTTCTGGGACTCAACTTTCCACCAAGAAGTCCGAGGATGGAGAGAAGGCCCATTCCAAAGAGCGGGAGAAGCTGAGGAAGCGATCTTCCAATCGCTCTTTCTCAGCCGAATCGCCAGCCAAGTCCCACACGGATCTGGCCTGGAGTTCTCCTTTGCTCCAGTCTCCCCATTTTTCCTCGGAGCCAGAAACCTCCCAGGCTTGGTCTCCAGTTTCTGCTTCTCCCGGTGCCACTCCAGGCCCAGGTTGGTAAGCTCTTCTGTCTGGTTCTGTCCGAGCCTTTCTAAAGCCCAGGTGGACAGGATGATGTTGAAGTTTCTTCGGGCCCAGATTCAGCTGGTAATCTTGCCTGCTCCATCCCCTTCTGGGACCAGGAGCATGCAGTCTGTCTTTCTTTCCATTACACCTCCTCTGATCTGACCCCCGGTTTCGGAGTCCTTGGGTCTGAGGTTTCCAGGTGTTGAGGGGGTCACCGCCGATAGTCCCGGGTACCTCAACCTCTGAGAATTACCCTGAGTGGTTTGGCTCTGATGGTTTCTGAGCCAACCCAACTCTGAGCCGTAGCTTCTGCATCAGATCCAAGGGGATGGCATCGAGTTCAAGGCTTTTGGGGTCATCCCTTCCTCTCAGAGCCTCTGTACCGGGAGGCTCAGCGCCAGGTCCCCACTTGGCACCAGGGGTGGCAGATCCGGCCTTGACCATTCCAACTTCGGAGATCCATTCACTCTCGGCATTTGAGGTGATTGAGAGTTTTCTCTTGGCTCCATTGAGATCCATGACACAGTCGTCCTCTAAGTTCATCCTGGCTCCCTCTTTTTCTGGGTTGGAGTATGCTATCCTGCCCCCTCAGGGACAGCCTTTTGCCAGTTTGCCCCTGGATATTCCCACACAGAAACTCCTCGTGGCTTCCGAGTCCTCCCCAGAATTCCACTCCAAGGAACCCCCTCAGAAGCATACATGTAAGGGGAGGCATTTAGACTCCCTGCCAGAGTCTCTCACAGATGATACCAACTTGGAGAAAGGGGGAGGGCCCCCCCATTCACCCCGGATGATGTCTCCTTTGGAGACATTATGGAGATACTTTGTCAGCGCTGTGGGTGGTCCACCCTTAAGCCTGACCCAGAAGAATCAGTATTTCTGGAGGCGTTTGGCAGAGGACCCTCTACCTCCTGGATGCTCCCCCCCCCCCCCCGCAGATCCCCTAGTGGGTCTTATATCATCAAGGACATGGAAGGAACCAGATATGGTTGATCCTATCTCCAGGTGCACGGATAAAATACTTAGTGCTCCTGCTGACAAGCCTCACTGGTCCAAGGGTTCCCCAGTCAATGCCATGGTGCAGTGGCCACCAAGAAAGAGCTCACCCAGTTGAGTTCTTCAGTCCATCTTCCAGACAGGAAGTCTAGGGCGATGGGTTGTTTTGGGAAGCAGACCTACATGTCAGCCACCTTTGCCTTATGTGCACTGAATTATTTAGCATGTGCAATCAGACTGCAGAGGGACCTTGTCAAGGTAACTGAGTCTGCCCCAGGGTCCATGTCGGCAGAGGAGAAAGTTTTTTCCTCCCTCAATTCCATCTCTAATCCATCCATGAGGCTCCTCTCTCATGCTACTGAGAGTGCCTCTCTGGTGGCAGGAACAGGAGTAACCATTAAGGTGCATGCCTGGCTCCAGATATGTGCCTTTTCGGACCCCTTTAAGGCATCGTTCACGAATGCCCCCTATGATGGCTCCACCCTGTTAGGAAAAAACGGTTCGTGATACAGTGGTCCAGAGTGAGAAGAACGGGAAGACTTTGCTGTTGGAATATGCTTCTCCACCCTACAACGATCCTTCTCTAAGAATCAGCATGGTGTCAAGAAGATGTGGTTTTTGGAAGTTTGAAGGTTCTTCCCAAGATACTCAGGATTCGCCTTCCCCCAGAGGCAGAGGGGGATACAATAGATGTCACCCTCTTGACAGAGGGAGTCCGAAGCACCAAGGGTCTCAGGATTCCTTCCCGGACAGGCCCTTCCATTAATCCTGAAGGGTTTTCCAAATTCTCGCCTCTGAAGGCAGTCAGGGGACAACTATCTCTGCACCCAACGGCCTGAGAACCAATTACAAACGATAGTTGGGTTCTGCAGATCATTTCTAGAGGTTCCTCTGTTCCCTTCTCCATACCCGCCTGTTCCCCCCAGACACCTTCCAGATGTGCCACCCAATCAGTGGGAAGAGGCAGCCGTAGAAGTTTCCAGGCTGCTTGCAAAAATGTGTCATCCAGCCTGTCTCCCAAGAACAATCTGCATGAGGCATTTATTCCAGGTTCTTTTTAGTGCCAAAGAAGACAGGGGACTTAAGACCCATTCTGTATCTCTCAACCCTGAAGCTGTCAGTTGCCAAGTCAAACTTTCAGATGGTCACCCTTCAATCCATTCTGCCCTTCCTGCAGATAAATGATTGGATGTGCTCTGTAGACCTCCAGGATGTGTACTACCATATCAAGATGGACAGGTGCTCTCTGAAGTCCCTCCGCTTATGGCTGGGAGCCAGTCATTTTCAGTTCAGAGCTCTCCTCTTTGGGCTCACCACTGCCCCAGGTGTTCACCAAAGTGATGGCAGTCGTGGTGACTCACCTGTGGCTGCAGGGTTTTCAGGTCCTTCCCCTACCTGGATGATTGGCTTCTCTCCGCTCCCTCCAGGCATCAACTGATTCAGGCCAGGGTTCATCTCCTTCAGATTGCTCAGTACCTGGGTATTACTATAAACTCCAAGTCTTAATTGGTACCAATACAGGTACTAGACTTCATAGGTGCTCAGCTAGACACTACTCAGGGCATGGTGTTTTTACCTCCGGACAGATTATCTCTCCACCATCATGTGCTTTACATTCTCCAAGCCCACCTTTCTCTGGCAGGCTCAGTTCTTTGGGCTTTGGGGTCCATGGCAGCCATGATCACTCTAGTTCCAACCACATGTCTCTACATGAGGGTTCTTCAGTGGACTTTAGTGGTCCTTGCTGGATCTTCTGTTGTCAGATCCTGTTCGACTATCTAGTGCTTGCAGGAACTCCCTTCTTTGATGGCTCAAATCCCCTGACCTCCTTCAGGGTCGACCATTTGTTCTTCCCTCCCCTGCGATCACTGTGACCATGAATGCTTCCCTGCTCTGGTGGGGGGTGCATTGCATGGGAAGAACTGTCCAAGGCACGTGGTCCTCTCTGGAGATCAGTCTGCATATCAATGTCTTGGAAATGAGGGTGGTGCTTTTGGCATTCCAAGCTCTCCAGGCTCCTCTTCTTCTGGGAACTGTTGCCATACAGACGGACAACATGTCATTAGTCTGGTACATCAAACGGGGGAACCAGATCTTATCCTCTTTGCTGCAAAGCCATGAGATTGTGGAAATGGGAGATCTTCACCGGCTGATTTTTGGTAGCAGTGCACATTCCTGGGAAGTCCAGCATTTTGGCGGACAGGCTCAGCCATTCTTTTCTGATGCCTTATGAGTGGTCTCAGTCCTTCAGAGGTGAACAAGATCTTTCTAAAGTAAGGTGAGTCTTTCTGTGATCTCTTCGCCTCTCCTTCCAACGCGAAGTGCAGCGAGTATTTTGCTCTGAACCCCCCTCCAGGGGAATCCCCCAGAGATGGTCTAGTTCATGTTTGGCCCTCTGATCTACTGTATGTGCTCATCCTCTGCTCCCTTTAATTCCCAAGTTCATTAAAAAAGCTCGACTGCTGGGGGAGCTCAGTGATCCTCATTACCCCTTTCTGGCCTCCCCAAGTTTGGTTCCCCACTCTGTGGTCTCATGTAATGTGCCCTCCTTGGACTCTAGATCCAGTTCCAGATCTGATTACACATCCCTCAGGGATTCCTCACCCAGACTTAGCCTGAAACTCATGGCTTAACTGCTCCAGTTCCTGTGATAGCTAGGAATCCCTGGCTGTCTTCTCCTGTTAAGAAGATCTTGGTAGCGGCTCACAAATCTTCTACCAGGAAGATCTATTCAAGTAAATGGAAGTGTTTTCCGATCTGGGCCTCTCAACATGACCTGGATCCTTTCACTGCACCAGTGTCTGCTATTTTGGATTTCTTGGATGACATTTTTAAACATGGCGCTAGGTTCCCTGTAGTTACTGTACAATTGGCAGTGATTTTCAGCTTTCACATAGGTGAGAATTCGGCTTCATTGGCTTCTTCTAAACTTTGTAAGGCCTTTTTGAAAGGCACCTTTCTTCTTAGGACTCCGATTAAGGACCCCACACCCCCTTGGGATCTTACCTTTGTGCTACAGGCTTTGGTTTCTCCTCCATTTGAACCAGCTGTCACTGTTGATTTACAGTTTCTGTCATGGAAGACGATATTTTTGGTAGCAATTACCTCCGCCAAGAGAGTTTCTGAGATTCAAGCCTTATCTTTCAAGCCCCCTTATCTGGTCTTCCACAAAGATAGGGTGTCTCTGTGGACCGATCCATCTCTCCTACCGAAGGTGGCATCAAAATCTAATATTAACCAGGTCATCAATTAGCCAGTTTTCTTTCCAAATTTCTAAAATAAGGAAGAGCACAAATTGCACTTGCTTTATGTTCATAAGCAACTGCATTTCTGTTTGCATAGAAGAAAATCCTTTCATAAGTCGGATCAACTTTTTGCTTCCTTTTCAAAACCTTTCTTGGGAAAGCCAGTTTCTAAAGTTTACTATTGCTCGATGGATTTCTGAATGAATTTCTTTGACCTATCGAGCCAAAGGGTTATCCCTACCAGGACATGTCCAGGCGCATTCGGCCATGTTACTACTTCTGCAGTGTTTTGGTCCAGGGTTTCTTTAGATAATATCTACTCTGCGGCTACCTGGGCATCTTTGCACACCTTTATTTCCCATTATAAATTGGATTTTCTCTGCTGGGGCAGGGCATCCTTTGACTCAGCCGTGCTGCAAGAATATCCTTCCATGAGGACCTCCCAGGGTTTATTGGTAGCTGGGGACTCTGTCCCTCAGGTTGAAGATCAAATGAAAACAGCAACTTCAGATAAATAAGTTATGTACTTACCATAACGTTCCATATCAGTTGTTGCTTTCATTTGTCTTCAGCTGTCCCTCCCCCCCCCCCCCCCTGCCTTGTGTGGGCTGTGTAGTGGACCAGATGGAAGAAACGTAGCCCCCTGTCCTGGGTTGCTCACCCTTGGATAAGCCTTTAGTGGGCCATGCTAGTTTTTTTGGCATGATTGACTAGTTTGGGATGCTGCTGTTCAGCAACAAACGTGATATGAGGGGAGGAGGGAGATCGAGGCATTATGGGTAGGGGAGGAGCTTAGACTTCGGAACGGATGCTGGAGTATGCAGCCGAGTTGGGTCCGTGCCGGATCAGAGTTCCTCATGTTGAAGACACATGAAAAGTAACAACTCAGATGGAATGTTATGGTAAGTACATAACTTGTTTTTATGTCCACTATCCCTAAATTTCATAGGAATTATCCCACAAAACACGGTTCATGAGAAAACTGCCCCTACACCTCATTTTAGGAGCAAAAAGAGCGCTAGGAAGCAGCAGCCACCTTCTAGGACTGCTCAGACCCCAGCTCAGAAACCTCAGTCTCAGGACAAGGCAGGTAGTCAGTGATTACCCGCCTTCCCCTTCACCACCTCCAGATTCCATTCCCTTATTCCTAAGTCTCTTTCACTGGCTTTCACTCTGGCAAAGAATTACCTCAGACAAGTGGGTCTTATCCATTATAGAAAATGGCTATTTCATGACCTGGATCATTCTTTCTCTCAGAGGCATCCCAGAGCCACCCAAGAACTAGCTACCCCTTTTCCAGACAGCCTCTTTCCTCAAGGTACTATCCAGCCTGTTCCTCTGTCAGAAAAGGGAAAGGACTTTTATTCCAGACTTTTCCTAGTCCCAAGGAAAAATTGCCCTTGGAGACCTATCTTGGACCTCTCCCACCTCAGCCTTTTCTTAAAATTGCCCACTTTACACATGCTTACTCTCCAAACTCTCTTCCCTATTCTAATGCCACAGGCATTTCTGGCCACTTTGGACATCAAAGATGCATAGCTGCATATCCCTGTAAGGCTTAAGCACAGGAAATATTTAAGATTTTGTGTGGGTTCCTCACATTTTCAGTTCTCTGCCTTGCCGTTTGGACTATCCACTGCTCCAAGGATGTTTACCAAGTGCCTGGCTCCAGCGATAGCCTTTTGCAGGGTCCAAGGGATTCAAAATTTTCCTTACCTGGATGACCTCCTGGCCCAGGCAGGCTGCTCCACTTCTCTACTCATCCAACTCCAAAAAGTCATTCAGCTTCAACATCATTTACCCCAAATCAAATATATGCCCCTCCCAGAACAAAGTTTTCCTGGGGTGCAGAATAAGGACAGATGTGATGAGGGCATTTCTTCTACCCCAAAAGGTGGAAAGCCTAAAGCTGTACCTGCTTTCTGTCCTAGACGCCACCGTTATGACACTAAGACAGTTTCTCAGACTTCTGGGTCATATAGCTTCCACTATACCCATGTTGCCATTGGCAAGACTCCACATGAGAAATCTACACTGGTACCTGAGATCCACATGGTCCCAGTACACCCACCCCTTGGACCACAACCTTTCCTCCCTTCCATGCCTAAGGAAGGAGATCCTTTGGTGGTTAAACAAAGTCTACTTCAACCCAGGACTTCCTTGACAACCCCTTTCCCCGTCCAGGAGATGTACACAGATGCTTCAAACCTGGGATGGGGAGCGGCTTTGGGGGCCTTGAAGGTGCAAGGCACCTGGACAGCCCCTTTCAAGAGGGAGCACATCAAAATCAGGGAAATGAGTGCAGTCATATTTGCCCTGAGGGCCTTCCAGCACATCTTGAAGCAAGGCCCCCTGAATTTGTTCACAGACAGCACTACAGTTCTCTGGTATGTGAACAAACAAGGGGGAACAAAGTCTTACTTCCTATGCAGATGTACACTCCAAGCTTGGGAATTGGCAGCCCAACATGGAGTCACCCTGCAGGCAGTCTACATCCCTTCAGCTTAGAACACCCAGGCAGACACCTTGAGCAGGTCCATGTCACAATCCCATGAATGGATGCTACACAGGGATGTATTCCTGGACATAGTCTACAAGTGGGGTACACCACAAATAGATCCGTTTGCCTCCCCTCTGAACAGATAACTTCTACTCTTGTACAAGGGTGACCAGCCCCCTTGCGAGAGCAATGGACTCCTTCTGTATCTGATGGAAGGGGATGTTTCTCTATGCATTCACCCCTTCCCACTCCTACAAAAGATCCTTTGAAAAATTCAGGAAAACAAATCAGAAATCTTGTTGGCGACTCCCTTTTGGCCAAGACAGCATTGGTCCCCCCCCCCCTTCTGCATTTAACCAGGGGCAGTCATCACAAGTTAGCTCACAGAGTGGACCTTCTCACACAGGAAAAGGGAGCCCTAATCCATCCCCAGCTGGCATCTCTAGACCTAGCCCTGTGAGGGATAGATTTCTGATCCCTTTTAGACACCTCTACACTGAGGATGTGCTTAAAGTCCTGCAGGAGGCCAGGAAACCCAATACTAGGAAATCTTGTATGACTAATGGAAAATATTCTCCATCTGGTGTCTACAAAGACAGCTAGACCCATTTCAAGGAGAGGTCCTGTTAGTGCTGTTGTATCTGGGTGAATTGTTGCAAGCAGGGTTGGCATATTCTTTGATTAAGGCCCACCTAGTTGCTGTTTCGCCTTGTCTGCCTCTTGACCCTCCTCTTGCCTCAAGACTCGCAGCTAAGTTATTCCTTAAGAGAGTACTGCACCTCAGGCCCCCCTAGGAGCCAGTTCCATCTCCATGGGACCTGAATTACATCTTAGTGAAGCTTACGGCGGCCCCTTTTGAAGCAGCATCAAAAGCCTCTCTGAAAAATTGCACTTGGAAAACTGTACTTCTAGTAGCCCTGACATCAGCCAGAAGAGTGTCGGAGCTTCAGGCCCTCATGGCCACCCCCTCCTTTTCTACTCTTCCACAAGGACAGAGTGACCCTTAGGACCAATTCCACCTTCATGCCTAAGGTTTTCTAGGGCAGTCCTGCATGGGTTTTTGGAGAACAGCGGCATACCACCCTCCTCTTTTTTCCTTTGAGGTTTGGTATTCACCCAGAAGTTTTGAATACTGCAACATGTGAATAGAAGGACATAAAACAGCTGTGTAAAATCTTACCATAACCATAGATGTCCTTCTCATCCATGCTGCAGTGTTCCATCCCCCCTCCTACCCCCAAAATATAATAATAATAGTATACATCGAAAGTGTACTTTTGCAAAAGCCGATTCAAAACAAACTACTTTAAACACTATTTTGCAGGGGGTAAGGTCCCCTGCACCCCACATGTGGGGGGCTGTGCTCCCTACTTAAATATACTAATTCCAAGATCACACTACAGTGGGGAAAAGGATATATTTCCTTATCCCCACTGTAATGCGCTTCGGTAAATCAGCTTATGCGAAAGTGCACTGTCGATGTAGTGCACTTTTGCTTGTGGGTTTGATCTTCTTTTTGTCGAAAAAGTGTGTTTTTGACATACAGAAGTAGACCCCCATATATGTGTGTATATGTGTGCGTGTGTATGTATAGATATATATATATATATATATATATATATATATATATATATATATACACACACACACACAGAGAGGTGTGTGTGTGTTTGTGTGCGTGTGTATTAATATATAAATAATCCCTTTTTGGATGACACAGGACTTGTGCAGCTGTCCTGGGACTGGGGTCCAACTGGGGCGGGGCATTCATTCACTTCTGAGGAAATGTATGTGCAAACGTCACTTTTATGGCCCACATCAGACATCCCACGTACCTTGCAGTGATTAGAAGCTTTTATATACTGGCCAGACGTTCGGGTAGATAGCAAAGGATAACCCAAGGGTTTTAAATACTGCAGCATGGAAGAGAAGGACATCTATGGTTATGGTAAGATTTTATACAATTATTCTTTCCTTTAGGTGGTTGGAGGGTTTCCCATGATGCAGTATAGCCTGGTTTGTGGACTGGAAGGGAGAAGCACCTGATGTTGTAATGTGTGTGTTGGTATAAAGTTTGGCAGCTAGTTGTGGAAATGAATTAGGATGTTGACGTTTGAAGATGAGAGAGCCTAGTAGTACGTCAAATCTTTGCTCCACTGGGAGCAGTTTGGCTTTTGTTAGCGATGAGGCAGTGGTGCTCATGAGATTGTGAGTTAAGGATGAAGTGACAAATTTTGTTTTCAATTATCTGTAATGTGGAGGAGCTTTTCTTAGAAGCTTTAGTTGTTATGTCTGTTGAATGCAAGAATATAATAAAAGATGTGGACAGTATGGTAAGAGGAGGTGTACTTCCAGGAACTGTGCCATTTTGTAGGAAATGTAATGATGGTGATGAAGTGTGGAGAGTTAAAGTTATGGTAGAATGGGGAATGGAGATATAGAAGGGGAATTTATAAAACTGAAATAGATAATGTGAGTTATTTGAAAGCTATGAAAGAGGCTGTGGAGTTGAAATGGCTGAATGTTTTGATCACAGAGAAGTATGGGCTACAATAGATGACAGAGAAACGCTAAAGGAAGGAAAAGGAGTAAAGATTAACTGGTAAGGTGAGTAAAATGAAATTAAGGATGAAAACAAAAGACTATGGGAAGAACATATGACTAAGTGTTTTATGAGCATTGTGCATACTGATGGATGGTGTGTAAGCAAACATAAAAATAGAAATGGAAAAAAAAAATAAAATTAATGAGATAGAATGTAAAGAAGTTATGAAAACGAATTGGAACAAGACACTTCTAGAATAAGGGAAATAGAAAGAAACGTGTGAAAAAAAAAGAAGATAAAGACTGATGTATAGGCACATTTTTCTTAAAAGGGGAAAAGATGTATCACCTTTTTAGGGAAAGAAGTGAAGAGAGAAGGAAAAATGGAGGCAACACTGGATGAAAAGATGATATAAAATATAAATGAGAAGAAATTAAGCAGGTGATAAAAAAGATTGTAAGAAAACTATTAGAAGGTAGAAGAAAAATGGAGGGTTACATTAATATCTGCAAGCACACCACAGATGGTCCACAATCCTGTCTCTCACAGCCATTAAGGCCGAATCATAAACCCAAGTATTAGTCATAAGAGACCCATTGTGAGAAACACAGATGTGCCCCTCACCAGGCTGGATAAGGAGAAAGTCACGGTTAGTTGTTGGTCAGGTGCCAGAATCCACCATATCACCCATGCACTCAAGTCTTTCAACAACAGGTACTGTTATGACTCTGTCATAATCCATGCTGGCGTGAACTATGAGACATACCTCCCTGGACTACATGAAGAGAGACATGAGAGAGCTCGCTGAATATGTGTCCCAGGCAGGTATGTTCCGAGCCTTAAGCAGCAATCTACCGTCACCCAGCATGATGCCTCAGTACAAACAGAAAATTATTAACTTTAACAATTGGCTTAGTTTCTGATGTTATTCCAAGGGGATCCAGTACTGGACAGCCTGGGAAGACATGATTGACAAACCATGATGCTTTGCCAGTGATGTCCTACACTTATCCCCCTTGGGCTTCAGAGTCCTGGCAAAAGCTCTTGCCTCCCACATAGTGTCTTTATTAGGCGGTGCCATGAGGTCAAAACTACCAACATGAAAATTTCATCAAAATGCAAATTAAAGGTCATGCTGCTAAATGGTAGGAGTTTAAACATGAAACTGATATCATTGCAAGCATTCTTAACCCTGGAAGGTGATGACATTTGCGCAGTCACAGAAACCTGGTTCAAAGCTGCGGAGAACCCCCCAGCCATACCGGGTAACTCATCCCGTCATACATTCAGACCCCAAACCACGGGCAGCAAAACAAAAGGAGGTGGAGTTTCAATGTATATAAAAGACATGCTCACCTTCAGGCTGGTCAAACAGTATGGTGGACAGAAGACACTCCAGGTGCAGTTAACCACTGACAGGGCCCCTATTGAAATCATAGCTGGCTACAGGCCCCCAACTTTGACTTAAGATGCCCACTCCACCTATCTGAACCTCTTTGACTCTATCAAGATTCAACCCTTTACCCTGATCCTAGGTGACTTTAACTATCTAACCATAGATTGGAAGAACTACTCATGCCAAAACACAAATGCCCAGAGATTCCTTGATTTTGTCAATGCAAATGCCTTGGACCAGCTGGTTGACACCCTCACAAGAGGTGAAAATATCTTGGAGTTGGTAGTAACCAACATTTATAACGACTGCATCATCCCTACAGTGTCATCCTCCCTGGTAAGATCCGACCACAAAGCAGTCACTTATGAAGTCACAATCTCCCCCGACCACCCTCTAGATAGGGTCAAACAAAAAATTTCTTGAAAGCTGATTACACCCTCCTGAGGGAAGGTATAAACAGCTTCACAGCTCCCTCCCCCTCCATAAGAACTGGCACATATGTCCAAACCTACAAGAATTATACGAGCACTTATATAGCTGCATGGAATCGGGAATACCTGACAGGACAAAATCCTCCTCCTCAAGGAAGAGTAAACCTGTCTGGTAGACATTTGCAATAAATAAACTATATAATAAAAGGAAAAAAAACTGCTGTCCAGGAACAAGAAGGAGCAGATGCCTAATTGGAAGCAATCTCTCCTCAGTCTGAACAAGCAAATAAGAGCACCAGTGAAATCCTACTAAAGACGTTCACAAGGCTTTCTTAGCTTATGTCCACAATCTCAAGGGAAGCACCCAGATCTGTTCAGAACTGGTGGTCAAGGACACCACATACACAAATGCCGTAGATATAGCCAACCTACTGGCAGACAGGTTCAGTGAAAATTTCACCCCTCTGTCCCCATCCCCATCAGTAAATCAGGACATCTCCAGCACCTGCCCCCCTCCCCTTTTCTCTAGGGAGCAAGTCATCATTGCCCTCTCAAAGGAAAAAATACAGCCTCCATGGGATTAGAAAACATCCCAGGCTGCATCCCGCATGAACTCAGACAGGAACTTGCAGCACCATTAGGCACCCTATTCAACCAAAGCCTGAGTACTGGCTTCATCTCAGCCGAGTGGAGGACAGCCACTGTCATCCCTTTGCATAAAATCCTGCAATTAAGCATCAATCATATGTAACCAGATGGGTAGCAAACTGGATCACTGCTAGAACCCACCTGGTCAGAATAGAGGAAGCCACCTGAAACAGTTGACCCGTAATGAGTGGTGTACCCCAGGAATCGGTCTTGGGGCCTTTGTTGTTTGGGATATAATTTTCTGAGGTGCAGCCCAATTGGCCCTAGGCATGAGTGCGTGCGTGTGTGCCTTCTGCGGCAGGTTGGGCGCCGGGCTGGCAACTCGACACTGTAAAACTACACTGCCAGTTATGAGCAGACGGGTAATCCGCTGTGGCGACCCTAACTGGGAAAAGCCGAAAGAAGAAGAAGGCCAAAACCAGTGGGCTATGGCTGACCAAATTTGCAGATGACTGCGTGCTGGGTGGTGTCATCAGTTTCCCTAGTGATGATGTCATCCTCCAAGAGGGCCTCACCCAAACATATGAATGGTGCCAGAAACATGGCCTCAAACTGAATGCCAAAAAATACATCATCATCCCCTTTGGGGACAGTGATATTTCCACAAATGAACACATCAATAACAAGGTCCTAAGCAATCAGTTGTGAGGGACTTGGGCACCCAGGCTGATAGCAAACTGACTTTTGACCACCATATTGCCTCTGTTGTATGGAAAGCTTTCCACATGGCCCATCTCATTACTAAGGGTATCTCATCCAGGGTCAAGGTTGTCATACCATCCCTGTATTCTTCCCTTATAAGACCCATTATTGAGTGCAGTGCCCCTTTCGGCATGTACCTCACAAAGCACATGCAGCAGCTGGAGGGACCACAGAGATTCCTCACTAGGAGAATCCAGGGCCTCAAACATCTACCCTACATAGATATGCTAAAGGCACTGCCCCTCTACTCAGTCTCCTACAGACTCCTCAGAGGTGACCTCTGTCTGGCATACAATGCAATCTCAGACTAGCCATATTTATGCCAAGTTGCCCCAGGTGTTGGTGGTTAGGTGAGTGAAGTTCACAGAGAAAAGGGTCTCTGGTAGTTGATACCAACTTCCTGTGCCCAGGAGGGACATGGGCGCCACCCCAGGAGTGAATTTGTGATCACCCATACATTGATCTAGGTTAGGATCTGGGACGGCTCTGTTTCATGTAAATTGGAAGCTTGTTCCAAAGAGATGGTAGTCTCTGGGAGCTGTATCTCTCTGTCCAGCATGACCGGTTCATGTCAAAGGCTAGGTTAAGATCCCTGGAGTGAGTGACCCTTGTGTAGTTTGATTTATGAATGTGTAGCATTTCCATCAGGGTTGGGTCAGAGATTGCCTTGTAAGCCAGGGACAGGTCACCCCTTTGCAACCTATAGGAGACTGAATGCAATAACAGGGCTTTCAGTCGTTCTGCAGAAGACTTCCACATAAGAAGGGTCCCAGCACAGAACCAAGTGGTACGCCACTGGTGACTGGTCTTTTGCTATTGTTGAAGTTACCCGCTTTGACAGTATGCGTCCTCTTGGTGAGCTAGTTCACTACCCATCTGGTAATGTAGGTATTAGTTCTGTATTGTATTTTATCAGTTTACTAAAAAAGACTCCTCGGAGAGAGGGAGTGCTAAACTCTGGGAAGTAAATAATACTAGTAGCAAAACAAACCAGTAAAATGCTTAAATTCTCTGTGTCTTATTTATTTATTTTATTATTTATTTTACATTTGTTGATTGGGCTGGTCCAACTGGATTTATGTCCATTTTCAGTGGAGGCCCGGGGAGAAAAGCTCCACACATTAGAATAGAAAAAAAAAACAAAATACAAATTCATAGGTACATTACCATGGTTTGGCAAGTACAAATAGTACATTACATTACATCAAAGCCTATTAGTAAGGGATAAAAGACAATAAGGACAATGTCAAGTACATATTAGTAAATTACATTTTTAGCTTCTGAGTAATTAAGAAACACAATCTTACTTGCAAATTGAGTATAGATATACTGACAATAATATGAGGTATGTGAAATGGGTCAGTATTACACTAAAAGAGTTAACACACTATATTGTTATTAAAAGATCATTGAGTTAAAGTGGATGAGGAGATTAGTATCTAGTGACAAGGGAGTTAGTCTGGGTTAACACAGGGACACAGCCATTGTGACTTAAGGTATGGCTTGAGTTTGGTTTTAAATAAGGTAGTTGAGGGTAGGGAGGTTAGGTCATTTGGGAGGGAGTTCCAGATTTTGCCCACTGTGTTAGAGAACAGAGAGTCTCCAGCTAGATTATTGGTTTTACTTGTGTTTACCAGTATTTTATTAGATGAGCGCAGGGTCTTCAGGTTAAAGTAGGGGGAGATTAAGTTAGTAAGTATAGGAGTATTTGTAGGATGATGCAGTATCCTATGGGCAATAGTTAGTTCGTTGAACAGAATAAGATTTGACAATTCTAACCATCCTAGTTGATTCAGATTATTGCAATGATGGGTTATATAGGTGGAACTAGTTGAAACTCTAGCAATGTTATTGTATGAACTGGCTAGCTTGTTCAGATTGCTTTTGCATAGTCTTGTGTAGATAGGGCAAGCATATAGTAGGGTTGAGATTAAGTTGCTACGGGCAATGGTGGTCCTGGCTAGTGGAGTTAGAAATGGTTTGATCCTGTAGCGGGAACCTAATTTCTTGTTTATTGTTTTTATAGTGTTGTTAATGTGGGGTTCAAACGTGAGGTTGTTATCAATTAGTACTCCAAGTAGTTTTGTGGTGGAATCAGGAGTAATTATAGTACCATTGCTAGATGTAACAGTGAAATGCAGTGGATTGGCTCTGCGTGTGGGAGTAAATAATAGCATTTTTGTTTTGTTTGGTTTGAGGATGAGACAGCGGTGAAGAAGCCAGTTTTCAACTGTGCTAAACACATCTTGGGTTAGGGATTGAAGTTGTGATAGAGAAGAGGCTGAACATATGAGTGTTGAATCATCTGCATATTGGATACAGGTAGCTTGAGGTAATAGAGAGTATAGGTTATTAGTAAAAATAGAAAAGAGGAGAGGGCCCAATATGGAGCCTTGAGGAACGCCAAGGGTAATTGGGAGATGGGAAGATAGGTTATTCTCCCATAATACAGCCTGTTGCCTGTTATTTAAATAAGACTGGAACCATTGTATGGCAAGTGGATCCAGTGAGAAGTTTCTTAGTGTGTTTGAGTAGTTGGTGATTAACCATGTCAAAGGCTTTTGAAAGATCAATGAAGAGGGCTGAGGATAGAGTATTATTATTACGATATTTATTAATGCAGTCAGTGAAGGATAAGAGAGCAGAAGAGGTGCTATGAAATTGTCTGAAACCATGTTGGCAGGTAGCCAGTAGGTTGTTTTCTAGTAGGTGGTTTAATAGTTGTTTGTGAATGCACTTCTCCATGATTTTTGCTAGTGGGGATAGAATTGCTATAGGCCTGTAGTTAGAAAGCTCTTTGGAATCCTCGCCTTTGTGCAGGGGGGTGATATGTGAGATTTTCCAGATTAATGGAATAGTACCTTCTGAAATAGTTCTGTTAATGAGAATGGATATGGGGTAGGCTATGGCTTTGGAGGTTTTTTGTAGGTATTCTGCAGTTAGTAGATCTGCAGCAAGGGTTGTTGGTTTGAGTTTCTGAATGAGGGTGCAGATAAGGGATGTTGGAACTGGTTTGAATTGAAATAAAGGGGGGTTGTTAGGGATGGAGTTAGCAGCAGATGTAGTGTCAGGAGATAACTGTTTGGCTAAAGATTGAATGGTGTCTGTGAAGAAAGTGTTAAAGGAATTGGCAATTTGGATAGGGCTGTTGAGATTGGAACCTGAGGGTTTAGCCCAAGATTTTTTTTAACATATAGTAAGGCCTTGCTGTGACTAATTATGTTGGCTGCCAAAAAAACATTTACTAGAAAATGGAAATCAAAGTTTAAACCAACTTTGCTAGAAGTAGTGAATATAGTAACAGAGATAAACAACTGTATCTGTGATCTTTAGAAAAGGGTAGGAGCAAATAACGTAGAAAAATGGGAATTCTGGGAACAATACATGCAGAGGAGGAACAAGGTTTAAAAGAAGGCAGGCTTTGAATGTGTGCTATATTATAATTGACTGACAATGACTGGATCGATAAGTGATATATAATGTTTGCAACTACAATTATGTCAACATATATGCGATGTATAATGTTCGGAACTAAAATGATGTCGATATGGTTTCATTTATGTAAATGTATGATAGCCTGCATCATACGTGATAATTTAATAAAGATGTTTCTTGTTTAAAAAATATTTTTTAAACATCTTTATTAAGTCATCACATTCCAGCTTGTAACATGAGTTGACACATGCATTAACAGGAAAAAAAATAATAGTTTTGATTACTATTAAAATGCAATACACTTACGTTTTCTTAATAATTTCCTTTCACTCCAATATTACATAAATAGAATATTTTTTCCCTTAAATCTCACAGATTCCATTTATTCTGTGAAAGTTGTTCATTTTCCATTATAAAGATCCCATGTCCAGTTCCTTTATCTCCTTAACAATATACAAAATATGCATTGCTGTTGTATTAGGCTTTGAGTTTCATTTTTCTAATATTTTTTTGGAAGTTAGTAGGCTTACAATTTAGTAAGACCTTAGTATATAGTCCATTCAGATCCTGTCTCCCAGCTTTTAGTTTTACTACCATTTGTCCTCTCAGCATTTCTGTCACTGTACCTTGTGGAGAATTTTTTAAATGTTAACTTTTTACATTCCCAGAATATATGTTCCCAATGTACCGTCTTCCTCTTCTCCAGCATATGCTGTCTACCTGATGAAATGTTCCTCTGAAGTCTTCTTGGTTTAATGGGAATATCAGACATCCTAGGAATAAGCTCTACTGTACAAGTAGTCAAGGACCAAATCTAAGCAGAAGCAGAAATACAAGGAGACAAATATTAATATAGGTACTGTGATAGAATCCAGTACTGCGGTTGTGGTGCTGCGGTAGCGTTATCGCCTCACAGTAAGACGTCCTGTTCAGTTCTCAGTTAGAGTGTCTTCTGTGTGGAGACATGCGTGAATGGGCGTGCCTTCGTTGAAGGTTGCGCGTCAGGGCTGGCAACTCGGCACATAAAAAATCCGCTGTGGCGACCCCTAACCGGGAAAAGCCGAAAGACACAACAACTGTGATAGAATCCAAGGGATTATAACATTTTAATTACAATCATCATGTAATTACCTTAGCATTCACAAGCCTGTTTATGCAAGGCTTTATGTTTATACCCACACAAAAACTTTGACTTATTACTGGAACGTACAATTATTTGTTCAATAGTTCAGTTTGAGTTTTTGGTTCAGTGGTAGGGCAAGGAAATTTTGTACAAAGACTGTTTTTCTCAGAAGAGTGTGTTCAATCTATCATTAAATCCAGGCTTAACCATTTTCAGAAGATTGTATGAGCTTGATATAAGACAGCTGCGGCAGTCTAGCCCAACACTTTTTTGTCACCTGATAAGGATTAACACACTTTATTAAAAGACCTTATGAATAATTCCATTGTTATGAAACCAGGAGGGCGGGGGAATACATTGATGGATACTGAGGATTATTTTAATAACATTTTGGCATTGCTTTTGCACTTGGACTTGTTATTTGGAGTTTCTAAGAACAAAATCAAGATAGCATACAGGCTTACTTATACTTTTGTACAGGATTTGTTATTGTAGGATATCATTACGAGAGGGCTATATGAATTTTTTCTGTTCCTAAGCTATCTATTCTAGCTTTCTTTAAAATCTCAGAGTACATAAAAATACATAGAAAACCCTCCCCATAGACTCACAGTATCATCAGGTGGCTTTAAAACAGTGGCAGTCGCTGCCTGTATAGATCAGAAATTGAATGTATTTTTTCAGTAGTAAGAATTATATTCAAGACTTGTGGCATTTTCTCAACACCTGCAGTGGGGTAGTACTTGATGAAAGCTTAAAATGTAACTGCTGATGTGTCTGATATTTTTAGGTAATACTTCATGTACAAGGTTTAAAATAGTTTACAGAAGCATTAACAACTGAAAATTCGTTAACCCATATGGAAGTTAGTAGTAGCACTGACTTTATGGAAATAGTTCTTGATTTATTTTTTGAAGGTAAATATGTTAAAAATAAATGTGACTATGGGTGCAATGCGTGCACCGATGTATGCTTAAGATTTTGACATCAGTATAAGAAAATAAGGCACTGGAAGGTTCACCAGAATAAAATCCACTGTTTTATTGATCGCACACAATATTAAGAAATGTAAAACACATCCAGAAAGTATTAACTGTATCACCGCGTTTTCGTCACAAAATCTTCTTCAGATGAGCATACCAACTTCTGAAACCCCTTTATATACAGAAACATCCCCAGTTAATCAATTAACAAACTATTAAAAATATAATAGTTTGTTAATTGATTAATTGGTGATGTTTCTGCATATAAAGGAGTTTCAGAAGTTGGTATGCTCATTTGAAGAAATTTTTGTGACGAAAACGTGGTGATACAGTTAATGCGTTCTGGATGTGTTTTACATTTTTTAATATTGTGTGCGATCAATAAAACAGTGGATTTTATTCTGGTGAACCTTCCAGTGCCTTATTTTTGGTCATCAGTTTACTTTTGGCACTTTTTTTCCACTTTCTTTGTTAATCAGTATAAGAAAATAAATTTGTTTTAAGTACTAAATTTAAGCAACATCTTAAGTTACATGACATTTCTATTATTAGGAAAGGTTGGGGTTTTGGGATTTTGAATAGCTAGAATTTTTGAATATTTGGAAGACACTATTTTCAAAATTTACTTATGTTCGATTAATTGATTTAATTAATTGTGTTTTTCACAATATGAAATCATTCAGTGAAAATGTATGAATCAGCTATATTAAACCAACTTTTACACATTCTTTGTTTTTCACAAATAGACTCTCCTTTAGACAAAAGCTTAATTTAAAGAGCAAATGTTCTGACTTTCTAGAATTGTGTGCTATGATAAAGAATTTTAAAAAGTTTATCTCACCTTATGAATATTTTTTTTTTATAAGAGGGGGAGGGTATTCTAATACTTTTGTTGAGGTCTTACAAAATGAAATTTATACAAATAGTAGCAGTAATTATCCTCCTATAATTACATGGTGGCTTTTAAAATGTTGTGGGAATATATGATGAAAAACAGTAAAAAGTAGATAATAGGAATTCCGTTATTTTATTTCATAATTCTAGTCTTTCTGTGGTTGTTTGTTATGGTTAAGAACTGGAATGCCATCATAGGTTCAAAGTCATCCTTAATTAGTAAGTTGGTTGGGGAAAATGTGAATATATTTGAGAAAAAAGTCCTGAAAATGTTATAAAAATGGAGTCTTTAGCTCCCGGATTTCACACTAATGGTGTAAGAATAATGATTAAATGTAGGGCTTATAGTTTGTGTTCTTGGATCAATGAGTGTAGCGAGTTAGTTTAAAAGCCACGGAGGGCTGTTTTCTGTCCTGTACCCTGGATTCCCTGAAGTGCTGGGCCAAATAGAATTCCTGAAACTGGATAGCACAAAGAAGTAATCTCCAGGAGCCTTGCAACCCTCTCTTCAGGAGGTATAAGCATATTTGGTTAAACAAAACCTCAATTTATTCTCTCATGGATGAACATCCTTGTTTTAACCACTTTTAATACATAAATCCATGCCAGAGTGAAGTTCCTCATCCTCTACCAATAACATCTCGCTGCAGCAGATCTACACTTGCTAGCCTTTTCCTCTTTTCCCACTGTTGGGGCCCTTATTGAAATGAATATTACTACTACCATTTTCTTTTGATCCTGATATTCTGCTTAATGCCCACCCAAAAAAATCTCTTGTCAAATTTTCGTACTTATTTCTATCCAAATGCATCTTCTTCAGCATTGGTGTTTGCATCCTATGTTAATATAATTCAGTACACTCCCCACTTTTTGTCTATACCTGTATGGCCATTTCTGTTTCATGTCGGTATTGACAAAGCATCCATTTTGATTTAAAAAATAAATAAATAAATAAATAAAAAAAATTATTGCACTCTTATGCATGACAGCATAGCCGGACCAGCGAACCCTGCAGTCACTGGGGGACCCCTGTTGCTGAGGGGGCCCCCAACCACAGCAGGTTCTTACCTTGATATTTTATAATAGGTTCATAGGTAGGAACTAGGCTATCTGCCTGAAGGCATTTATAAGCCTAACCGGAATGTGTTGGCTTTCGCTGCCCCCTGAGATTAGTTCCCTGTGCCTCTGTCCAGCAGAGCCATTGAAGGGATCCCTGGGATAAACTTTGTTTCCCATCCACTCGTCAAGGTTTCACTTGAAAAGGGTTAGCGAGGAGCTCTGCCTAATGTAGATTGGAATCTTCTTCCAGAGCATGGGAAGTCTCTGGGACAGGAATCTATCCCTCCAGCACGTCCTATTTATTGTTGTGGTGAGGTTTAGATCCCTGGAGCGTGTGGCTCGAGGGGATATGGTTTATGGTGTAACATGTCCATCAATTCTGGGTTGGACATGGCCTTGTATATCAGGCAGAGATCACCTCTGAGTAGGCGGTATGCAACCGAGTACAGCTGGAGTTTCTTCAGTCGAGCTGCATAGGGCATCTACTTGAGGCCAGTGATCCTCTTGATGAGGTACTTCTCTGGTCTTTCCAGTTGTTGCGGGTGTCTTGTAAGGTACATCCCAAATGGGGCATTGTACTCTATGATGGGTCTGATGAGTGATGCATAGAGGGGTCCAATGATCTCTTTCGATCGGGATGCAAACCCTTTTGTGATTAGGTGGGCCACATAGAAGGATTTTCTAACCACTTTGGCAATGTGATTATCAAAGGAGAGGTTACTGTCTACTTGGGTCCCCAGATCCCTTATTACGTCTTCCATATTTAGGGGGCTACCACCTATGTGGTAGTTTGTGGGTACTTTGTTTTTTCCAAAGGGGATGACTATGCACTTTTTGGCATTTAGCTTGAGGCCATGGTTTTGGCACCAGGTATCTGTCTCAGTGAGACCCTTTTGGAGGACGTCTATGTCAGCCAGAGAGTCAGTTATAGTCCCTAGATATTAATCATGTTTCACTGTTGCAGTCATGACTACATGGTTCTCCCCTGCCGGCAGGCAGCCCTCGGTCGGCCAGAATCCCAAAGTCTGGGTCCGGCGTCGGCTGTTCAACCATGCTCCCTGATGTCAGAGCGCCAGGAGTACAAAGCTGACAGCCGACGCCATCTTCTCCTGTCTTTCTTGCCGTGCGGTGATAGCAATTCGCAAGTGCCGGTCGGCTGACTCCTGACAATTTTTTCCTGATAAAACTTCAGTCCGAAGACTTTATTCTCCACTCAAAGCTAAGTACCCCGTTGGGGAAACTTTTTTCTTGCTCCACTCCGATGTCAGAAAAAGTTAATAATTGTATTTCACGTGGGAAGCAAATACCTCATAAGGATTTTCATTCTTACTGTATTCCTTGCTTAGGCCCTGACTACGACATAGCTAGTTGTCGGTTTTGTGCTAGATTCAATCAACGTACAATTAAACGCAGGTACGATTTTGCTTTTCATTACTTCGGTAGGCGCTTTAACTACAAAATGTCATCGGATACGGTTCCCGCTACTGGAGTTCACAAACATCACAAGGATAAAGACAGGCCTCTGAGGTCCAAATCTGACGATAGCGCACAAGCGGAGCCAGCTTCAGGTTCGGCCGTCGTCAGTGAGGCGCTTTTGCAGCCCCTGTCGTCGGCCATTTCAGAACCGATGGCCGAAACGGACTCTCATGAGGAGCCAACCAGGCCTTTAAATATTTCAATGGCAGGACCTTCGGACAATGCTCCTTCGGATGGGTTTGGAGCCACTGTGCAGGTACCGGCTTCCGAAGGGGTTTTCAGGCCTACTCAGCTTCTTATAAAGGCAAAGCCAAAGGCAAAGACTCCTTCAAAACCAAAGACTGCAACACAGGCCTCTTCTGAACCGGCTCCCAAGTCACAGAAACAGTTATTTAAGATGGCAGAGGATTTACTTACTATGATTAGGGGTTCACAGCCCCCTCCAGATAAAAGGCAGGATGTTTATTATGATTCCTCTGATCAGGCTTCTGTTTCTTCAGTTTCTTCTTCTGACCAGGAATATTCTTTCCCTCCTTATGAGGATTCTGATGCTGAGGAATCCATTCCTTCAGCTTCTCCCCCTGAGGATTTATCTTTTGGGGAAACTTTGCATGAAATGAGGGAACATTTCCACTGGGAAGGACAAGAGTATTCGGAATCTAAGAAAAGACTAAGGGATTTTCTTCTTCTTCTTCCCCAACATAGACCCCTGGCTATTCCTCCTGTTTTGGATATTGTGGATGATGCCTTTTCGGAGGCTAACTTAACCCCTGACTCTTTTCCTCCTGCTCCTGTTAAGCCTGATAGATATTACAGGGTTCCTGATTCCTACCAGTTTTTATACAAGAACCCTTCTGCTGACCCTGAAACCATTTCTCAGGGTCCTAAGGGAGTTAAGGCCACTTCTGCCAAAAATCCCATTCCTACTGAAAAGGATTCTCGATCCTTAGAAAGATGGGGCAAAAAGGTGTACACTTCTGCTACTTTGTCCATTAGGGCTTTAAACTGTCAGTTTCATATGCTGAAATACCAGCAATTTCTCTTGTCTGTTTTAAAACAAAAGCTTACTTCCATTTCTGCCTGTGCAGATGATAAGGAATTACATGACTTATTGCATGCCACTGAACAAGTTGGAAAGCATGGTTTACACTGTGGATTTGATGTCTTGGAGGCTTTTTGTAGGGCTGCTGCCTCTGGTACAGTCATTAGAAGGCATGCATGGCTAAAGGAACAAAATTTGCCAGAAAAAGTAAAAGCTAAATTATTGGATGCTCCTGTTCAGCATAATGTTTTGTTTGGATCACAAGCTGAAGAGATGATTAAAAAGATGGAGGATAAGGCGAAATCCATGCAAACAGTTAAAGATTTCTTACACGTACAGCCACCAAGATTTAGCAGGAATTGGCCTTCTAAAAATTGGTCCTTTCCCACCTCAGACAGGCCTCAGAGGGGTAGATATAGACACTCCAGAGGAAGGCCTCAAACACAAGCCTCTTATAGACCAAGACAGTGGACTGCTTCCACCCCTAGGGGAGGAGAGGATAGGTCACAAACTCATAGGAAACAAACTCAATGACTCCCTCTGTTGGGCTGCAGGAACTTCTTGCCTGGAAGCCCCCCTCGGAGGAAAACTCTCTCTTTTTTATCAAAATTGGATTCATATAACCCAAGACTAGTGGGTTCTGGATGTGGTTTAAAGAGGTTACAAATTCCATTTTCATACCCTGCCAAGACCAAGCGGATGGCCAGACCTTCCAAAACATCAATGGACAGAGGCCTTAAACCAGGTGGAAGCACTTTTGGCTATGAAAGCCAGAGAACTGGTTCCACTTTCAGAGATGGGACAAGGTTTTTACTCAAGGCTCTTTCTAGTTCCCAGGAAGCAAAACTCATGGAGACCCATTCTGGATCTGTCAGTCTTGAACACCTTTCTAGAAATTCCTAAATTCAAGATGCTTACTCTACAGCAGCTACTTCCAATGCTATCCAAAGATGCGTGGATGGTAACTTTGGAGTTAAAGGAGGCATATTTACACATTCCCATCAGGCAGGAATGCAGAAAATACCTCGGGTTCAAGGCCAGATCGAGGCACTTTCAATTCTCTGCGCTGCCCTTTGGATTGTCTACTGTGCCCAGGGTCTTCACCAAATGCCTGGCTCCAGTAGTAGCTTACTGCAGACTCAAGGGGATTCAAATTTACCCTTAGTTGGACGACTGTCTAATTCAGGCAGACAGCAAGGATGTCTTACTCCAGCATCTAGAGTTTGTACAAAACCTCCTCAAGTTCCTGGGATTTTCTGTAAACATAAAAAAAGTCAAATTTGACACCCTCACAGCAGATAACCTTTCTGGGTGCTGTTCTAAACACCACAACCCAGATGGCATTTCTGACATCCAAAAAACAATTACAGCTGGCTTCAACTTTCAAAACCTTGGCAACTTTAACTCAACTATCTGCAAGGAAATTCCTGCAGGCTCTGGGTTACATGGCTTCCTGCATCCTTCTCGTACCATATGCAAGACTACACATGAGGAAAATACAGTGGTACCTAAAAAGTGTATGGTCTCAGCATTGCCACAGTTTAGACATACTGATCTCCGTCCTGCCTTGCCTTCAAAAGGAATTTCTTTGGTGGTCCAGGGCGTGTACTCTAAACAAAGGGAAAACCCTTCTGTCTGCCTCCTGCCACTCAGACTCTAACCACGGACGCGTCGGATTATGCTTGGGGAGCCCATTTTCGGGGCAACTGTCTGCAGGGCCTTTGGACAAAGGATCACAAGCACCTGCATATCAATTTAAAGGAAATGTTAGCCGTTCAGAAAGCCCTAATGGCTTTCAGGAATCTTCTACAACCAGGACAACTACTAATACGGACAGACAACACCACAGTTATGTGGTACACAAACAAGCAGGGGGGATCTCATTCCTACCCTTTTTGCAGACTAGCTATGGATCTATGGAACACAGCTCTAGCTTACAATCTGGACCTTCAAGCTCAGTTTCTACCAGGGAAGCAAAACATCCTGGCAGACAGTCTGAGCAGAAACATTTCGGATCCACACGAGTGGATGCTAGACACCAAAATATTCAGGATGATAACAGCAGTCTGGGGATGTCCTCATATAGACCTCTTTGCATCCCATCTCAATCATCAACTACAGAATTTTTGCACCAGGACTTTCCACAAAGAAGCTTGGAAAGTGGATGCCCTATCATTCAGTTGGAGGAACCTCTGGGGATATGCCTTTCCGCCTCTTCCTCTTCTTCCACGGGTATTATTAAAGATAAAACAGGACAAACCCAAGATAATAATCTTGCTGGCCCCAAATTGGCCTTGGCAGTTTTGGTACCCAACTCTAAAAAACCTATGTCTGGAGCCTCCTTGGATTTTACCTCAGTCTCCGAACCTTCTGTCCCAACATCAGGGTCAGGTTCTACACTCTCATGTCAGCACTCTCAGCCTGGCGGCCTGGTTAATCCAGGGCCTTTGATTTCTTCTTACCTACTCAAACAGGTTATGGATGTCATTTTAGAAGCCAGACGTCCTAGCACTAGAAAATCTTATGCAGGAAAATGGAAAAGATTTTGTTCCTGGATGCAGGCTCAGGATTCTGATCCTCTTCTTCCGAACATTTCTTCAATTTTACTTTACTTGACAGATCTCTTACATAAGGGTCTCTCTTTCTCTTCTATTAAGATGCATGCCTCTGCTATTTCGGCTCATTATAATACAGACCCTCCAATCTTTTCCCACCAGCTCATGAGACAGTTTCTCAGAGGAGCTAAGAATTTAAGACGACCTAGATCTCCTCCCATTCCTGCTTGGAATCTCAACTATGTTTTGGAAAAACTAACCTTGCCTCCTTTTGAGCCTGCTGCCTCTTCTGACATCAAGTTTTTATGTTGGAAGACAGCTATCCTGTTAGCCCTAACCTCTGCCAGGAGAGTTTAAGAGTTACAAGCTCTTATGGCTGTGGAACCATGTATTATTTTTCATCAAGACAGGGTGTCTTTGAGGACTAATCCTACCTTCATGCCTAAGGTAGTTTCCAAAGTGGCTTTAAATCAAACTATCCACTTGCCAACTTTTTTCCCCACTCCTCAAAATAAAGGGGAAAGGATCTTATATTCCTTGGATGTACACAGACAATTACGTTTTTACCTGGACAGAACCAAGGACATCAGAAAATCTGAACAATTGTTTGTTTCTTATGCTTCAAGTTCCCAAGGTAAAGCCATTTCAAAACAGACCATTTCTAAAAGGATTGCTCATGGAATCAGATTTTGTTATTCACACCATGGAAAGCAAATCCCAGGGAGTATACGGACTCATTCCACCAGAGCTGCTGCCACTTCTGCGGCCTTCCTCAGGGGAGTTCCTACCAAAGACATTTTGGAAGCTGCAATATGGAGTTCAGTGCATACTTTTTCTAAGCACTACAATCTACCTCTCTACTCTAAGTCTAGGGCAGGCTTTGCCTCTGCAGTCTTGCAGGGCCTTTTAGCCACCCCTTCTTCTTTATGACCACCTCCCTTTCTTTCAGCTTTGGGATTCTACCCTACAGTCATGACTGCAACAGTGAAACACGATGAACATAGTACAGTTGTGTACACCTACCATAAATGTAGATGTTAGAGTGCCTTCACTGTTGCAGTCTGGGTTTCCCTCCCACCTGTCCCCTTTTATTTTTACATTTTTATGGTTCCTTTTTTCACCATTCTTCTGAGGTGTATTTGCAAAGGGTATGGGACCTTTATCATTTTGGGACTCCTGACATCTGGGGCAAGAAAAACTGGAGAAGATGGCGTCTGCTGTCAGCTTTGTACTCCTGGCGCTCTGACATCAGGGAGCATGGTAGAACAGCCGATGCCGGACCCAGACCTTGGGATTCTGGCCGACCGAGGGCTGCCTGCCGGCAGGGGAGAACCCTACAGTCATGACTGCAACAGTGAAGACACTCGAACATCTACATTTATGGTAGGTGTACACAACTGTACTTTTGCAGTCGTCTGCGAAATTAGTCAGCCATAGTCATCCTGTGCTTGCCTGTACCTCTGAGAAGTATATGCCGAACAGGAGGGGTCCTAGGACTGAGCCCTGGGGAACACCACTTGTAACCGGTTTAGAGTCAGACCTACCTCCCGCAACTCTTACCATGTGGGTTCTTTCTGTGAGCCAGTTGGCAACCCATTTCGTGACTTAGGGGTTTATGTTCAGGCTGGTGAGCTTGTCTATAATACCTGAGTGGGGAATGGTGTCGAAGGCCTTTGCAAGGTCTAGGTAGGCTGTGTGGACCACCTTTTCCTCATCTGTAGCCTTGGTAACAGTCTCAAAGAAGTCCACCAGGTTTAGGAGGCATGATCTGCCCTTAACAAAGCCAAACTGGGTAGGGTTCAGTGTTTGAAGGTTTCCAATGTCTCTGTTAATGATATCCATGATGATGCGCTCCATGGCTTTGCAGACCAAGCTAGTCAGGCTTATAGGGCGATAGTTCCTGGGGTCCGTTTTGGCTCCACCTTTGCGGAGTGGAGTGGAATAACCGTTGCTTTGCGTCACTCTGTGGGCATGTAGCCTATGGAGAGGCTGAGTTTAAACGGTGTGTTTAGGTGAAGGGTTAGTTCTTCTTTGAGCTTGTATAGGACGCAGCCTGGGACACCATCCGGTCCCATTGATGCTGTGTTTTTGGCTTTGGAGAGGGATGTTTTAACCTGCGCGTCTGTGATTTCAGGGGCACTACATTCTTCTGGTATAGTTATGGGCCCTTTTGGGGGTGGTGGGGTGAAGTTTGCACTGGACCTGTCTGCCAGGATGTTGGCTATATCGGTTGATTCAGTGTATTTTGTGCCATTCTGCATTAACTCCGAGCAGATCTGAGAATTGCCACTTAGATTCTTGACATAGCTAAAAAAATGCCTTGTGGTTATCTTTGGAGTCCATGGCAATTTTTCTTTCGAATTCGAAGCTAGCCTTGGATGATTTTATGAGGGAACGTAGTTTCTTGCTGATACTGTTCAGGGATGTCTTCCCTTCTTGGGATTTTACTCTTTTCTGTACTAGTTTCCCTATTGTATAGCTTGTTTATGGCAGGGGTCCACCAGACTGGTTTCTTTTTCTTGGAGGAGTGAGTCTTGGTTTTGTTTGGGATAGCACGATCCATGCATTCTTGTAGGTGCCCATAGAGTGCATTAGTAAAGGATTTTGCAGCTTGGACAGCATTATCCTTTAGCATGGGGGCTTTGAAACTTCCCACCACGGTCTTGAGTAACGTGAGGTTTGCTTTTGAAAAGTTTTTCACGGTGGTTTCTTTGACCAGGGATGGTGGTGGAATGTGGATATCCAGAGTGATTAGTTTATGGTCAGATCTAACCAGCGAGGGGTTGACCTCCGGTGTGGAACACTGGTTGCCCATGTTGGTGATGACCAGGTCCAATATGTTGTCACCTCTGGTGGTGGTGTTGACCAGTTGATCCAGGGTGTTTGAGTTTATAAATTTTAGGAAATGTTGGGCAAGGGAGTTTGTACTTGAATAGTTCTCCCAGTTAATGTTTGGGTAATTGAAATCACCCAATATCAGGGTGTTTGGCAGGACCTTTATGTTTCCAGGAATGCGGAGTGGGGGTCTGGGACATGGTGGATGATCTGTAGCAAGCTATAATTTGAATAGCAGTTTTTCCCATTGTTAGTTGCACGTGGATAATCTCTGAAGCATCGTGCTGTGCCACTAACCTGGAGGTGTGGGTATCCTTGATGAATATGGATACTCCCCCGCCTTTTGTATTTCGGTCCGGGTTTTGTGGCTGAAATGTATAGTACGAGTTGTAGCCTGGTAGTGCTGGGGTGCTCTCTGGAGCCTTAAACCAGGTTTCTGTTACTGCACATATATCGATTTTCTCCATACTAAGCAGTGCCTCGAGTGCATGCATTTTGAGGTTTAGACTTCTGGCATTGAGTAGCATTACCCTCAGTTTTTTGTTACTTGTGCTATTTATGGCGGTGGGTTTGTCTTTTGAGTCTTGCCTAAAAAAGGCACTATGGTGTTGGCAAGAACCTTGGCCAGTATTCGAAAGCCTAAGGGTGACAGGTGCAAGCCATCTTTAGCGAAGCAACGTGGCTTGTCGAGCATGTCATCCCAGGCTGACAGACACTGGATCCCCTTTGAATGACACCAGAAGCTCAGCCAATTGTTGAAATTGATATTTTTTTCTCTATACTGTGGTATCATTTTTGGTGAGGGCAGGATGCTACTCAGGGTCAGGGTCATACCGGTCTGGACTACGTGATCAGAGAGCTCCTCCGTGTCTCTTTTCATTTAGTCCAGGGAGGTACAGTTCAGGTCATTCACACCAACATGGACAATGACAGAGTCATATTTGTACTTGTTCTGGAGTGACCTGAATGCTTGTGTTATGTGGCGGATCCTGGCACCCGACAGGCAGCTAACAGTAACCTTCTCCTTGTTCTGCCTAGTGAGTGGGGACGTCAGTGTGCCTGACTATAGAGTCACCTATTACTAGTGTGTTGGGTATGTTATTTTGCCTTAAGGGTTGTGATTGTGTGACACACTGGCTTTGTGAAGTATGTGTTTCATGGTTTGTGTTGTGGGGGTGGAGGTTGCTTGGATGTCTGCTTTGGAGGTCTCTGTTGCTTCTGCAGATTTTTATTTAGAGCCTCCGAGTATGTTTTCGTGTATTTATGTGTGTTTTTTACCGGTGCTGGTTTCATAGGTCTATGTGAGACTGGTGGTGTGATGCAAGTAATTCCCTTCTGCTCTTGACTGCCTGGTCCAGTCTTGGGTTGAGAGAGCTTAGCCTCCAGTTTGGATGTATAATTGCATCTCTCACATGTATTAGTGTTTGGTGGAAGGAGGAGAGGGTTGTCTGTGTACATGAGGCAATTGTAACATTGCCTCAAAATGCCCAGATTCACCAGTTGGACCGGAGAGTGTACCTGAAACTGCCCTTTGGACATGCCTGGATAGGTACAGTGAACATTTTTACTGATTGGCTGGTAAGGTCTAATAAAGAGCCTTGTCCTTCTGGACAGTATAGGGGGGTCTATTGCTAAGGTTTATTAGTGCTTGCTATGAGTTTTGAGCAAGTGCCGGTACGAGAAGTGAATGGTTTGAGTACTTAAGTTGAAAGTTTGTCTAGTTCCAAGGGAAAATTTGAAGAGTGCACTTTGTGGTGCCGGGAATAGTTATACCCTAGCTAACCAGTGCTGCCCGGTGCACAAAACCGCACAAATGCGGGTTTTATAGAAAGGAAATGAAAGAGAGAGAAATTAGCCCAAAATGGCCAATAAACTACTAATTTCTGGGCTGAAACTACTCCTCCAGGGACAGATAGGCTGCTCAAAGCTCCCTCTCTCGCAGTGAACAGAGAAACTTCCTTCTATCAAAGTAAGGTATGGGCAAACACAGAAACTTGTAACACAGCCCTTAACTCAGCACTAACCTGAAAACTGGACTATACTAGCTTAGAAAGGCGGGAAAACAAGTATATATTTTTTTTGTTTTTTCAGAAAATAAAACCGATACAATAAAAAAAAAAAAAAACACTTTAAATGCACAGAAATGGCTATCACACTTGAGTATGTAGCCTGCAACAGTTAAACAGGTAATTTAAACACAAAAACGACTTTGTTAAAGTGCAGGCAGTAAAATACGTACAATATGTAGCTGAAACAAGCTTTTTAAATCACAGAAACTCCAGAAAATTGGCGTTTTAGGTGGAATTAGCTAAAGGCAGCAAGAAAATGCAGAAAAATAACCACTCCAAAGTCTCTCTCTTGTCTCTCTGCTACTGTAGAACTCTGCAGTGCACCAGGCAGGAGCTTGCTGAGCTGTATACTAACACAAAAACATTGCAAATGCGAGTTTTATAGCAGGGAAATGAAAGAGATAGTAATTAGCCCAAAATGGCCAATAAACTACTAATTTGTGGGCTGAAAACACTCCTCCAGGGACAGATAGGCTGCTCAAAGCTCCCTCTCTCACAGTGAACAGAGAAACTTCCTTCTATCCAAGTAAGGTATGGGCAGACACAGAAACTGGTAACACAGTCCTGAATTTAGCACTAATCTGAAAACTGGACTATACTAGTTTAGAAAGGCGGGAAAACAGGTTTTTTTTTTTGTTGTTTTTTTTTTTTCAGAAAGTAAAGCAGATACAATCAAAAAACACTTTAAATGCACAGAAATGGCTGTCACACTTGAGTGTGTAGTCTACAACAGTTAAACAGGTAATTTATTTATTTTATTTTACATTTGTTAACCGGGGGTGTCTGACTGAGCCAAAAAGGCCCTTTTTCAGCAGAGGCCCAGGGAGAAAAGCTCCACAAAGAAAAATTACAGACACATTTAGTTATTTAGACATGATCAGTATACACACAAATTACAAAAGACATGTTTTTACAGTGGTATGTGGCACATAAACAGTTACAGTGGAGAGAACAAACAAAAAAATATTAATTTTAAAAATAAAGGTAATTAATAGATTTGTTGTGTACAGCTGAAATTTGGAACATAGGTAGAATACATGCATAGTACACAGGTACAGTACATACATTGTAGATTAGCCTGCATTTGTGAGTAAGATTGAAAACTATTATCAAGTGCTCTAGATTTTGTATGTATATGTTATCTGCTTTCACTAGCCTGGGGAGCAGTCATGGCACTGCCAACTTTGCTTGAGATGTTGCCTGATGAGGTCTTTAAAGGAGGCTTTGGATGATGTGTTTTGAATGCTAGTAGGGACAGAGTTCCATTTTTTAGCCACTGAACTACTGTATAGTGCATCTCCAAAGCTATTGTAGTTGTTGGTGACTTCCAGTAGTAGTTTGCTTGATGATCTAAAAGGCCTTTTGGCTGAGTGATGTTGTACTAGGTTTCTGAGGGCAGGACACTTATTGGGGAGGTAATAGAATGCCAGAGGCAGAGCTGATTGTAGGTTAGGAGTTTGGACAGTTCAAGCCAGTGGAGCTGTCTCAAAGCAGTACAGTGATGAGTTCTATATGAGCAATTTGCAGAAAAGCGGGCAATTCTGTTATAGCAGGCTTCCATTTTGCTTAGTTCAGTTTTGTTGAGATTAGTCGGAATGGGAGATGCATAGAGTAGGGTGGATAGAAGTTGGGGGTGAGCAATGGCTGATCTTGTGTTGTTGGTAAGAAATGGTTTGATACGATAAGAGTGACCCCAGTTTGGCATGTACTTTTTTAATAGTTAAGTTCAGATGACTATCAAATTTTAGGTGGGAGTCTATGGTTATTCCCAAACACAAAAACAACTTTGTTAAAGTGCAGGCATTAAAATAAGTACAATATGTAGCTGAAACTATCTTTTTTAAATCACAGAAACGCTAGAAAATTGGCATTTTAGGCGGAATTAGCTAAAGGCAGCAAGAAAATGCAGAAAAATGATCCTTAATCACTCCAAAGTATCTCTTTTGTCTCTCTGCTACTGTAGAACTCTGCTGTCCTATACATCAGTCTTGTATATTTAGTAAACCAGGTGGGTATAACTCTTATTTATATTGCCTTTAAAATTCAAAGATATCTCTGGTCATAGTAACAAGGTTTGGCAAGCAACAGGCTTCATAATTCCATTAAATATTTTACTACTGACTTAATGCCCCTGGCTTAGTTAAACCCTGCTGGTGTGCATTTTCTCCACTAAATGGAACTGAAATATGATTGTGTTAAAAAGGCTGATAATGAACATAAGCAAGGTAAGCACTAGAGAGATCAGAAGTTTAGAGTGACTGATCTCAGTGCAAACTTTGGATTTTAAGAAGAGATGATGCGTCCCATCTTCAGGGATGGTTTTCTCTTTCAAGGGGTTTTATAAATACTGGCAGAACACCAAATACTATAATTCACAACTTTGCTAAAGAATTCAATGCAATACCAATAATAGCTAAATAAAGGCTCAAAATTGGGAAAATGTTTTAAATATTACTCTGTTTCAATTAAAGTTAATAGAATAACACTTTTTGCATCAACATGCCTCTTTTTGGACAATAAGTATAAAACTACAATGTCTGGATTTATTGACTGTAATCCTGACAGATTTACAAGCAAATCAAGCTTTTTTTTTATGAAGGACAGGGCAAAATTATGAGCAAAATCAGAGAAGGCCTCTGAAATCAGGGATAGTGACATGTTTGCATTACTTCTTACTGCGGTAAATAAAAGTGACTTACTCCTGCTGCTGCTGTCTGATGATGCTAAAGAGCAGTCACTGATCTGGTGTGGCAGTACCAGTGTTGCACAATGTATTGGTATTTGCTGAAATAAGTACAAAACTAGTATTGCTATGGCTTATGAGTGTGTGTGTGTGTGTGTGTGTGTGTGTGTGTGTGTGAAAAGTATTGGTGATTTTTATCTGTGCACACACCCAATAAATGTTGTTCTGGGTATCTCTAAATAATATAGTTAACAAGTAATTATATTTCAAAAGTAAGGCATAGGATATATTACAGGACATTTAGACACTTAGATCTTCTAAGAATATGGGAGCCCCAATCCCAGGATTATATAAATGGATACACAGGGGGTTATCTTAATTATCCTTGACTGTGTGGAGGCCCCACAAAAGCTGTTGCTGGTTGGGGAAAAATGAGAAGAAAAAATGTTTCAATTTTTTGATTAAATTCTTTAACCTGAACAAGCTGTGATATGACCCTGTTAGGAAAAAGCTGATAATGGCATCTTCTCTCAAATGCACCCATTCTAAAACCAATTCTGCTCAGATGTGTATGCACATAAAGCTGCTGTAGATTGTGTGCGTGTGTGTGTGTGTGTGGGGGGGTGACCGTGTGGTTATTACTTCTTTAATTTTATCACAGTCAAACCTTAGAGGTCATTATAGCTTGGGCTGATGACAGTGTGGTCATTGTTTTACTTTTGACCCAGACCTCAGAGATGTACAAATAATGTTAATATAGCTTGAGGAGAGGCAATGTACTGCCTAGCAACAAAGTGGAATACATTATTGTAATCCTTATTTTTTTTCACTTTCCTCACAATTACATTTTAGGCACATATGCAAGTAGCTGCCTTTGACATTCTGAGTTGAGGAGTGTAGGGGCATACTATGTATATATATGTCAGCACTCACTTGAAATTCATGACTATGGCCATTTGAACCTCTGCTTTCAACCCAGTCTAACATTTTCTTACTCGTGTTTTTTTTTTGGGGGGGGGGGGGGGGCACCATTGGATTAAAAGGCTAGGACAATGTTGTAAAATACATCCCAGAATGTCAGTACCCCTGTGGCTTCTTGGGCCCTGCTTATTTGAGTGGTTTCCTAAATGGTTATTTCTGTACTATTTTGGTCAGGAAAGGTGTGGTGAAAGGATGCAAGGAAAACTAAAGCTAAACAGCAACATCATTTCTTTCCTTAATCATAATTTTTGTTCAAGCCATCATTAGATGAAAAAGTTGTGTGAAAAAAGAAAAAAAAATTAAAATGCACTGCAGAGCATATAAGAAGTTATGGCTTCTTGAAAAAACTGAAGAGTAAGACAAAATGTGATAAAAAATAATGTGCGTGGTATGGGAGCCCAAGTTGGGGGTAGGTGGGTGCAAAGGAAGACTGGAGTGTATGCCTAGGGTGCCATTTCACCTAAGTCCAGACCTGTACACAGAGTTGCTGCAATGTAACAGTGCTGCAACTAAATGTCAGTAACTGTGAATGGGCCAAAATAGTGTGGTACACAGGCCTGTTGTAATGTTAAGACCATTGTAGCTACAGGTCAGTCTGTATGTACTACTCTCAAACGTTTGCAGCATGAACTAAAAGATTGGTTAGGAAGGGTGACAGTGATTGGGTGATACGTAGACTGGAAGTGCATAGGGGCCCCCAACATGACATCTGCTGGGGGCCCCCAAAATGCTAACACCGGCCCTGCATGACAGTTACTTTGCATACATGTTTCCATCTTGCTACTTACATGCAGACACTAAACCCTGCCAGACACATTATGTATGTAGGTGCATCTTTTCATTTATATTCGAACCCATATCACATTTTCACAGATTTTCACTTCAATAAAAACACAAGATACAATGACAAAAAAATAAAATAAAATAAAAAAAAAACGCATCCTATTTTAACTCGCAGTAAATAGACAAAATTATATACACCTTCCAAAAAGGATATTTACCCCGCCAAATGTAAACTTTTGCCTCAGAATGATGGTTTCACCCATAGGTTCATAGGTGTGTACTAGGCTAATGGCCCTGGAGCCTTTACAAGTGTAGCCCATAGAAGTGCCCTGGCATCGTGCCACCTGACGTTAGTTCCCAGTGCCTCTATTAAGTAGAGCCACTGGAGTGGTCCTCGGGGTGAACTTTCTATTACCCACCCACTCATCAAGATTCCTCTTGAAGAGGGACAGTGAGGTGCTCTGCTTGACATGTATGGGAAGTCTATTCCAGAGCATGGGCAGTCTCTGGTTGAAGAACCTGTCCCTCCAGCATGTTCTATTGATTGTGGTAATGAGTTTGAGGTCTCTGGAGGGTGTGGTG
The DNA here is from genome assembly GCF_019279795.1 of Protopterus annectens. Classification (NCBI taxonomy): domain Eukaryota; kingdom Metazoa; phylum Chordata; order Ceratodontiformes; family Protopteridae; genus Protopterus; species Protopterus annectens. The sequence continues at coordinate 132,332,310 of NC_056739.1, forward strand.
TGGAGGTCTTGGGATTTCTTTAGCTGTAGCATTTGTAACAGAGCTGGGTCAGACATGGCTTTGTAAGTCAAGCAGAGATCGCTTCTAAGTAGGCAATATGAGACAGAGGATAGTGGGAGTCTTTTAAGTCCGTCTGTGTAAGACGTGTTTAATGCCTAGGATCCTCTTTGTGAAGTACTTGTGGCCTCTCCAGCTGTTGCAGGTGTCTAGTGAGTTACATGCCAAATGGAGCATTATACTCGACGAGTGGTCTAATGAGGGCAGAGTAGAGAGAGATGATGACCTCTTTCTTCTTGGATGCAAAGCCCTTGGTAATGAGATGTGCCATGTAGAAGGACTTTACTGACCACAGTGGCAATGTGGTGGTTGAAGGAGAGGTTGCTGTCAGCCTGTGTCCTCAGATCTCTTATAGTGCCTTCAGTATTCAGTGGACTCCCATCGATGTGGTAATTAGTGGGAACTGAGTTTTTGCCAAAGGGGATGATGACGCATTTTTTGGCATTAAGCTTAAGGCCATGGTTTCAACACCAGTCATTGGTCTCAGTGAGGCCTTTCTGTAAGATGTCTGCATCACTTGGGAGTTAATAATGGCTCCCAGCTTGCAGTTGTCTGTGAACTTGGTCAGCCAGAGTCGCTTTGTGTTGGCCTGGACTTTTGAGAAGTAGATGTCTGACAGGATCCCTGTGGGACACCACTCGTGACTGGTCGGCAGTCTAACTTGGAGTCCGCTACTTTCTCACTGTGTGTTCTATCTGGGAGCCAATTTGCAACCCACCTAGTGATATAGGGATTGAAGCCTAGTTTGGTGAGTATATCAATAATTCCTGAGTGAGGAATGGTATAAATGGCCTTGGCCAGATCGAGGTAGCCTGTATGCACTGCCTTACTTTCATCCACAGCCCTGGTGACTGACTCAAAGAAGTCAACCATTTTGAGCAGGCATGATCTCCCTTTCACAAAGACAAATTGCGTGGGATCTAGAGTTTGGATATTTCCTTTATCTGTGTTAATCAGGTCCATGATGATGCACTCCATAACTTTACATATCTGACTCGTCATGAATAATGTTGTTGTTGGTCTTTCGGCTTTTCCCGGTTAGGGGTCCCCATAGCGGAACTCCGGTCCGCTAATGATTGGCAGTAGATTTTCATGAACGCCGAGGTGCCAGCTCGACATCCAACCTTCAACGAACGAAGGCAACACCCATTTACGCATGTCTTTCGAACGCCCATCAAACCGCGGGGAGGATATGCATACTCCACACAGAAGGGACTCGTCATGAATGTTACCTACTGAAAATGTAAGGTTGACCATGCTAATGCAAATCTTAGAAACAGTGTTCCACTTACACAAAGTGCTGTCAGTGTTTATCTTTTCTCTGTTCCAAGATGTTAAAAACAAATTGCATGCTTTCAGTAAAAATGAAAGATTACCCCTAAGAAAAAGTACACTGTCTGCCTTTAAATAAGTAAAACAGAATTGTGCAGTGCGTGTGCATTAAAGCATTAAGGCTACTGGGGAAGCAACTACTTGTCTATTTAATTCCCACCATTTTGATTTAATTTCTTACTTTTATTTTATCTTCACTGAACTGCTTGCCAGTATCCCTTTACAAGTAAATTAGATTGCACCTTGTAGATTTCATTCACACTATTCACTACTTTTACAATCCTTTGCTTGCACCTGCAGGTTGATTGTCTTTAGCCAAAAGGAATTTCTGATGGAAAAAAAAACACAACTTGTTACTTTGCAATGCAGAGAAAGAACTACCATTTTTCATGTTTTTATAATTTTTTTCTACTTATTTTTCTTGTTTGTATTTTGTTTAAATAGTGAATGCACCAAGTACGACAGCTGATGTATAATTGCCACAGAATCACCAATAAGTGTACGACCACCTCTGCGTACGTAAAAAAATATGTATTTATTCCACAATGGTAATTGTTGTACGTTGAAAACAATGATAAAAACGTTAAGCGCTTTCACCCACATATAGTGAGCTTCATCAGAACAAAGTAAATGGTATGTGTACGCCTTATGTTTGAAAGTTGGCGCCAAATTTACAGCTGTTATTTTACTTTCAGCCTTTTAAATTCTTAAAGCGATATCTGCTCACATAATAATACTGGCTATCTGAACCTGTCTGCCTCTAAAGAAAAAAGGCAGTACACAAACTTTGACAGTAAATATGTGTATACATACTAATAATAAATTTCCTTCAAATATATCATATATAAAATCATAAATAAAATCATATCCACAGTAAAAAAACATATGCAATTCAACAATCATAGAAATGTATACTGTAAATATAAACATATAATATATGTAATGAATCATCCTTTCCATGATACTTGAGACACGTGTGCTAATAAATACGTGCTGATAAATATAAATACAAGTACATTGTCTAACTTCATAAAAATAATTGTAACATGATGTGTAATTCCATACATACCCCTGCGAGATGGTGTGTATCTAGGAAGGTGTTGCGCAAATACATGTGAATAGCTAGATAAAAACTAAAAAGTAACATGGAATGTTGCAAAAATGTACATGCCTGTATATAATACTAAATCCATTTCTTGTGACCTAATATGCTGTAACTAATGACTGTTGATATGAGATGGTATAAAATAATATTGTAAATACCATCTACATCACACGTGACCGAGGAATCTTGTGTAATGAATTTAACAAATAACCTTAGAATATAATGTGATGTAGTATGCGAAAAGTATATAAGTGATGTATAAGAAAATATTAAAATATGTGTAAAATATATGTAAAATAAATGTATAAAAAGTATGTGTCATGGAAAGTATCATGGAAAGGATGATTCATTATATATGTTATATGTTTATATTTACAGTATACATTTCTATGATTGTTGAACTGCATATGTTTTTTGACTGTGGATATGATTTTATTTATGATTTTGTATATGATTTATTTGAAGGAAATTTATTGTTAGTATGTATACACATATTTACTGTCAAAGTTTGTGTACTGCCTTTTTTCTTTAGAGGCAGACAGGTTCAGATAGCCGGTATTATTATGTGAGCAGATATTGCTTTAAGAATTAAAAAGGCTGAAAGTAAAATAACAGCTGTAAATTTGGCGCCGACTTTCAAACATAAGGTGTACACATACCATTTACTTTGTTCTGATGAAGCTCACTATATGTGGGTGAAAGCGCTTAACGTTTTTATCATTGTTTTCAATGTACAACAGTTTGTGTTATTACCATTGTGGAATAAATATATATATTTTTATACTCATGGAGTGTTTTAACTTCAGAAAGCTCCTCCTAAATTCCAAGAAAACAAAATCAGTTATTTGGTGCTCTTAAAACTATACAAAATCCCCAAAATCCCACCTAGTCAAATACCAAAATAATCATGTTATAAAGGTCATCACCACTTTCGAGTTCTTTAGAATGTGCCAAGATCAGTCTTTGGAACTTTAGAAAACAAAAAAAATAAAAATAAAATCAGGTCAAAAATAAATCTCTTATTTTTTTCTGGAGATGTAAGCTTTCTGTCTTTATTTCACCACCAGCTAGAACAGCAAAAGGAAAGAGCATCCTTTTTGACAAGTTACAATACAGTTTTCCTTTTTTTTTTTACTTGTGCTCATGCAAAAAAACTACCACGCTTCAAACCATTTCTATTAAACTTTGCCACTTCATTGGAACCCCTGTAGAGAACATCACTTTCGCTTTCTAAAAAGGTCAGATGACTCCCACTTAATCTCCTCCATCAAGACACTCCTCTTCTACTAATCACAAAACTGCTTGCATGTGCCACACCCTATAACCTTCAAAATTAATCCAACTCTGTCCCAAACCTCCTTGTCCTGACAACAAAGTTTCACTACACAGATCACAGCTTCTCAGTAATGTTTTCTAAACTGTGGCGAGCACTCCCCCCAAACATCACATAACGCTTGTCTCATTTAGACCATTATTTAAATAGGTCCTACTCAAACAGAGCAAATGGAAATGCAACAATACTACTGTCATCACATAACTCGGTGATCCCACTGCCTAACCCTCCTCACTAACCCACTCTGCACCTCAGATGAACCATCACCAATAACCTAAGCTGACTGTAGCATGCTATTTTCTTGAAGTCCGTCTTTGTACCTTAACAAAATGTTATTGTTTATAACTTATATTGCTTTACCAGTCTTTGCTCATATATTATGTTACTTCATCCTGCATTTCTTACACTTTTTGCCACCTGGGCTGTGCCTACACTTTCTTATTTAAGCAGTGATCCACCCTGATAAGCATACAAAGTAAATAAAATGTAAAGTAAAATAAACAAGCTCAGCTGGAATGCATCTTGGAAGTCCTTATATCTATGCAAATGTGTTTGATTTCCCATATCCATATACATTATTAGTTAAGAGTCCTGCCCATTGGTCTCACCACAGCCCTCAGGGTGTTCACCAAATGCATGGCAGTGGTAGCAGCCCACAAGGATTCCATGTGTTTCCATACCTAGATGACTAGCTCCTCACTGCTCCCACCAGGCATCTACTCTTATGGCAAGAAACTACGAAGTTCTTTATGTTTCACTGTTACAGTCATCACATTTGGGTTATCTGCTTGCAGTAGCCCTCAGTCAGCCTGATTTAACAAAGTCTTGAGTCCTGCGTCAGTTGCTGTCTTTTCTTCTGTGACGTCAGGTCGTCAGGGGTATAAAATATGCAGCTGACACCATTACATCAGTCTTTCTTGCCGTGCAGTGCCCGAAGCAGAAGCAGTTCGCAAGTGCCGGTCGGCCGACTCCTGAAATTTTCGTTTTCAAGTTTCAGAACCGAAGTCTTCCACTAAAAGCTAAGTACCCCATTGGGGATTGCTCTTAACCGATGTCAGTAAAAGTAAATAATAGCATTACTGGTGGAAAGCAAATACCTCATAAAAATTTTCATTTGTACTGTATTCCTTGCCTAGGCCCTGACCACAACGTACCTCGCTGTCAGTTTTGTGCCTTATTTAAACCACGAACTGTCCGTCATCTGTATATTTACGCTTCTAAATATTTTGGTGCTCGGTTCAGTTATCCTGATATGTCTTCGGTCAGCCATCCGACTACCGACATTCTGAAAAAACGCAAAGATAAAGACAGAGACAGGCCTCCTAGGTCCAAAGCTGCCGACGATGCTTCTCCTAAGCCAGTCTTCAGTTCACCGGTACTCAATGAGGGGCTTTCGAAGCCACGATACCCGCTACTTCAGATTCGCAGGCCTCTACTGAGACCCATTCAGAGTCCAGTATGCCGTGAGATGCTTCAACTGTGGAACCTGCAGACGTCTCTACCTTGGATGGGTCCGGAGCCGCTGTGCAGGCATCGGCTTCTGAGGGTGTATTCAGGCCTACTGATTTGCGTATTAAACCGGCACCATCTTCTTTTTCAAGGCCTAAAACTCGAACCGTGCCTAGAAAACTGATGCCCAGACTGCATGGTCCGGCCTTTATGCCTAAAGAACAAATGATAAGAATGACTGAAGACTTTATTACTTTAATCAGGGGAAGCCAACCTTCCCCCTCTAAAAGACCTAGGACTGAGTTTGCTTATGATACTTCTGACCAGGATTCTGAAATTTCTGTTTCCTCTGATGACCAGGATTTACCCTTATCTACTTATGAGGATTCTGATGCTAAGGACTCTATTCCCTCTGCTTCCACCCCAGAGGATTTCTCTTTTGGTGAAACCTTGCATACTCTCAGGAGCTTTTTCGTTGGGAAAGTCAGGATTTCTGATTCTAAAAAGAGGCTTAGGGATTTCTTACTCCTGCCCCAGCACAGGCCTTTAGCTATACCTCCTGTACTGGACATTGTTGATGATGCCTTTTCGGAATTTAGCATGGCCCCTGACTCTTTACCTCCTGCTTCCAGAAAACCTGATAGATATTACATGGTTCCTGACTCTCACAAGTTCCTTTTCAAAAATCCTACTGCGGATCCTGAAACCATTTCACAGGGACCCAAGGGCATTAAAGCTACTACTGCCAAAAATCCTACGTCCTCTGATAGAGACTCCAGGGCACTGGATAAATGGGTAAGAAGGTATACATTTCTGCAATTTTGATCATTAGGGCCTTGAATTGCCAGCTTCATATGTTAAAGTATCAGCTGCATATTATTGGATTGCTTAAACAGAAATTATGTTGATTCCTGATTGTGCTGAAAATAAGGATTTACGGGATTTTATGCATTCTGCTGAACAAGTTGGTAAACATACATTGCATTGTGGTTTTGATTCACTAGAGGCATCTTGCAGCGCTGTGATAACTGGGTCTGAACTTAGAAGGCATGCTTGGCTTAAGGAGCAATCCTTGCCAGATCATGTTAAAGTGAAATTACTGGATGCTCCCTTAAATCAGGGCCACCTGTTTGGCAACAAGGCAGAAGAAGTTATTAAAAACATGGAGGAAAAAGTTAAATCTATGCAAACTGTTAAAAACTATTTACAAGTACAACCTCCAAGATTTAGTAGGCATTGGCCTTCTAAGAATTGGTTCTTTCTTGCCTCTTCCAGACCTTCTCAGTCCAAACCCAGATCCAGCAGAGCACCCAGGCTTCAGTCCCATGGGATGCAAAGGACTAAGCAGTGGGTGGGCCCCCACTTCCAAACTTGGGAGTAATAAAACTCCCCACTATGGTAAACTGTCTCAATGACTTATTTTTAAAACTTCCAAGTACTTCTCAACTAACTGCCCCTCTGGGGGGAAAGATTGCACTTCATGCAAAGAACTGGGGACTCATTACCTAGGACAAATGGGTTTTAAATATAGTGGTCCCGAGGATACAGATTTCACTTCCACATGTAACCAACACCAAGCGGTTGGCCGGTACGCAGAAAAGACAATTCATGGCGTCCTATCCTGGACCTGCCTACTCTAAACACCTTTTTGGTGATTCCAAAATTCAAGATGCTGACTCTTCACCAGTTGCTTCCTGTGCTAAGCAAAGATGCCTGTTTGGCAACACTAGATGTAAATGAAGCATACCTGCACATCCCAATCAGGGAATCTTGCAGAAGATACCTACGCTTCAAAGCAGGCTACACGCACTATCAGTTCTCTGCACTGCACTTTGGCTTATCTACTGCACCCAGGGTATTCACAAAATGCCTAGCTCCAGTCATTGTATTTTGCAGGCAAATAAATATTCAAATATACCAATACCTGGACGATTGTCTAATTCAGGCAGAAAACCAGGACATACTTTTGAGTCATCTGGCTTTTGTACAGAGAGTGCTAACTTGTCTGGGGTACACCATAAATGAAAAGAAATCACACCTGGTACCCTGTCAACAAATTATATTCCTGGGAGCAAGCTTGAATACAACTTCCCAGATGGCTTTCCTCATGCCAGAGAAACAAATTCACTTGATGACCTACTTCAAACAAGTGGTCACAAAAACCCTGCTATCTGCAAGGCAAATACTACAAGCCTTGGGGTTCATGGCCACCTACATTCTTCTAATTCCATATGCAAGACTGCATATGAGGAAACTACAATGGTATCTAAAAAGCCTTTGGTGTCAACATTCTCATGATCTAGAAGCAATGATTCCTATCATTCCTTGTCTACTCCTAGAGTTCCTTTGGTGGGCAGAGGCCTGCCCCCAAAACAAGGGACTACCATTCACACTACCCCCTGCCGCCTAAAACCCTAACAACAGACGCATCAGACTATGCATGGGGGGGGGGGCACACCTGGCAGGGAAGTGCATTCAGGGCAAATGGAGCCCAATTCAAATGCACCTTCACATCAATCTTAAAGAAATGTTAGCTGTACAGAATGATTTGACAGCCTTCAAGGACCACATTCTTCCAGGACAATTAATGGTAAAGATGGACACCACCACTGTTATGTGGTACATAAACAAGCAGGGGGGTACACATTCTTACACCCTCTGCAGACTAGCCATGGCATTGTGGAACACAGCCTTGAGCTACCAAGTACATCTAAAAGCTCAATTCCTGCCAAGAAAGCTAAATACGCTGGCAGATGGACTAAGCAGAACCCTCATGGACCCACACAAGTGGAAACTGGAACCAAGGATTTTCAACATGTTGACAAGCAAATTGGGGAGCCCAGATTATAGACCTGTTTGCCTTCCCCCCAGAACTATCAATTGGAAAACTTTTGTGCAAGGACTCCCCACAGACAAGCTTGGAAAGTGGATGCTCCATCTTTCAGCTGGAAAAAACTATAAGTTTATGCCTTTCCTCCTCTGCTCTCCAAAGTACTACTAAAGATCAAAACAAGACAAACCAAGGATGATTTTGATTGCACCAGCCTGGCCACACCAACACTGGTACCCCCTCCTGTGCAGTGTGTCACTGTTGGCCCCATGGCACCTGCCTCAGACTCCTACCCTGCTGTCTCAGCAGGAGAACCAGATTCTGCACCCTCAGCTTCAAACACTGAACCTAGCAGCCTGGTTAATTACCTAAGCTCTCCTTTACCATCCCTCAGTAAACCAGTGATGGATGTCATTGTAGAGGCAAGGAGGCCTAGTACTAGAAAATCTTGTAGTGAAAAATGGAAAAGATTCTTTGCCTGGAACCCATCTCAGGGGATGAGCACAACAGTGCCCAATTTACCTCAGATTTTACAATACTTAACTGAGATGCTTCACAAGGGCTTGTCTTTTACCTCAATAAAAAATCACTCCTCAGCCATTTCAGCTCATTGTAACACAGAACCTCCCCTCTTCTCTCTTCCATTGCTCAAGCAGTTCCTCAGAGGGGCCAAAAATTTAAGACCACCCAGGAGAGCTCCAACTCCAGCCTGGGACCTTAACTTTGTATTGGAGAAACTCACCCTTCCTCCTTTCGAGTCAGCTGCTACTGCAGATTTAAAATTCCTTTCTTGGAAAACAGCTTTCCTTTTAGCCATCACTTCAGCAAGAAGAGTATCTGAATTACAGGCCCTTATGGCAGTGGAGCCTTTCATCATCTTTCATGCGGACAGGGTGTCCCTCAGGACCAATCCCTGTTTCTTGCCAAAGGTGGTATCCAGTGTGGCTTTTAATCAGTCCATTCATTTGCCTACCTTCTTTCGTAATCCACAGAACAAAGGGGAACGGCTACTGCACTCCTTAGATGTGCACAGAAAACGTAGATTCTACTTGGACAGGTCTAAACCTCAAAGGAAATCTGAACAACTACTGGTGGCATTTACTGCAGGGATAGAGGGGAAGGCTATTTCAAAGCGAACCATCTCCAAATGGATAGCCCATTGCATTCACTTCTGCTATAAGCACCATGGAAAACCTATCCCACAGGGGGTCAGATCCCACTCAACCAGGGCTGCATCTACCTCTACAGCCTTTTTCAGAGGCTACCTACCAGGGACATCCTAGAAGCTGCTATCTGGAGTTCTGTACATACTTTCACCAAGCATTACCATTTGCCAATTTTCTCTAAATCCAGAGCTGGCTTTGCCACTGCAGTTTTGCAGGGCCTTATAGCTGGTCCTAATGCTATCTAAATTCCTCCTCCCATCTTTAGCTTTGGGAATCTACCCAAATGTAATGACTGCAACAGTGAAACACGAAGAACATAGTACAGTTGTGTGCACTTACCATAAATGTAGATGTTCGAGTGTATTCACTGTTGCAGTCCTGGTTACCCTCCCTCCAGCCCCCTGACTTCATTTGGCTATAACTCTTCTCTCCTTTTGTAAAAGCTTTTTGGTGTATTTGCTTTTCCGTTTAAGGTATAACCTTGTATATTTATATATTTAATTGCTTTCCATTAGGGGGGCACCTAACATCTGGGGCAAGAAAAACTGATGTAATGATGTCGGCTGCATGTTTTATACCCCTGACAACCTGACGTCATGGAAGAAGAGACAGCAACCGATGCAGGACCCAAGACTTTAATCAGGCCGACTGAGGGCTACCTGCAAGCAGATAACCCAAATGTAATGACTGCAAATACACTCGAACATCTACATTTATGGTAAATGTACACAACTGTACTTTTCTGATTGCGAAGGCATGCCCTTATCTGCTTATGAGGATTCTGATGCAGAGTAATCCATTCCCTCTGCCTCTCCTCCAGAGGATTTTTCTTTTGGTGTAACCTTACATAGCATTTCTACTGGGAATGCCAAGATTATCCTCAGTCCAAAAAGAGACTCAGAGAATTTCTAGACTTACCACAACACAGGCCTTTAGCAATACCACCAGTCCTGGAAGTTGTTGATGTCTTTATGGAATCCAGTCTTACTCCTGATACTTTACCCCCTGCCCCTAGGAAACCAGACAGGTACTACAGAGTACCTGACTCTCACATATTTCTTTTCAAAAATCCTACTGCTGACCCAGAGATCATTTCCCAGGGGCCTAAGGGTGTCAAGGCAACTACAGCTAAAAATCCCACCCCTTTGGACAGGGATTCCAGAGCTTTGGACAGATGGAGTAAGAAAGTATATACCTTTGCAACTCTTGCCATTAGGGCTTTGAATTGTCAGTTTCACATGCTGAAGTACCAACAACATATTATGGAACTTGTTAGGCAAAAAATAGCTACCTTTACAGGCTTTGCAGAAAATAAAGAATTGCAAGAGCTTATGGATTCTGCAAACCAAGTCAGCAAGCATACATTGCAGTGTGACTTTGATGCCCTAGAAGCATCTTGCAGGGCAGCAGTCACTGGTTCTGTACTGAGAAGGCATGCTTGGCTTAAGGAGCAGACCTTGCCAAATCATGTCAAATCCAAGTTACTAGACGCACCTTTGAACAAGGACAATCTGCTTGGCACCATAGCAGAAGAGGTTCTTAAAAAGACGAAGAAAAAGCTAAATCTATGCAGACAGTCAAAGAATTCCTGCAAGTACAGCCTCCTAGATTCAGTAGGCATTTTTCCTCGAAACATCCATCTTTTCCAGCCCCCTCAAGGCCATCTCAAACTAGACCCAGGGGAAACAGACCACCCAGACTACAGTCTCAGGGTATGCAGAGATCTAAGCACTGGAGTGCCTCCACTTCTAAAGCAGGGAGTGCTAAACCACCCCCTTTTGGAAAGAATTCCCAGTGACTGCTCAACTCCACTCCCCTCCTCTGCCCAACTGCTTGTGTCCCTAGGGGGAAAACTTGCCCTTCATGCAAAAAACTGGATTCCCATCACCAAAGACCGATGGGTCCTCAACATTGTATCCCAGGGATACAAATTTTACTTCCACTCACTGCCAATTGCAAAAGGGTTCCCAGACCTCCCTCTACACCAGTGGCCAGAGGTTCAAAACCAAGTCCAATCCCTGCTCTCTATAAGGGCAATTCAGCCTGTTCCTGCAGAACAGATAGGTCAAGGATTATATTCCAGACTTTTCCTGGTACCCAGAAAAGAGGGCACTTGGCACCCAATCCTGGATCTTTCCATTCTCAACACCATGTTCTTCGTGTTTCACTGTTGCAGTCATTACATTTGGGTAATCTGCTGGCAGGTTGCCCTCAGTCAGCCTGAATTCCAAAGTCTTGGGTCCTGCGTCTGTTGCTGTATCCTCTTAGGTTCATAGGTTCATACTAGGCTATCTGCCCAAGGGCATTTATAAGCCTAGCCCATAGTTATTTGGCTTTCGCCACCCCTTTAGTTTGAATAAAACTATGCCTATTATTTTGCTGTGCCTCTGTCAAGCAGTGACACTGAAGTAATCCCTGGGGTATATCTGCGATCCCCCATCCATTGGTCAAGATTCCTCTTGAACAAGGCCAGCGAGGTGCTCTGCCTCACATGTACCGGGATTTTGTTCCACAGCATAGGGAGTCTCTGGGTGATGAATCTGTCCCTCCAGCACGTTCTATTAATAACCGTGTCAAGGTTTAAGTCTCCCGCCCTTGTGGTTCTGAGGGATCTAGATTTTTGAGGTGAAGCATATTCATCAAATCAGGGTTTGACATGGCCTTATATGTCAGGCACAGGTCACCTCTGAGCAAGCGGTATGAGACTGAATAGAGCTGGAGTTCTTTCAGTCGCGCAGCATAAGACATATTTTTGAGACCCTTTATCCTTTTGGTGAGGAACTTTTGGGGCCTTTCCAGCTGCTGCAGGTGTCGGGTCAGATACATTCTGAATGGGGCATTGTACTCAATCATAGGTCTAATGAGTGATGAGTACAGGGGGACGATGACCTCCCTTGATCTAGATGTGAATCCCTTCATGATCAGGTGGGCAATGTAGAAGGTTTTCCTAACCACTTTAGCAACATGAGTGTCAAACGAAAGGCTACTGTCAATCTGGGTCCCCAGATCCCTGATGACCTCTTCTGTGCTCAGTGGATTGCCACCTATATGGTAGCTAGGGGTAACCTTGTTTTTCCCGAAGGGTATGACTATGCATTTCTTGGCATTTAACTTTAGGCCATGGCTCTGGCACCAGTTATCCATTTCTGTGAGGCCCTTCTGAAGGATATCTGTGTCAGATGTGTTTTCGACTATGGCGCCCAGTTTGCAGTCATCTGCAAACTTTGTCAGCCATAACCCTCCTGTGTTTGCTTGTACTTCAGAAAAGTAGATGCCGAACAAGAGTGGGCCCAGGACTGAGCCCTGTGGGACACCACTTGTGACAGGCTTTGAGTCTGACATGGCTCCAGCAACTCTGACCCTGTGGGTTCTGTCACTTAGCCAGTTTGCAACCCATCTTGTGATGTATGGGTTTACATTCAAGCTGATGAGTTTTTCGATGATACCTGAGTGGGGTATTGTGTCGAAGGCCTTTGCCAGGTCAAGGTAGGCTGTATGGACTGCCTTTCCCTCATCAATGGCCTTGGTGACTGTCTCGAAAAAGTCAACCAAGTTTAAAAGCAGCCTTGGACATGCAGGTCCATCTGCAAGCTCAATTCCTGCCAGGCAGACAAAACTCACTGGCAGATGATTTAAGCAGAAATCTCCTAGACCCACATGAGTGGCAACTAGAACCCAGACCCTTCAACCTTTCCTCTCTCACCCTGTTATCAAACCGTTCCTGAGAGGAGCAAACAACTTAAGGCCACTAAGGAGAGTGCCCACCCCTGCTTGCAAACTTAACTTTGTACTGGAAAAGCTCACACTACCTCCTTTGAGCCTGCATCAGCAGAGCTACAATTCCTCTCTTGGAAAACAGTGTTGCTTCTGGCCATCATTTCAGCTAGAAGAGTGTCTAAGCTACAAGCACTTATGGCTGCGGAACCCTTCATTATTTTCCATGCGGACAGGGTTTCCCTCGGGACTAACCCTTCCTTTATGCCTAAAGTGGTGTCCAGTGTGGCTCTCAATCAATCCATCCACTTGCCTGCCTTCTTCCCTAATCCTGAAAATAAAGGGGAAAGGATCCTGCACTCCTTGGACATGCACAGACAGCTCAGATTCTACCTTGATAGGACTAAGCCCTTCAGAAAATCTGACCAGTTACTAGTCAGCTTTGCAACAGGGGCAGAGGGCAAGGCCATTTCAAAGCAATGGTTTCCAAATGGATAGCACATTGCATCCATTTCTGCTACAAGCACCATGAGAAACTAACCCCCTCAGGGGGTCTGAACACATTCCACTAGGGCAACGTCTACTTCTACAGCATTCCTCAGGGGAGTCCCTACCAGGGACATCCTGGAAGCTGCTACCTAGAGTTTTGTTCACACCTTCACCAAGCATTACCACCTGCCTATCATTTCCAAATCCAGGGCAGGTTTTGCAACCACAGTCCTGCAAGGCATTCTAGCCAGCCCTAACTCTTCGTGACTGCCTCCACCCTTGTTCAGCTTTGAGAATCTACCAAAGTGTGATGACTGCAACAGTGAAGTATGAAGAACATATTACAGTTGTGTATACTTACCGTAAATGTAGATGTTCGAGTGTATTCACTGTTGCAGTCCTGGTTTCCCTCCCTCCAGCTCCCTGGTTTTCTCTCTCTCTATCTTTCTCACTCTAAACTCTCTATGCCTTTTACTACCCTCCCCCCTTTTCAGGGGTATTGGTAATGGTATTTACTTTTTACTGGTGGTGTTTTTCCCCACCATAAATTAGCTTTCTGTTAGGGGGCTGCTGACATTTGGGGCAAGAAAAACTGATGTAATGGCATCGGCTGCCTGTTTTTATACACCTGATGATCTGACATCAATTCTGGAGCGACAGCAACCGACGCAGAAATACTAAGTCTCTGGTATTCGGACCGACTGAGGGCTACCTGCAGGCAGATAACCCTAGTGTGATGACTGCAACAGTGAATACACTCGAACATCTACATTTATGGTAAGTGTACACAACTGTACTTTGTGGTTCAACCATTTGCTTTTCTTCCGTCAGAGATGCCCCAGGTGAATATTTTAGCAATAATTCATAAGTGAGTGTCGGCAAAGCAGGATTTACCCAAAGGTGGAGTGGTATGATAACAAGAATGAAGCCTGACTGATTAAACAAAATCAGTCATGGGTAAATCCTGCATTACTGCCCTACAGGAGTGGATTATTAAGCAATAACCCACAAGTGGATATGGCTATATCAGGATTTACCTACATTTGTCATGGTTTGATCATGAGGGTGAAGCCCAAGTTGTTAAACAGACAACCACAGGTGAATCCTGATATAATACAAACCAGGAACCAGCTAACAAACCAAACTTTAAAATGACCAGAAAATGACATGCAGACCAGTAATTTTCAATTGCTATATTTTAAAATAAGAACTAAAAAACAAAATGGCATTCAGGCACAGATTATAGTTTAAGCACTTTTACTCTTTATTCCTCAGAACTTCATCAGAAACCCATAGCAAAAAATACAACTCCCTTTTATAACTATCCTTAAATTGGTTAATTAATTGGGTCTATATTAGATAATAAAACTTTCAAAAGTTTGACTGTCATATGGTCGACACCATATGATCAAACTTTTAAAACTTTGAAAATCTAATTTAAAAAACTGCACAAATAACCTACCTGAACGTTTTAAGCAGGGGGGCGCAAACCCCCCTGCACCCCCCAAATGGGGCCTGCGCCCCCACACCTCCGCTCTTTAAATATACCAACACTGAGATCGCATTACAGTGCAGACAAGGGAAATCTTCCCATTCCGCGCTGAACGGAGATCTCCGTTAAAATGTTTGAACTTTCAAAAATTCGATCATGTTGTCAACCATTTGACAGTCAGACTTTTGAAAGTTTGATCATCTAATATAGACCCACTTAACTAACCAATAGCATTCAGTCATCATTTAAAAACTTAAATAAAATGCAAAAACTCTGATCTTTTCATTTGTTCATTCATAGTAAATTGTATAACCTTAAAAAATCATTCTAAAAGGTTCTATAAAAAAACAGTTTATATTTACTGTTTAAATATCCTTGAATTTTAAGAAGCACTTTATGGAATTTTGTCATTAATTCCGGGCAAAATATCTGCCCTTAAAAAATCTGTCATTTGAGTTCCAGATACTCTAAATATGCATTAGAAGTATCCACAAACCTTTCCCCATTAACTTTTTCCACTACCATAAAGTAAAACTTTGTAAATTCTAAACATGTCTGTGAGTGTCTAGCCAGTGCATTGCTATTATCCTTCTTTATTGCAAAAGTGAGTTCCCTAATTCTATCCGCTAGTCTGTGTGTAGTTTTACCTGCGTAAAAATGTTTACACGTTGAACATATTGCAACATAAACTAACCCCTCACTCTGACATGTAAATCTTTTTTAGCAATGTAAAGGTAGTTGTTTTAAAAGTGAAAACTACTCATTGTTAGAATATACCTACACTGTGATCACCCATTACACGGGAAGGTTCCTACTCTCTTATTCAAATCTAATTGCACCTTTGTGTTGAACTTTCTAAAAATTGTTTCAAATGTTTAGTTTTTATAAATAAACTTTGGTTTATCTCCTATGATCCTAGCAAGCTCCTGATTTCCTGTTAAAATTTTCCAATTGTTGCTAGTAATTTGTCATATTTTTGTTCCTTCTACACTTAAAGGTATAGGAAAAGAACAAATTAACTCTTTGTTCTCTGTTATCCTTTTAGCACAAAAGCCTGCTTTTAATATTGGGGGAAAATTTTTCATACCTTTGTTCTCTTACATTATTAGAAATTAAATGCAGTTTTTCAAAAGGATCTCCTCTTTCTTGAAATAACGTTATAACTTTGTTTATTTCCTCTAGAAAAATGCCATCATCCCTTATTAGGCGAGTTAATCTAATAATTTGACCTCAAAAAACATTAAATTTCATATAAGGGGGATGAAAACTGTCATAGCGTAATTAATTATTGGTAAATGTACTCTTCTGCACTCCTGAAAATACTGCTAGAAAACTTTTTTCTTAGATAACTTATTTTGTACATCAAAAAATTAACTGAAGTCCCCATATTGCTGAGAACAAAATGAAGCCATGTCACACTGTTATTAACTTGTTGTAAAAAGTCATGCACTGTTGTTATATCACTTGTCCAAATGAAAAACAAGTCATCTATGTACCTTCTGTAAAAGCATACATTACTAAAAAACGGAGTCTCTTTCAAAGATTCTTGTTCCCACCAGGATAAAACTAAATGTGCAAACAGTGGAGCTACTTGAGCCCCCATTGCTACCTCACCTTTTTGTTGAAAAACGTTGTTGAACATAAAAAATCTTTTTAACTATTTTAAAATAAGATTAAGCACTTTTGTCCTGAGTATATCAACAGACTTCATCAGAATCGCATAAATCCATGTACAGCACATTATTAATTATTGTAAATCATTTTTTAATTAGTTTATTTTAGTAGGATTTAAGTGCAGTGAAGTATTTGATTAGATGAAGAATATTTAAACATGTTTTCATTGGTGTATTTAAAACATGTGATTTCTTGAGAGGGCTATTCTGCATTTTCTGATGTACAGCACATGCATATGGAACTTACATTCCCTTGCTTAAACAGTATGTCAGTGCTGTTCAACAGAAGCAATGGAGAAAAAAGAATCCCTGTTGCTTTTTTTGTTTTTTGTTTTTTACTGTGAGGCAAAAATTTGAACATTCTGTGATAATGTGGACAGTTTAGAGATGCAACAGTCTGCTGAGACTGTGCAGAAATACAAGATATGATTCTGTTTCTTTTGTTTTACAGAATGTACTTGATTTTTGTTGTGTTTGGTCTGCCCTCTGTAGCATGTATCAGTAAAAAAGTCTGGCCGCTCAATGGTATCTTTAGTGGTTGGACATTTGCTTGATTTACAACAGGCACACTGGTTGAGCTGTCCAGTCAATGTGTTCATTTCTGAATAACAGTGACCTGTCATTGTATAACTGCTATTACATAATGACATTATTTAAGAAATAAACCTACTAGCTTTTCTAAATAAAGTTTAGTGCTCCTCCTCTGACTGGTAGTCTGTACCATGAAGGATGTGTACAGTACTTGCACTAAACCTATTTAGTACATTTAATACATTAAAATTTTTTTTCAGGTCTCTGTACATTTTGAGCAGAATCTGCTTAATGTCCTTCTGTTCATGTGGTGCTGTATCTGTAACGTCAGGGAGTTTGCCTCTGGTGAACTCTCGTACGTCCTGCCATTGTGCAAAAGTTAGATGCTACCTCTAGGTTAATGTGACATCCTGCATCCCTTTCTTGATGACTTCAGTTGTAAACGGACATCAGGTATAAAGCAGACGTCAGCATGCAACCACTTCAGAACTTTTCTTCTGCCTGTGTGACTGCCAGCGCTGGTTGTCGCTCTTTTGGAAAAAGTGACTTTCCACCATCCGACTTCAGACAAGTACCCCATAGTGGCTTTTTATATTTTACTTGCTACTGCTTTGGTTTCATGTCCGGTAGGAAGTGCAAGTGTAGGTGTGGAGGGCAAATTCCACATAAAGACTCGCATGAGCTATGCCTGTTTTGCCTAGGCCAAGAATACGACCATACCTCTTGTAGTATTTGTCAGCTCTTCATCCCCAAAATTCTTTGAAGTCACTTAGCAGCTTTGAAACTTTACCTTAAAAAACAAGAGATTTAAATGGTTAGATTCTCATATAAATCTGACATCAGGTTTCTCAGTCAAGCCTCCAGTCAAGAAGGCGAAAAAGTCTAGGCCTGAACTGACTGCTGCGCCCTTCACTCTAGCTGTACCTCTCGAGGCCAGTGAAGGGCAGGAGTCTGAGCTGGAGTATTTGGATCTTCCTTTGGCTCATAGCCCAGTGGAAGTCGATACTACACTTGAGGTCATGTCCCAGAGGGATTCGCAGGCGTTCAGTTCGGTCACCGAGGGGGAAACTCGGCTCATAATTTCTGAGGGCCCGCATGGGGTCTCCCAGGTCATTGTACGAGACGATGTAGGCTCTGATGTTGTTTATCGTATGTCTGATTCTTCGACATCTGAGTTTCATAAAAAGAGAAAACAAAAGACTAAGCACATCTCTCACCCTCCGTCTACTCTTCCCATCGAACAGCCTCTGGAGTGGCAGGCCTTTACCCAAGGCCTTCTAAACGCCTTCCTGGCCTTATGTCAGGCCTTGACTCCGGTCCAGGCCCTTTCAGCCTCTACCCCTAACGGATCTGCTCCCGACATCTATTTTGAAAAAAAGGATTCATCAGATGAGGAATCCCTTCACCTTTGGTGAGACTATTACACAAATGCATCATTTCTTTAAGTGGGATGGCAGCCAGGTCACCGAGACCCAAAAGAGATACTATGAGCTACTGCAATTGGAGTCTCCTAGCCCATCTACTGGTCCCCCCGTTCACCCTGCATTCCTGGATGCCTTCTTTGCTTCTTCCAAAAATCCTGATTCACAGCCCCCTGTACCCAAACACCCAGATAGATTCTATAAGGTGCCTGATGAAGCTAAATTTCTGTACACAGCCCCATCTGCAGACCCTTAGGTTATTACTGTGGCTGCTGAGAAAACTTCTATATTACTTCCCTCCACCTCTCTACTGCCCTCAAATAAAGAGAGCAGACTCATGGAGTGTGTGGAGGAAAAAAGTATACACCTCTGCCACCTTAGCAGTAAGAGCCATCAACTACCAAACACACATGGCTAAATATTCTTTGGCTCTGATGGCAGATGTGGTCAAACAATTAGGGGAGCTCCCTGACTCCCCAGCCAAGGCCAAAATATCTTCTTGCCTTAATTCCTGCACCCAAGTAACCAATCACGCTATTAAGTGCAGCTGTGACGCCGTAGAAGCTTCATCCAGGGCTGCTGCCTCTGGATCTGTCATCCTGAGATAGTCTTGGCTTAGATTACAGCCCCTTCCTGATGACATGAAATCTAAACCCAGAGGGATTCGCAAGCATCCAATTCGGTCACCGAGGGGGAACCAAGGCTCATAATTTCCGCTGGCCCGCGTGGGGGGTCTCAGATCGTTGTACGAGACAGTGTAGGCTCTGATGTTTATCGTATGTCTGATTCTTCAACATCTGAGTTTCATGTTTTTTCATGTATCCTATGTAAATAACTTACCTGTAATTATGTCTACATTGTTATATTTTTGACTCTGACTACCTTGGAGCTTTTCTCCCCGGGCCTCTGCTGAAAATGGACATGTATTCAGTTGGATTATCCCGGTCAACAAATGTAAAATAAAAAAATCAAAAATAAACTCCTGGATGCTCCTTTAGACAATAAAGACTTGTTTGGTACAGCTGCTGCTGACCTCTTCAAGGCTTTTCAGACTAAAGTACAAGAACTGCAGGAAGTGAGACACATTTTTGTCTCCCCAGTCCCGTGTTTTCAAAGAAATTATTCTGCCAAAACCTTCTTTGTAAGGTCTACAGCTAGAAAAGTGCCAGCTAAAACCAGAAAGGACCACAGGAAACAGCATCCTTCTAGGTCTGTTCCCTCCACTCCTCCTCCCAAACAGCCCTTTCAGGGGAAGTCTCATAGCCTGTCACTACCAGGCTCTTCCCCCATATACCCCTCTATCCATGCATCTCTCCTTATCCCTCCATGCTTGAAAATAGGTTACACTGGACTCTTGCATCCTATCTATCATAAAGCAGAGATACTTCATGACTTGGGGAAAAAGCATGCCTCAACCCCACCGAGATCAACTTCCATTCTTCCCCCAGTCCTACAGGAACTTCTCGCTCAGGGAACCATTCAGGAAGTCCCTTTTCTTGCAAGAGGGAAAGGGTTCTACTCAAAAATTTTCCTGGTTCCCCAGAAAAGAAGGTCCCTGGAGGCCAATTCTGGATTTATCTCACCTCAACTCAACACCTTCCTCCAGGGTCTCTCCTTCCGGATAAGAGAGCTGGGGTTTGCAATAAACCTAAAAAATCATCCCTGATACCTACACAGGACCCAGGTGTTCCTGGAATGTTGGACTCTGACAAGGGAAATGATGGCTGCCTTCCCCTAGAAAAAATTGTGATTCTCACCGCATACTTCAGGGATATTCTTCCTCTCAAAGCCATCTCAGCCAGAGAATTCCTTAAAATCCTAAGATTCATGGCCTTGACCATACCCATTGTACCTCTGGCAAGGCTTCACATGAGGAATTTCTAGTGGTAGTTAATAACAATCTGGAAGCAACAGCTTCATCCCCTGGAGTTCATGGTCCCCATGCTCTCATGCCTAGCCAGGGAACTGAATTGGTAGATAACCCAGATTCAGTCAAATCCTAGCAGTCCCCTACAACCACTGCCCCCCCCCCCCCAACTAGGATCTCTTTACATATGCATCAGACACAGGGTGGGCTGCAGCCTTAGGATAATGGAGGATGAGGAACACATGGACCCTCACTCAGCAGACCACGTCATTATCAAGGAAATGAGAGCCTTGATGATTTTCAAGAATCAGCTTCTACCAGGCACTCTGAGGTGGTACACAGACAACACCATGGTGCTGTGGTACATCAGCAAAAGGGGGAATAAAGTCTTACCTCCTGTGCAGGCTGGCACTGTAGGCCTGGGAGATTGACTTGGAAAAACAGATCCTCCTCCAAGTGGTATACATCCCTTCCACAGACAATATGATGGCAGATTCATTAAGCAGGACCATGACCCTGTCTCATGAGTGGATGCTGAACAGGGAGGTGTTTCTGGACCTGGTCCATCGATGGGGTATTCCAGATGTGGATCTCTTTGCCTCCCCATAAACAGACAGCTGCCAACCTTCTGCTCCAGGGTACCACACCTAGAAGCATGAAAGGTGGATGCTCTTTCAATCACCTGGAAGGAGATGTATGCTTATGCTTATGCGTTCCCCTTTTCCCTCTCATACAAGAGAGTACTACTGCAAATTCAGAAGGAACAGCCTCAAATCATGCTGGTGACTCCCTGTTGGCCAAGGCAGCATTGGTTCCTCCTATTACTACATCTAGCCAAGAGCAATCAACACAAATTACCCCACCAAATGGACCTACTCACACAGGAGAAGGGAACACTCTTACACCCCCAACTGTCCACACTGAATCTTACACTGTGGGTGATAGGGAGCTGATTCCCTTCAGACACATATACACAGAGGATGTGCTTCAGGCTTTGCAGGAGGCCAGGAAACCTACTACCAGGAAATCTTACCTGTCTAAGTGGAAGAGATTTTCTGTATGGTGGTAGAAAAACAACTTACAACTTATGACGTCAGAGCCCCCAGTGGTTTTGTCCTACCTGTGTGACCTGATGAAGTCTGGACTTTCCTACTCCTTCATTAAAACCCATCTATCTGCCATCTCAGCTTGTCTGCCCCTGGTACCACTTTTTTTTTGAAAGGGGCACTACATCTCAGACCCCCAAAGAAGCCCATTCTTCCTCCTTGGGATCTAAATTTTGTCCTGGTGAAATTGACTCTACCACTCTCTGAACCAGCCAAAGACTGCTTCCTGCAATACTGCAATTCGAAAACAATACTCTTGGTGGCCATTGTTTCAGCCAGAATGGTTTTTGAACTCCAGGCCCTTTTGACCTCTCCCCCTTTCACTGTCTTCCACAAGGATGCTTACGTACTAATCCAACCTTCATGCCTAAAGTGGTCAATGAGCTGTCATTGAACCTGGCTGTTAATCTTCCACCCTTTTTTCTCTCTCCACAAAATCCTGCCGAGGGGATACTTCACTCCTTAGACATGCACAGACAACTCGGATATTATTTGCTCAAGACCAGACCCATCCGCATGTCTGACAGGCTGTTCATCTCTTATCAATCAAGAGCCCTGGGGCACCCTGTTTCCCAGCAAACCATATCCTCTTGGGTATCTAAAACTATCCCCTTTTGTTACAAAACCCCATGGTAAGTCACTCTCCTCTCCTGTTAAGACACACTCCACTAGGGCAGTTTCCTCCTCAGGGACATTCTTTAAAGGTTTGGACACAGCAGCTATTCTCGAAGCAGCTACATGTTCCTCTGTATACACCTTCACTAAGCACAACGAATTGGACATTGGCAAATCTTGCTCTGGCTCTAGAGCCAGAGCCATCCTCTATGAGGTTCGTGGAAAGTGCTTCTGGTCCTCCACACCTCTTACGACAGGAGCTTTTGCACTCTCCCTGATTTTACTGATACAGCAGCATATGAATAAAAGGACACAGTATTGTTGTGCAAGATCTTACCATAACTTTAGATGTCCTTCTCTTCTGTATGCTGGTGTATTGTTTCCCACCCAGCCTTCCCCCCTGCACTTGCCTGACTCCTGGAGTACCCACTCTGTAGCCATTGATTCCAGCAGCATTCAGTTCTGAAGTGGTTGCGTGCTGACATCCACTATACCTGATGTCCATTTACAACAGATGTCCTCGAGAAAAGGAAGTGGGACGTCGCATGCACCCTAGTGGTAGCATTTAACTTTTGTATAATGGCCCTACGTACGAGTTTACTAGAGGCAAACTCCCTGATGTTACCAATACAGCAGCATATAGAAGAGAAGGACATCTAAAGTTATGGTAAGTTCTTGCACAGCAATACTTTCTTTTGTTCAGGCATTGCAAAATCAGGGGAGAATTGAGAACCATGATTTTTTTTTAACAACTGTGATTCTATTATTCTGCTCCATGGAACAGTTTTGGTGTATGGGATAGCATGGGAAGTTTCGTTTTTTGCAGTTAGACTCACACTTACTGGTATGCAGGAAGTGCGTTTTAGTCATTGTCTTTCCTGTGAGAGGAACACTCAAATTGCTGTGGGTGCATTGATTACTTTGTTCAATCAGCATGCATTTTTTTTAAATAATATAGAGCTGTGACTGTTTTATTTCCATCTATATTGATACTGCCTGGCACTATACTAGTATACCCCTCTGACAATGTATTTACTGGGCGATGAAGGATGGGTCACTCCAGTACCATATATTTTATTATGCACCCATGCATCATACCAAATAATAGCTATTGTAATCACAGAGAAGAGAAACTTAAGTAATTCTAGCTCTTTGCATCTGCTTGTGTAATAGAAATTAAATACAGCTCAAAATTCCTCTTCCCTTTGATTTGCTTAGGTCATATAGCAATAAGAAGCATATCAACTCTTCATATGAATAAGCTGTAAAGTTTTAAATGCATTCCCAGTAGTGAGGGATGTGATGATGTGAGGTATTGTAAGCTGTGCCAGGAGAAGTAGGGCATTGGATGTGTAACATATGCCAGCATAGCTAGCTGGCGTTTTGTAAAGAATTGTATGTCATTTGTAGATCAAACTAATTTGTACAGATGCTTGTGTGAAAATGCATTTGTAAAGTTGCTTGTGTTAAAAATATACCAACAGTGGGTCCTGCTGGACAGAAAAGAAATACACATATATGTCTGACTGCATTGTAGCTATTGAAATTAATATATTTTAACAGAGGAATCTGGAAGAGAAGAGGTTAGTCTCAGTCCAGCTAACTTTGAAAAATAGTCGGAAATTAAATTACCTGGTTTAGACCATAAGGATTGTATCTTACAGTTCTGATTGCAGCCAGAAACAAAATGTCTGTGAAAACCAGGAGTAAGAATCCTACTGTATTGTCCTTAGGGGTGAAGTAATTGCTACCATGTAAGGGTGGAAGTTTTGAAATGGTTTTAGAACTTGCAGATGCTATAACACATCTCAGCAAAGCTCTATGTGTGTGTATGATAGCATGTGCTAAATTCTGGTTCAGTTTCTAGCAAAGGGGGGTAGTGTGGGAACCAGAGTCAGATGACCAGATATAGGTGATGTCATTTTGTAATCCAGCACTGAAATGTTATTTTAATACTTGAGACAGAAGTCTCAGGGCAGTCTGTTTTTGAAACCTGACAAATAAGGAAGACCACTCACTCACTTCACCTTGCCTTACTTTAGTAAGTAACCAAGGAATAGTAATTATTTAGATCAGTCAAGAAAATATAGTGAGATTAGTTGAGTACTGTTTTTCTGTATCTGTGTGAATCTGTCCATCAGTGTTATTTTTAATATTTCCTGTGATTGAAACTCTGGTGTTTATTGTAAATAGATACAATAGTATCCTATGATCCTACGATACTTAGTACTTTCATGTTCTTTTATTATTAAATATATTTAAACTTTTTATTGTGGCTGGTCTTTTAGAGAATATTTTAAGCTTTGAGAGAGTACTTATACTTATTTGGTTACACTGTTGCTGCTCCTGAAATCCTTGAGTATTAGTCAAACACTACCATTTGTATTAGTGTTAATTTTACTCAGTATAATTGGGTACCCTTGTAAGAGCCTTAAAGTAATTGTTTGGTGGCAGTATAACTACCTTATAGTCTGGGCAGAGGGGGCATAGCTCATAAATCTCTGCCAACTTTTCCCAGGTGTGTGTGTGTGTGTGTGTGTGTGTGTGTGTGTGTGTGTGTGTGTGTGAAAATCAAATGTTAGTGTGCATATGTCAGCTACTTGTAGCAGGGAATACAGAGCACTGGTTTCACAGAGAGAGTGGTGGAGGACTTGGCTTGGAACACTTGACTGAGGACTCAACTCTACTGCTGTCCCAGTGGGGAGTCTTATTGAGAGCTTGGAGAGAGGGGGGGTAGGGAAACTCGGCCCACAGACTGTGTGTGTTCCCTATGTGCTCTTAAGGGAAATTGTGCTTGGTGCAGAGAGCTGCATCGGAAAAGACTGTGTGTATCCATTTTTATTCTACGTTAACGTTCCTCATTGGTGTCCGTGGTGAGGATTGAGACTTTTTGATCACTGGCCCAGAGCAGGGGTATCACAAGGGAGATTAGCTTCAGTTGGCAAGTACTAAAAATGTGCTGGATAACAGATTACAATGTACTGTCTTATGAAAGTAGCTAACAATGAAATAACTTCAGTACCCTTTACTAAATTACATGACACAAAACAAGAAGACAGCTGCCACATAATTAGCAATGTTGGTCAAGCTGGGTGGACCGTCTGCAGCCAGTGATTACCATATCAGTAACGCTGCTTTCTGTGTAAAGTAGTGTGTCAGTGCCCCCCCCCCCCGTTCTGGGTTCTTGTACCATGTAGCCATTTCTTAACAAGGAAGTAGATACCAGGATGAGTGAGGCTCAGTCTATTTAGGAAGAAAGTAAAAATTAGAATGTTCTTAGGCTGAAAGAGCCATTCTTGTGAATTTGTGTAACTATATTTATTTGGTTTTGCCATGTTTTCAGGTTCTTTAATAAAGAGCCTTCTGATTTTCGACATCAAAGTGTTTTGCTTTTGCAGTTTTACTGTTCCCAATTGGAGAGATCAAAAATAAACCTCTTAGTGTACTACTGCACTAGTGCCATACCAGAAGTTTTGTGCATCTTTTTTTTTTATCTGACCCTCAGCTTGTCAATGCAAGGCCTGGGCTTCCTCAGACATAGTCACACAATATTGAGCCAGGAATGTCCATAACATCAGTTGTGGCTCTCTGCCTGTAGTAGAGCAGTGCTGAAGATCCCAACCCCCTTGACTGTTTCCTGTAATGCAGCCATAGCTGGGGCTCTGCATACACTTCTCCCAGATGTGTTGTATCATGTAAGCCCTGGTTTACTCTTGAGCTCCATAAGATGTGTAGATTGGGCTGCCATTTGCAGCTCAGATGGTAGCAGGGCATGCCTCCTTGAGGGCACATTTAGTGTTGATGCCAGTTCAGAATACCACCCAGGCATCTTACTTAGATCTTCTACATTTAATCAATTACCTCTGTTGGGAGACAACACAGGCTGTGCAGTCCAGCGTGTTTTACCACCTGTAGGATCTTTTTCCTGTTAGTTCAAGTTTAAGTCCCTGGGCCCAGGCATTGTACAATCCAGTGATAATAAACAAAATCAGTTAACATAGTAGTACCGTAAGCATTCATGAAAAAGTAAAATTGTCAGTGTAAGGAAGCTATGTAATTTCCGTTGCCTAAAAGATTGCTCAAGTCTATCATTTCTTTCCTTATTGATACTTCTGTGGTGCATTGTATTGTTTCAGTCTTGAATACTACAACTTTTGTTGTGGAGAGTTCAGTTGAGTAAGCATTGTTGAGGATCTGAATACATATTCTGGGCTGAGTCCTGCTGCTATGAGGATGGTTAAATCTAACCTTAAACATCTGGGTCCAGTTATTTTTCCAAACTGTTCATTCTTTCTTAGAGAGGTAGTTTTCCCCTTTGTTAAAATAAGCTTTGATAATGCCCATCCTTAGTACAAACTCTTTGGATCCAAGCAATATGATGAGCTACTGTGCTTTGTCCAACCTTTCTTTTTAAGTAAGAATCAAGAAGGTTGTATACATTCAGATGCATTACTTTTTGGCATCTTTTGGTCTACTGGGTCCTTGTCTTTTGCTTTTGATGTAAGTACAACTGAAGGACAATATTGAGATAGTAAGTGATCTCCTTATGATGAAAGATCAACTGTTGTACTTGGTGCTGGTCCTTCTTCAGCTCTCAGTGGCGTTTGACATAATTGGTTGTTGCATCTTGATGGAGCATTTCAGGACCTTTTGTTGGCTGATTGGTACTATACTCTTGGGTTGCACTGAGTGGACAATTTCTAGGGTAAATTTGCCTAATAACCATCCTTTGACACGTGGAGTCTACTGAGACTTGATCCTAGAGTGTCGTTTGTACATAGTATATATGCTGCTGTACTTAAGGAAGTAATTTTGCATGGAGGTATAATGCATCAGTGATACACTGATGATTCACCATTATACCTCTCCTTTGCTGAAAGTCCTGCTCTGGACCTTGCACTTTGAAAAATTACCTATGTTCAGTTCTTCAGTGAATGATAGTGCCATCCTAAGGTCAACCCTGAGGAGATGGAGGTAGTGCTGTTCTTAAATGTGAAAGAGAGGTGGTGTTAATTTCCTTCTCTGTACCATCCTCCTTTATGGGAGTAATGTTTGCAATCTACATCTCATTCCCATGATCTGCGAGTGAATCTTGGTAGTAGACTGACTTACTCAGATGTCAGGTTGACCTGTCTTGTACAGGTCAGGACTTTTTTTTCACTTTTCAACTTCAGTCATGGTGATTCATACAGTAATCTCATTCTGACTTGATTTCTGCTATGCCCTGTGTACATTGGGGCATTACTAGATTACAGTACTTGAACCCTGCAGCTAGGTTTTCGATAAGAGCATCCTACATTTGCCATAAAACACCTGTTCCCCTCATCTGCATTGGCTTCTAGTCGTGATTATGGCTGTAATTAAGATGATTTGGGTAATCTTTTATGCAATATACAAACTGAGTCTTATTTAAGTGTTTGGTGCCCTGTGGTCCAACAATGCTTCTCTGGCTGTCCGATGAACGGATGTTTTCTGTTCCAAGGCCTAGGCTTCAGACTTAGTTTTTTTTTTTTGTCATCCCTATTTTGGAACTGATCTGCAAAAACGTCCCTTATGAGGTCTGTTACCACCACCTTATTAGAAGGGTATATTTAAAGCCACTGGTTTTATTTTTTTGTAACTTACTTTTAATTGTTTATATTAACTGTATGTTGTGCCTGTTGCTACTTTTGCTATACTGTTTTCTCTCTTTTTACTCTGATATTTAGCCATAAGTATCTAAGTATCTTAAAATTGTGCTATTTCATGTATTGACTGTAAATGTGAGTTCCGTCAGTAGGTCACATTTATGCTGTAGATGCAGTACCAGTGCAATGAATGTAGATGCATGCATTTTAGAAAACTGCATTTGGTATGTAGCATGTTAAGCTTGAGCAGTCCTATATCTAACTAAAATGTGTATTGGATGAACATTTACGGAGTTTATAATTTATGGTTAGAAACTAGAATTTGAGTCATAGATGGGTTGGATAAGATGTCAAATTTTGTGAAAACTGAATGTGTGGTTCAGGATACATACAGTGTTTAAAATGTTGCTTGCAAAAAAATGTCTTGTCACTGACCTGTACAGAAATCTTTAGTTCTTGGGTGTGGCTGAAGTTAGTAAGTACCATGAAAAAAGAATTTCTTTAGAGCAGCTAGTTCAGTCCAGTACTATGGTTTTTGAAAACCCAAGAAGTTTTGCCTATTTTGCTATCTAAAATATCTCTCTTTTTCCAAGGAGAGAGCTAATTTAAAACTCCCATCTGGTATCTAGACCTGCTGATGAAAGTCACCTTAATCTATTGTTCAATGCAGTGGGAAAAGTGATGCATAAAAAAGAGCAAGTGGGCACCCCTAAAATTCCATTGTAGGCATTGTGTAAGCATGAGTGTGTGTAGTCAAGGTGCACCTTATTGCCACGTGCATCATGGTGAAGCTTCACATTTGCACTTCACCTTTGACTTTATTGCAGGAAATTTTTTTCATCGGCTTTCCCAAACCATAACATGTAGAGATGGAGCTTCACATGGTTACTGCTATGCACTTCTGCTTTTGCTTTCATTTGTTTTCACTTTGAGTCCCTTTATGTTGATTACACTGTAGTGCCCTTTTCGGAGTGTGTCATAGAATATGAGGAATGAATAAAAAATTAACCAAGAAAAAAGCTACTTGCATATGCTTGTTCTACATGCCAGAGTTGCACATCTTTCATATGAGCCAGGTTTCAAAGCTGTATGGGAAATGTAGCACTTCTGTGTGTTTTTTTCCTTAAACATTATAGCAAATTTTCTTCGAAAACATGCACAATGTGACTTCGTAATTTTGTTTTTGTTTTAGTAGAGAAGTATAAGATTTATTGATATGTGGGATTGCTTGTATTTATAGGTTAATAGGTACGTGTTAGTTTATTGATTTTTGAGGATCTTATGAAGCCTTAACTGCGGTGGTGGTGCTGCGGTAGCGTTGTCACCTCACAGTAAGACGTCCTGTTCGATTCTCAGCTAAAGCGTCTTCTGTGTGGAGATATGCGTGAATGGGCATTCCTTCGTTGAAGGTTGTGCGTCAGAGCTGGCAACTCGGCATGTAAAAATCTACTGCCAATCATTAACGGACCGGAGTTCTGCTG
This sequence comes from Protopterus annectens, assembly GCF_019279795.1. Lineage (NCBI taxonomy): Eukaryota > Metazoa > Chordata > Ceratodontiformes > Protopteridae > Protopterus > Protopterus annectens. The sequence continues at coordinate 132,361,598 of NC_056739.1, forward strand.
TGGCAACCCCTAACCGGAAAAAAGCCGAAAGATGCAGGATCTTATGAAGCCTTGCCTTACATTTCCATGGTAATTTTTAGCCCATATATTCTGGAAACAAATACAGAGATGGCCCAAAAATGAGCATATACTTGTTTTTCCTATTCATGAGTGACAGGTGTGCTCAACTAGGTTGAACCCATCCATTCATCCAGGTTACATTTGAACAGAGAAAGCAAAATACTTTGCTATGTGTGGAGCAGAAGACAGTTCCATAGAAATAGTATTTTTCTGTAATACAAACCTATCCCTCCAACATGTTCTATTTATTTTGCAAAAGAGATTGAGATCCCTTAAGCAGGTTTTAATACCATTCGACTTGCAAATAGGTAATAAGATTGACAGAACAGGGCTTGTTGAAGCTGTATACGGGAGGCAGAGGTTTCCTCTCAGTAGCCTGTATGATAAGAGGGAAAGTCTGCAGAGTTTTTACAATTTGGGCCCTTGCCTTTTTTTTTTCTTTAGTGAGAGAGCATTGTGGTCATTCCAGTTGTGACAAGTGTTTGGACAGGTATATAATGAAAGGGGCATCCCAACCCATGATCGGCCTAATAAGCTGCTGTTATTTTTCCTGTCAGAAGTTGTACTTTGTTCTAGGCGTTTCAAGATGGCTCCCCACTAATCATGTGCTTAATTTCAGGCTTTTCAGCCCTCCTACTGTGAAAACAGCAAGTGGCCCAGTAAAATTGTAAACTTACGTACAATTAATTTACTGGGTGAATGTCAGCACAGAAGAAATTTGGAGAAACTGAGGGAAGCGAACCAGGAAAGGTTAAGAGAAAACACTGACTGGGAAGAATCCTGCAGCTCTTCAGCAAAAAATAGTTCAAGCTTTGGCTTTGGTATAAGAGATGGCTTTTCATAATTTAGAGGAAAACACAAGTCAAATGTACTCAGAGGTGAAGAAAATAAATGAAACATTGTAGGAATACATCAACTCAGTTTACGAAAGGCTGGAAAAAAATAGAAGAAGCTTTAACTAACTATTCAGATGAACTGCTAAAACTGTAAAGATCTATGGTTAAATAAAAGAAAAGGCTAGCTGAGTATGAGATTTGTCAAGAAGAGTGGTTTCAAAAAACAAATAGTTAGAAGACAGAGTTTGCAGAGAAAACCTGAGATTTTCTGCTGTACCAGAAAAACTGGAAGGTGCAGACTATAATTTTTATGAAAGCATAAATAAGCAACTGGACTTGTGTTCCACAGCAGGATTTGTTAATTGAAAGGGCACATCGAGTATATGCTCCGAAACTGGCCATGAGAAAGCATACTAACACCCATGTTAGTAAAGATGCAATCATACCAGCAGAAAGAGTTGATCCTGGTAAATCTGTAGCAGATATTACAATTGCAGACAGCAGAGTATTTGTGGAAAATAGTTAGTCACTGTACACTAGGCAGAAGAGAAGCAAATTTAACCTGGCGGTTAGGGATGTGAGATTAAAGCTACTATATCCAGCTGTCTTCAATGTATTTTTTCCCTCGAGGATCAAAGACATTTTTGATGCATAAGACACTATGGAGAAAATAATTTTATCCTACAAAAAGTGAGCCAGCAAAGGTACACTGCCTCTCATTCTTTTAACTATAAAGCTCATAGAGAGATCTTATTGGTGAAACATTTTCCAATGTTCCAAAAGAAAATGCTTGAGACAGAAAAAAGCACAGGAGATGACTAGAAGAATCAGGAATACCTTGGACTTGAACCAGAGTGTAGAGCTGGAAGATAGTATAATCACAAAGAACACCAGCATCACTGAAATTAGGGAGGAAATATGAGATTATAAAGCATCAATCCCATTTGTGAAATATGGCTTTACAAATAAACATTAAACTTGCTAAGAAAAAGGCTATATGTTTGTTGACTTTGGTAAACTTATGGGTGGATTGTAAAACATATACCCAAAATTATGCCTCTAATATTTAGAACAACACTAAAGGGTAAAAGTAACTTTAAGTAAAGCAAATTTTATTTCTGTTAGAATTTGGGCCAAACATTTCATGATGTAAACTACATCTTATATTGTAAAGCAATTTCGTGTAATGTGCATTTGCGTATTTCAAGTGTAGGAGGAGTCTTCAATGACTGTTGTATGTGTTAGATATTAAAGTAAGTACTTTTTTAGTTGTAAGGGTATATAGATTTTATAGTATAAGAAGAGAAGAAAGGTTGAACAGAAGCAAGCAAGGGTTGGGAGGGTGGCTTAATGGCTAAGGTGTTTGCCTTACAAACACAAGGTGCAGGGTTTGAGTCTCACAAGGGATAATTGGTTAGGCTAAAAATGGTTCGCAAGGGCAGTTAGCTTAGTACTAAACTATGAACCTATGATAAATTAATATAATGCTGTGGTCTTGGGCTGCTGGTGTGGGGGTAGAGTTTAAAACTGTACAGATACATATATATAGAACTGACAATGTCTTTTGTTTTTAAAAGGTGGATATCTAGATTAATGTCTTTGGTTTAGGCTATAAACAAGTTTTTGTAAACAAATAGGCTTATAAAATAGAATAATGAAATCCATGAAAAATGCTAAGCTTCTTGCATCTGCAAAGATATTAGCTTGTCTGTTTCCATTAGCAAATGCTGTTAGGTAGAGACAAGGAGTCTGCAGTGTGAAAGCAGTTAGCCAGGGGGGAATTATGTACATTCTGTTCTGAGTGAAATTTACAAAGATTCCGTCATGCATCTGTAGGTATAAGCAATTAATCTTGAGACTTCTGAGCTTTCTTTGTTGAGGGAAATGCAAGATTTAAAGGTACAGTGGCAATTAGTTCAGTACAAAATAGTTTGAAGTTATGGGAAGTGTTAGATAGTGGCTTCCCCATCAGTCTTAATACTTCAATGCATTTAATAGACCAGTGTATTATTTAGTTTTATTTTAAGGTAGCCGGTGCATTTTTTCTTAGGTTAAAAATTAATGTTTTCTGAAAGCATATACACAGATCTGATGTTGTCTTTTTCATCCGTTCCTCAATGAATGGGTTCAGATATGAGCCTCTGATCCGACTTGGCCACTTTCTCTAGATTCTAGGATCAGACTCTCAATCTCCTCCCTTACCCGTAATGCCCCTCACCACTGTGTTACCTCAGATTTCGTTTGCTGCTCTACGATTTGGTCAGGATTACATTCTCTCGAGCTCATTTTGATGCAGTGAGTTGAAAATTTATATATGTTTCTTTTTTATCTTTTTTCTTCTTTAAATTATATACTGTTATCTCCATTACCAACTGTCTAACTAGTCTGTTTAGCAAATTAAATTTTTTTTGGTATTCTTCATTACCATTGTTTTTAACGTTTCTATTTCTTCTCCCTTACCTCGTTACAAGGTATTTATTTATTTGTGTATTTAACATTTGTTAACTGGGAAAGTCCAACTTAGAATGAAGACAATTTTCAGCAGAGGCCCAGGGAGAAATGCTCCAGATGCATGTCTTTCTAATGTGGGAGGAAACCCACATGAATGCAAAGAGGACATTCAGACTCCACACAGAAGGCATCCCAGGAACCAAAGAACCTCTTGTTCTGGGGCGACCACGCTACCAATGCACCATCCAATTTTTACCATTATTGGTATAAATGCCTTACCTTTCATTAAAGCTTTAAAAAAGGGGGGAATTTTCTTTACCTTTTACTTGTCTGGCTTTCTGCCTTTTTGTTTTTTCCCCTCACAGTATGGATGAAAAACCGACTGACTTTAAAAAGTGCACTTCCTGTGGGTATAATATTCCCAACTGAGATGCCCACAGGGAGTGCATCTGTTGTGTAGGCCCTTCACAGCTGAACACCTCTTGCAGTATTTGTGCCAGATTCAACACTAGAGCTATAAGCGATAGGAGGAACAAACTGGTGCTTCAGGGCTTTCTTTCTTCTTTTGCTTCTTCTTCTGGTACATCAGCATTAGGGGCTCAAACCCCCTCTCATAAGTCCAAGGAGCACCAAAAATGCTCCCCTGCATGGTCTCCACAGTCAGTGCTTCCTTCTGAGCCACCTCAGAAGATTTCAGAGAGTTCGGATCTAAACTCTGCCATTGTTAAATCTACTCGGCTCCATAGTCCAAAGTTTTCCCGCGGAGTCATTGTCTATGAGATTGAGGTCTCCCTTCCTTCAGGAGGCCCCTAAAAAGTCTTCCAAGCCACCTTCCACTTCTTCCATTAGGTTCTACCAAAGTCTTTCTGAGGCAGAGGTGGACAGGATGATGAGAAAATTTTTCAGAACAGAGATCCAGATGGGGGTCTTGCTGGCTCAGTCTCCCATTGGATCTGTGAGCCTTAAACCTTCATTCCAGTCTATCACTTCTTTTTCCATCAGACCTGCCATTTCAGAGCCTTTGGATCTGAAATCACCAAGAGTCGAACCATTGGATCCGAAGATGCTCCTATCTTCCACTCTGGTGACTTCCCTGATCCAGTCGGTTCCTATCCACTTGGAGCACGATGGCTTTCGGAACTGAAGTCAGTGTTAGATCCGAGGGGTTGACTTCGACTCTGAAGTTTTCAGAGCTTTCACTTCCCTTTGGGGCTTTGGTGTTGGACAGTTTGACTCCGACTCCTCCCTCAGAGCAGAGTCTGGGAGGGTGAGGATTGTCTGCGCCAGGAGTCTTGGCTCTGGTCAGATTGTTTTCAGCTTCTGCTGGCTCTTTCACCTTCGAGGTGGTGGAGAGGGTTTTCTCTCAGCCCAGAGTAGTTTTGATTCTTGCACCTTCAGATCCAATCCCTGCTCCCTCTTTGTATCCTGTGTCTGAATGTACTCATCCTACATCTCAGAGACAGCCCATATGAGCTTCCAAGCAGTTCCGACTAGGAAACTTCCCTGCTTTTTCCGACACCTCTCCAGAACACCCCACTGAAGAGGTTCCTTGGGGAGAGGTCGTGCAAGAGGAGGCACTAGGATTCCCTGCAGGAATCCCTCACAGAAGACACAGATTTTGATGGAGAAACATCCCCTAGATCGCCGTATGAGGATGTCTTGTTTGGAGACATCTTGGAGATCCTTCGCCAGAAAGGTGATTGGTCTTCCCAAACCCCTTCCCAGGAGGACTCTGTTTTCTCGGAAGCCTTCAGGTCTGGACCAACTGTGTCTTGGGTTACCCCCCCCCCCAACGGATGAGCCCATACACCTCATCTCTGCAGGATTGAAGGAACCAGTCTCTGTGGAACCAATCCTCAGATGCTTGGACAAAATTTTGAGTGCTTCTTCTGACGGGCAACACTGGATCAAGGGAATCCTTGTAAATGCCATGGTTATTATGGCAGCCACCAGAAAGGAGCTGCCTGAGCAAAGCTCCACTGTCCATCCCCCTAACAGGGAGTCTGTGGCGTTTGACAAGTTTGGGAAGCAAGTATATGCTTCAGTGACCTTTGCCTTATGGTCACTGAATTACCTGGCACATTTTACTAGGTTACAGAGGGAGTTAGTTAAGGAATTCTCTAACTGTACCCATGGGTTTCTGTCCACATAGGAATCCATTACAGAACATTCACAAGGTTAATCTCAGTTTTTTTTTCGCTGTATTTTTTCTTTGTTGGTCGATTAAACGCCATACATTGATTTATACATTGATATAAAAGCAATCAAACTGTATTAAAAAGTTAAAATTAATAAACATTATGCTTCACATATATTGCTGTGTATCATATAACCTAAGCAACATTACATAAATTATTCAATTCCTGTCCCTTAACAAGAAAACATCTTTATTAAACCATCACTTACAACATAAGCAATCATACATTTATGTAAATGAAAACAAACCACACTGAAACAAATGAATGGCATGTTGACCACAGACACCTCACAGTTGGAGTGGGGGGGGGGGGATTGTTTGGGACAGACCGTTCAAGGCACGTGGTCCCCAGAAGATACCAGTTTGCCTATAAATGTCCTGGAGATGAGAGCAGTGCTTTTAGCATTGCAGGCTCTTCAGAGCTCTTCCACTAGGAACTATTTCTGTTCAAATGGACAACATGTCAGTAGTCTGGTACATCAACAAGCAGGGGGAGCTATATGTTATCCCCTCTGCTGAGAAGTCATGAGAGTTTGGCAGTGGGCTGTCTTCACCAACTGCTTTCTTATAGCAGCGCACATACTGGGGAAGTCCAACATCTTAGAGGACAAGCTCAGCAGGATCATCCTGATGTCTCCTGAGTGGTCTTTCAATCAATAAGTGTCAAGTATGATCTTCCATAAATGGGGTCAACCTTGCTGTGATCTGTTTGCCTCTCCCCTCAGCAAGTGCAGCAGGTTCTTTGCCCTAGTTTCCCCTCAGGGACATTCACTAAGAGATGCTATAGTCCACATTTGGCCCTCCGATCTCCTTTAAGTGTACCCTCCCCTGTCTCTGATTCCCAAGTTTCTTCAGAAAGCCCTCCGGTTGAGAAGCAAAGTAATACCCATTTCCCCCTTCTTGCCTCGGCAAGTATGGTTTCCCTTCCTATAGTCTCACCTAGTATGTCTTCCACTGCACTAGACCCCAGTCCAGACCTCCTGTCACACCCATCAGGAATGATTCTTGTAGACATTGCAGGCCTCAAGTTGATAGCATGGTTTCTCCTATTCCACTGATGGCTAGACATTCCAGGATTTCATCCCCAGTACGCCAGAGTATTTTTTCATCTCACAAACCTTTAACTAGGAAGATTTATAAGAGTAAATTGAAGTGGTTTTCCATTTGGGCTCATCAGAGTGAGTTAGGTCTTTTCACTACTCCACTTCCTGCTGTTTTAGATTTCCTTGCCTCCATTTTTCAAAGCAGGGCAAGTTTCTCCATCATCAAAGTTCAGTTAGCAGCCATCTCAAACTATCACAACTGCTTTGGCTTCATCTAAATTATGTAAGGCCTTTCTTAAAGGTACCTTTTTACTTGGACCCCAAATTAGGGACCACGCTCAACCTTGGTATCTGTCTTTGGTATTACAGACTTTGGTGCATTCACCTTTTGAACATTCAGCTAAAGTAGACCTTAGGTTTTTGTCTTGGAAAACAGTCTTTCTGGTGCCATAACTTCAGCAAGATGAGTTTTTCTATGTATTTAAGATAAGTATTGTTACTTTAATTTTTTTTTTTTTTTCATTTTAAATGGTAGCTCACAGGAAGTGTTGATTTCCTTTCAACTGGTTGGGTAGAATACAGTTTAAAATGTGTTAAGTTATGTAAGTCAGCAGTTTTGAAAGTCCTCTTTTAGGATGAAAATGCTTAACTGCTTCTATGTTTTAAGCTTTTATATGAATAAATGGTCACAGTTTACGTTTGCACATAGTACCTGCTGTGCTTCATCTAGAGCAGTGGTGTGTGTGTTCTTACTATCGTTGCTTCACCTCTTGATTTTCCTTGGAGTTGATTTGGCAGCATTAATAGAGCAATGATGATCTGGAGTAAAGCAAAATTTAAGAAAATATCATTGTTGGTGGGTTTTGATGGAGAGAAAGGAAGATGGATATATGAGGGATCAGAGGCAGCAATTAAAGTGGGAGGGTTCCTCCTCTAGATGGTGTCATGTCCTTCCACAACACTGAGATGTCTTTTTCTGGGTTTATCAAGTACAAAATAATTATCCACAAATAAAGCCAAATTTTTCCTGATTACCAAACCCATTATGTCCTTGAATTTCTGAGTCCCTTATTTTCTTTGCCAGTGGCTCTAACTATAAAGCAAATAAAGTTGAAAGAGAACACCCCAGACTGGTTCGTGTGTTCAAAAGTACAGTTGTGTAAGAACTTTAGCAGTGGATTCCTACTTTTCATTATTGTAGTATTCATTACATCTGGCATATCGTGTTGAGGATAGCCGAATATCTGGCCAGCATAGCAAAGCAGCTCCTATTTGGAAAACCCTAGGCCAAGATGAAGTACCTAACTTCTGGCTAGAAGTTTTAATATCTTTACACAAAGATTTAGCCCTGAGTAAAAATAACTTTCATGCACATCCCAAACAGACACCAACCTGGTTAACTTCAGGAAAAAAAGTAATCCTTCTCAATGGCGAACCTGTAAGCCATCTTAAAATCTATAGAGCAATAACATGCCTTGCAACAACATACAAAGTGTGCACTGGAATCGATGAAGACAGAGTTTATAGTCATTTAGAAGACAACTCAGTTGTGGCAATACAGCAAAAGGGTAACCAAAGAAAGTCATATGGAACAAAGAATCATTTGTTAAATAAACCCACATGAAAGAATTATAAAAAGGGGAAAAATCTAAGTATGGCATGGATAGATTACAAAAAAGCGTGTGACAGCATCCCACACTTATGGATAAAAGAGTGCTTGCACCTGTTTAAGACACATCTTATATTCATCAGTTATATTACAGTGACCATAACACACTGGCAAACAACTTTGCAGTTAAGCCATGGCAAAAGAGAAATTATTATCCCAGGGATAAAAATTTAAAGGGGGAATATTCCAGGGTGATTTTGTCACTGCTGTTGTTTTGCCCTTAGCCCATTACACTGTTTACTTACCAGACTAGGTCTTGGTTACATTTTGTCTCCCAGAAAATAACTGTGATTAAAGGTTTCTCATCTACTTTTTGTGGTTACTTAAAAGTATAGCTCATCAGATGAAGAGTTGAAAGCACAGTTTCAAGTGGTTAAAAGTTTTGCAGATGATCTAAGAATGACAATTGGTCTTGCTAAATGTGCAAAAGCAATGTTTAAAGTATTTAAAGTAGGAAAGTTGCAGTACTAAGAAAATAATAATATGAAACAAGAATATGATATAAAGGAACTAGAGGGAGAAAGGAGAGTATAAATCTGTGGGATCTGAACATGAACAAATTCAAATAAAACTCAGTAACGAGTATTTTAGATGGCTGACATCTAGGAAAAAAGTTCAAGCTATAAATCAATTTGCTCTTACGGTTTTTGGGTAATTGTGTGACCCCAAAAAGCATTTGATCAGTTGGACAGAAAAACAAGAAAAATGATATATAAAAATCAGTGCATACGAAGGTTTATACATTCTGAAGGAGGTATGGGCCTCCTTGAAATTGATTACATGTATAGAACTGCAGTTATGGGACTGGATACATGTCTACTGACCTCTCCAGATCCAAACATAGTGAAAGTTTTAAAACATGAGGAGAGAAAATCTTAAATGACCTCTCTGCTTAGTTTAGCAGAAGCATTCCAGTTTCAAGCGGGGATGGAAATTAAACCAGAAGTAGATAAGTATCAGACAGCAACTGCATCCATCCATCCTCAACCCCTTTTTCACATTTTTGCACATGGGGTCAGGCTGTCACTTCTACAGTTACAATCATTTTGAGCCAAGGTTTACACTGCCGGGTGGCTAGCCTGCCTCAGTAGTTCATTCGTATTACTCACTCGCGCGTGCACGCACGCACACACACTCACCTATGGCCAATTTAGACAGCAACTGAATGTGCCAAAAAAACAAAAAGAATAAAAGGAGAAGGAAAGAAATGTGGAAAAGCTATATATGTAGTGGCAAGTATAGAGATTTCCTAAACCAACCTCATGTTAACCAGGATTCGACACAGGAATGGTGAAGGAGAGGCGAGTTGAAACCAGAGGATGAAGGGGGAATAATGGCAGCCCAGGATGTGTTGGTTTACAAAATCCATTAAACGTGGGAGAAAGAGACAAATATAGGTTCTGTAGAAAAGAATTGAAAACAACACAACTTGTTGCTGGGTGTGATACACTTATGGTGGAGGGTCTGTACACTGAAAGGCTCAATAATGTGGCAAGACTGTTGCATTCGGGATTGTGCTAACATTGCAATATACAAGTAGCTGAGAAGCATTGGCTTTGGGGGGGAGACGGCAATTCTGAGGCATGGCATTGGGGAAGGGAGAGGAATGCAGAGGCATGGTGTGCATTCACAACACAGTGGAAAATTGAAGGGGCATATTGCACAGTACCTTTCCTGCTAATCAACATCTGGTGAGGACTGGAGACAGTGAGAGCAGTGTACTCGGTGAGTGAGGTCAAAGCTGCCTGAGCAGCACTGTCACTCATAGAAGTGCTGATAGTTCTGTACTGCACTTATAGTGCACCCCTTCCTGAAGCACATATCTGAAATGCAGGAGACATCATATAGTAACAAATATTCAGTGATGGCTGAACTCTGATATACTCTTTCCCTTTAGAAGTGAAAGGTCATAGCTACAGCCACTAGACAGATCATCAGCCAGTGGAGAGGAGGCAAAGAATATATATGCTACATTTAGGACTTGGGTGGAGGAGTAGTAAAACAATAAGGAACATAAACCAGACGTACTGATGATTGAGGATATGTGGAAGTATGCATTCAGACTGGTTCAGTATAGTGGATATTGCATCTTGCTTTCCTGCCAATGGGGAAAGGAATGTTAAGATGGTGACTGCACTTCTAAGATGCCGTCTCCTTCTCCTATGCACTTGGATTCAATAGAAATCAATTGACCTGTAGAGGATTGGGGTGTGATAGTTATGGGAGGGATGTGGAGTAAAAAAATGTCTTAAGTGCATTCTGTCAAATTTCCTTTGACCATGCATCCTAGATACTCATTCACTTTTTTTTCCAAATCATTTATTTCTAGCCATTTCTGTATGTCATCCCACATGTTAGCAAACCCATAGTTAATACCAAAGCCATGCTACTGGTGTTCTGTGGCATGTTTTTTGCTCATGTGTGTAACATTTTGAATAAGTAAACCTTTCTGAATTATTTTGAATTTCCTCTTTTATTTAGTTTTATTTATGTCATTGATTTAACTATCTTAATCACACTGAGCCACATACTCCTTTTGCAATGGAGAACTAAAAAAGCTGTATGTTCAGGCATGTAGACTGCAGGATTTTTTTCCAGTGGTAGCCAGTCAACATATGTAGGGTGTCTTTAGAAAGTGGGAGGAAACCAGAGCAATGAGGAAAACACGTGTAAACAGAGTACAAGACATGCAGACCCAGCCCATCCAGCAATCAGAAGACAGACTTGAACCCTAGACCATTGAGCTGAGAAGTAGCAGTACTAAATGCTATGCCATTGCATTACCATTGACATGCTTTCTACATTTTGTTGTGTGAGGTACTTTGGGAAGATTTACTGCATTTATTTTTTGCCTAGCATTCTCTATTCAAAACACTAATGACAGAAGATGGTAAAAAATCTTGAGTACAAACTCAAATCTTGAAGGCCTTTGAGCTGGACAAATATATGGTAAATTAATTTCAGATGGGAAGTTTCATGCGTTATGTACACAGCTCTGTATTGCCATAGAAACATGATCCAGCACAAGAAACTGTTAACATTGCTGTTTCTAAACAGACCTTGCAGCATATATTTTAGGCTTCTCCAAAATGGAAATCAGGTTCAGCTTGTGCCTACTTCCATGTGTTCTTACATGTGGGTGTGTGAGAGCAAGAGAGGCTTTGACAAACTGCACTTTCAAAATACTTGATGCAAATGACAGATGTCTGAATACTTTCATAAAGTCATAAAATTATATTCTCTTGTTTCATGAAATTTAGAATTTTTCATATCTGTTTCCTTAAATCATTTGCACAAGAGAGCGTTGACGTTTATTTACTTCATACAGCAGTAACTAAAAAGTAAGTGATTATATTTCTTCTTTCCATTAAATAATTGTCTCAAAATTTAAACATTTTGTAAGCTTTAATGGAAAGATACATATTTTTCAAATAACACTAAATCGCTTCAGTAACACTTTATTCGTTTATTCATTTGGTAACTACTTTATAACACTTTTCTGCTATCATAACTACATAATCAGCTTAAACTTGCTGTGTTGTTCTGTCTGGTTATGCAAACCATCAGTGGTAACTGTCCACAGCAGTCAGTTCATCAAAAACAATTTTTAATGTTAGATATTTCATTATACTGTTCACCAATGCTAGTGTGACAGGTGGTTATGTGGGCTGCAAAGAGGAAAAAACAGAGCTTTGCAAAAACAAGTGATCACAATCCTTCATGAATGCAACTGTTAAGATATATGCCTGCATTCCATATATGAGATCAAAATAAGGCGTTTTCAGACTCTATTCACAAATCAAACAGGAAGCTCATACTTTCATGTTTTCTTAAACACCTTTATTAAATTATTTTTTGTGATGTAGGCAAACTTAAATTTATATAAAAGTAATCAAACAATATTAACAAGGTAACACTTAAAAGTGTTATGCATCACATATATTATTTATCATATGAGCAAATCATCATTACATAAATTGTTCAGTTCCTGCTCTGTCAAACCTCATTCCACTAACAAACATTTTTCAGCATGTATTGTTCCCACAGTTTCCAATTTTGTATGTAATTTACTCCTACCCTTTTCTAAAGAAGCTATGTCCTGTTCTTTTATCTCTGTTACAGTATTCACTACATCAAATCTAGTTGGCTTAAATTTTGATTTCCATTTTCTAGCGATTGCTTTTTGGCAACCACCAGAATTAAACTTAACAAGGCCTTAGTATGCCTAGACAATTCAGATATTGTATTCCAGCTAAAAAAAATAATTTCTTTAGTTAGTCATTTGCTCACACAATATTCTTAGCAGAGTACTCTGTAGGGAAGTTTTAAAGTCTACCAATTCATTACACTCTGAGAACATATGCGCTAAGGTACCTCTTTCTTCCGCATTGCACCTCCAACATTTGCCATCTACCTGAGGAAAAATTAATGGTGTCGTCTTCGGGTATAAAAGTATATATGTAAATACTTCCAGGCAAAGATTCTTAATATTCTAGATTTTGTTGCATATTTGGGAGTCATACATAGGGTCATAGGTAAGTACTAGGCTATCTGTCCGAGGGCATCTATAAGCCTAGCCAGAAGGTGTTGGCTTTTGCTGCTCCCTTAGATTAGTTCCCTGTGCCTCTGTCCAGCAGAACCATTAGTTCCCCATGCCTCTGTCCAGCAGAGCCACTGCAGTGATCCCCGGGGTAAATTTTCTGTTTCCCATCCACTCGTCAAGGTTTCTCTTCAAGAGTGTTAGTGAGGGGCTCTGCCTAATGTAGATTGGAATCCTGATCCAAAGCATGGGACGTCTCTGGGACAGGAATCTATTCCTCCAGGATGTCCTATTTATCGTTGTGGTGAGGTTTAGATCCCTAGAGCGGATGGCTCTTGGGGATTTTTTTTAGGTGGAGCATGTCCATCAATTCTGAGTTGGGCATTGCCTTATATGTCAGGCAGAGATCACCTCTGGGTAAGCAGTATGCAACCGAGTACAGCTGGAATTTCTTCAGTCGGGCTGCATAGGGCATATGTTTGAGGCCAGTAATCCTCTTGGTGAGGTACTTCTGTGGTCTTTCCAGCTGTTGAAGGCATCTTGTAAGGTACATCCCAAATGGGGCGTTGTACTCTACGATGGGTCTGATGAGTGATGAGTAGAGGGGCACAATAACCTCTTTTGTTCTAGATGTAAACCCTTTTGTGATTAGGTGGGCCACATAGAAGGATTTTCTAACCACCTTGGCAATATGATTATCAAAGGAGAGATTACTATCTACTTGGGTCCCCAGATCCCTTATTACATTCCCTGTATTTAGGGGACTACCACATATGTGGTAGTTCACGGGTACTTTGTTTTTTCCAAAGAGGATGACTATGCACCTTTTGGCATTTAGCTGGAGGCCATGATTTTGACACCAGGTGTCCGTCTAAGTGAGACCCTTCTGGAGGATGTCTGTATCAGCTGGAGAGTCAATTATGACCCCCAGTTTGCAGTCGTCTGCGAACTTGGTCAGCCATAGTCCTCCTGTGCTTGCCTGTACCTCTGAGAAGTATATACCAAACAGGAGGGGTCCCAGGACTGAGCCCTGGAGGACGCCACTTGTAACTGGTTTAGAGTCGGACCTAGAGCCTACAACTCTCACCATGTGGGTTCTATCTTTGAGCCAATTGGCAACCCATCTCGTTACGTAGGGGTTTATGTTCAGGCTGGTGAGCTTGTCTATAATACCAGAATGGGCAATGGTGTCGAAAGCCTTTGTGAGGTCTAGGTAGGCTGTGTGGACCTCCTTTCCCTTGTCTAAAGCCTTGGTAACAGTCTCAAAGAAGTCCATCAGGTTTAGGAGGCATGATTTGCCCTTAACAAAGCCAAACTGAGTAGGGTCCAGTGTCTGAACGTTCCCAATGTCTCTGTTAATGAATTCCATGATGATGCACTCCATAGCCTTGCAGACCAGGTTAGTCAGGCTTATAGGGCGATAGTTCCTGGGGTCCATTGTGGCTCCACCTTTGTAGAGCGGGATAACTGTTGCTGTGTGCCACTCCATGGGTACGTAGCCTGTAGAAAGTCTGAGTTTGAACAGTGTGTTTAGGTGAGGGGTTAGTTCATTTTGGAGCTTGTGTAAGACACAGCCTGGGACACAGTCTGGTCCCATTGAAGCTGTATTTTTGACTTTGGATAGGGCTGTTTTAACCTGTGTGTCAGTGATTGCCGGGGCACTACATTCTTCTGGTATGGTTATGGGCCCTTTAGGGGGTGAGAGGGGGGTGAAGTTTGCACTAAACCTGTCTGCCAGAATGTTGGCAAAATCAGTCGGTTCAGTGTATTTTGTGCCATTCTGCACTAACTCAGAGCAGATCTGAGAGTTTCCACTTATGTTCTTGACATAGCTAAAGAACGATTTGTGGTCATCTTTGGAGTCCTTGGCAGTTTTTCTTTCGAAGCTAGCCTTGGATGATTTTATGAGGGATCGTAGTTTCTTCCTGATACTGATCAGGGATGTCTTTCCATCTTGGGATTTTACTCTTTTCTACATTAGTTTCCTCCTCCTATTGTATAGCTTGTTTATGGCAGAGGTCCAGCAGACTGGTTTCCATTTTTTGGAGGAGTGAGTCTTGGTTTTGCTTGGGATAGCATGATCCATGCATTCTTGCAGGTACTCTTAGAGTGCCTTTGTAAGGGATTCAGCAGCTTGGACAGCATTGTCCTTTAGAATGGGGGCTGTGAACCTTTCCACCTCTGTCTTAAGTACCGTGAAGTTTGCTTTTGAAAAGTTTTTCATGGTGGTTTCCTTGATTGGGGGTGGGGGCGGAATGTGGATATCCAGAGTGATTAGTCTGTGGTCTGATCTAACCAGCAAGGGTTTGACCTCCGGTGTAGAACACCTGTCACCCATGTTGGTGATGACCAGGTCCAGTATGTTGTCACCTCTGGTGGGGGTTTTGGCCCAGGGCGTTTGAGTTTATAAATTCTAGGAAGCATTGGGCAAGGGAGTTAGTACTTGAGTAGTTTGGTAGGACCTTCATATTTTCCAGTGTCTCCAGAAATGCGGAATGGGGGTCCTGGGTCATGGTGGGTGATCTGTAGCAAGCTACAATTTGAATTGCAGTTTTTCCCGTTGTTAGCTGCACATGGATGATCTCTGAGGCATTGTGCTGTGCCACTAACCTGGAGGTGTGGGTATCCTTGATGAATATGGATACACCTCCACCTTTTGTGTTTCGGTCCGAGTTCTGTGGCCAAAAGTATGGTATGAGTTATAACCTGGTATTGCTGGGATGCTCTCTGGAGCCTTAAACCAGGTTTCTGTTACTGCACAGATTTTGATGGTCTCCATACTGAGGAGTGCCTCGACTGCATGCATTTTGAGGTTTAGACTTCTGGCATTGAGCAGCATTACCCTCAATTTTTGGTTACTTGTGCTATTTACGGTGGTGGGTTTGTCTTTTGAGCCTTGCCTAAAAAAGGCACTATGGGGGCAGCAAAAGCCTTGGCCAGTATTCAAAAGCCTAAGGGTGACAGGTGCAAGTCATCTCATCCGAAGCAATGTGGCTTATCGAGCATGTCATGCCAGGTGGACAGATACTGGATCCCCTTTGAATGACACCAGAAACTTAGCCAGTTGTTGAAATTGATCATTTTTTCTTTATACTGTGGCATCGTTCTTGGTGAGGGCAGGATGCTACTCAGGGTCAGGGTCATACCGGTCTGGGCTACGTGATCAGAGAGCTCTTCATGTCTCTTTTCATGTAGTCCAGGGAGGTACATCTCAGGTCATTCACACCAACATAGACAATGACAGAGTCGTATTTGTACTTGTTCTGGAGTGATCTGAGTGCTTGTGTTATGTGGCGGATCCTGGCGCCCGACAGGCAGCTAACTGTAACCTTCTCCTTGTCCAGCCTAGTTAGTGGGACATCAGTGAGCCTGACTATAGAGTCGCCTATTACTAGTGTGTTGTGTATGTTATTTTACCTTAAGGCCTATGATTGCGTGGCACACTGATTATGTGAAATATGTGCTTCATGGTTTGTGATGGGGTTTGGAGGTTGCTTTGGTGTCTGCTTTGAAAGTCTCTGTTGCTTTTGCAGATTTTTATTTAGAGCCTCCGAGTATGTTTTTGTGTATTTGTGTGTTATTTGTCGGTGTTGGTTTAGTATGTCTGTGTGAAACTGGTGGTGTGTTGCAAGTAATTCCCTTCTCCTCTTGACTGTCAGTTCCAGTCTTGGGTTGAGAGAGCTTTGCCTCCAGTTGGACTTTATAATTGCATCTCTCGCATATATTAGTGTTTGGTGGTAGGAGGAGAGGATTGCCTGTGTACATGAGGCAGTTGCAACATTGCCTCAGAATACCCAGATTCGCCAGTTGGACTGGAGAGTACACCTGAAACTGCCCTTTGGACATGCCTGAATAGGTAAAGTGAGCTGTTTTACTGATTAGCTGGTAGGGACGAATAGAGAGCCTTGTCCTTCTGGACAGTGTAGGGGGTCTAGTGCTAGCGTTAATTAGTGCTTGCTATGAGTTTTGAGCAAGTGCTGGGCTGTGAAATGAATGGTTTGAGTGCTTAAGTTGAAAGTTTTTCTAGTTCCAAGGGAAAAATTGAAGAGCAGACTTTGCGGAGCCGGGAATACTTTAACCCTAGCTAACCGGCTCTGCCCGGCATGCAAAAACTCGCAAATGCGTTTTTTATAGTAGGGAAATGAAACAGAGAAATTAGCCCAAAATGGCCAATAAACTACTAACTTCTGACCTACAGCAAACAAGGCACACAAAATGTCAGAAAGAAACAGATCAAATAAGAAGGCACAATAAGCCTTTAACCAGAAATTCCCAGCTCAGAAGGGCAGAATCTAGCCACTCCTCCCACGAGTGCAGACTACAAACCTCCTTAATGTAAAATAACTGGCCTGAAGCCCAAGTGCTTAAACCAGAACTAATGTGCTTTTAAAATAACAGACACTGAGCCTGCAATCAGCAATTCCCAACTTAGAAGGTTGTAAGCTACCTGTCCTGCCACAACAATGCAGTCCACAAACCTTCTTAATGTAAAACAACTGGTTTGAAACCCAAGTGCTTAAAGCAAAAGGCTTAGAATGACAGTTACAATTTAATCAGGCTACTACCAAACAGTAATAACTGCAGCAGAATAATGCAATTTAAGAAGAAGCACAAGCAAAATAAGGTAATAAAATGGGAAGAAACACAATTACAGTAAATGCAGATGAATAATAAAGTGCATCCTCCCATTGTTTCTTTGTGAATTGCATGTCTAATCTCTCTTCCCAATCTTTTTGACCCCTTCTGTTTGATTGCTATAGTTATGTTGTTGTATATTTTATAAGCCCTACTAATTATCCCTTTTTAACAGCAGCTTATGTTGAAGATTCAACAAAAGACTTAAGCAGTGCATGCCTTTTCTTTAGGTTCTGATATCCCCTTCCTCAGTGGTCTCACCTTCGATAACCACATCGCCACAACAGTCAGGAAATCCTTCTATGTGGCACACCTCATCACGAAGGGCTTTTCATCCAGAAAAAAGGAGGTCATTGTCCCACTGTACTCATCCCTCATTAGACCCATTATAGAATACAATGCCCCATTTGGTATGTACCTCTCAAGACATCTGCAACAACTGGAAAGGCCTCAGAAATACCTCACTAAATGAATCACAGGCCTAAAGCAGATTCCCTATGCTGACCGCCTTAAAAAACTCCAGCTATACTCTGTCGCATATCGTCTACTCAGAGGCGATCTCTGCTTAACATACAAGGCCATGTCAAACCCAGAGCTGTTGGACATGCTACACTTAAAGAAATCCCAATCCCTCAGAGCTACACGCTCCAGGGATCTAAACCTTGTCATCACAATAAACAAAACATGTTGGAGGGATAGGTTCCTGACCCAGAGACTCCCCAAACTCTGGAATAGATTGCCCATACATGTCAAGCAGAGTGCCTCTTTGGACCTCTTCAAGAGGAACCTTGACGATTGGATGGGAGAAAGGAAATTCACCCCAGGGATCACGTCAGTCGCCCTGCTAGACAGGGGTCCAGGAAAGTAAATAATGTGGGAAGAAATATTCAGGGAATTGTTATGGCTAGGCTTGTATAGGCCCTAGGGCTGATAGCCTAGTACTAACCTATGAACCTATGAATCTTTACTCTGAGGTCAGTCCCTAACAGGGAAGGCAGTCACTAGCCCACAGTCCAAATGTTTACTTGGCCTCCTCTTATTCTATTACCTTTTCCTCTTTAGCTCATGTTAATGTTTTTCAACATTGCAGTAGCCAGGTTCATATGTGTATATTAGGCTAATGACCAGTGGGGTCTGTATAAGCCTAATCATGCAACCCAAATGTATCCCACAACTTGTTGTGGCTTATAGGGTATTTTAAAGGTATATGTTAGGGTATGATTTAATGGCTACCTCTGTCCAGTAAGGAGATGGGTTTCAAACCAGATGTGAATTTCTGATTTCCCATCCACTGGTCCAGCTTGCTCTTGAATAAGGTTCATTAAGGGTTCTGCTTCATATTTATGAGAAGCCTGTTCTAGGAATGGGGATTTTCTGAGATAGACTTCTGTCTCACCAACTTGTCCTGTTTAAGTTGCAAGCAAAATTTAAATCTTCAGATCTAGTAGTTCTGGTGCTGTTTGTTTTACCAATATGCGAAAGACCCATCAGAGCAAAATAAGGAAGGATTAAATTTGAGTTAACTCACCTTTTCATTCTATTTATTTAAGAAAAAATGTTATTTGAAAGAAAGGACCTTTCTTAGGGAAATATGTGCAGCAAAAGGAAAATACCGTAGAAGTGGTAAGGAGTAAAAATTGAGAATTGTGTTATGAATAGAGAATGATTATAAAAGTGACATAACTGTTTGTAGAACAAATGCAGTCAGGGATGGAGGTAAAATGGAAATTGAATAAGAGTAAGAACAGAGAGAGGAATTGGAAAAAAGAGGTACATATAAAATGATTGGTTGAAGCATTAAAAGAAGATGTGAAATTGTTCAATCTCGCTGTTTGTTCTTACACACGGGTTCAGAGCCGATCCTCGGCTCCGAGTCGGCCGCATCACCAGCTGGCATCTTCGAGAAAGCTCGAGGCACAGTAATATCCCATTATCCTCCAGTGCTAACCCTCAGATCTAGTTTGCTGCTAGCAGCAGATCACATCGAGAGGCTCGGGCCAGTAGAATTTTTCTATATATTTCTTGTTATTTTTTGATATTTACTTCAAAATTTTACATTTTATACTTTTCTTTATAGTGTTTGATAGGTTTAATATCTAGTTGTTGTTTAAAGTAGAGATCGACAGCCGACATCACCGACAACGGATTAGCGGGTGCCAGATGATCGACACTCGGAAGACCGACGCTACGGATGAACATGCCGACGCCAGGGATAGTGAGTTGGAAAGAAGGCTGTGTGAGTATGCGGTGGTGACGGACGTTAGGGTGCGAGTAAGGTAAGTGTGGATAGTGACAGTCTGTGGGGATAGGGGTGGGTTAAGTGAGTTAGGGTTAAGGCGCGGGTTAGGTAAGTGTGCGGTAGTGGTATGTTTTGGGTTAGGGGCGGGTTAAGTGAGTTAGGGTTAGGGCGTGGGTTATGTAAGTGTGCGGTAGTGGTATTTTTTGGGTTTGGGGCGGGTTAAGTGAGTTAGGGTTAGGGCACGGGTTATGTGCGGTAGTGGTATTTTTTGGGTTAGGGGTGGGTTAAGTGAGTTAGGGTTAGGGCGCGGGTTAGCTGAGTGTGCGATAGTGACGGACCTTAGGGTAAGGGTTTGGGTTAGGGTTGTACATAGTTGTGTGTGTGAGGTTTAGTGTGGGTTTGTGAGGAGTTTGGTGTGCTTGTGTTCTGTGTGTGGTTTTTGGATAAGGGGATGTGTTTTGTTAGTTGATTGTTGTTATTGTGGTGTGTGCAGTGTATGGGGTTTCGTGTTTGTGGACCGTCGGTTACTTGTTTGTCGGGCATGTGAGGTGTCGTGTTTATGGTTTGTCGATAATGTGGTGTCAATGTTTCTGTTGGTGAATGTGGCTGTCGATCTTATGACCTATATCCATATATATATACTTTTCTGCCTTTTCATATAGACATATATATATATATATATATATATATATATATATATATATGTGTGAGTGTTTTACAGTTTGGATATATATTGCATTTAAAATATATTATAGAAAATTTTTTTCTTAAGAGTGGTGTACTTTTCTTGGATTTTCTTTTCTTACTGTAAGAATGTCAGAAAAGACCAAAAGTGGTTTTAAAAGGTGTCATTGTGGACAGAAGATGTCCATTACTGACAACAACTCATCCTGCTTCTACTGTCTTGGCCCTCTCCACTTGCAGAAAGACTGTTCCATCTGTCATTCCTTTAGTGGGAGGGTCATGATGGAAAGACACAGGAAGTTGGTGGACAGAGGGTTGCTTAAACCCGAGTTTCAGGAGGCCCTGGACAAGGCTGAACTGGTTTCAAAGTCTTCGAAGGGGTCGAAGTCTTCAAGAGTGTCGGAGCCCAAGTCATTGGCTCTGAGCACCTCTTTTCAGATTCGGACACCGGCTCCTATGACTTCGGTGCCAGGTGTCGAGACTTTATCTCTGCATGAGGCTCAGGTTTTGGTACCACCTCCGGCTGTCCTTCGCTCGGTGACGGCTTCGATCCCTTCGACCCGTTCTTCGAGGCCACTTTCCGACTCCAATGTGGACCGAGTGGTACAGAAGCTTATGGAGAACTCGGCTTTGTCCAAATTAATCGAGGTTTCGTCCCAGCTGGTTTCGAAACTCGAAGCTATTCCAGTTCCCTCAACACTTCCTGCTTCGAGACCCGTCGAGTCATCTGTGTTAGGAGTCGAAGAACCGATGATTGTAGAGCCATCGGTGCTGAAGCCTCCAGTAGTGCTATCGGCTCCGTTGACCTCGACTCCTTCGGAACCAGCCGGAGAGTCTCGGAGCCGAAGATCTTTCCTGGGTTCCGGGGGGGATAGTCGAACCGAGATATCGGTTCCGACTCTTCCCCTCAGTGCCTCGGCTCAGATCAGTTCGGATCCGTCCTCGGTGTCGGAGCCCGTGGTTCTGATTCCGGAGAAATGACCCCCTTCTCCGGATCGGGTCGGATCTTCGGGTCGGGGCACCGGTGCCTTTGACATCATGAGGAAGGTCTTGTCTGATCAGACACATACTTCATCGGTATCTTCATCTCCTTCCCCAAAAGGTCCGCGTTCTGCTTCTGTGCCTTCGGTTCCTACCAAGCGTCGAGACCCAATGCCTCAGAAGTCCCCACAGGGCGACTCTGGTTCCTCGGATGCATCCCCAGAAGCTCCCGCTGAGGATGTTCCGAGGAAACAACTGTGCAAGAGGAGGCACATAGATTCCCCTCAGGAATCTCTCACGTCTGATACTGATTTAGATGAAACAGAAGAGTCCCCACAGTCCACCTCTGAGGATGTCTCGTTTGCAGACATTTTGGAAATCCTGAAGCAGAGAGGGGACTGGCAATCCCTTACCCCTTCTGTGGATGAATCGTTTTTACTGAAGGCATTTGGGGTTCAACCTTCTACCTCCTGGGTGACTCCACCCTTTGACGATCTCATGGATCTTATAGCTCGGAGGGCTTGGGAAACACCTGATACAGTGGAACCAGTCCCCCGTAAACCAAATAAATACATGACGGCTCCCCAAGATAAAGCCTATCTTACAAAAGGAGTTCCCGTAGATACTATGGTGGTGGCGGCGGCCACTAAGAAAGAGATGTCTGAATCCTCTTCCTCTGTCCATCCTCCTAATAAGGATTCTAGGACAATGGATAGATATGGGAAGCGCATATTTAGTTCGCCGACTTTTTCCATCCGATCGCTCAACTACCTTTCGCATTTCACGCGTTTACAGAGAGATCTCATTAAGGAATTAGGAGATACTCTCCAGGGACACACAAATGCTGCTGTCGCAGAGAAAGTGACAGTGCAACTTAACACCCTAAATTCCATAGTCAACTCGTCCATGAGGCTGATTTCATATGCAGCCGAAGGATCGAGTAGAGCGGCAGCTTCAGCGATTGCCCTGAGAAGACAATCCTGGTTGCGCTTATGCTCCTTTGTGGAAGCCTTTAAGTCTTCCTTTGCCAACGCCCCCTTTGATGGTGCCTCCTTGTTTGGGCCCAAAGTAAAGGAGACTCTCACGAGGTGTGAACAAGAAGGGAAGACCCTGTCTGCCGTAGGGGTCTGTTTTTCCGTTCCATCTAGACCCTACCCTAAAGGACAACGAGGAGGAAAAATGTGGTTCCGAAAGACTCCGGGATCTTTTCAACACACCCAAAGTGACGCCCCCTCCAGAGGCAGAGGAGGGGGAAGAAACGGAAGACGCCGCCCAGCCGGCAGAGGGGGTCCACAAAATCAAGGTGACAGAGAGACCTTCTCTGGAAAGCCCTTCCAGCACTCCTGAGTGCAGACCCGGCTGTCCTACTCTAGAGGCAGTCGGGGGTCACTTGGCTTTATACCCAGAGGCCTGGCTAAATCTTACATAAGATTACTGGGTAAAAAGCATAGTTACCAGAGGCTACAACATCCCCTTTATAAAAATGCCACCCAACTCCAAACAACTCCCAGACGTTCCACCTAGTCTGCGAGACCAAGCAACCATAGAGATAGGAAGGTTGCTCGAAAACAGAGTCATCCAACCAGTCCTAGCAGACCAAATAGGATCCGGAACTTACTCAAGGTTCTTTTTAGTTCCAAAGAAAACAGGGGACTGGAGGCCAATTTTAGACCTCAGCAAGTTAAATACCTTTGTGAAAAAGGAAAAGTTCCGGATGGTCACGCTTCAGTCAATCCTCCCTTTTCTGCAGAAGGGCGACTGGATGTGCTCTATAGATCTCAAAGATGCATACTACCATATCAAGATGGCCAGGGCGTCCAGAGATCACTTGTGCTTCCGGCTGGGAGCCAGTCATTTCCAGTTTCGCGCTCTGCCCTTTGGTCTCACCTCAGCCCCCAGGGTATTCACCAAATGCATGGCAGTAGTAGCGTCTCACTTGAGACAAAACGGATTCCGGGTGTTTCCTTATCTAGACGACTGGCTCCTTTCCGCTACCACCGAGTGTTGTCTTCTACAAGCCAGGGACTACACCATCAGTCTTTGCTCTTCACTAGGCATAACAGTGAATTTTGGAAAATCTGTCTTATCGCCTTCACAGCGTATCTTATTTATAGGAGCACAGCTAGACACTTCCCTGGCTCAAGTTACTCTCCCCCCACCAAGAGTATCAGACCTCAGGCATCAAATTTCGCTCCTTCTTCACAAGAGAGTCCCTGCACGACAAATATTAAGAGTGCTAGGCTTGATGGCAGCCTCCCTTCTTGTAGTTCCTTTAGGCAGGATCCACATGAGGATTCTTCAATGGATGCTATTCGCCCAGTCGTCGTATCTACAATTTCCACTGTCTCACCAAATCTTGATCACAAATTCTTGCAAGAAGGATCTCTTGTGGTGGATACGCAGTCAAGAGCTAACACTAGGGCGACCCTTTGTCTTACCCAGTCCGGTAGCAACTCTTACCACGGACGCTTCCCTGATAGGGTGGAGGGGATTCTTTCAGGGACAAACAGTCCAAGGTCAATGGTCCAACTTGGAGTACAATCTGCACATCAATGTTCTAGAGCTGAGGGCAGTGTTTCTAGTGTTGCAGCACTTTCACAAGTCCTTACCTCGGGGAACAGTGACAGTTCAGACAGACAACATGTCAGTGGTCTGGTACATAAACAAGCAAGGGGGAACCAGATCTTACCCGTTATGCAGAGAGGCCCTCAGAATTTGGCAATGGGCAAAGTCCACTGGACGCTTTCTGATAGCAATGCACATCCCGGGGACTTCCAACGCAATCGCGGACAGGCTGAGCAGAGCCATCCTGTTCCCTCACGAGTGGTCCCTCAAACCTCAAGTGGCGGAAGAGATCTTCCGCAAATGGGGCCAGCCTTGCTGCGACCTGTTTGCATCCCCATTGAATGCCAAATGCAGAAGCTAATTTGCCCTGTTACCCCCTCCACCAGGGACACACTGGTATACGATTGGCCCCCGGGTCTCCTTTACGCTTTTCCTCCTGTTCCACTAATTCCCAGGTTTTTGCAGAAAGCCAAACATCTGGACAGGACCATAATACTGATAGCCCCATTCTGGCCTCGACAAATCTGGTTTCCTTTCCTTCAATCTCATCAAGTGGAGGAACCATGGATACTGGACCCGGAGCCAGACCTGTTGACACATTCGTCGGGAGTTCCTCACACCTTCCTCAAGTCCCTCAAACTGACAGCTTGGCTGCTCCGCTTCCCATCTTAGCCAGGTCGGAGTTACTATCCCCTGCAGTACAACAAATTATTGTATCTTCTCACAAACCATCTACAAGGAAATTGTACATCAGCAAATGGAACCGTTTTGCACACTGGGCCTCCAAACAAGGTATAGATCCATTCGGGGCTCCAGTACACAAGATATTAGATTTCCTCACCACACTTTTTCAAGAAGGAGCATCAACATCCACTATAAGGGTTCAACTGGCCGCTATATCTAATTTTCATATTAGCCGTGAGGATGGTTCTCTTATCTCCCACAGGCTTTGTAAAGCCTTCATGAAAGGTACTTTTCACCTCTGTCCCCCCCTTTCGTAATCCAATAGCCCCTTGGAATCTTAATCTCATGCTGTCACAACTCATGTTGCCCCCTTTTGAACCAGCAACCACAACTCCGTTAAAATTTCTTTCGTGGAAAACACTTTTTCTGGTTGCCATCACTTCCGCCAGAAGAGTTTCAGAGTTACAGGCTCTATCTATCCGACCCCCATACATGATTTTTCATCCAGATAGAGTAACCTTGCGCACAAATCCGTCCTTCCTTCCGAAGGTTTGTTCGATTCAGAACATCAATCAATCTATCGAACTACCTACCTTCTTTAAAAATCATTCCAATAAGCTAGAATACACATTGCACAAGTTGGACGTTCACAGACAACTAAGATTTTACTTACATAGGACAAAAGAGTACAGAAAGTCAGATCAACTATTTGTCTCATATGCTGATCAAAGAAAAGGACAGGCAGTAACGAAGGTTACCTTATCCAAATGGCTCTCAGATTGCATAAATTTGGTATATGCTGAATCAAAACAGCAACTCCCTTTCAAACCCAGAGCTCATTCTACAAGGGCGATTGCTACCTCTTCAGCCCATACCGCTCGTTTGCCTTTAGATACCATTTGTGCAGCGGCAGCTTGGGCAAAACCACATACTTTTAAAGCCCACTACAAGCTAGACAAGAGCTCCAGGGACAGGGCGACGTTTGGTTCCACTGTTCTCAGAAATGTTCTCCCTTGAGCCACCCGGGAAAAAGGAGCTAGGGACGCTACCCGTGTGTAAGAACAAACGGCGAGATTGAACAATTTCACATTAACAAGTTATGTCTTACCATAACGATCCATGTGAATTGTTCATCTCGCCTTTGTTCTTACATTCCCCCCCTCCATCCCCGTCCTACGGTCTGGAAGAACGGTTTTCAACTAGATTCCTTTTCAGCCTTTTCTAGATATGGTGGGCATGTTATTGTGCATTAGTAATGGCATCTTTTTTCCTCTACTTGGCAGTAGGGTTCCAGACACTTTGTAGTATCTGTTTATAAGTGTTCTAGACACAGTTCTAAAAGGGATTCTTCTGGTATAGCAAACTAGATCTGAGGGTTAGCACCGGAGGATCATGGGATATTGCTGTGCCTCGAGCTTTCTCGAAGATGCGAGCTGGTGATGCGGCCAACTCGGAGCCGAGGATCGGCTCCGAACCCGTGTGTAAGAACAAAGGCGAGATGAACAATTCACATGGATCTTTATGGTAAGACATAACTTCTTATTAATGTAGATAGTTCATTGAGGTAAGATAAGAATGGATATGGATTTTGTAAAGAAATGCAAGGTAAATGATTATTTTACAGAGGTACTTAATGTATAGTGGCAAGAAGGGATGCAGAAGGAGGATGTGTGTACCCAATAGTTATTTGCAAAAGGAATGGGGAACTATATCTATAGCTATATACATGATCCTGTCTTATTTTATCCCAGTAACTCTTTATAGTTGCAATTCATTAGTTTATGAGGTTCCTTTTATCCAAGCATTTTTCTAATTTATGTAGCTCTCTTGTATATCTCTTCCAATGCCACCTGCCAGTCTACCCAAATTCTGTAAAACCTGGTCATTTTAAAGTGATCTTTGCACAGTTGTGCTTCCATCAGTTTCGTTTTCTCATGCCTACCACACTACTGTCCTGTTAACATCTTGTAACTACTTCCTTTTCTTATTATATTAGCATTTTTAACATAAAAATAGAATGTAGCACTTAAGACTTTGTAAATCCTACCACTTTTAGCTCCTTTTTTCTGAAAAACAAATCAAGCTATATGGGACATACTGCCAAAGATCAGACCAGCTGTCAAGCTTTCAAAGCTTTATGGCACCTTCCATACATCCTAGCCAGTGAATAACTCGAGAAGAGACAATTTAAGTCAGTGACTAGGACACCAAAACTTAAAACTTTAGGACTTTCTTGCTATTAAAATGTGCTCTTCCCTGTGGGCTTTGAGTGATCAATGGTTAGATGGTACTTCATCAAACCTGGGCAGTTAAGTACCCCATTGTGGGATGCCTTCCACTTCCTCCTTTTTTGTGTTGAAACGTTGTAATTTTCTGTCAAGAATATTTATTCATGGTTAGAACTGGTGTAGTGTTGTCACTAAGAATTTTACCTCAAATCTTACATTTTTTTCTGGTCATGGTTCCCTGTGGCAAATGCCTTCCAAATATTTAATTTTTGTGAAAAAAAGGTTTTACTTTGTTGTCATACCTTATGGCTAAGGGCTAAGAATTGTGGTTTTGAAGACCGTCATTAAAGTTCTTTACCTCAGAACTTATTTTTCTAGTCTGGTTGTTGTACAGACTCTCCTAAGCTGTGGGGATTTCCATGTTATTTTTTTTTAGGAAAATTGTTGTTTGAGGCTGGGGCTAGTGTGTGTGGTGGTTTCCACTAAAGAATTTTACTTAACATTTCTGTCAAGTGGTAAGGCCTACTTTTTAAAAGTTCTGCTAACCATTTATCAGTCACTTGTCAGTCACTTTTTGCAGGAAGGACGTAGTCCCTGGTCCCAGTAACTCATTTGTTCTCTTCCCAGCTTCAAGAAAAAAAATATTCAGGAGGCTTCTGTCTTGGCTTCAGCTTTCCGTTCGCCTCAGCGACTGATGAGTCATTCATTTGTGACCATATGTTGTTTCTCAGACTGTTCATTGCTTTCTCTCAATCCTCCTGATACTGCTCCCCAGATGCCACTAATGATTAGGAAGCTGGCATGTTCTCTGTGGCTGTTTAGCTTCCTCTGTCTGGTAAGGGACAGCAGCTTGGGTTGGGGTCTGAGTGATACTCCTTCACTAAGCTGAAATGAGTAGCATCGTTCACAGGGAAATGATCATCCTTCTAGCAGTCCTCTTTCTGAGGGAACTTACAAAAAAGTAAACAATGTTAGACGTATATCTTCTTCTAAAGCAGATAAGGAGAATTGGCTGGACTTTGTTAAATGTCTTTTTAAAGCCTTTCAGTTTTTACATGTTGAATTTCCTTATTTAAAAAGTTAAAGGTTTTCCTCTCTCAGCTTCTAATTCCCAGTCTGAGGGACAGAATTTAGGCTTAGATTGTGTTTAAGTTCCCACTCCACAGAATGGGGAATCTGAATCTGAGGAAACTTATTCTACAAGTTCCTTTCCTGAACAGGGGTGCATGCGAGGTCACCAAAGATAGTTTTGGCGAACGCAAAAAAATAGAAAGCAGTTCGCTGAAACTAGTTCTGCTGATGGTGGAGATTGCCATTTTCTCCATTGTTGTGCAATCTCAGAATTGATATATATAATTTCGGAAGGTATGGGTTGTGTCCCCCCAACCAAAGGGGTGCAGGGAGTTGGCCCCCCCCTTACAAAAAAATATTTTAATATCCACTGAAGGTTGTTTCAGCAAACTGCTTTTGATGTTTTTTTTTTTTTTTTTTTTTTTTGTGTCTTCACTGAAACTACCTTCAGTGAGTCAGCATGTATCCCTGAATATTTGTCATATTCAGGTAGTATTGCCAATTGTTTCATTGGAAATAAAAAGAAACGTCAGAACCCCAGCAAATATATGCTTGTTACATGCAGAATTTGCCTGACAGTCAGCCACTTGCCCCCAGAGAGTCTGATAAATTATATAAGGTATCCCCAATACCTTATTGTTTTCCCCTCTAATCCCAGGTCAGATCTTGCAGTTATTTTTTTTTTCAAAATCATCTTCTGCCAAACTCCTTATGGCAGCTAGCCCTATTACTTTTGACAGACTGGAAAGAGCCTTTGATAATTGTGGGAAGAAAGTTTATAATTCTTCCACTTTAGATTTCAGAATAGTGAATTAGACTCACATGTCTAAGTTTCTGCTGGCTTTGTTTGACAATATGAAAAAAGTTAACCATGGACCTTCCTTCTTCAGAGAATAAGTCATCTCTGAATCCATTAGTCTGTGTCTGGGGTAACCAAGTGTTCTCAAAAATGTTCATAGGTAGGTACTAGGCTATCTGCCCTTGGGCCTATATAAGCATAGTCAAAAAGGTTCCCTGGCTTTTGCCACTCAAGTAAATTATTTTCCTGTGCCCCTGTCAAGTAGTGCCACAGAAGTGATCCCCGGGGTGAATTTTCTATTTCCCATCCAGTCGTCAAATTTTTTCTTAGAGGGCCAATGAGGAGCTTTGCTTGACATGACTGGGTAGTTTGTTCCAGAGTATAGGAAGTCTCTGGGAAAGGAATCTGTCCCTCCAGCATGTTCTGTTTATTGTGGTGACAAGGTTTAGGTCCCTGGAGCGTGTGGTTCGGAGAGATTGGGATTTCTTTAAGTGTAGCATGCCCAACAGCTCTGGGTTTGACATAGCATTGTATGTTAGGCAGAGATTGCCTCTCAGTAAGCGATATGTGACAGAGTAGAGCTGGAGTTTTTTGAGACGGTCTGCGTATGGCATAGTTATCAAAGGAGAGGCTACTGTCCACCTGTGTCCCGAGGTCTCTTATCACACTTTCAGTGTTTAGTGAGCTACCGACTATGTGGTAGTTCATGGGTATCGAGTTTTTCCCAAAGGGGATGACAGTGCACTTCTTGGCATTGAGCTTGAGGCCATGACTTTGACACCAAGCATCTGTCTCTGTGAGGTCTTTTTATAGAATGTCTCCATCATTAGGTGATTCTATTATAGCTCCCAGTTTGCAGTCATCTGCGAACTTTGTTAGCCAAATACCTTCTGTGTTGGCCTGCACTTCAGAGAAATAGATGCCGAACAGGAGAGGACCCAGGACTGAACCCTGTGATACTCGACTCATCACTGGTCTGAAGTCGGACTTGGAGTCGGCTACTTTTACTGTGTGGGTTCTGTCAGTGAGTCAGTTGGCCACCCATCTTGTGACATAAGGATTTATGATAAAACGTGTCCAAAAAGAGATACTGCTGAAAAAACAGGCTGAAACTGGAGAAATCTCTTTATAAAAACACAAATAACGATACAGCAAAGCTTTCAGGTTTAGAACCCTTCCTCAGTGCATTGAGGATTTATGCCCAGTTTAGTTTATCTGTAATTGTCCTCATCTACAGCTCTAGTGACTGCTTCAAAGAAGTCAGTCAGGTTTAGAAGACATGATCTACATTTTGCAAACCCAAACTGAGTGGGGTCCAGGGTTTGGAGGTTGCTTAAGTCTTTGTTTATAAGCTCCAAGATGATACGTTCCATGGCCTTGCAGACCAGGCTCGTCATGCTAATGGGGCTGTAGTTTCTGGGGTCCGTGGTGGCATCTCCTTTGTGGAGTGGGATAACAGTCGCTGTGCGCCATTCAGTAGGCACATAGCCTTAGGTGAGGCTATGATTGAATATGGTACTTAAGTGGGGTGCCAGTTCGTTCTGTAGTTCATGCAGTACGCAGCGTGGGATGTTGTCTGGTCCCATGGATGCTGTGTTGTTGGCTTTGAAGAGTGTGGTCTTTACTTGTTCATCCATGATTACAAGGGCTTTGCATTCCTCTGGTATTAAGATGGGTCCTTTGGAGGGTGAGAGGGGGGTAAAGTTAGCACTGAACCTATTTGCCAGGATGTTGGCAATATCAGTTGGTTCTGTATATTTAGTGCCATTGTGCTGTAGCTCAGAGCAGATCTGAGTGTTGCCATTGAGATTCTTGACAGCTATAGGATGCCACTGCTGATGCTGTTTCTGGAGTAGCTGATATTACATCAGTGATAAGAATTCCTTGGGTACATTCTCAGAATTTACTAGGAGCTGTTAAAGCTGAGATCCTGAATGCTTTCTTGGATAAAGAGGTGATAATTGGTCCTTTATTTGCAGAGGTTCTTAAATGGTTTAATGAAAAGAAAAAGTTAACTCAGGGGGTTACATAGATTTTTCGAGACTCCTTGCCAAAATATAATAGAACTTTTCTTCCACTTCTGCTTCCTTTTTCAGGAAACAGAATAAGTGTTCCCAGATAGGCACAGGCAATCAAAATTTTAGAAAGCAAGGTCAGGGAGGTTCAAACAAGAAGAGAGGGTCCTATCAAAACAAAAGACAGTGTAAGAAAAATGAATGATGGCCTCTTCATGTGTTCTGCCCACCCCACCCTGGCAATTCTGTAAAGCTTTCCTGAAATTTAGGTCTTCACTTTCCTCTGTGGCTCCAGTTAACCCCCAGGCACCTGTGTTCTGGAAATCCTTCAAAAAGGTTATATCTGGCAGTGGAATTCCCCTTCTCCCTTTCCAAGGGATTCATCTTCATTCATACAATGAAACCTCCCTGTTCCCTCCTATCTTATATCAGATGCTGACTTGAGGATTATAGAACCTATTCCTCAGAACAAAGAGGGAGCGCATTTTATTCAAGAAGCGTTCTGGTGCCAAACAACGAAGGAACTTGGAGAGCTGTCCTAGACCTTTCTTTTCTAAACAATCACATCAAAATCCCAAAGTTTACAATGCTGTCCCTGCAATGTATTTCACCTCTCATGCCAATTCTCAGTTTTGTAGAAGTTCTGGATTTAAAAGATGCTTATCACGTTCCAGTTTTCTAAACTTGTATAGGCTTTTTAATTTGTCTATGTATGGTTTATATTTCAGTTTTTTGGTTTGCCTTTTAGTTTTTCAGCAGTGCCAAGAGTGTTTCCAAAGAGACCGACTCCTGTAATAGCCCATTGCAGGTTGCAGGCCATTCATATTTTCCCATATTAAGATGGCTGTTTTTTTTTTTTTTTGCAGATTCTTTTACAAGGTTTCAAGAATCTCTGGCTTGGGTGAAAAAAAAACTTCTCTTCCTGGGTTTTCATCTCTCATTCCCACTCACATGGATAGTGTTTCTGGGATGACTACGGGACACACAACTAATGATGGCTTTTCTTCCTCACAACAAAGTGGACTGTTACAAGGAGCAGTTTCTGATATTTTCCAGCCACACTTTGGCATCTGCTAGGGAATATCTCAGAATTCTAGCTTTCATGGCCTATATAATTCTCATGATTCCTTTGGCCAGAATTCACTTGAGGAGAATTCAGTGGTTCAGTAAATCAGTTTGGACCCAACACCAGAAACCCCTTTTATTTTAGTTTCCAATGCTGGAGTTTGTGAAAAGGGAGTTTCTCTGGTGAGCGAGTCAGCTGTCTAAAACAACAATTCTATGTACTGGGTCTCCTGAATACAAGACAAATAGAATGAAAAACAGTCAGAAAACCTTTAAATGTTGAACACTTTCATCCTTTCATGATAGGACTTTTTCAGAACAAATAAACATTTACCTCCACCTCATTATATACTCATGTTATGTCACATGACCCTTTAGGATATTCATGTTAGCCATGTGGACATTTTAAATGCATGTAATCCCTAAACAAAACTCTGTAAACATTAGTAAATATTAACACTGACTTATATAACCATCTAAGAAGAATACCAGAATTCTAGAAATTGTAAATATATCACAAATATATCAAAATGAGTACTGAAAAAGTCAGTCTTGTTGCTGTTATCTTTAGGATACTAGCTACAGAAATATTCTCATTTAAACCTGGGTGGGACCCTTCATCTAAATTTAAATGGCAAAACAGTTCCCTATGTTCTGTTTTGGTTTGCAACTGATAGTGTCAGCAAATGGCTCAAAGACCTATTTTGGCATTATGTATAGATAGGAAGTTTCCTGAACAATTTTAATTACCTTCTCAAAATTCTTGGGAATTTTTTTTTTAATTAGTTAAAACTGATTTATATGGAATTTAGTTTCTATTACAATTGATAGGATTAATTTACTGTCATTAATCCCTTACAAGGAGGGTTTAAAATGGTTTGAATAGATTATTTTAATGTGATTTTTTGAATAACCAAGATATTAGGCTCTTAATGGATTTTATAGATATGGTCTATTTGAATAACTTTTTAGTTTTTGAAGGGGGGGTTAAGCAGATCCAGGGAATTGCCGTGGGAAAGGCTTGTGTTCCAATCTATACTAATATTGTTGTCTGAATATGGGAAGAAAAATATTTTTTTTAATTTTCCTTTTATTCAAGGTTGAAATTTATATATGCATTTCCTTGATGACATTTCTGTCGTTTGGAGTTTATTTGAACATGTTAAAGGCAATGTTCCATTTTTTAAATTTACGCACATTTTGGATGAGAGGTGTGCTGTTTAGATGTTGTGGTAAAAAAAATAAGAAATATAAAAGGTTTTAAATCATGTATTTCAGAAAGCATCCTTCTATAATTTATATTCATATTATACCAGTGATCATTGTAGGTATCAGAAGAGGAATATTGTGAAAGGTAATTTTGTCAGGATAGCAGGTTGTTCTTTCAGCTTTTCCTGGTTAGGGGTCGCCACAGCGGAACTCTGATCTGCTAATGATTGGCAGTAGATTTTTATGGTGCCGAAGTGCCAGCTAGATGCCCAACCTTCAACGAAGGCACGCCCATTCACTCAAGTCTTTCGAACACCACTCGACCGCAGGGAGGACATGCAGACTCCACACAGAAGGCGCTCCAGCCAAGAATCGAATGGGAGAACATCTTGCTGTGAGGCGACAATGGCTTTTTGTCAGGATAGCAGGTATGACCTCTAATTATGATGACTTTCTGAAAGAATGAGAACATTTAGTGGGAACATTTTATGAAACGGTCTACCCAAAGATTTTGTACAACCTATTAAGAGAGAGATTGTGGAAAGGTGGAGAACTAAACATATTCCTTTGTTGGAGGAAGTTATAAACCCCTGCTTTTTTTCTTAAGGATGGTGGAATTAATCTGGATAGAGCAGTAATGGTTGTGATACAAGCAGGACACTAGAAGTAGTGTAGAAGTATTGAGAAATGTTTTCCTGTTTTCCAAAAACATCTGAGATTTTTTCTGAGAGGCCTATGATTATTTGTAAAAGAAGTAAGAATATGAAAGAAATCTTAACTTCTTTTTCAGCCTAATTCTTTTTTTTTTTTTTTTTTTTTTTTAACAGGACAGTATAGGGGACATTTAAATGTGGGTCCTCTAATCAGTGTTTATTAGTTCTGATCATATATTTTAGAGGGTTGAAATAGATTATTAAGGAGTAACAAATATAATTATACAAGTAAAGGGTTTTATGTGTGTGTGTGTGTGTGTGTGTGTGTGTGTGTGTGTGTGTGTGTGTGTATATATATATATATATATATATATGTGTGTGTGTGTGTTCATAGGTTGGTATTAGGCTATTGGCCCTTGGGCCTATACAAGCCTAGCCATAACAATTCCTTGGATATTTCTTCCCTCAATATTTACTTCCCTGGACCCCTGTCTAGCAGGGTGACTGACATGATCCCCGGGGTGAATTTCCCATCTCCCATCCAATCGTTAAGGTTCCTTTTGAAAAGGGCCAAGGAGGCTCTCTGCTTGACATGTATGGGCAGTCTATTCCACAGTATGGGGAGTCTCTGGGTCAGGAACCTATCCCGCCAGCATGTTTTGTTCATTGTGATGACAAGGTTTAGATCCCTGGAGCATGTGGCTCATATATATATATATATATATATATATATATATATATATATATATATATATATATATATATATATATGGGTCTACTTCATTTCATGGAAAGCTGATTTCACTGAAAATGAAATCACTGGGATCACTTCACTGAAAGCTCATCTGACTGAAACTC
This sequence comes from Protopterus annectens, assembly GCF_019279795.1. Taxonomy (NCBI): domain Eukaryota; kingdom Metazoa; phylum Chordata; order Ceratodontiformes; family Protopteridae; genus Protopterus; species Protopterus annectens. Next base: position 132,396,080 of record NC_056739.1, read on the forward strand.
ATTTAGTTGAAAGTTATATATGGCCTTTTCCCCAGTGTAGTGCGGTCTTGGAGTTAGTGTATATAGTAAGGGGGTTGTGGGGGGTAAAGCCCCCCCACATACTTTGGTTATATATTGTCTTCTGGAAACAGTTATTCATTGCACTTGTAAGTATCCATGTGTATAGTTTAAAATGTTTATAATATGTGGGGGCTATGCCCCCCACACACCCCAATGTCAGGGGCTGTGCCCCCCACCCCCCCTTGCTATATATACTAACTCCAGGATCACACTACATTGGGGAAATGGCCATACATAACTTTCAACTAAATGAGTTTCAGTCAGATGAGTTTTCAGTGAAGTGGTCCAACTGATTTGATTTTCAGTGAAATGAGCTTTCCATGAAATGAAGTAGACCCATATATATATATATATATATATATATATATATATATATATATATATGTGTGTGTGTGTGTGTGTGTGTATTGCTTGTTGTAAACTATGCCGTTTGTTTTATATAGTCAAAACAGAAAATTTTCAGAATAAAAATATGCAAACATATGTATGGCATTTCCCATTGAGTGGAGACTAACACTTTATTTAAACATACAAAAGAGTGTAAAAAGTGTACTTGTCATTTTTTTTTCTATGGAAGACATAAGTTTGGGATGTGGTGGTGGACCCTGGGAAACCAAAACTTGAATACAGGCAATTTTTTTGGCAAATAAATTTAGAGGCAGACTTGCCCCACCCAGGTTTAAATAACATTTCCATTGCAAAGATCAGAGCAGAGAGATGTGATTATGTTTTTTTAGAATACTCATATTGTTATATTTGTGATACATTTAAGATTTGTAGAATTCTAGCATTTAATAAATCAGTGTTAATGTTTAGTAACATCTGTTGAATTTTGTTAAAGGATTGCATGCATTTAAAATGGCCACGTGATTAACATGAATATTATAAATAGTCACGTGATATATTAACATGGGTATATAATGGGATGAAGATAAATATTTTTATTCTTCTGCAGAAGTCTTATCATGAAGGGATGAAAGTGCTTAACACTGAAAAATTTTCTGTTTTTTATTCTGTTTGGGTTGTATTCGGGAGACCCAGTACACAAATTTGTTGTTTTATTGGTGGATTTTTCTGCATTTTTACTGCTCTTATGTTGCTCCTGAATCAGTTGATGTGAAGTTGTTCAGTCTCGCAGTTCATTCTTTACTGATGGGCTCGGCTCCGATACAGCCAATTGCAAAGCTCAAGGTCTTCAAATAGCTCAAGGCCAAGTCCCTATCCCATGATGCACCTGGAATTATCCCAGATCTAGTTGGCCGCTGCAACAGATCGGAGGTTCTGATTTAGCTCGGGCCAGTTAAGCTGTTTTTTTCATTACTATCTTCTTCAAAATATTTGCTGTTTAGTATAGCCCTTCCCATTTACTGTTCTTAATAAATTTCTAGTTGGCCTCTTTTAGGCCTGGTTTAGTACAGTAAGCCTTAAATAATTAGATAAGGTTATTGTTTATTTTTCAGCTTGCAGTGTGTTATTCAGTGAACTTTGTAACATTTTCTCAGATAGTTATATCTTAGATAGTTATAACTTATAATCGTTTGCTGTGTGGGCTGTCGTAGCCTTCTGCGTTTTTAGATGAGGCTTAGTTCTTATTACTGTTGAATTTATAGTAAACCTTGGTTTATTTTGATAAGGTTGTTTCTCAGCAGCTATCTCCTTTTGCATAGTCTACTTGTGTGATATCACATTTATACTTATGTTGTGTGTGTGTGTGTGTGTGTGTGTGTGTGTGTGTGCGCGCGCGCAATTTAGTTTGCTTTTATTTAAGGCTTGTGTGCAGATTTACTATTGTGTCATTTAGCCTGCAGTTTTTCCAGGCTTCTGTGAATAATTACTGTTGAATTTTTTTTGTGGTAACAGTAATTTTTTCTGACATTAATATGGCTGACCAAGATGAGCATCTTAAGTCTGGCTTCAAAAAGTGCCCAAAGTGTGGCCAAAAGATGTCTGTTACAGACAGCCACGTTAATTGTGTTTACTGTCTGGGGGCTCATCATTTGCAAGACAGTTGTTCCATTTGTCATTCCTTCTCCTCAAAGGTCCTGCAGGAAAGGAAGAGGAAACTTATTGATAGATGGTTGCTTAAGCTGTCGTTCCAGGAAGCTTTGAGTGGCCAGGATGGATCCAGCAAGTCCTCAAAGTCTTCCAAGACCTTGGACTCCAAGAAATCAAAAAAGTCTTCCACTGCCATCGGAGCCACAGTCTTTACTTTTCGGAGCCGGTCCCCAGTCATGGAATCGGTGTCTGAAGCACTGAAGAGTCCATTTCTCCAGCCGGTACCATCTTCGGTATGCTCCTCTCTCTCATCTATTAGTCTGACGGATCTGGATGTGGATCATGTGGTACAGAAGCTGTTATTGGCACCGGCATTAGCAAAAATGTTATCGGCTTCGGCCTAAATGGCTTCGGAGCTGAAAACCATTGTACCGACTCTAACTGTTCCTCCTCCGAGCCATGCTTGTCCTTCGGAGCTGGAGGAGGCAGACCTGATGTTAGTGGTACCCTCAGAGCCAATGCCTGCTCCACTGTCTTTGGCTCTGTGTACTCTGATGTCGTCAGTGCCAATCAAAGACTCTAGGAGCCGAAATTTTCTGGTTGGGTCCAGGGAGGACAGTCAGACCGACTTGTCTGTTCCGACTTTGCCTCTCAGGGCCTCGGCTCAGATGAGTTCAGCTGCTACCTCGGGCTCGGAGCCCACTGTCCTGGTGCCGGGGGTGTTGACGGTTTCTTCAGATCCGTCGGCTCCCTCGCATCGGAGCAGAGGTGCTTTCGATGCCATGAGGAGAGTCATGTCTCCTAGGACATCCTCTACCTCTACCTCAGGTCTACCTTCCTCCTCCCCTAAAGTGCCTGTGTCTGCTTCTGCCTCGCACGTCCTGACCAAGCGTAGAGACCCAGAGCCTCAGGAAACCCCATTGGGTGGCCCCTGCTCTTCCAAGACCTCACCAGAAGTTCCCACTGATGAGGTTCCCAGGAAGAGATAGTGCAAGAGGAAACACCTCGGTTCCCCACAGGAGTCTCTAACATTGAATACTGACTTAGATGAGTCAGAGGGGTCCCCACAGTCCCCCTCTGAGTATATCTCCTTCGCTGAGATACTTGAGATCCTTAGGCAGAGGGGTGACTAGTGAAGGGTGAAAAGCCCTACTGAGGATGAGTCAGTTCTCCTGAAGGCTTTCGGGTCTCAGCCCTCCACTTCTTGGGTGTCTCCACCCTTCGATGAGCTGATGCAGCTGGTCTCTCGAAGGGCGTGGGAGTCTCCAGATATTATGGAGCCTGTCCCTAGGAGGCCTAATAAATTCATTTCTGCCTCCTCGACAAAACATTCTTAACAAAAGGTGTTCCAGTTGATGCGATGGTGGTTGCGGCAGCCACCAAAAAGGAAATGTCTGAGACTTCCTCGTCTATCCATCCTCCTAACGGAGACTCCAGGATTATGGATAGATATGGGAAGTGCATGTTTAGTTCAGCGACCTTTGCTTTCCGTTCGCTGAACTATGTAACTCATTTTATTAGGTTGCAAAGAGATCTCCTTAAGGAGTTAGGAGATTCTCTTCGGGGTACAGCAGCTGCAGGAGCTTTGGACAAAGTTGCCACCCTCAATTCTCTCGTCAACTCATCCATGCGCTTCATCTCATATGCAGCTGATGGAACGAGTAGGGCAGCGGGTACAGGAGTTGCTCTCAGTTGACATTCCTGGATGCACTTGTGTTACTTCGTGGAGCCTTTCAAGTCTTCCTTCGTGAACACTCCCTTTAATGGCTTGTCCCTTTTCAGGCCTAAAGTGAAGGAAACCTTAACCAGGTGTGAACAGGATGGAAAGACTCTGTCTGCCGTCGGGGTCCGATTTTCCACCCCTACCCGACCCTACCCTAAAGGTCAAAGGAGAGAAAAAATGTGGTTCCGAAAAGCCCAAAGAGCCTTTCAGGACACACATGGTGAACCCCCCTCCAAGAGCCGAGGAGGTGGCAATAATGGAAGACACCACTTTCACGGCAGAGGGGGTCCACAACACCAGGGCGACACAGAGCACTTCTCTGGGAAGCCCTACCAGCGCTCCTGAAAGGAGGCCCGACTGTCCTGGTCTGGAGGCAGTCGGGGGTCGCTTATCTTTGTATCCAGACGCCTGGCTCAAAATAACAAAAGACAGCTGGGTACAAAGTATCATTTCCAGAGGTTACTTCATCACATTTGCCACACCCCCTGTCAATCATAAGAAAAATCCCGGATGTTCCACCCAGTTACAAGGAACAGGCAACAATAGAGGTCCAAACGTTGCTAAGAAAAAGAGTCATCCAACCAGTCCCAACAGACCAGACAGGATCCGGAACTTACTTAAGATTCTTTTTGGTTCCAAAGACAACGGGGGACTGGAGACCCATATTGGACCTCAGCAGACTGAACCAGTACGTAAAGAAAGAGAAGTTTTGGGTAGTCAAGCTTCAGTCTATACTTCCATTCTTAGGGAAAGACAATTGGAAGTGCTCGATAGATCTCAAGGATGCGTACTACCACTTAAAAATGGCCAGACCATCCAGGGATCACCTGCTCTTCCGGCTGGGAGACCATCATTACCAGTTTCGAGCCCTACCCTTTGGTCTCACTACAGCCCCCAGAGTTTTCACCAAATGCATGGCAGTGGTCACGGCTCACCTGAGGCGTCTAGGATTCCTGGTGTTTTTTTACCTAGACAATTGGCTCCTTACTGCCACCACCAGGCATCAACTCATTCAGGCCAGGGAGGGCACTCTGTCACTACTTACCAAGCCCTTATGGCCTCCATCTTAGAGTTCTTGACTATGATTTTCAACAAAAGAGCTACAGCAGCAACAGTTCTGGTTCAATTGGCTGCTATTTCTAATTTTCATCTTGGATTTGAAGGATTGAATATCATGTCTCACAAGTTATCCAAAGCCTTTCTCAAAGGGACTTTTCATATTAGACCACCTGTGAAATCTCCCTATTCTCCATGGAATCTAAATGTTATGCTTTCCCGCATAATTCTTCCCCCTTTAGAACCAGCTTCATCTTGTGATCTCACATTTTTGTCTTGGAAGACCATCTTTCTGGTAGCTATTACTTCTGCCCGCAGTGTGTCAGACCTTCAGGCTTTATCCATCAAGCCTCCCTATTTGGTGTTCCATGCTGACAGAGTCTCACTTAGAACAAATCCCTTGTTCTTGCTCAAAGTTTGCACTGAAACCAATCTCAACCAAGTTATTGATTTGCCAGTCTTCTTCCCCAACCATTCTAACAGTTTAGAGTATATGCTGCACAGGCTTGATGTTCACAAACAGCTCAGATTTTATTTGGATAGAACAAAAGATTTCAGAAAAACAGACCAGCTTTTTGTTTCATTTTCAGACTCCAGGAAGGGGAGACCAGTGGCTAAAACAACTCTGTCTAAATGGTTATCTGATTGTATCTCCTTTGCCTATTCAGCTGCCAGTATGCCTTTGCAGCACAAGATTAAAGCTCACTCAACCAGAGCAGTTTCTACATCATCTGCCTTTTCTGCCAGACTTCTCATTGATAACATTTGTGCAGCAGCCACTTGGTCAAAACCTCATACCTTTATCACTCATTACAAAGTTGACAAGGCCTTCAGGGAAAGGGCCTCCTTTGGATCCACGGTCCTGAGAAATATACTCCCGTGAGCCACCAGAGATTGATGGTGCTTGGGATGCTACCCATCAGTAAAGAATGAACGGCAAGATTGAACAACTTCACATAAAGAAGTTATGTACTTACCATAATTTTCCATGCGAGTTGTTCATCAAGCCTTCATTCTTACGTCCTTCTCTCCTACCCCCTCCTGGGCTGATAGATGACCGAGATGCTGAATCCATCCTGGTTACTCCATCCTTCTATAACTTTCTATTGTGGGTGAAAGAATGACATATGGTATTGTTATACTCAGCAAACAAGATCTGAGGTAATTCCAGGTGCGTCATGGGATAGGGACTTGGCCTCGAGCTATTTGAAGACCTCAAGATTTGCAATTGGCAGTATCGGAGCCAAGGGATCAGCTCCGAACCCATCAGTAAAGAATGAAGGCGAGATGAACAACTCACTTGGAACGTTATGGTAAGTACATAACTTCTTTTTTCTCAGTCCAGGTCTCCTTTTTCCCTTCCAGTCCTTTCTCAGTCTGTAGCCACAGATGCATCAGACTTTGCTTGGGGAGCTGTGTTCAAGGGGTTTTAAGTCCAGGGCCTTTGGAACAAACAAGAAAAAGCACATCAATGTCAAAGAAATGATGGCTGTAATAAATGCTTTCAAATTTCTCAACCATCTTTGGACTCCATGCCCTCTACTAGTGCTCACAGATAGTGCCACGGTTATGTAGTACATAATTAAATGGGGGGAACCAAACACTCCCCTTTGCAGACTAGCTGTGGTAGCCTGGGAACTAGCAACTCATTAAAATGTGTTCCACAAGGCTACCTGCATGCCGTCATAGCAAAACATTGTGGTAGACAAGTTGAATAGGAGCAGGACAAGCTCACAAATGGAAGTTGCACCCAGGGGTCTTCCAGGAATTTATTATTCTTTGAGGAACTCCAGCAGATCGGTTTGCCTCCTTCCACAACAGTCAGTTAAATCAGTTATGATGCAGGACTCTTCATATTAAGGCCTGGAATGTAGGTGCTTTATCATTGCCATAGATGAGAATGTTCTTGTACATTTTCCACCCTTTTCTTTGATAACCATAGTTCCTCTAAAGATTTAAATGGACTCTCCAAAGATAACTGTGTTGACTCCTTTTTGGCCCAGACAACAGTGGCTCCCCCTTATTTTGAAAGTGGCCAAAGATAATTATCACAAGCTTTCCCACAGAATGGACTTACTCACACAGCACAGGGGTTGTTTGATACATCCCAACCTTCCACTTTTACAGCTGACTGTCTGGGTGATGGAATTTAGTACCTTTAAAGTACTTATTTTCTGAGGACCTGGTGCAGATATTAAAGAAGGCAAATAAAGCTGCTGCTATAAAAATTATATATGGGTGAGTGAAAAAAATTTCTAGTTGGTAACAAGAAAAGCACCAGGATCCTTTTAAGGCCCCATCTTCATTTGTTCTACTGTATTTGTGAGGGTTGTTATCCTCTATTCTTAAGATAACAAGACACTTCCAGGCAAAGTCAGGGCTCTGGCTACTCCTGTGGCTTTTGGAAAGGGTGGACTATAGAAATATACTCGAGGTGACAACTTGGTCATCATATGTACACTTTTGCCAAGCACTACAAATTAGATTACTTCTTTAGGTCCACAGCAGGCTTTGCTAGAAGCATTTGCCAGTGGCTACTGGACTCAAATCCTCCTCCTTCCTCCTCCCTTTTTTCTAAGCTCTGGTTGTAATGCCATATATCTTTGGCTGTTGCAGCATTGTCTAATGATGAACATAATGCAGTCGTGTAAGTAAACTCACCATAAGAAAAGATTTTTGAGTAGTTCAATGTTGCAGTAGCTTTACCCTCCATTAATTCCCATCTTTTTTACTATGTTATGCCAGGGTGTAGGGTTGTTATTTCTGTTCCTGTATGGCAGGGCTGTATTCTCCCTAGTCTGAGGCTGTGAAATTTTAGCACCCAAGCTACTGACTTTAAACTACTGTCCTCAAGCTGTACAGTGGCTGGAGGGCATGTTGAACGTAACCAGACTGTTGGGCTGATCACAGCAAGATGTCCCATATTGCTTGGGCTACTGCAGCAGTGATCTATCCAAACATGTACTATTACAATAAGTTTACTTTCTTGACTGTACTTTTCTGCACATAATGTTCCTAATTCACAGGTCTGTGCCATCTTGAGGATTTTCCTTCTCCAAGCGTTGCTTACAGAATGCTCTCCGGCGCGGTCTGTTTAAAAGAAAAGAGAAATTTTTTCAGTACCCTAACCAAATTACCGTTACATACTTTGCCTTATGAATATCATTTTGAGTCTCCATGGAAATCATGTCATAGGCCTAGTAGGGCTAACTCTGTCAGCAAGGAGTGCTTGATGTTCTTCGTGTTTCACTGTTGTAGTCATCACATTTGGGTTATCTGCTTGCAGTAGCCCTCAGTCAGCCTGATTAACAAAGTCTTGGGTCCTACGTCTGTTGCTGTCTCCTCTTCCGTGACGTCGGGTCATCAGGGGAATAAAACATGCAGCCGACGTCATTACATCAATCTTTCTTGCCGTGTGGTGCCCGAAGCAGAAGCAGTTCGCAAGTGCCGGTTGGCTGGCTCCTGAAATTTTCGTTTTCGAGTTTCAGAACCAAAGTCTTCAACTAAAAGCTAAGTACCCCATTGGGGAAATTTTTCTTGCTCTAAAACGATGTCAGTAAAAGTACTGTTCTGTTCTGCTGTCCCCTCAGTGGTGTCTGTGGCTTCTGAAAAGCCATTTCAATTGCTTCCTTCTCCTAAACTACTGCCTTCTGATAAAGATAGCAGATCCATGGAAAGGTTAGGGTAAATGGTTTATACCTCTGTTACTTTAGCTTTTAGGGCTATTAATTATCAAATCCATATGTCCATGTAAATTTTGGCTTTTCTTTTTCGGGCCTTTTAGGTCGTTTCTGATCTCCCTGACTCTGAAAGGAAAACTTCTGCTCTTTCCATGTGAGGGACTTCTTTCCAGGTGGCTCATTATTCATGTAGATGTACTTCGTGTTTCACTGTTGCAGTCATCACATTTGGATTATCTGCTTGCAGTAGCCCTCAGTCTGCCTGATTATCAAGGTCTTGGGTCCTGCGTTGGTTGCTATCTCATCTTCCATGACGTCAGTTAGTCAGGGGTATAAAGCATGCAGCCAACGCCATTACATCAGTTTTTCTTGCCCCAGATGTCAGGTGCCCCCCCTTTTTTTCTTGCCATGCGGTGCCCGAAGCAGAAGCAGTTCGCCAGTGCTGGTCGGCTAACTCCTGAAATTTTTATTTTTGAGTTTCAGAACCAAAGTCTTCAACTAAAGCTAAGTACCCCATTGGGGAAACTTTTTTTTGCTCTAAACCAATGTCAGTAAAAGTCAATAATTGTATTTCTTGTGGAAAGCAAATACCTCATAAAGATTTTCATTCATACTGTATTCCTTGCCTAGGCCTTGACCACGACGTTCCTCGCTGTCGGTTTTGTGCGTTATTTAAACCACAAACTATTTGTCGTCGGTACATTTTCACTTCCAGATATTTTGGTACCCTGTTCAATTATCCAGATATGTCTTCGGTAAGCCGCCCGACTACCGACATTCCGAAAAAACGCAAAGATAAAGACAGAGACAGGCCGCCTAGGTTCACAGTTGCCGTCGACGGTTCTCTTAAGCTAGTTCCCAGTTCACTGGTACTCAATGAGTCGCTTTCGCAGCCCCTGATATCCGCTACTTAAGATTCGCAGGCCTCTACTGAGACTCATTCGAAGTCCGGTATGCTGCAAGATGCTTCAGCTGTGGAACCTGTGGATGTCTCTACCTTGGATGGATCCGGAGCCGCTGTGCAGGCACTGGCTTCTGAGGGTGTATTCAGGCCTACTGACTTCATATTAAACAGATGCCATCTTCTTCTTCTAGGCCTAAAACTCGAACCATGCCTAGGAAACCAACGCCCAGACTGCATGGTCAGGCCTCTATGCCTAAAAAACAAATTATAAGAATGGCTGAAGACCTTATTACTTTAATCAGGGGAAGCCAACCTTCCCACTCTGAGACCTAGGACTCAATTTGCTTATGATACTTCTGACCAGGATTCTGAAATTTCTCTCTCCTCTGATGACCAGGATTTACCCTTATCTACCTATGAGGATTCTGATGCAGAGGACTCTATTCCCTCTGCTTCTCCCCCAGAGGATTTTTCTTTTGGTGAAACCTTGCATACTCTTAGGAAGCATGTTTACTGTCAAAGCCAGGATTACTCTGATTCTAAAAAGAGACTTGGAGATTTCTTATTCCTGCCCCAACACTAGCTATCCCTCCGGTGCTGGACATTGTTGACGATACCTTTTTGGAATCTAGCTTGGCCCCTGACTCTTTACCTCCTGCACCCAGAAAACCTGATAGATATTACAGGATTCCTGATTCTCGTGAGTTTCTTTTTAAAAATTTTCACAATTAGCACCTAATGCCCTTGTCCAAGAGGGACACAGGGAGAACCCCTGGGGTGAATTTACGGTTACCCATCCAATCGTCCAGATTGCGTTTTAAGAGGGCCAATAAGGTGCTCTGTTTGATGAAGTGGGAGTCTGTTCCAAAGTTTTGGTAACCTCTGGGAGACCAATCTTTCCCTGAAGCAGGTTTTATTAATGTTACGTACCAGGTTAAGGTCTTTAGGGTGAGTAACCCGTGTACCATTTGACTTGCGGATATGCAGCATTTCCAGTAAAACAGGGTCAGAGATTGCTTTATATGTAAGGCAGAGATTGCCTCTGAGTAGTCTGCATGAAACCGAATAAAATGACAGTAATTTCAGATGATCCACGTAGGACAAATGTTGAAGACCTTGAATTTTCCTTGTGAGGAACCTTTGTGGTTTCTCCAATTGCTGTGCAAGTGCTTGGAAAGGTACATACCAAAAGGTGCATTGTACTCCGTTATTGGCCTGATGAAGGAAGAGTACAGGGAGCTTCTAAGTTCTTTTTTTCTGGAAGCAGTGCCCTTACTTATGAGATGAGCAATATAGAATGCCTTCTTACCATTGTGGAGACATGGTAATCAAAGGTAAGATTGCTGTCAACCTGTGTGCCCAGGTCTCTCACCAGTGAGAGCATACTTAGGGTGTTGCTATTGATGTGGTAGTTAACAGGAACATTGCTCTTACCGAAAGGGATGATAATACATTTTTTTGCATTGAGTTTAAGGCCATGACTTTGGCACCAATCATTTGTTTGTGTAAGACCCTCTTGTTGGATGTTGACATCATTTGGAGATTCTGTGACCGCTCCCAGTTTCCAGTCATCAGCAAACTTTGTCAGCCACAGACCGTTAATTTTTGCTTGTACTTCAGAGAAATGGATTCCAAACATTAGAGGTTCTAGGACTGATCCCTGTGGAACACCACTGGTTACAGGTCTGCTGTTGGAGGTGGATTCCCCTATTTTGACTATGTGTGTTCTATCAGTGACCAATTGGTGACCCATTTAATGGTATAAGTGTTGATACCTAGCTGGGTGAGTTTGTCATTGATGCCTGAGTGGGGGGATAGTGTCAAAACCCTTGGCTAAGTCAAGGTAGGCTATATGCACAGATTTCCCCTCGTCCAGGGCCTTGATGACTGTCTCAAAGAAGTCCACTAGGTTTAACAGGCATGGTCTCCTTTTGACTAATCCAAACTGAGTAGGGTCAAGTGTTTAGAGATTGCTTATCATTTTTTAAGGTCCATGATAATTTGCTCAATGGCCTTGCAGATAAGGCTAGTTAGGATGATAGGTCTATAGTCCCTGGGATTAAGTGGAAGCACCACCTTTGTGCAAGGGAATAACAGTGGCCATTTTCCATTCAGCCGGGACAAAGCCAGTGCTTAGACTATGACTGATAAAGTATCAAATGGTGTTGCTAATTCCTGAGCCCATGTAGGATGCAGGCTGGGATGTTATCAGATCCCATAGATGCTGTGTTTTGGCCTTAGAGAGGACGTTTACAACCTGCTCTTTAGAGATACAAGGTAAGGACTAGGTGGTATGGATGTCATGGGATACGTGTGGCAGGGACAGGAGAGTGAAGTTTTCACAGAACGTGTCGGCCAGTAGGTTAGCTATGTCCACATGCTCAGTGTATGTAATGATAGTAACTGTTAGTTCGGGACAAATTTTTGCCTTTACTGTTAGGTTATGGATGTAACTAAAGAACACCTTATGGTTGTCCTTAGTTGAGGAAGCATATTTGGATTCATAGTTTGCTTTGGAGGACTTCACAAGAAGTCTTATTTGCTTGTTTAAACTGAGGAAGGAATGTTTCCAGTTTAGGGCTCACTCACTCTTACTCTTAGACAGCAATTTCTTCCTCTTATTGTAAAGCTTGTTAATGGTAGTTGTCCACCAGGCAGGCTTGCTCTTCCTTGAGGAGCTTGTTTTGGTCCTATCAGGTATGGCCAAGTCAGTGCAGTTATACATGTGTTTGTATAAAGCATTGGTGTAGAACTCTGCATAGCTGCCAATTCTATCTGAGGGGGGAGGTGCAGTGAAGGTATTTATACCATCCTGTAAGAGGTTGTAATCTGCTCTGGAGAAGTTTTTTAGTTTAGTTGCTGCTGGGGGGAGGGGGGGGTCAGTTGTGAAAGTTACTTCGAATGAGACTGATTTGTGGTCAGATTTTACCAGGGAAGACCTCACAGTGGGGATGCTACAGTGGTTCCCCCATATTGGTAAGCACCAGATTCAGGATGTTAGCACACCTTGTGAAGGTGTCAACCAACTTGTCCAGGGCATTGGAGTTAACGAGGTCAACGAACCTTTGGGCGAGTGAATTTGAGCACAAGTAATTACCCAGTCAAGTAATGGGTAGTTAGTTACCCAAAGCTATGCTGTTCACATGTATAGTAGATCCAAATAAGCCGAGTGGGTATCCTGATTCATGGAGGGGGTCCTATAGCTGGCAATGACTTGAACAGGTGTCCTACCAACAGTTAATTGCATCTGATGTATCTCCAGGGAGTCATACTGTTTAACCAATCTGGAGGTATATTTATCTTTAATGAATATCGCTACATGCCTCCTTTAGTTTTCATGCCTTCAGTTTGTGGTCTGAACGTGTGGATGGAGGTGTAACCTGGTATGGCCGGGGTGCTGTCCACAACCTTGAACCAGGTCTCTGTGACCGCACAAATATCTGCGTCTTCCAAGATGAGGACTGTTTCTAGTGAGTGCAGTTTCATGGTAAGACTCCTAGCATTTAGCAGCATAACTTTGAGGTTGTTTTTAGGCGGAGTTTTTACATTGAGAATTTTGTCTTTTAGACACTGGCTAAAAAGGTATGGGGGTGGCAAGAGGCTTAGCCATTAGCCGAAATCCTAGTGATGACAGATGAAGACCATCTCTGGCAAAGTATTGAGGTCTGTCGATCATGTCATCCCAGGCTGACAGATAGTGGATCCCCTTAGAATGACACCAGAAGTTAAGCCAGTTATTGAAGTCAATCATTTTATGTTTGTATTGAGGCATCATCCTAGTTGAAGGTAAAATGTTGCTTAATGCTAGGGACATACCTGCCTGAGACACACAGTCCAAGAGCTCAGTCTTCTGTCTTCATATAGTCCAGAGAGGTACGTCTCAAGTTTTTCAAATCAATATGGACTATGATGGAGTCATAATAGTATCTGTTGTTGACAGACTTGAGTGTGTGTGTGTGATATGGTGGATCCTGGCACCTGACAGACAGCTGACCATGACCTTTTCCTTATCTAGCCCAGTGAGAGGGACATCTTTGTGTCTCACGATGGAATCACCTGTTATTAATATGTTTAGTTTTGTGTTTTGCTTTAACAGCTTGATTGGTGAGACACTGGTATGTCCGCTGTTATGTTTATTGTGCTCTGCAGAGGATGTGTAGTGTGCTTGTGCTTGTGTTTGGGAGTTCTCTGCTGTTTAAGTACATTTCTGGTAAAAACCTGTGCATATGTAGACGTGTGATATGCGTTTGGGTGCAGTAGGTGGTTTGGTGTGGATGCTGACAGCCCACTCATTGTCATATGCACTGACTGGTGTGTGAGGGATCATGGATTCAAGGTCTTAATATAGTTTTCTCTCGTGTTGAGTTTGTGTGGACTAGGAGCAGAAGGTTGTCTGTGAACATGAGGAGTTTGCTACACTGCCTCAGGATGCCCATGTTGACCAAGCTGGCTGGAGAAACTGTAGGAAATTGTCCGTTTACAGTGTTAGGTAAATTTATATGGCCAGGAAAAGTGAGCACACTTAGGAATGGCTAGTGGGTGAGAGGTGTATTGGTACCTCTGAGGCTAGGCTTAGTGTTCTACCTGAGTGTAGGACAGGGCTCTGAAAAACCTCTGGAGGACAACAAGCAAAACCTTTGGATCTACAACCACCAACTGTAATCTCCGCTATGCCCAAAGAAGCGCAAATGCAAAGCTTAAATAAAACAAGGAATGACCCTTTTAACCCAGACTAGCCAAGAAGGACGCTCTGTATGAGCTGTAGTCCAATCACCCTGGATTAGATGGGACCCAGACAGCACTCACCTCCCACAAGGGTGCAGAAGAACCTTCACCAACAAGGATGGCTTGGATTTGATGCTTAGAAGTTACAAAACAGACCCAGAAACAGCAAACCTGGAAATGAGCTATGCTACAGCTGAACTAGTACAGTGTATAGGAAAATGTGGCAAAAAACAATTCAGACAGACAGTAGAATGCAAATACAAATTAAAAGATCATTATAAGAGAAAAAACATGTACTTACTATTAATTGAAAGCAACGGATGCCTCAGATCTTTTAGTATTTCAGTGAAGAGCTGGTTTTAATACTCCGGTGATACCAGTCTAGATTCAGCAAGTCTGAATCTGACCTATGCTATAAAATGCAGAAGTACGAGAAATTCAAAATGCATAAAATGACAGTCATAACAGCAAAAAACAGTTTAAATAAAGCAGCAATTTACCAGCAGTTTCCAGGTTAGAAGGGTGTAGGCCACACTCTTCCGCCACAAGAGTCTAGACCACAAACCCTCCTAATGTAAAACTGGTTTTGGAGCCCGAGTGCTTAAGTCAGAAGTAAGACACTTCAGAATAACAGACACAATAGACCTTCAACCAGCAATTTCAAGCTTAGAAGGGTGTAGCTGTCTGCTGGCTCTACAAGTTTTTCATCCTGTGTTCTCCCCAGGACCTCTCAAGGTGTTTACAGACAATACCACAGTGATGCAGTATGTAAACAAAGGGGGGGGGGGTCAAGGTCCTATCTTCTTTGCCAGTTGGCGCTCATGGTGTGGGAACTTGCTATTCAGTTTCAAGTGACTCTTCAGGCAGTTTACGTTCCCTCAGATCAAAACAATGTTGCAGATTCTCTGAGCAGATCCAAAACTCAATCCCACTAATGGATGCTTCACAGGATGTGTTTCTGCACATTGTCCACCAGTGGGATACTCATCAAATAGATCTTTTAGCCTCCCCTCTGAACGGACAACTTTCTGTAGTTTGTGCCAGAGTCCCAGGTCCTCTGGTTTGGAAGGTGGATGCCCTTTTTCTTGGAAGGGGATGTTTCTGTACGCCTTCCCTCCCCTTCCTCTCATTCCAAAAGTCCTGTTCAAAATTCAACAGGATGCTCCCAGAATCTTGGTAACTTCCTTTTGACCAAGACAGCATTGGCTGCCACTTCTGCATTTAACCAAGGGCAATCATCACAAGTTACCTCACAGGGTGGATGTACTCACACAAGACAATGCATCTCTCCTCCATCCTCACCTGTCCACTCTTCATCTGACATTGTGGGCGATAGGATTTTGATTCTACATAGACACTTTTTTTCTGAGGACATCCTTAGAGTGCTGCAGGATGCCAGGAAACTGAATATTAGAAATCCTAAGTGTCCAAATGGAATAGGTTTTCTGTTTTGTCTTTTTCGTAACCTGGATCCACTTTCTGTAGATTGTTCCTTTGGTTCTTTTTTGTCTGTGTGAGCTGCTCAATGCTGGGTTGGCTTATTCTTCTGTTAAGGCCCACATATCAGCTATCTCTGCTTGTCTGCCTTTATCATCTCCTTTAGCTTCAAGATTTGAAGCCAAACAATTTCTCAGAGGTGTCCTACATTTTAGGCCTCCCATGAAGCCTGTTCCTCCTCCCTGGGATCTTAATTTTGTTTTGGAAAAATTGACCCATGCTCCTTTTGAGCCTGCAGCTTCAGCTTTCTGTTTTTTTGTTAGCCCTTACTTCTGCCAGACGGATGTCTGAGTTACAAGCCCTTATGGCTTGTCCTCCTTTTTTGGGTTTTCATAAAGACAAGGGTGTCCCTTCGTGCTAATCCTTCTTTTATGCCCATGGTGGCAGATGAGTTGTCCCTTAATCAGACTATTTATGTGCTCACTTTTTTCCCTTCTTCGCAATCTGCTAGTGAGAAGGTGCTGTACACATTGGATATGCATGGACAACTCAGATTTTATTTCGATAAGACTCTTCGTAAATCTGATTAGCTCTTTTCTCTTTTCATTCTATAGGTCCTTAGGATTGGCTGCATCCAAGCAAACCATTTCTTCTTGAATTTTTAAAGCCATTTTTTTTGTTATTCCTTTCATGGTAAGTGCCTTTCTTCTTCTGTTAAGGCTTATTCTACTAGAGCTAAGGCTTCTTCTGGTGCTTTTTTCAAGGGTTTGCATACTAACTCTATTCTTGAGGCAGCTACCTGGACATACATGTATACATTTACCAAGCACTACAGGTTGGATGGAATTTCCAGAGCTAGAACTGGTTTGCTAGGCCCATCCTTTATGGCTTCCTGGAGAGCTCAGTTGGTCCTTCCTCATCCCTGTCTTCTTTCTGAGCTTTGGCACTCTTCCAATTGTAATGAATACTGCAACCGTGAAATGGAAGGAGAAAGTAAATTTGTGTAAGATCTCACCATAACAGTAGATCCATGCATCTCCATATTTTTGCAGAATGTCCAGATTTTTGCCTCATATTTTTACCTTGTTCCTCATAAAATTTGTGGTTTTCTTTTTTTTTTTTTTTTTTGTGGCAAATCAGTGAGGATTGAAGTCAATGAATAATGACAAGCATTTGAGTTTTAGACTTCATATTGATCAGAAAATGCATGGTAACACAAGACATTCTATTCTGAGAACTTTCTGAGTTAATAAGAACAGTATTTAAAATGTGTCCCTATTTTTGGGGCTTTGCCCCCCCATTATTTTTGACTTTGTCCAGATTTTTTATGCTAAGACATTGAGAGCTATGATGCAGGTACTCTGAAGCCTAAATTGATAAGGGACAATAAGAGACTACAAAAAAGTAGCACACCTTACTCCTTACAGATAATGTATAAATAGCAAACATCCTTTTGTAAAATTTGCTTTTGTTCAGTAGATGTTTATATCTGATTAAAATGTGTGTGTGACTTCCAACACAAACAATAGGATTCCTGTCCTGGCAAAATGTGAGGGGACCGCTAAAATGGATAGAAGCGATGCTCTGTGCTTTGTGTAAAACAACATTTTCAGAAAGCGACGGTTCATGAAGCCTTAGTGCTAGGTGAAATAACTCCTCTTGTCCTTCATGAGTGGGTCTCTAGCTACTTCTTATAAGATACAAACTGGAAGAGGGGCAGACGTTTCATCCTACTGTGATGGAACATATGAAGCTATTTCACCTGGGGTTGAGGGAAACGGTTTTATTTTACTTCATATGTTTTAATTTTTTCCAGTTTTTTTTTTCTTTCCGGTTTTTGTGACAGTAATTTGAGGTCCTGTCCATAATGTAAAAAAAAAAAAAACGCAAAAGCTAAACTTCTCTTTGCTTTCTTTATAGTACCATGAGATGCCCCTAACTGGTACAGGAAGATGAGATTTCCTCTGCATGACTTTGGATGCATTCAGTGGGAGTGGAATGCTCTTTATGGTCAGGCATGTTAATTTTGGGGTATTATGTGCACCTCGGACTCGGATGCTGCCACTCCTGCTGTGACCTTGTCTGCATTCATGGGAGGAGTTTGGGTGCGTGCACACTGTGCCTGTTACCTGACTTCTTTTTTTATCACATAGCCATGATGTCACTTACTTTCACACGAAACAGCTGTTGGCAGCAAGCAGAAGCTACATTCTCCTAGATCCCTTTTGTCAGAATCTCTTGTTTCTTGCATTTGGTCTCACTGAGTCAGAATTATCCTTGTACCCAAGTGCCAATAATCTGATCCAGCGGATCTGTGCAGGCACAGCAGGACTGCTTTGTCTGATAATGAAGCATTTATGTTATATGAATGAGTCTGCACAGTTCTTCAAAGCAATGGCATGGAAGGCTTTGTAAGCCAAAGCAGATGAAAACACATGTTGAGTTTTGCATTTCAGCCACACATGTGGAAGGATTACTGCATATAATTACACCAGCTGTCTGTCCATAGCAGTGCTGCAGACATGCCCTTGAGCAACATGTAGTCACTGGATGACAGACAGCTTTGGCTTACGAAGGCCATGCTCCATCTGGAGCTTGTGGTAGCATGCAGTTCCAATAAATGAATAATTAATGAAATGTTTTAAGCATTAAACATTACAAACCTCAAAAATGTAGTATGCTAAGGAACTATGTAACTGAACAAAATGAAGATTATTGCAAACCTGTGGGTTGGGTAGGGTTAGAGTTTGCAAGACAAACTGTGTGCAGTACAGCAAAGTGTGTGTGTGTGTGTGTGTGTGTGTGTGTGTGTGTGTGTGTGTGTGTGTGTGTGCGTGTATGCATGCACATGTGTGTGTGTGATTTGAAGGGGAAGAAATTATAGTAACATTTACAGCCAATAAAAAAAATAAAATGCACAGACAGGATACAAAGATAGTATCTTCCCCATCTGTCCTATGAAAGTAGACTTAAGCGTCTGGAGATTTGCTCCCTGTACTACAGGTAGCGAAGGGATAGCCTTGGAGTGATAGAGACTGTGTGTAGAAAAGTAAAAACAAACCCAAGAGGGTGTAGTAGTGTAAAGTTCTAAATATTGCCATTCGTTTCAGAACTGGAGACATTTTGGTACTTAGGAACAATGTAAAATTAGAACAAATTTTGCATGTCTTTCGTGAGGAGAGTATGAAACATTGTACAAA
The DNA here is from genome assembly GCF_019279795.1 of Protopterus annectens. NCBI lineage: Eukaryota > Metazoa > Chordata > Ceratodontiformes > Protopteridae > Protopterus > Protopterus annectens. Next base: position 132,414,860 of record NC_056739.1, read on the forward strand.
GGACTGGATATATTTTATATAGAGCAGAAATACTGGCTGGGATTATAAAACTGTCAAAATGATCAAATGATCCTGTCCTGAAATAAGTGATATGTACTGTATCAGAAGCAGGATATTGTAATTTTATAACTTGATAAATGGCTTTGCCTAGTGTCTGTTTATTTGGGAGATGCTCGGGGGGTGGGGGGTAAAGGAGTGACTTTGTTTGTATAGATGAGCAGATGTAAAAGCATGATAAGTATTTTTGTGAGCTGTATTACCATTAAGCCAGGCACAGCCATTGGAATGTGTATGTACTGCAGATTTCTTCTTAGGGAATGGAAGGAAATAGAATGAAAGTGTGTTATGTACAGGAGGAAGTACTTCACTGCACAACATCAGTCTCCAAGGATTTGGCCTGCATTTCTGGCAGTGTTTCTTATTAATGTCTTAGAGCATACTAAGCAAGACCAAGGTTTACCCAGGGTAGAGATTTTTCAAGTGGAACTTATAAGACAAAGTCCAGTGAATCCAATGACAAATTCTCCAAAAACCATGATAGGTCTCCCACTAGGGTATCTGCCCCTCCCCCTCAAGATTCTTCTTAGGGAGAATGGGGATTCCTATGTGGAAAAAAGGGGTTACCAAACTGCCCATGCATGTTGTTGAAATCTGTCCTTTCAGACCCTACAAATTGGAATATTCTGGGGGAAAGCAAGACTGAGGTTTACCTGTTCAGGTGATTGTCAGCAGTACATCTGCAGTGCTTGCATTGCTCAGATGGCATTTGCGCTTTATTGTCTGGCACTAACTTCTGATCTGTCATGATCCGGTTTATCTTCCTCACCACTAGAACTATAGCAACACCTCCAAGTCTGCTTTAAACTTCCCAAACTTTAACTCCTCCTTTACCCTTATGCCTTGAACTCTGGCTTCACTCTCCAGATCTAGTTTACCCCTGTTTGAAAATAACAAGGTTCTTAATGGCTTCAGGCTTTGCTTGCTTATTCTATTGTCTTGGTGCAGTTCATTTTTTCCAGGCTTGTGTTGTCCCTACTTTCTTCAGTGTTATGTCTCTACTAATAGCATTTGGTGCAAGATATCCAGATTTTTTTCTGGTGAAAAAGTTATTTGTTGAGACTTGGCATTCCTCCCGTAGGCTGCATCTTGTCCACACACTGCCTTATTTAGCTTGGATTTTTTGTTTGGTTAACGTTTGAATTGTTCTTTAATTATTTTAGATTATAATACTCATTTTGATATTTTCCTGTATTTCTTCTATTTGGTTTACTGTTGAATAAATGCAGAGGAGGCAAGTTCCACAGAGTGACTCTTACTGTACTAAAATTCTCCTGCAAGACAGGCATGTCACATTTATGTGCTGGTTATCTGCAAAATGGCTTTTACATATATTGGAACTTTGAGAAGACAACTGACAAAACATAAAACAAGTTAGTTATGGTTTGATGCCTATGCTAAACTTTATATGCAACTGTAATCATTTTGTATCCAACTGTAAACTCTGTTGCAACTGTAAGCTTGTTTTTGTATCTTCTGTAAACATTGTATCTGGAGCTTTTCTCCTTGGGTCTCTGCTGAAAAAGAGCATCTGCCCAGCCAGACTAACCCAGTTAACAAATGGCAAATAAATAAATAAATAGTGAATGTCCATGTTTACTTTCCCAGGGTAGAGATTTCTGTTGTGGAAATTCTAAGGCAAAGTCCAATGACAAATTCTCCAAAAAGCATGATGGGTCTACCACTAGAGTGTCTCTCCCTCCCCCAAGATTCTTCTCAGGGAGAATGGGGATTCCTCTGTGAAAAAAAGGGTTACAAAACTGCCCATGTATCATGTTGAAATCCATTCTTTCAGACTCTCCAGATTGGAATCTTCTGAGGGGAAGGGGGGGGGGAGAGATTATCCTTTCTACCAGAATTAGACATTCCAATCAGATCCCTGTCTAGGCCAGCTTCTGTTAAATTTATTCATTCTCTTTCTACCCGTAAATCTGTTTCATTGGACTTCGATTGCTAAAAGCCATGGAAGGCCATGCTACAGGCACAAAAACATGGAATCTGATGTTATCCTTTTCATTCTTTCTCAGTGTATGGGTACTGGATCCGACCTTTGATCTGGCTCAGTCCTATGCACAATACTTTGGATCCAACTCTCAAGCTCCTCCCTCTGTCCATAAAGCCCCAGTCCATCAGCAATACCCCAGATCTTGTTTGCCTCCATCTTGCATGGACACAGATCCTGCTCAAAGAGCTGAATTTGGGTTATTATATTGACTTGTGAGTAACAGCTGTTTTTGAAAACTCTTAACTTATTATGAGAAAGCAACTGGCTTTACAAAGTACACTTCCTGTGGGCACAAAATTCCTAATTCATTCTAATTCTGATGCCCACAGGGAGTGCATTTACTGCCTAGGAGAAGCACACCTTAATACCCACTGCTCCATTTGTGTGAGGTTTAACTGTAGTGCACTTTCTGACAGATGTAATAAGTTAGTCCTTAAAGCGATGCTGCCTATTCCTTAATCTCCTTACTCAGGGGCTCAAACCCCCCAGTAAAACAAAATCTTTATCAGAGACTAAGGAGTCTTGTAAAAGATCTCCCACCCATTCTCCTAAAGCTTCAACTTTGACCGTGGCTTCTTTGGAGCTGCCACAAAATATACAGAAGACATTGGATCTGATGTCTTGGGATCCTAAAAGACCGCATTCAGATCCAAAATCATTGGATCTGACTGTTATGCTGACCAAGTCTTCTCGAACCTGCTCACCTAGGTTTACAGTCAAATCAGTATCTCCTTGGCTCCATTTCTCCAAATGACACCGAGGAGAGAATCTAGGCCACATTCATCTTCATCGCCCATCAGGTACTCCACACATCATTCTGAGGCAGAAGTATTTAGGATGGTGAGGAAATTCCCCAGAGCTCAGATTCAGATAGGGGTTATTCTGGCTCTGTCTTCCATTGGATCCACAAACCTCCCATCCACTTCTCACATTGTGATATCTCCTTTTCTGATCCATCCCCTGATTTTGGAGCCCTTGGATCCAGGAGCCCTGAGACTGTTGGTGTCAGTCAACTAGGTCTTCAACTCCAATACTCTCCCTGACTAATTCCACTCTTATTTCCCTTGGATTTTGATGAGTCTTGGAGCCAAAGCATTGGTGGCAGGTCTGGGGTGTTGGGATCCACTTTGATCTTATCAGAAACATCTTTGCCCCTTGGAGCCTTGGCATTAAACAGCTCTGGTCCAACTCCTTCCTCGAGGCATCTCTGATGTTTCCAGCTCCAGTGCAGCCAGCCACAATTGTCCCTGTCCCTCAGCCTTCAAGGTAGTGGAGAGGACTTTCTCTCGACTGATAGATTTGATTGTCTTTTATCCTTGGGTCTTACATCAATTCCACATTTGGATCTGAGGTCTGAGCCTATCAGTCCTACTCAATAGGGACAGCCGTTGCCATCTAGCATCCAGAAAGTTTCCATTGAGGAACATCCACTCTCTTCAGATACCTCTCCTGATCATTCCACTGAAGGAGACATGCACATTTCCCAATAGAATATCTCACCAAGGATACTGATTTCGACAAAAGGGAAGGATCCCCCAGACCTCCTTCGGATGATGCCCCATTTGGATGTATCCTGGAAATTCTTAAACAGGTGGATGGTCTTCAGAATAACCCCTTCCCCAGAGGAGTCAGTTTTTCTGGAAGTTTTTGTTTCCAGCCCATCTGTCTGGGGTAACTCCCCTGATGGGTGAGCCTGTTGATTTTATCTCCTGCTGGGCGTGGAAGGATCTGGACTCTGTTGAACCAATTCCCTAATGCCCAGACAACATTTTGACACCACTGAAGGGCAAGCCACTTTGGAACAAAGGAGTTCCTGTTGATGCTATGGTTGTGACTGTAGCCACAAAGAAGGAACTAGAGGAGCAGAGTTCCTCTGTCAATCACCCTAGTAGAGAGTCCAGGGTGTTGGATAGGTTTGGAAAACACATATTTGCTTCAGTGACCTTTGCCTTGAGGTCCCTGAATTATTTAGCACACCTGACAGGATTACAGAGGGATTTGATCAAGAAACTCTCCAAATCCCTTGGAGTCCATGTCTGTAGAGGACTACAAGATGTCCTGTTCTCAGCTAACAACTCTTTTGTCCATTTCCAGTGCATCCATGAGGTTAATATCCCATGCTGCAGAGGGTACCTCTCAGGTGGCTGGTTCAGGCATAGATGTTGGCAGGCATGTCTGGATGGAGTTATGCGACTTTGCGGAGCCTTTTAAGTCTTCTTTCATCAATGCTTCCTTTGATAGAATGTCTTTGGCTCATCTGTAAAAGAAATGCTTTCCCACAGTGAACAGGATTGAAAGACCCCTGTCTGCCATAGGGATACACTTTTCTATTCCTCACCGGTCCTTTTCCTGGAATCAGAGGAGGCAAGAAAATGTAGTTCTGTAAAACCATGGACCTTTCCAGGATTCATGTTGGGACAACTTCTACAGAGGCAGAGGGGAAAGTTCAAATGGAAGATGCCATCTTTGTGTTCAGGGAGGCCCGCAAAACCAGGGATTCTGAGATTCTTTTTCAGACAGATCCTTTCATTGTTCCTGAAGGGTTGTCTGACTACCCACCTCTGGAGGCCATCAGGGGGCACTTGTCTTTGCATGCAGACACCTGGGCTTCTATAACAAAAGACTCTTGGATGATACAAATAATATTCAGAGGTTATTTCATACCATTTTTCCAAATTCTCCCAAACAAAAGAAGAAAGCTTCCTGATGTGTCACCCAGTCAGACAGAAGATGCAGCTCAGGAGATTCGAAAGCTGCTAGACAGGAGAGTTATCCAAGAGGTCCCACCAGACTAAAGAGAATTCGAGATTTACTCAAGGTTCTTTTAGTGCCAAAAAAGACATGCAACCTGAGACCAATTTTGAATCTAAGCAATCTAAACTAATTGTGAAGAAGTCAAAGTTCCTTTTTACGCAAGAATGATTGGATATGCTCAATTAATCTTCAGGATGTGTACTGTCACATCAAGATGAACAGACAATCCTGAAGATTTTGGCACTTTCAGCTGAGGACCAGTCACCACCAGTTAAGAACCCTGCCCTTTGGTCTCACCACTGCCCCCAGGGTGTTTACCAAGTGAATGGCAGTGGTGTCAGCTCATGTAAGACTGCTGGTATTCCAAATGTTTCCATATCCAGACGACTGGTTCTTCACCGTCCCAACCAGGCATTCCTTAGAGCAGTTGAGGGACCATTTGCTCAAAGACTAGGCATTTCAGTCAACATGTCCAAATCTCATCTACAGTCAGTGCAGAGCCCGGAGTTCATAGGGGCTCAGTTGAACACAGTAACTCAGATAGCCTCCCTTTCCTATACATTGTGTAGACACAATCAAGATACAGGTACATCAAATTCTTGTTCACCCTTCTCCTGCAGCCAGACTTGCCCTTCATACTCTAGGTTTGATGGCAGCATCCAGAACCTTAGTCCCTCTGACCCATTTCAATATGCGTGTTCTCCAATGGACTCTAGATGTTCTGCGTCACCCTCTTTCCTTTCCAATGAACATCACTCAAGTATGCAAGGATCATCTTCGTTGGTGGATTCAGTCGCACGAAGCTTACCTAGGCTGGCTCTTTGTTCTGCCTGCTCCAGTAGCCATGGTAACCATGAACAGCTCCCAGTTGGGGTGGGGGTGGGGGCACTTCTTGGGATGGATGGTTCAAGGCATGTGATCTCTTCAAGAGACCAGGTCACATATCAGTGTTCTAGAGATGAGAGTGGTCCTACTTGCAGGCCTCTCAAAATGTTTTCCCCTGTGTGGACTATTGCAATACAAACTGACAACATGTCTGTGGTCTGCTACATCAACAAACAGGGGAAACCCGATCTTACCTCGATTGTCAAGAAGCAGTGCGTGTGTGGCAGTGGGCGAACTTTTCCAACTGCTTTCTTATGGCAATGCACATAACAAGGAAATCCAATATACTAGCGGACAAACTCAGCATGTCCCTTTTGATACCTCACAAGTGATCTCTCTATCAATAAATTGGGGATAAGATTTTCCGTCATCTGGGCCAAATGTGCTGTGATATCTTTCCCCACAAGTGCAGCAGGTTCTTTGCTGTAATCTCCCCTGAGAGGGAATCACTAAGAGATGCTCTAGTCCATGTTTGTCTCTCTAATTTCCATTTTGCTTATCCCCGTTACCTCTGATTCCAAAAGTCTTACAGAAAGTTCTTTGGTTGAAGAGCTCAGTTATCTTCTTTGCCCTCTTTTGGCCTAGCCAAGTGTGTTTCCCCGTCCTTTGGTCTCATCTTCGATATCCTTCACAGATACTGGACCCAAGTTCAGACTTACTCTCGAATCCCTCCGGGATGAAGCATCCCAATATTCCAGTCCTCAAACTAAGCACATGGTTTCTCAAATCCCATTGATAGCTAGACAGCTCAGACTTTCCTTCCCGTCCAACAAGTACTTATGTCTTCCCAGAAAGCTTCTACAAGGAAGATTTGTAAGAGTAAATGGAAATGATTTTCAATTTGGGCTCTTCAGAAGGAAATTGACCCTTTCACTGCTCCAATATTTTCGGTTCTAGAGTTTTTAGTATCTGTTTTTTCAGGAAGGTGCTAATTTATCTACAATCAAAGTACAATTAGCAGCCATATCTAATTTCACTCAGTAGAAAAAGCTTCCTGTTTAGCTTTTTTCAAACTGTGCAAGGCCTTCCTAAAGGCACCTTCTTACTCAGGCCTCCAGTGAAAGAACATTTACCTCCTTGGGATTTAACAGTTGTACTTCATGGGTTGACTCAATAACCTTTTGAATCAGCCAAATCTGATTTAAAAATGTTGTCTTGGAAAACAACATTCCTAGTAGCTATTACATCTGCAAGGAGAATTTCTAAACTCTAGGTTCTATCTTCCAAATTCCCTTACATTGTTTTTTCACAAAGACAGATTTACTTTACGAACCTGTACATCCTTCTTACCAAATGTAGTGACTTCAATCAAATATTAATCAAACAGTTAATTTGCCTGCCTTCTTCCTTAATTTTTCAAATAAGGGAGACTACATACGGCATCTTTTAGACGTACATAGGCAACTACACTGTTATCTACACAGGGCAAAAGATTTTAGGAAGTCAGAACAGTGGTCTGTTAAATTCTCACCGAACAGACTGGGATCACCACTTTCCAGAGTTACCCTGGCCAAGTGGATTACTAATTACATTTCTTTTGTATATACTTAGCAAGGCCTCTCCCTTTCAAAGCCTCCTAATGCTCATTCAGTTATATCCATTGCCACTTTTTCTGCCTTCTGGTCTAGAAGTTCCATTGATGACATTTGTACAGCAGCTACTTAGTCTAATGCTTATACCTTTATTGCTCATTACAAGCTAGATTTGACCTCTAGGAGCAGAGCTGCTTTTGGTTTGGTAGTTCTCCAGAGTATTCTTCTGAGGGCCACCCAAGATTCACATAGCTGGGAACTCTGTCTCATACACTGAGGAAAAATAAGGAGGACAACTAGATATTAAAGTTATGTACTCACCATAGCTATTTATCTGTGAGTCCCTCTTTGGTTTAGAGTCCCTCTTTGGTCTAGTGGTAGGACTTCTACCTTTGAGTAGGAGGTATGTGAGTTTGAAACTGTCTGTCCCAAACTTTTCAAATCAAGGGGTGACGTAAGCCATACAGAATCGGGCTAGGCTTATAATTGCCCCAGGGCAGATAGCCTAGTATGAACCTATGAACCTGTCCATTTTTATTCTTCAACTCCCCACCCTCCTTCCCCCTTCCTTTCAACTTCTGGAGCGACCTTGTGGATATTGTGGGACCTTTTGTTCCAGGTTTGAGCCACAGCTTGCTGTTCTTTCCTTCTTCCTGCTCTCTCTTAGGATCTCTAAGGCAGCAAACTCAGTCTGAGGTATTGTTGGCTGACTGGGGCATTATGGGTAGAGGGACGAGCTCGATAATTGGATCCAAAGTCCAGTGCATGTGGCGGAGTCGGATCCAGTACCCATATGTTGAGGAAGAATGAAAATGGACAACACCAGATGCATAGTTATGGTGAGTACGTAACTTTAATTTTTGCTATCATTCCTGTTCCCTTCTCATTCTTGGCCACGCAGGGCAGAGTCACTGCCCTTCTTTAACCTTCACATCATTCACAATATTGCAAATTTCAGTGACGCTATCTACCACCCTGCTAGCTTCAATACCAGTGAGGTTTGCTACTGTTCTATCAGTGCCATATTTGACGCTTTTGAATTTGGCATTGATGCTTTTGGCACTGATGGTTTTTCAGCTCCCTTCCCAGATTTGAGGGTTCATGTTTGAGTTCGTCAGAGTTGAATACTTCAGTGTTGAGGTTTTAGTTCTCACCCTTTAAGTCCTTGGAACTGAAAGCATCTTTGTCAGCATCAGCTGGGACCCTTGATGTCATGGCTCAGTGTCAAAGCTTTGCCAGTGACAGTGCAGTCAGTTCCGTGTTCTTTGTGTGAGTAACAGTGGTGCTGATGCAGGTGACAGGGGTTTTTAGGAGCTTCCTTTGATAGCTGTTGCAATAGATGTGTCCCTTGAGTGCCAGCTAATCTACCAACCAGTTCTGACCCGTGTCTGACCCTCTCAGTACTTCACAACACTAGCACAGAAGACATGAAGGTGTGTGGCTGAAACACCGAATGGTGTGTGAAATAGTCCTCTGCCTTCTTCTCACCTCTCACAGAGTACAATATGAGGGTGTGTCATGAGAACCTCATAGGTTCCCCATGGGAGTCTCCTGAGCCAGACACCTATGAAGAAGGCAAGGTAAACTCCTAAGTTTCTTCCCAAAATACCTACATATTGGTAAATCCATAAAATGGTGCAAGAAAAAGGGAGCTATCAGTTACCCTCCTTGTCTTCCAGCAAAGTTTTGCAAATGTCATTCCAATCTTTGTCTTTTCCTTTGACTTACTTCCTGGTTGGTAGCTCGTGTTTACAACATGGTAGTGCTTATCTCACAGGGGGGCATGAAATTACCTAGAATTCTGATGTCCGTGACTTGGATACAGCAGGACAAGTTTCTTCTACACCCCAAAAACTAGAAATGCTGGAGGATGACTTCTGCAGTGGTGTCTGTTGAAACTGCAGAAGTCCTGAAGTGGGTTCCAGCCCCTACAAAGCCCTGTGATCCATCCCCCAGAGATGGAATTTGAGGGTTATGGATTAATATGGGAAGTTCGTCTTTGTGTCTTCTGCCATTGCTTTGAGGGCACTTAGCTGCCAGGCACACATGTTGAGATTTCAGAAAACCAGTTCTGTACAACATGCCTTAGATGCCAGAGTAGATGTTCTTCATCCCACATTGCTGCAGTCCTAACACTTGGGTAGTCCGCTGTCCCAGTCGGCCCGAATACCAAAGTATAAGGCTGACGTCGGTCAGGGCGCATTAGTCTGACGTCAGGACGTCAGGGTACAAATGCGCATGACCGACGTCATATCCTCAGTCTTTTTTGCCGCATGGTCCGATGCAGAAGCAGTTTTGCAAGTGCAGGTTGGCATTCTGAGATTTTCCGAAGTCGGAGTTTCAGACCGAATCCAAGTTGGCTAAGTACCCCGTTGGGGAATATTTTGTTTTTTTCTTGCCTCAGTATTTTACCGGATGTCAGAAAAAGTGAATAACTGTATTTCTTGTGGGAAACAGATACCTCATAGGGATTACCATACCTTGTGTATACCTTGCTTAGGGCCTGAGCACGACGTTGTTGGCTGTCGCTCTTGTGCTAGATTTAACAAACGCACGATAAAGAGAAGATTAGATTGTGCCAGGTTAGTTTTTGGGAAGCGGTGTAATTATAAAATGCCGTCGGATGCTCCGGCCTGCTTCGATCAAAAAGCGCAAGGACAAAACAGCAAAGCCTAGGTTGGAAGAACCGTCCGCACGGACGCCGGTTCTTTAGAGGGCTCGGTGGAGCCAGAGGTTCAGCCAGAAATTTCTTTGGAATCCCAGGGAGAGACTTTATTACTACAAGATGTGACCTCTCAGGAGGTAGGCCAGGCGGAAGGGGCTTCTCAGGTAGCTGTTCTTCCCTCCCTTCCTAAGGTGGTTAGGCCCTCCCCTGCTGTTTCCAAGGCTTCTCCCAGGGGCAGGCCAGGTTTTGTTTCAGGTGTTACCCCTAGTTCTTCAGGGTCTGTACCTAAGAAGCATATGCTTAAGATGGCAGAAGATTTGATTACAATGATTAGAGGTTCTATGCCCCCTCCTGATAAGAGGCCTAGGGTGGAACCTGAGCTTGGGAGTTTTGAACAGTGTTCGGATGCTTCTGAGTCTTCGGCTGAAGACTTGCAGGAGTATTCCCCTTACTCTGATTCTGATGTGGATGATTCTACTCCTTCTGCTTCTCCTCCTGAGGATTTTTCATTTTCAGAGACTCTTCATTCCATGAGGGAGCATTTTAAATGGGAAGGTCAGGATTTCTCTGATTCCAGGAAAAGGCTTAGGGAATTTTTGTTTCTACCCCAGCATAGGCCTTTAGCTATACCTCCTGTTCTAGATGTGGTGGAGGATGTTTTTGCAGAGGCTTCTCTGAACCCTGATTCTTTGCCTCCTGCTCCAGTTAAACCGGATAGATATTATAGGGTGCCTGAAGCGAGTCCTAGGGCAGACCCAGAAACTGTTTCACAGGGGCCTAAAGGTGTTAAGGCTTCTGTTGTTAAAAATCCTGTTCCTCCGGATAAAGAGGCAAGGGCTTTGGATAGATGGGGAAAGAAAGTGTATACTTCTTCCACTTTGGCCATGAGAGCTTTGAATTGCCAGTTTCACATGTTGAAATATCAAAATTATCTCCTTTCACAATTAAAGTCTAAGGTAGATGCTTTGGCGGAAGGTATTGAGTGTAAAGAGTTGCAGGATTTAGTTCATGTTTCTGAACAGGTGGGTAAGCATTCTTTGCAATGTGGTTTTGATGCTGTGCAGGCCTCTTCGAGGGTGGCTGCCACTGGTTCGGTTCTTCGCAGGCACGCCTGGCTGAGGGATCAGAATTTAGCTGAGCATGTGAAGACAAGGATTTTAGATGCTCCTTTACAATCTGATGTGTTGTTTGGTTCGCCTGTGGAAGCAGTTCTAAAGAAAATGGAAGACAAGGCTAAGTCTATGCAGACTGTTAAAGATTTTTTGCAGGTTCAGCCTCCGAAGTTTAGTAGAAATTGGCCTAAGAAGGGGTGGACATATCCTGCTTATGATTCCCAGTCTAGGGGTAGGTCTAGACGTGGTAGGGGCAGAGCTCAAAGTTCTTTTAGGCCTAGAACAGGGAGTTCACCTGCTCAGTCTTCTGGTGAGGGCAGGGGTCAGTCCTTTCGTAAACAGACCCAATGACCTGCCTTTTCAGCTGCCAGAATCTTCTCATCTGGCAGCACCTTTGGGAGGAAGGTTGGCACTCTTCAAAGAAAACTGGAGTTTAATTACCCAAGACAGATGGGTATTGGATATCATTCACCACGGTTACAGGTTTTATTTCCATACCTTGCCTCCTTTCAAAGGCATGCCAGACATTCCTCCTCAACAAAGGAAAGAGGCTCACAGGCAAATTTCTCTGTTGCTCCAAATAGGGGCCATTCAGCCGGTTCCTGTGCCAGAAAGGGGCCTAGGATTTTATTCTCGCCTGTTCCTAGTACCAAAAAAGGGGAACACGTGGAGACCAATTTTGGATCTGTCTATCCTCAACACTTATCTGGACATTCCCAAGTTCAAAATGTTGACGTTACAACAGCTTTTACCTATGCTGGGCAAAGATCACTGGATGGTAACTTTGGATCTCAAGGAAGCTTACCTTCATGTTCCTATCAAACTAATTTGCAGGAAGTATCTGCGTTTTCGAGCTGGGAATTCTCATGATCAGTTCTCTGCATTGCCCTTTGGCTTATCTACTGCGCCCAGAGTATTCACAAAGGTTCTGGCTCCAGTGATAGCTTTCTTCAGGCTAAAAGGAATACAAATCTATCCTTATTTGGACGACTGCCTGCTTCTGGCTCAAGGAAAGGACGTGCTTCTTCAGCATTTGGAATATGTGATAGCAGTGCTAAGATGCCTAGGGTATTCTGTGAACGAAATAAAGTCCAGTCTAGTACCCTCTCAAAACATGTGCTTTCTGGGCGTGAGACTGAATACAGCATCCCAGATGGCCTTTTTAACCCCGGACAAACAAAAGAATCTTTCTCTTTACTTCCATCAACTATCTCATCAGTCCGGGCTGACTGCAAGGACAGTCCTTCAAGCCTTAGGGTTCATGGCATCTTGTATTCTGGTACTTCCCAATGCCAAACTGCATATGAGGAAGCTACAATGGTATCTCAAAAATGTATGGACACAGCACTGCCAGGATTTGGACACTGTCATTCAAATAATACCTTGCATTCAAAAGGAATTTTTGTGGTGGGCTCAGGAATGTCACCTAAACAAGGGACTCTCTGTGACCCGGCCAGAGGCGAGTCAGATTCTAACGACAGATGCCTCAGACACAGCTTGGGGAGCTCATCTGAATGGAAAGTGGATACAAGACAAGTGGCCTGCCAGACTGCAGCATCTACATATCAACATGAAGGAGATGTTAGCAGTCCAGTTTGCATTACTGGCTTTCAAGGATTTACTTCTTCCAGGGCAGGTGTTGATTCTAACAGACAACACAACTGCCATGTGGTACATCAACAAACAAGGGGGAACACATTCTTATCCTCTATGCAGGCAAGCAATGATTTTGTGGGAGACTGCGTTAAGCTTGCAACTGAATCTTCAAGCAAGGTTTCTGCCAGGAGCACAGAACTCCTTAGCAGATGTGTTAAGCAGGCAAATCATGGATCCCCACGAGTGGAAACTGGATCTTCATGTATTTCAGACATTGACAGTGTCCTGGGGAACTCCAGACATAGATCTGTTCGCTTCTCCACTAAACCACCAGCTGCCAAAGTTTTGCATGAAAAGGTTTCATCACACAGCCTGGAAAGTGGATGCTCTTTCTTTCAGTTGGGAAAATCTTCATGTGTATGCCTTTCCACCTCTGCCTCTCCTCCCAAAGGTACTCCTAAAGGTCAGACAGGACAAGCCAAGGATGATTTTAATAGCTCCAGATTGGCCTCGGCAGCACTGGTACCCATTGCTGAGGAGTCTGGTAAGGAAGCCTCCATGGCCCTTACCTTTGATTCCACACCTATTGTCTCAGAAGGACGGGCATCTACTCAATGTCAAGCTTCACTCTCTTCATCTAACAGCCTGGCATATTCTGTTTTGAACCATAGCAGGTCTCAGCTTCCTCAACAAGTTTTGAATGTGATTATGGAAGCCAGAAGACCTAGTACAAGGAAAGTGTACGCAGGAAAATGGAAGAGATTTTTATTTTGGTGTGCAGCAAAGGATTTGGATGTTTCTGAGCCAAATTTGAGTGTGGCTCTTCAATATCTTACTGAGTTATTGGACAAAGGTTTGTCTTTCTCTTCCATTAAGATTCATGCTGCAGCAATTTCAGCTCACTATGATTGTGACCCACCATTGTTTTCTCATCCTTTGTTTAAGCAATTTCTTAGAGGGGCAAAGAATATAAGACCCCACGTAGAGCTCCTACTCCTGCTTGGGACCTCAATTTTGTGTTGGAGAAACTTACTCTACAACCTTTTGAGCCTGCGGCTACTGCTGAATTGAAATACTTGTCATGGAAGACTGCTTTTTTGTTGGCCATTACTTCTGCAAGAAGGGTTTCTGAATTGCAGGCCCTTATGGCGGTTGAGCCTTTTTGATTTTCCATAAGGATAGGGTATCATTACGTACTAATCCTTCCTTTATGCCTAAGGTGGTCTCTAGTGTGGCTTTAAACCAAACTATTCATTTGCCCACTTTTTATGCAGATCCCCAAAATAACGGGGAAAAGATTTTGCACACTTTAGATGTACACAGGCAGTTGCGTTATTATTTAAGCAGGACTAAGGATTTTAGGCAGTCTCAGCAGTTGTTTGTTTCTTTTGCTTTGAGTTCTCAGGGCAAGCCTGTGTCAAAACAAACTATTTCTAAGTGGATTGGGTTTTGCATTGCATTTTGTTATTCCCATCATGGCAAGGAGATTCCAGCTGGGATCAGGCCTCATTCCACTAGGGCTACTGCCACTTCAACAGCTTTTCTAAGGGGGGTGGCAACTAAGGATATTTTGGAGGCAGCTACTTGGAGTTCAGTGCATACTTTCTCTAAGCATTACCACCTTCCTCTCTACTCTAAATCTAGGGCTGGTTTTGCCACGGCTATTTTGCAGGGCATGTTGACAGCTCCAGCTTCTTTATGATTTGCCAGCCTCCCTTACCTCTGCTTTGGGATTCTACCCAAGTGTTAGGACTGCAGCAATGTGGGATGAAAAACATAGTACAGTTTTGTACCTACCATAAATGTAGATGTTCAAGATCCACATTGCTGCAGTCCAATTTACCCTCCCTCCTTCCCCTCTGTGTTTAGGGGTGGTTGTGTGGGTGGGGTTGTACTTTGTAAATTGTATATATATTTGGTACAGGAGTGTTTGGTGTTTTTGGTTTTGGCCTTATCTTTTAGGGTCTTCTGACATCTGGGGCAAGAAAAGACTGAGGATATGACGTCGGTCATGCGCATTTGTACCCTGACGTCCTGACGTCAGACTAATGCGCCCTGACCGACGTCAGCCTTATACTTTGGTATTCGGGCCGACTGGGACAGCGGACTACCCAAGTGTTAGGACTGCAGCAATGTGGATCTTCGAACATCTACATTTATGGTAGGTACAAAACTGTACTTTGTGAGATGTGGAGCTCCGAGAGAAGTGCACCACTCGGACATCTGCGCTCTGTACAATGAGTAACTTTTTCATGTACCTAGTCATAATATGAGATGCCAGTTATGTTCTCCTTCATGTCTGGCTTTACCTTACCTGACTTTAAGGAAAGCCAACCTGAAATTCTCCTCAATGTCCCAGCGAGTTTCAGAACTGTAGCATGGCTGCAGTATGAATCAGGCTGTAGCATATAAGTACATGGTCAGGAGAATTAACTCAGCAAAATAGCAGTGATAATTGTGATGCTAGATACAGTATTTAAGCATATTTTTTTGCCCTTTCATTTTTCTTTTTATTGTTTTCACGCAGTTTTATATTCATCCATCGTTCATCTTTTCATCTCTCACATCCTGCTAAGTGCTGCTTGCTTTGTATCCATTAGTGTTACATTTACTTTCACGTTTAATTTTTTAATATTCATTAGCCTTAAACCTTCTTTTAACATACTTCAATCACTTCCTCTGCTAATTTGTTTGTTATAAGTTCTTAACCAGTTTTGCTATGCATATTCTTTTGTCTCCAAGTACCGTAGGGCATAAAGGTGATGTTCAGGCATACAATCCTCAGAACTGATTGCCCCAGTAGGAACAGGAGTCCAAGGAAAACCAGAGAGAGCCTGCAAATGCAGGAAGGAAAAAGATGAGGGGGATGGAGAGGAGGGAGTGAGTAATGCAGCGATGAAGGCAAGGACATGTACTGTTATGGTAAGATTTTACACAACTGTACTGTATCCTTACATTTACTGCTGCAGTATTCGTCACGTATGGGAGAGTGCCAAAGCTCAAGAAAAAACTTGGAAGGCAGAAGCAGCAGTAGAGCCCTCTAAGAAGTCTTGAAGAATGGCATTAGCAAAACCAGCTCTAGCTCTGGAGATAACCATCCAACTTGTAGTGTTTGGTAAATGTTTGCACAGAAGTCCAGGTAGCTGCTTCAAGAATAGAATTTGTGTCTGACCCCTTGAAAAAAAAGCACCAGAAGAAGCCGCAGCTGTAGTATAATGAGCCTTTACAGAAGAAGGAAGGCTCTTGCCATGAGAAGTGTAACAAAAAGAAATAGCCTTTGAAGTCCAAGTAGAAATAGTTTGCTTGGAAACAGCTAATCCTGAAGACCTAGAGTGAAAGGAAACAAACAATTGATCAGATTTTGTGATAGGTTTAGTCATATCCAAATAAGTCTGACCTGTCTGTGCACATCCAAAGTGTGGAGCGCCCTCTCACTGTCAGATTTCGGAGAGGGGAAAAAAGTAGGCAAATTAATAGACTAAGTGACAATTCATTAACCACCTTAGGCATAAAAGAAGGATTGGTATGCAAGGACACCCTGTCCTCATGGGATATTAAAAAAGGCAGACAAGCCATAAGGGCTTGCAACTCGGACAACTGTCTGGCAGAAGGAAGAGCTAACAAAAGAACTGTCTTCCAAGAACAATTTTGCAAGGAAGCTGAAACAGCAGGCTGAAAAGGAGGCTGAGTCAATTTCTCCAGAACAAAATTAAGATCCCAAGGAGGAGGAACAGACTTCCTGGGAGTTCTAATATTAAGGACGCCTTTAAGAAACTGCTTAGCATCAAATCTAGAAGCGAGAGGAGGCGTTAAAGGCAGGCAAGCAGAAAAAGATGATAAGTGGGCCTTAATAGAAGAATAGGCCAAACCAGTATTGAGCAACACAAGCAAATCAGAGAGAACCAACGGAACATCCATAATAAGTGGGTCCAGGTTGTGAGCGAGAGAGACCAAATAGAAAACCCCTTCCATATACATAAGTAGGATTTCCTAGTAGTAGGTTTCCTGGCCACCTGCAGCATGTCCTCAGAAAAAAGGTGTCTATGACCCTATCACCCACAGTGTCAGCTAAAGCATGGACAGATAGGGATGGATGAGAGATCCTTTGTCCTGTGTGCATAAATCCACCCTGTGAGGTAACTTGTGATGATTGCCCTTGGCTAGATGCAGAAGTAGAGGGAACCAGTGCTGTCATGGCCAAAAGGGATTCGCCGGCAAGATTTTGGGAGCACCGTGTTGAATCTTGAGCAAGACGTTTGGAATGAGAGGAAGGGAAGGGAATGCATAAAGAAACGTCCCATTCCAAGAAAATGGAGGGCGTCCATCTTCCACACCAGAGGACCTGGGACTCTGGCACAAAACAGAGGGAGCTGATTGTTCAAAAGGGAGGCAAAGAGATCTGCTTCAGGAGTACCCAACTGGTGAACAGTGTCCAGAAACACATCCCTGTGAAGCATCCTTTCATGGGATTGGCAAAGAATGTAAGATCTTGTTCCCCCCTGTTTGTTAATATACCGCATAACTGTGGTATTGTCTGTGAATACCTTGAGAGGCCCCAGAGAGAAAAGAGGATGAAAGGCCTGAAGGGCCAGCATAAGAGCTTTCATCTATTTGAGTTACTTTGCTCCTACTGCTAACGAGGTGACTACACTCCCTGTACCTTCAGGGAGCCAGAAGTTGCTCCCCATCCCACATCTGAAGTGTGTATGAACAGATCCGGAGAGGGAAGAAGGGGATGAAAAGGGAGCCCTGGATTCAGAGACAACTGCTGAATCCATCAGAGAAGTTCCTTCTTGAGACAAGGAAGAAAAGGAACTGAAAGGTCTAGAGGTTGCACATGTTGAAGCCACACTGACTTTGGAAACCACTGGAACATCCTCATGTGGAGTTTGGCCATAGGGAGCATCGGAATGGTGGAAGCCATGAAACCTAGAGCCATCAGAAACTCCTGGCTGTAGTGGAGACTGGGGTAGAAGAGTTTGAAAGAACAAAACCCCAACTGGGTACTTATCTGCAATGGTGAGGACTTCATCACTGGAATACAAAAATGTACTAAAAATGTCAGAAAACGGATGTAAGCAAACAAACCAGTTAGAAACAGCATGCGGACTGGCAACAAAGAAGTTCTGAGGATGGTACACCTGAACAATCACCTTTATGTCATAAGCTACACGAGGAACGTTTGGGTGACATTCAGCATACCTTAAAGCAACAGTAGGCTTTGGTAGACTGGCCAGATGCCGGCCTTCCATGGCAGGAAATCCCATACGTGATGAATACTGCAGTGGTGAATGTAAGGACATCAGTTGTTACTACTAAAAGCTGCTGCTTAGAGCATCTCTCTCCCATTCTGGTATTTGCATCATCAGCTGAATTCATTCAAGCCTAGACCACCTATTTCGTATACTTCCAAATAACACCCATAGCTCCTTAGGCTTCCAAACCTATTTTGGGTGTCGCTTTTTTACTTAAGCAACTTATCAGGTAATAGGCAGTATTCAAAAGGACAAGGAGTTATTAACAAAATGATACAAATATGGTTAATCTGCAATGTCCTGCAGTAGAGAAATTAATCACATATTGCCACTTATTTTCAATATTTATGCTCACATTTTTATAACTGACAGGCGTACATGCTTTTGAGAGATTCTGTGTGAAATGTTGTGGTGGGAGACAGGAAATTTCATTGTCAGTCTCCATTTTTATCACAGTACACAACTTCTATAAGCTACATGCTGTTGTATGGAAAGCTTTCTACATGACCCTCCTCATTAGTAAGGGTATCTTATCCAGGGACAAGGAGGTCATAACCTGCCTGTATTCTTCCCTTATAAGTCCCACTATTAAGTACCATTTTCGGCATGTAGATCACAAAATACATGCAGCAGCTGGAGAGACCACAGAGGTTCCTCACCAGGAGAATCCAGAGCCTCAAACATCTACCCTACACAGATAGGCTAAAAGCTGTTGCTGTTTCCCTCTACTCAGTCTCATACAGACTCCTCAGAGGTGGGTGGCTGCTGTCTGGTGTACAAAGGAATCTCAGTCCCTGCATTCATGGGACTGCTTCATATCCGCAAGTCAAGCGCCACTCGAGTAACCCGCACACACAACCTCAACCTGGTCTGTGACATCTTGTCTTGTTGTAAGGCAGATTTCTTTCCCAGAGACTCCACCTTCTGTGGAATAGACTCCCTCTCCATGTCAAGCAGGGTACCTCATTAACCCTTTTTAAGCGCAATCTGGACAACTGGATGGGGAACAGAAAATACACCCCTGAGATTCCACCTGTGTCCCTGCTGGACAGGGGCATCGGATGCTGACTTGTTGGAACATGGTCTAAATTCTTGGCTAGGCTTTAAGGGCCTCAGGACCAATAGCCTAGTAACTTCCTATGATCCTATAAGATATTTATCAGTGAAGGTGAACATAGGCAATATTTCCATTTGTACTTGATACTTCAAAGTTCAAACATCAAGTGATTCAGAAACTATTGCATGACACTGAGTTCAACATTAGATGTTGCTAAAGAAAATAGTCTGATATTTGCACAGTAAGTTGTGCATCTTGAGAGAGAGTTATTTATATTGCTAACTACACAATTAAGCATATGTTTTCACATTTCTGTAAAAATCTCAATAAATATGCCCTAAGAGAAGAATTTCTTGCCAACGTGTAAACGTTTAACAAAAGTGTTCTAACCATATATGTTTAGGTTGTACCATTTGAAAGATGCAACCATTTGTTTGTAAAAGTTTTGCAAAAAATATAATTATGGGTGTATGTACATTATAATATAGTATTCATAGAAATATTATGGATGCAGTGATTGTTATCTCTGTAAAGAATACTTGCTGCTGATAACATTGCTGTTTGTACAGTTTTAATAACTTTTATTCATGAAATATATTTGTAATGCTTTTTAAGTTGAATTTTCAAATCAAATGCTGTGGAATGCAGGGATGTGTGTAGGCTGCTAGATGTGTGAAATTCCGCACCAGAATGTGTTAATTGCTACTTTTCTGCCTAAATGCCACTGTGTTGTACTTCACTGTCTTTCCACTGCAGGACACACTACCAGGATACGATATTGACTGGTCTCCCCAACTACATTCCATATGTCATGTACCTGTACATTCTTCATTTTTAAAAGTCTTTATACCCACAAATTGGCCTTAATTTCTGCAAGTTTTCTAATACAGGAAAGTTCTGCTCATGAGTTTCTTTAATCCATCTCCCCCATTCACTTTCCACACTTACTCTTGTCCCTTTCTACTTTCTGAAACAGCCCTTGTCCATTAACAGGTAATTTGTTAACATACCCTTTTTTATTCTCACTTTTCCCTGCAGCCCATCGATTATCAGCTCTCTCCCTGACAATTGACCCATCTGTGCCTCATCGTTGGGGTAAGGGTTGACCAGAAGGGGCCATCACTCGGCCATCATGGATGATTTGCTGTCTTTTTTTTTTTTCTTACTTTATGTAGTTCTATCTCTGCTTACACGCAGCAAAGCATCAATGAGGATTCGTGTAATGTATTGGCCACAAAAGACCTCCTGTCACTTAAAGGATTCTCAAAGGATGTTCCCTTCAAGCAGCCTTGCCTCTCCCAGAAGACCACAGGAGATAATTTCCCCCAGTGTCAACCAGAGAAATCATACCTACCCAGTGTGCTCCCAAGAAAGGCAAGTATCCCATGTTTCTTCCCTCCTCCCAACTTCTGCCTGCCTCCTCCAGTGCTGGTGGTACTAATGAAACCTAGGTGACAGTCAGGGTTTCATCCTCTGTGCCAAAGAGCCAGGCAAATTCATCATGTCTTCTTATGCACTTCTCATTTTTGACTCTCTTCATCTGTCTGTCTGTCTGTCTACTTAGCCAGCAACTTTAATGCACCTTGCAGGATCCCATTCCATCTTTTCTTTTGTCCCCTTTCCCAACACATCTCATGAGATGGGTTGTATACGCATTCTCTGGTATTGCAAACCTTTCTATTCCAGAAATAGTTTTCCCTGTCTCTTACCATCTGTATTGGGCTCCCTAGCGTTGATTCTGCCCATGCCTATAGGCACTTTGAAAGGTTTTTATAGGTAGAGATTTTAATTTTGTGTTCTGCTTAATCTATTTTTGACAGTTATGTTCTCATAATTTCATTTGCCTCCCAGAACACTAGCAAAAAGACTTAAAATGAAGACATTTCCTACTAAAGACTTGCATATTGACCATTCTTGATTCTCTCAAACTCATCTCAACAATATAAACTCTGATTTCTTCATGGTTTCATTTCTCCAAGTCATTTGGGTTTCTAATATCATGAATGGAATGGACCCCTTCCTAAGTCAGGGTATAATTAAAGTTCATGAAATTAGTATTGTTTAAATCTTTAGTGTTAGACAAAAGTGCTCTTAGCAGCACCCACAATCTGCCCAGAATTGACTCCTGCAATTCATACTGAATTGCATTTATTGGTAGCATATCTTTCTTAATAGACCCATGGCTCCTACTGCTATTGGAAATGACTAGGTATCTTTTCTTCCATATTGCTATCGTTTCTGCCTGCAAATCTTGATATTTTTATGACTTTGTAGCTGTTTGTACGCAAAACACTGTAATCACTGGGTGTAACAATTTCAGTGCTCAATGATAATTTTGTCTTCTTTAAATGGACTACTATATTTGGTTTTCTTGCATCTGGTTTTTGAACTGTTGGTAATGGGTGATTTCCCATGTGATATACACTTAATCATTCTCTATAGTGCTTTGTGGTTAATGTTTCCAATGCTTCTCGGCTACTTCTGTACTGTAATGTTTTTCCGATCACCAGTGCAACGGTCTTGCCACATTATTGTGCCTTTCAGTGTACAGGCCTTTTGTCATTAGTATATCACACCCAGCAATAAGGTGTGCGACTGTTTCCACTTCATTTTTTACAGAACCCACATTTGTCTATTACTCCTATATGTTGAATGGACTTTGTCGACCGACATGCATGTAGTCCACTATCCTGGGTTGCTATTATTAACCTTTCATCTTTTGGTTTCAGCTCACCACTCTATCCATTCCTGCATCATATCCTGATCAACACAAGGCTGTTCCAGTAGACCTCTATACTTCCCACTATATTTATGGCTTTTCCAGATTTGTTTCCTTCTCATCTGATCCTCCTCGTCTTCTTTCTTTTGTTTTTGGCACATTCACTTCCTGTTTGATTTATGTCTTCTGGTTTGATTTCCATTCCCGTTTAGCACTCAATTGTTTCTGATAAACTAAGCAGAGAGGTCATCTTAGACTGCCTCTCCTCATGTTTTCAAACTTTCACAATATTTGGTTTTGATGAGGGCAGCAGATATGAATGCAGTTCTGTAACCACAGATGTGTACATGTGATCAATTTTGAGAAGGTCCATAACATCTTCAGATTGTGGACCATATAATCGTGGTATATACTGATTTTTATGTATCATTTGATAAGCATGAAGCATTTTTCTTGTTTCCCTGTCCAAGTGATGCAATACCTTTTGCGGCCAGTCAGTCACACCAGAACTGTAAGTTAGAACAGGAAGAGTAAATTGGTTTATACCATGGACTTTATTCCTAGAGGTCATATTTGCATTTGTTCATGTTTTATTGGAGATCCTTCATCAGTTCCCCAATAATTGTACACTCCCTCTTGCTCAAGCTCTTTTATATCACATTCCTGTCCCAGATTAATATTTCTTGGTACTGCAACTTTCCTGCTTCAGATGTTGCATTTGGATTTATCAAGACCAAATGACATTCTTATCATCTGGGAAAGTTTTAACCACTTGCAGCTGTGTTTTCAGTTCCTCATCTGACAAAACTATACAGTTTTAAGTCATCCACAAAAAGTAGATGAGAAGTCTTTAATCAAGGTTGTTTTCTAACAGCCAAATTGTAACAAAGACCTAATCTGTTAAGTAAACAGTGTAATGTGTTAAGGGCAGGACAAAACAATAGTGGTAACATCACCATGGAATATCCCCCATTGATTTTGTATCCCTGGAACAATAATTTGCCCTTTGTCATGGCTTAATTGCAAAGTGGTTTAGAACTGTAGTGTAGGGTATATCTTGTACATTTGTGGGTATAGCTTGTACATCTGTAAACAGTCCTTTATCCATGAATGTGGGTTCCTGTCAAATGCTTTTCTGTAATCTATCCACTCATCTCTAGCTATATTCTTCCCCTTTTTACACTTCTCTATTATGGCTTTATTTAGCAACAGACGTGCTTTGTTTCATATGACTTTTGTTACCGTTTTGTTATATTGCCATGACTGAGTTTTCTTCTAAATGACTATAAACGCACTGTGCATTAATTCCAGTACATAGTTTGTACATCGTAGAAGTTATTGTTTTTAGGATGGTTCACAGGTTCACTCATATGGAGGAGTATCGATCGTTTTTCCTGTTAACCAGGATGTTCGTGTTTCACTGTTGCAGTCATTGCACTTGGGTTATCCTGCTGGCAGGCTACCCTCGGTCTGCCTGAATTCCAAAGTCCGGCGTCGGTTGCTGTCGCCTCTTCCCTGACGTCAGTGCGCCAGGGGTATATAAGATGCAGCCGATGCCATTTTCTTCAATCTTTCTTGCCGCGCGGTGCCCGAAACAAAAGCAGTTCGCAAATGCCGGTCAGCCGACTCCTGAGATTTTCAAAATAGAATTTCAGAACCGAAGTCTTCAATAAAGCTAAGTACCCCGTTGGGGAAACTTTTCCTTGCTCCAGACAGATGTCAGTAAAAGTTAACAATTGTATTTCTTGTGGGAAGCAAATACCTCATAAGGTTTTTCACTCTTACTGTATTCCTTGCCTAGGCCCTGACCACGACGTTATTAGTTGTCGGTTTTGTGCTAGATTCAACAAACGCACTATTAAGCGTCGGTTTGATTTTGCTTTACATTACTTTGGCCGAAGGTTTAACTACATAATGCCGTCAGAACAACCGATGACCGGAATTCATAAAAAACGCAAATACAAAGAAAAGGACAGGCATCCGAGGTCCAAAACCGACGAAGAAGCCTCTTCTAGGCCAGTTGCCGGTTCTCACAGGTTCACTCATATGGAGGAGTATCAATCATTTTTCCTGTTAACCAGGTTATAGTATGTTCGGAATGTGCATATAAATAATTCTTATTCAGGGCTAAATCTTTGTGTAAAGATGTTAATACTTTTAGGCAGAAGTAAAGTACTAACATCTGGGCCTGGGAGGTACCAGTCAGGAGTTTTTCTTAAATTTGTTTTAGTTTCTCTTACCATTATTTCATCCCATTTCATATCCTGTATATTTGAACTCCACACTGTTTCTTTTAATATTTATGTCCATTCATCATCTTTGTTATATTCCACAGGGTCTTCATAAATATTTTTCCAAAATGTGACTATTTATTCTTTTTTGGTGATGTTTCTATTCCTTTTGCCATGGCTATTCTTAGCAATTGTGGGCCCCAGTTTGGAACATTTTGGTGGGCCCCCCATCTGCTATCCCCGCTGCTCTCTCCACTTGCATAGATATCAGGAATGTTTGCTGTTACTGTGTATTCAAATAAAGCATATGTTTATTAGCTTGTGTTTTGTCATAAGACATGTTAAAAAAGAAATTAAATATTTGAATCCTGGATTACCCCTGGTCCAGCATCTCCTGTGGCTCCTCTGACAGGGTCTCCTTAACCTACTCAGGCACACTGTAAGGGGCCTGTTTGATAGACCACTGAGGTCAGGCACATGGCGTGTCATGATGGGTGCACTCTGGCATACCAATAAACATGTTCCCAAACTCTCTAGTACTGCTTGGATCTCCTGAACCTGGTGAGGAGATAGCCACACACTTCCCCTTGTCACCCCCCACATACACACGCACACGGTTTGTTTTTCTTTACTTTTTTTAATCTCTCTCTCTTCCTCTCATATGACTTGTGCTTTATTCTCCTACACATGCCGTGCCCAACAATTGTTCATAATGTAACTACTTTGTTGTTTGTGTTATTTTCTTGACAGAAGCATTTTACTGTATGATGTTATGATACTGTACGTAGTCTTGTCAACTGCGCTACTTGTTTATACTGTCTGAATTCCTGTATCAAGTCTACTTACAACTGTCATCATTGGTGCTACATGTTATTTTACTGTATGATGTTATGACACTGTACGTAGTCTTGTCAACTGCGCTACTTGTTTATACTGTCTGAATTCCTGTATCAAGTCTACTTACAACTGTCATCATTGGTGCTACATGTTATTTTACTGTATGATGTTATGACACTGTACGTAGTCTTGTCAACTGCGCTACTTGTTTATACTGTCTGAATTCCTGTATCAAGTCTATTTACAACTGTCATCATTGGTGCTACATGTTATTTTACTGTATGATGTTATGACACTGTACGTAGTCTTGTCAACTGCACTACTTATTTATACTGCCTGAATTCCTGTATCAAGTCTACTTACAACTGTCATCATTGGTGCTACATGTTATTTTACTGTATGATGTTATGACACTGTACGTAGTCTTGTCAACTGCGTTACGTATTTATACTGCCTGAATTTTTGTATCAGGTCTACTTACAACTGTCATCATTGGTGCTACATGTTATTCTCATACACTTTTCTGCATGCTTGCTTGCTCTTACATTACTATTGTTGCACTGATATTGATTAAAGGTTATTGTTTCTTTGGCTGCTTTCTATCATGTTATTGTTTTAATACTTTTGACAAAGTGAAATATTTTTCTGTCCACTTCTGCCTCCCATCACTCAACACAATACCCTGTGTTTCCCTTATGTGGGATTATTTTGCACCTATCTGTGACTGCAACAAGTATTTCTGTGTCATAGTGCCAAACTGGTAACACTCTGTCACAAGTCTTACTGTTTTCCCATCAGAACAGCATCTGCATTTTTATGCTTACTAGTGATTGTTTACGTGCTGAGGCTGACTCCTCCACATGTATACCTTGTGACCTTATTCATTAACCATTCATAAACCACTTATCACCAAGAGAAGCAAAAGAAAAGAAAAGAGCACCTTTATATCCGTCTTCAAAATAAGCCTGGTCTTATCTTCTGTTACAGTAACTGGAGTGTACACAAATGAGACAGTTAATACAACCAGTTTATGGGCTGAAACATCTGATTAGTGTGGGGTTACAAGCAACTAACACTATGGGCCATACAGGAGGTATGAAGCAGCAGTTGCTAATATGGCACCTAATATCAGACTTGTAAATACTATTGGAGCAAGATTAAAGTAGGAAAATCCCTTGCTCTTTACTATCGTGTCTCTTAAGCAAATCTGTCGATCAAGCAAGGCCTAATGACACTGCCACAGCCTAGGGCAGGGCCATATTGGGCTAAATTGGTCGAATTGTCCTAAGGCTGGTCTTACCTTTTGTTTTGCTTTCCAGTTCTCTGTAAAACTTTTTGGGCCATTATTGAATTTCCTTTATATTTATCTGCATATCTTCCAAAATTTTCTGCCTGTGCTGATATCTTTAGTTTATTATTTGCAATAGTGTACGATAGATCCTGGTCTGTTCTGATACTGCACATTGCTTTTATCACGTCTATATTTCCAAGTATTTTTGTTGATCTGTTCCCTCTTCTGTATTTTTCTAACAGTAACACTTCTTGTTTTAATTGCTTTACAGCATGTTCTTCATGTTTCACTATTGCAGTCATTACAATTGGGTTATCCTGCTTGCCGGCTGCCCTCAGTCGGCCTGAATTCCAAAGTCTTGGTCCGGTGTCGGTTGCTGTCACCCCTTCCCTGACGTCAGAGCATCAAGGGTATAAAAGATGCAGCCGGCGCCATTTTCTTCAGTCTTTCTTGCCGCGTGGTGCCCGAAGCAGAAGCAGTTCACAAGTGCCGGTCGGCCGACTCCTGAGATTTTCATGTTCGAATTTCAGATCCGAAGTCTTCATTAAAAGCTAAGTACCCTATTGGGGAAACTTTTTTCCTGCTCCAGACCGATGTCAGAAAAAGTTAATAATTGTATTTCTTGTGGGAAGCAAATACCTCATAAGGATTTTCATTCTTACTGTATTCCTTGCCTAGGCCCTGACCACGACGTTGCTAGTTGTCGATTTTGTGCTAGATTTACTGAAAAACAAAATAGAGAAGAAACCACACAGTAGCACAGAACGAAATGATAAAGCGCTTTTCGTTTATTCCAATAAACAAACTTCTTCAGATCAAGAAAAACAAAAAGTCACAGCTTAAATACTCTGACTACTTACAAAGTCAATTAACTACTTAAAGTGAAAGCTGACTTACAAGACACGCCCTATTTGCAAACACAACTAGACTAAAAACTGCTTTTAAAGTAAAAGCTAAAAATCCACAGCTTAGTGCACTAACATAGGTATTTGTATTAACTCAGTTTTACAAACACCAGCAGAGTTTTTATGCACTTGTAATTATTATGTCTTTGCCTCACCAGCTTAGTAGTAGGCTAGATTTACACAGTTTTTATAGACAACGTTAGTTGTACTTTTAGTCTGACTATTTGGATTTTTAGCTTTTACTTTAAAAGCAGTTTTTAGTCTAGTTGTGTTTGCAAATAGGGCGTGTCTTGTAAGTCAGCTTTCACTTTAAGTAGTTAATTGACTTTGTAAGTATTAGTCCAGAGAGTATTTAAGCTGTGACTTTTTGTTTTTCTTGATCTGAAGAAGTTTGTTTATTGGAATAAACGAAAAGCGCTTTATCATTTCGTTCTGTGCTACTGTGTGGTTTCTTCTCTATTGTGCTAGATTTAACCAACGCACTATTAAGCATCGGTACAATTTTGCATTACACTATTTTGGTAGAAGATTTAATTACACAGTGCCGTCGGATAGCCATCCAGCTACCGGAATTCATAAGAAACGCAGAGAAAAAGAAAAGGACAGGCAACCGAGGTCCAAAACCGAAAAGGCTTCTTCTAAGCCAGTCGCCAGTTCTCAGTGAGGTGCCTTCACAGCCCCTGACGCCCGCTACCTTACAGCCACAGGCTGCTTCTGACTCCCATGTGGAATCGACTAGGCCGCTGGAAACTCAAGGTATTGGACTCATGGAGACTATCCCCTCAGATGGGTCCGGAGTCGCTGAGCAGGCATCGGCTTCTGAGGGTGTTTTCAGACCTACTCAGTTATACATTGAAACAACTTCAGCTTCAAAGGCAAAGACTAAAGCACCTTTAAAGACAAAGAAACAAGTACAACAGCCTCATGGACAGGCCTCCATGCCCAAAAAACAGATGCTGAAAATGTCCGAAGACTTAATTACTTTGATCAGGGGTTCCCATCCCCCTCCTGATAAAAGGCCTAGGTAAGAGACAGACTATGAATCTTCAGATCAGGTTTCCATTTCTTCTGATTCCTCTTTTGATCAGGAATACTCACTTCCTCCCTATGAGGATTCTGATGCTGAAGAATCTAACCCTTCAGCCTCTCCTCCTGAGGACTACTCTTTTGGGGAAACCTTGCATACCATGAGGGAACATTTCCACTGGGAGAGCCAAGATTTTTCAGAATCTAAGAAAAGGCTCAGAGATTTCCTTTTACTACTACAACACAGGCCCCTAGCTATTCCACCTGTGTTGGACATTGTGGATGATGTCTTTTCAGAGTCTAGTCTGACCCCTGACTCCTTACCTCCAGCTCCTGTTAAGCCGGGCAGATAATACAGGGTTCCTGACTCTCATAAATTCCTTTTCAAAAACCCTCTGCTGACCCAGAACTATCTCTCAGGGTCCCAAAGGGATCAAGGCTTCCACTGCAAAAAACCCTACCCTCTGTGACAGGAATTCTAGGGCACTGGACAGATGGGGAAAAAAGATTTACACTTTAAATTGTCAGTTTCATATGCTCAAATATCAGCAGTATATTATGTCACTGCTTAAACAGAAAATGTTGATAAATTCTGAACGTGCAGAAAACAAAGAAATGCAGGATTTATTGCATGCAGCTGAACAAGTTGGAAAGCATACTTTGCAATGTGGTTTTGATTCTCTGGAGGCCTCCTGCAGGGCCTCTGTTACGGGTTCTGTCATAAGTTGGCATGCTTGGTTAAAGTAACAAAATTTGCCTGATCATGTCAAAGCAAAATTATTAGATGCTCCATTACAGCATGACACCTTGTTTGGTGTCAAGGCAGAAGAAGTGTTAAAGAAAATGGAGGACAAAGCAAAATCTATGTAAACGGTCAAGGATTTCTTACAGGTACAGCCTCCAAGATTTAGCAGACACTGGCCTACAAAGAAATGGTCCTTTCCAGTGTCAGACAGGCCACAAAGGGGCAGATCCAGATGCCCTAGAGGCAGATCCAGCCCCAAGGTTCTTACAGGTCTAAACAGTGGGGTGCTTCTACCTCCAAAAGTGGAGAAGACAAATCACAGCCATGCAGGAAACAGTCTCAATGACTTCCCCCTGCCTGCGCCAAGCACTTATCTTCTGGCAGCACCTTTAGGGGGAAAACTAGCACTTTTTTCTCAAAATTGGCACATCATAACCCAGTACAAATGGGTCCTAGACATAGTGTCGCAAGGTTACAGGTTTCACTTCCATACCCTGCCAAGGGCAAACGATTGGCCAGACCTGCCAAAAAATCAATGGGCAGAGGCACAAAAACAAATCTCATCCCTCATGGAAATGGGGGCCATTCAACAAGTACTAGAGCAAGAACAGGGACAAGGATTTTATTCAAGACTGTTCTTGGTACCAAGAAAGGACAAGGCCTGGAGACCAATACTGGACATATCTTTACTAAACACATACCTGGATGTACCAAAATTCAAAATGTTGACTCTACAGCAGCTTCTGCCCATGCTGGGCAAGAAGGCTTGGCTTGTGACTTTAGACCTAAAAGAGGCATACCTGCATGTCCCAATCAGACAAACATGCAGAAGATACCTCAGATTCAAAGCAGGCTCAATGCATTACCAAATGTCCTTCAAGGATGCATCTGCAGTCCTAACATATGGGTTGTCCTGCCTCAGGCAGCCCTTCGGTCGGCCGGATTCCAAAGTCTGGGTCTGGCCTCGGCTGATGTCGCACTTCACCCAACGTCATAACTGCTGTGAATTGGGTATAAAGGCATCAGCCGACGCCATTTTGCTCAGTCTTTCTTGCCGCGCGGTGCCCGAAGCAGAAGCTGTTCGCAAGTGCCGGTCGGTCAGATCCAGAGATTTCTACTACCGAAGACTTCTAAAAAGCTAAGTACCCCGTTGGGGACTCTTTCTTGGCTCAGCCGATGTCAGAAAAAGTAAATAATTGTTTAACTTGTGGGAAACAAATACCTCATAAGGATTTCCACTCTTACTGCCTTCCTTGCTTAGGCCCAGACCACGACGTCTCAGCTTGTCTAGCCTGTGCTTCCTTCAACCGACGGACACTTAGACCTCGGTCGGAGTTTGCAGAGGAGTTTTTTGGTCCCGCTTTTGCTTACAAAATGCCGTCGGAGACTCCGACTTCACAATTAGCTAAAAAGCGTAAGGAAAAGGACCGACACTCGCGGCCCGCGGTTTCGGCCGAAACCACGGTTAAGCCAACCGCGAGTGTCTCGGTTTCGGCTGAAACAGAGTCCTCGGTTCTTCCTTCGGCCGAAAGCATGCCTCCGATAGCCGAGGCCTCACACAGCATGGCAGAATCTGCTACTGAAATAACCCCTGCTGTAGCAGCCACCCAGGATTTATCAGATACTATTCCTTTAGACATATCTACCCCTGCACGTGGAGCTGCTAGGCCCCCTGCATCTATGTCTATCAAGGCTTTTTCTAGGGCTAAAGCAGCTAAATCTTCTAAGGCCTTGCCTGCAAAAACCCCCTCGCACAGGCCTTCCTCTAGTTCCCAAATGCTCAGCCTGGCTGAGGATCTCATTTCTTTGATCAGGGGATCCCAATCTCACCCAGACAGGGCCTTTCAACCCCCTCCAGAGAAGAGGCCTAGAGCAGAGCCCCCGGATCCTATTTCTACAGACTATTCCTCGGATGATTCAGAAAACTCAGATCCTCCAGAAGGCCCATATTCTCCTTATGAGGATTCTGATGCAGAAGACTCCATTCCTTCTGCCTCTCCTCCTGAGGAATTTTCTTTTGGGGAAACCTTACATGATATGAGAGAGCATTTTCAATGGCAGGGCCAGGATTTTTCAGATTCAAGGAAAAGGCTAAGGACCTTTTTACATTTACCACAGCATAGGCCTTTAGCCATTCCTCCAGTACTTACAGTTGCTGATGATGCATATAATGATGCTTGTACTGCCCCTGACTCTCTTCCCCCGGCCCCTGCCAAGCCCGACAGATATTACAGGGTCCCGGACACACACTTTCACTTGTATAAGGCTCCTATTGCAGATCCTGAAACCATTTCACAGGGCCCCAAAGCTGTAGCAGCTGCCTCTGCCAAAAACCCCCTCCCCTCTGAAAGAGAATCTAGAGTATTAGAGAGATGGGGTAAAAAAGTTTATACTTCTGCTACTCTTTCGGCTAGGGCCTTAAACTGTCAATTCCACATGATTCAGTATCAGGAATTTTTTAGACCAGCTAAATAAAAAACTGTCCTCTCCTGAACCTATAGACTGTAAGTCCCTTCAGGATTTGGTACATAACACTCAGCAGGTCAGTAATCATTCCTTAAAATGCGGCTATGATGCACTGGAGGCTTCCTTTAGATCAGCTATGACTGGAACAGTGATTAGAAGGCATGCATGGTTAAAAGAACAATCCTTACCAGACCATGTAAAGTCAAAGCTTCTAGATGCTCCCATGGAGAAACAAAGTTTGTTTGGCTCCCCTGCACAGCAAGTGCTAAAGAAGGTGGAAGAAAAAGCAAAATCGGTCCAAACAGTCAAGGATTTCTTACAGGTCCAGCCTCCGAGGTTTAGTAGAAATTGGCCTTCGAAGAATTGGTCCTTTCCAGACACCTCCAGAGCACAGAGAGGCAGAAATAGGCGCCCAAGAGGCAGAGGTCAATCCAGAGGTGCCTACAGGGGATGTCAGTGGCAGCCTAACAACCAGAGAAGTACTGCCACAGATCAGCTACGACCACTTCCACAGGACAGGCACAATGACTTGGCTCTGATACCGCCTACCAGGGAACAACTGGAAGCACCCTTAGGCGGAAAGCTAGCCTTATTTTCCGTAAACTGGCATTACATTACAGGAGACAAATGGATTTTACAGACAATAGACAAAGGCTACAGGTTTCACTTCCACACTCTACCAAAAAAGAGAGGAAAGCCAAACCTACCACCAAACCAAAAAACAAACGCTCTAGAACAAATAAACCATCTACTAAGGATGAGAGCTATAGAAAAGGTACCTCCTATGGAACAAGGGCAAGGATTTTACTCCAGACTTTTCCTGGTACCAAGAAAAGAAAACCAATGGGGGCCTATTCTCGACCTGTCCGCTCTGAACACATATCTCATTGTTCCAAAATTCAAAATGCTGACCCTACAGCAACTTCTTCCCATGCTGGGCAAGGAGTCTTGGCTGGTGACTCTAGATCTCAAGGAGGCATACCTGCACGTCCCTGTACGACCAGATTGCAGAAGATACCTCAGATTTCTTGCAGGATCAGAGCGTTATCAATTCTCAGCATTGCCCTTTGGCTTATCTACTGCGCCCAGAGTATTCACGAAATGCCGGGCATCAGTAATTGCTCATTGCAGGCTTCAGGGAATTCAGATTTATCCATACCTGGACGACTGCCTAATACAAGCGGACAACAAGACCAAATTAACAAAAGATTTGGAAAAGGTTATACAACTACTGCAAGCCCTGGGATACACAGTCAACATGAAAAAGTCAAGGCTGGTACCATCCCAAAGGATAACATTCTTGGGTGCAGAACTGGACACATCAAATCAGATGGCATTTCTCACAGCAGAAAAGCAAAAGCAACTACCACTCTATTTCATGGCATTAACAACACAGAACCAGCTTACAGCAAGGAAAGTCCTGCAAGCCCTGGGTTACATGGCATCCTGCATAATATTGATTCCACATGCCAGGCTGCATATGAGAAAGTTGCAATGGTACCTAAGGAATGTATGGTCTCAACACAAGCACAGTCTAGAAGCCCAGATTCCAATAATCCCCATGCCTGAAACAAGAATTCCTGTGGTGGGCTCAAGCCTGTCAGTTGAACAGAGGACTGCCTTTCCACAAACCTCACCCAAGCCAGACTATCACCACGGACGCCTCAGACCTAGGCTGGGGGGCACACATGGTGGACAAGTGTATACAAGGCCTACGGACACAAGACCAGCTGAACCTACACATAAATCAAAAAGAGATGCTGGCAGTGAAACAGGCACTTCAGACATTCAGACCTTTTCTTCAACAGGGTCATTTGCTGATAAGGACGGACAACACCACAGTCATGTGGTATATCAACAAACAGGGAGGCACGCACTCATACCCTCTATGCCGGATGGCAATGGTCCTGTGGAATGTGGCCCTGAACCTCAACATTCAACTCCAGGCCAAATTTGTGCCAGGAAAAGAAAATATACTAGCAGACACCTTAAGCAGAACTACCACGGATGCCCACGAATGGATGCTGCATCCGACATCTTCAAAACCATTACAAAGAAATGGGGACTACCAGAAATAGACCTGTTCGCATCCCCACACAACCACCAATTGAGGAAATTCTGCACAAGGACATACCACCCGCTTGCTTGGAAGGTGGACTCCCTATCCTTCAGTTGGGAAAACCTGACAGCATATGCATTCCCACCTCTTCCTCTGATGCACAAAGTGCTACTGAAGATCAAAGAAGATCACCCAAGGATCATCCTGATAGCTCCAGACTGGCCGAGGCAGCATTGGTACCTGCTACTGAGGAGCATGTCTCGGACACACGCATGGCTTCTACCTCTAGTTCCTTTACTGCTAACACAGAACAACTACAAGATCCTACATCCAAACTTGAAAACACTACAGCTAGCTGCTTGGAATATTACATAAAGCAGAATAACCCAGATTTATCTCAGAGGGTTAAAGACATTATCCTGGAGGCTCGCAGACCCTCCACAAGGAAGACTTATTCAGCCAAATGGAAAAAGATACCTCATTTGGAGTGCAGCAAAAGGAGAAAATGTATCATTAGCAAGCATAGCTAACATCCTGGAATACTTAGCAGAACTTTTCCACAATGGCCTGTCTTACTCCTCCATTAAGATTCATGCATCAGCAATTTCAGCAGAATACAACATGGATCCTCCAGTCTTCTCTCATCCTCTACTCAGACAGTTTCTGAGAGGAATTAAAAATGTAAAGCCTCCAAGGAAGCCACCTTTGCCTACATGGGACCTTAACTTTGTGTTGGAAAAGTTAACACTTCCCCCTTTCGAACCAGCAGCAACAGCAGAATTACAATTCTTATCTTGGAAAACTGCTTTCCTGCTTGCAATCTCTTCAGCAAGAAGAGTTTCTGAATTACAGGCATTAATGGCAGTACAGCCCTTCCTTATCTTCCATCAGGATAGAGTGTCCTTGAGAACTAACCCTACTTTTATGCCAAAAGTGGTCTCCAGGGTATCATTGAACCAAGCAATCCATCTACCAACATTCTTCCCCAACCCACAGAACAGGGGGGAAAGACTACTACATACCTTGGATGTGCACAGGCAATTGCGCTACTATCTGGACAGAACCAAGACCAACAGAAAAACTGACGAGCTTCTGGTAGCATATGCAACAGGAATGGAAGGAAGAGCAATTTCAAAACAGACAATCTCAAAATGGATAGGAAATTGCATTAGATTTTGTTACTCTTTTCATGGAAAGACATCTCCAGAAAACATCAGACCTCACTCCACAAGAGCTACAGCCACTATTACAGCTTTCCTACGAGGAGTGGCTACCAAAGACATTTTAGAAGCTGCTACTTGGAGCTCCGTGCATACATTTGCCAAGCATTATAATCTACCCTTGTACTCCAGATCCCGAGCAGGTTTTGCAACTGCTGTTTTGCAAGGGATCTTAGCTACACCATAATCATCTTAGTGCCTCCTCCCCCAGTTTGGCTATGGTATTCTACCCATATGTTAGGACTGCAGATGCATCCTTGAAGGACATAGTACAGTTTTGTACCTACCATAAATGTAGATGTCCGAGAGGTATGCATCTGCAGTCAGGATTACCCACCCTCCTTCCCCTCTGTGGTACTCCTAGGGTATTTGCCCATTTTGTAGCTAGCTGGGGGAATCTATTATGGTGTATTTGTTTGTATATATGTATATACATGTTTATATTGTTTGCTCTCTACTGTTTGGAATCATTTGCATTTATCCAAATTTAGCCTTCCTAGAGGGCACCTGGCATCTGGGGCAAGAAACACTGAGGAAAATGGCGTCGGCTGATGCCTTTATACCCAATTCACAGCAGCTATGACGTCGGGTGAAGTGCGACATCAGCCGAGGCCAGACCCAGACTTTGGAATCCGGCCGACCGAAGGGCTGCCTGAGGCAGGACAACCCATATGTTAGGACTGCAGATGCATACCTCTCGGACATCTACATTTATGGTAGGTACAAAACTGTACTTTCTCTGCACTGCCCTTTGGCTTATCTACTGCGCCCAGGGTCTTTACAAAGTGCCTGGCACCAGTAATTGCATTCTGCAGACAAAGAGGAATACAAATATATCCTTACTTGGACGACTACCTCATTCAAGCAGAGAACAAGGACATTCTACTACAGCATCTGGCGTTTGTAAAGAGATTTTTAACAAGCCTAGGGTACACAGTCAACGAAAATAAATCAAAACTAGTACCCTCTCAAGAGATAATATTCCTGGGTGCAGTTTAAATACAACTGCCCAGATGGCTTATCTCATGCCAGACAAACAAAGGCAACTGACTACTTATTTCAAAACGTTGGCAACAAAGACCCAGCTATCTGCACAAAAAATTCTGCAGGCTTTGGGCTTCATGGCATCCTGCATTCTACTAATTCCATATTCAAGACTGCATATGAGGAAACTTCAATGGTACCTAAAAAGTGTTTGGACTCAGCATTGCTACAGCCTGGAAACAAGGATTACTCTTATTCCCTGCCTGCAACAGGAGTTTTGATGGTGGGTGAAGGCTTGTCACCAGAACAATGGACAGCCATCCACTTTACCCCCAGCCGGGCAGACATTAACAACAGATGCATCAGACTATGCCTGGGGAGCCCACATGGCAGGAAAATGTATTCAAGGCACATGGTCCGCAAGCCAAATGTATCTACATATCAATCAAAAAGAGATGCTAGCTGTCCAGAATGTCCTGGCAGCTTTCAAAGACTTACTTCATCCGGGACAACTACTGATAAGGATAGACAACACCACAGTCATGTGGTATATAAACAAGCAGGGAGGCACCCATTCTTACCCCCTTTGCAGACTAGCCATGACTTTGTGGGACACAGCATTGACTTACCAAGTACATCTTCAGGCACAATTCCTGCCAGGAAAGACAAATACTCTGGCAGATGAACTAAGCAGAAACCTCATGGATCCCCACGAGTGGAAATTGGATCCACAAGTCTTCGGCATGATAACAAGGAGATGGGGATGCCCGGATATAGATCTATTTGCCTCCCCTCACAACTACCAACTAAAAAGTTTCTGCACAAGGACTTATCACAGACAAGCATGGAAAGTGGACACCCTATCTTTCAGCTGGAAAAACTTAGCAGTGTATGCCTTCCCTCCACTGCCTCTCCTCCCCAAGGTACTCCTAAAGGTCAGACGAGAGAAGCCAAAGATGATACTGATTGCCCCAGACTGGCCACGCCAGTACTGATATCCAATCCTAAGGAACTTGTCTCAATGCCCGGCTTGGACCTTACCTCAAATTCCTCCTCTACTGTCCCAACAAAACAATCAGATCCTGCACAGCCAACTCAAGACCTTAAATCTGTTAGCATGGCGGATAATGTAGTCATACAAAATGCACCTCTCACTAAAGCTGTGATGGATGTCATTTTGGAAGCCAGAAGGCCTAGCACTAGAAAATCTTATGCTGGAAAATGGAAGAGATTCTGTGCTTGGAACCAGACACAAGGAATTGACACAGCTGTACCAAATATCCCTCAGATTTTGCAATACTTAACTGAGATGCTGGACAAAGGCCTATCTTTCTCATCAATTAAAATTCATGCCTCTGCCATTTCGGCTCATTACAATACAGAGCCGCCAATCTTTTCTCATCCCTTAAGGCAGTACCTCAGAGGAGCCAAAAACTTAAGGCCTCCAAGGAGATCACCAATACTTGCATGGGACCTCAACTATGTCTTGGAAATACTCACCCTGCCTCCTTTTGAGCCAGCC
This sequence comes from Protopterus annectens, assembly GCF_019279795.1. Classification (NCBI taxonomy): domain Eukaryota; kingdom Metazoa; phylum Chordata; order Ceratodontiformes; family Protopteridae; genus Protopterus; species Protopterus annectens. Next base: position 132,451,783 of record NC_056739.1, read on the forward strand.
GCTACAGCTGATATAAAGTTTTTATCTTGGAAAACAGCTCTGCCCCTAGCAATAACTTCTGCAAGACGAGTTTCAGAACTGCAGGCGCTCATGGCTGTGGAACCTTTTATCATTTTTTTACCCAGACAGGGTTTCTCTGAGGACAAACCCGACATTTATGCCTAAGGTGGTGTCCAGTGTGGCCCTTAACCAAGCTATTCATCTGCCAACCTTTTATCCAAATCCACAGAACAAGTGGGAGAGAATTCTGGATTCTTTGGACATACACAGACAGCTTCGATTCTACTTGGACAGAACCAAAGTTTTCAGAAAGACAGAGCAATTACTAGTGGCATATGCTGCAAGATCACAAGGAAAGGCTATCTCCAAGCAGACTATTTCAAAGTGGATAGGCCACTGCATTCATTTCTGCTATTCACAACATGCAAGCCAGTGCCTAAGGGCATTAGGCCTCATTCAACCAGAGCAGCAGCCACTTCAGCAGCCTTCCTCAGGGGAGTACCAACCAAAGACATTTTAGAGGCTACTACCTGGAGTTCAGTGCACACCTTTACAAAGCACTATCATTTACCACTCTACTCTAAGTCCAGGGCAAGCTTTGCCACCGCAGTTCTGCAGGGCTTCATAGCCGCCCCTAATGCTATTTAGTTCCAGCCACCCAACCATAGCTTTGGGATTCAACCCATTTGTAATGACTGCAACAGTGAAACACGAAGAACATAGTACAGTTGTGTACACGTACCATAAATGTAGATGTTAGAGTGTATTCACTGTTGCAGTCCAGGTTACCCACCCGCCATCCCCCTTACTTTTGCTGGAACTTATCTGTACTTCTCTAATCTATACAACCTATGTGGTGTATTTGCTTGTAGATGAAGATAAAATATACTTTGGTGCATGCATGTTATTTTTAACATATTTCTAGCCTTCATTTTTGGGGGCACCTGACATCTGAGGCAAGAAAAACTGAAGAAAATGGCATCTGCTGCATCTTTTATACCCCTCACGCTCTGACGTCAGGGAAGGGGTGACAGCAACCGACGCCGGACCAAGACTTTGGAATTCAGGCCGACTGAGGGCAGCCTGCAAGCAGGATAACACAATTGTAATGACTGCAACAGTGAATACACTCTAACATCTACATTTATGGTAAGTGTACACAACTGTACCTTTCTCCATTTCCCTGAGCTGTTGGACATGCTCCACTTAAAGAAATCACAATCCCTCAGAGCCACATGCTCCAGGGATCTAAACTTTGTCATCACAATGAACAAAACATGCTGGAGGGATAAGTTCCTGACCCAGGGACTTCCCATACTCTGGAATAGACTGCCCATACATGTCAAGCAGAGCGCCTCCTTGGCCCTCTTCAAAAGGAACATTGACAATTGGATGGGAGATAGGAAATTCACCCCGGGGATCATGTCAGTCACCCTGCTAGACAGGGGTCCAGGGAAGGTAAATATTGTGGGAAAAAATATCCAGGGGATTGTTATGGCTAGGCTTGTATAGGCCCTAGGGCCGATAGCCTAGTACCAACTTATGAACCTACAGTGCTTCTATGACGGCATTTTATTTCTTCCATCTCTTTTCCTTATTGCTCTGTTTTTTATGGCAACACTTTATCGGTTAGAAATTTAGATGCACAGTAATATATCATATTTACTTCTGTTATGTCACATGAATTTCTGTTAATAGTTTTAATTTTTGTGTTCATTTGTTCTATCAGACTAACATTTTGAGTCTTATTTACTTTCTGTCATCTATTTATTTCATAAATCTTAACATGTCTATCCATCTTTATTATGTCAAGCAACTCTTCCCTGAGATAATTTTCTTCTAAATTGAGAGCACATTCTTTGCTTTCTGTTTCCTGCGGGCATTCTACAGAAAGTTTTAAAACATCTTCCTGTGTCCAGTTGTCTTCAGCTGCATCCTGTGTCATCCATTGCTCTGTCATGTGAGAACTCATTGGTCTGTCACTCCACAACATTACCCTCATGAAAGTTACCACAGTTTCCTGATGTTCTTCGTGTTTCACTGTTGCAGTCATTACATTTGGGTAATCTACTGGCAGGTTGCCCTCAGTCGGCCTGATTAACAAAGTCTTGGGTCCTGCATTGGTTGCTGTCCCTTCTTCCATGACGTCAGGGGTATAAAACATGCAGCCGATACCATTACATCAGTCTTTATTGCCGCGCGGTGCCCGAAGCAGAAGCAGTTCGCAAGTGCCGGTCGGCCAACTCCTGAAATTTTCGTTTTCGAGTTTCAGAACTGAAGTCTTCAACTAAAAAGCTAAGTACCCCATTGGGGAAACTTTTTCTTGCTCCTTACCATTCATTTGCCAACTTTCTTTCCCAATCCACAGAACAAGGGGGAGCGGATTCTGCATTCATTGGATGTACACAGGCAACTTAGATTTTACTTAAACAGGACAAAACCTCTAAGAAAATCTGAACAACTTCTGGTGGCATTTGCTGCAGGGGCAGAGGGAAAGGCTATTTCAAAGCAGATTATTTCCAAATGGATAAGCCTCTGTATTCGTTTCTGCTATATGCACCATAGTAAAACTATCACCCAGGGGATCAAATCTCATTCCACCAAGGCTGCATCTACTTCTACAGCCTTTCTCAGAGGTGTTCCTACCAGAGACATTCTAGAAGCTGGTAAAAAGCAAAAAAACACTGGTGATTCCAAGGTAAAATCACCAAGACTTTTATTCAGAGTATAAAATTTAAAACTCCACTGACTAAGCACTTTCACCCTGATAGGGCATCTTCAGAGTCAGTTTTCTGTGTTTAATCACAGTCATTAAGTACACTTTTCAATTAACAATATAATCAAAAAGTAATTGATTGCAATAAGTCCATCTTCTCAAACCTTCAGAGTTTAACCCTTACATTGTCCATAGAGTTGATTTTGTATGCCCTTCAACATTAACCTTCCTCATACAAAATTAATACTGTAGCAAAACCCAAAATACCTTTGGCAGGTACAATTGGATGCCAGCAGTGTACTTGGCATTAATGATACCCTATCTCTAGCATGTATTCTGAAACACAAGGCGGCTTGTATTTAATACATCGAACCAACACAACATTCTTTATTTTTTTTTGGGTAACTGTATAAGGGCTACATCCATTGATTCTTCAACACATCCAATTTTACACATTGTTACCTTTTGTATATATAAATGTGTTTGGTTAAGGCACATTAGATCTTGTTTTTTATTATTATATTATTTTGGGTTTTGCTACAGTATTAATTTTGTATGAGGAAGGTTAATGTTGAAGGGCATACAAAATCAACTCTATGGACAATGTAAGGGTTAAACTCTGAAGGTTTGAGAAGATGGACTTATTGCAATCAATTACTTTTTGATTATATTGTTAATTGAAAGGTGTACTTAATGACTGTGATTAAACATGGAAAATTGACTCTGAACATGCCCTACCAGGGTGAAAGCGCTTAGTCAGTGGAGTTTTACATTTTATACTCTGAATAAAAGTCTTGGTAATTTTACCTTGGCATCACCAGTGTTTTTTGCTTTTTACCAGTTTATTTACGTTTTTTGGAGTTACATTCTAGAAGCTGCTACCTGGAGCTCAGTTCATACGTTCACCAAACATTACTATTTACCTTTCTTCTCTAAATGCAGAGCTGGCTTTGCCACTGCTGTCCTGCAGGGCCTTATAGCTGGTCCTAATGCTGTATAAATCCATCCTCCCAACCATAGCTTTGGGATTCTACCCAAATGTAATGACTGCAACAGTGAAACACGAAGAACATAGTACAGTTGTGTGCACTTACCATAAATGTAGATGTTCGAGTGTATTCACTGTTGCAGTCCTGGTTACCCTCCCTCCAGCCCCCTGTTTTTCTCTTACTATACCTCTACTTTCTTTTACTATGTTCAAAAGCCTTTTTGGTATTTGCTTTTGTTTGGTGGTATATTTTTTGTGTTTTTTAATTATATATTTTGCTCCCCATTTGGGGGGCACCTGACATCTGGGGCAAGAAAAACTGATGTAATGGCATCAGCTGCATGTTTTATACCCCTGACGACCTGACGTCATGGAAGAAGGGACGGCAACCAACACAGGACCCAAGACTTTGTTAATCAGGCCGACTGAGGGCTACCTGCAGGCAGATAACCCAAATGTAGTGACTGCAACAGTGAATACACTCGAACATCTACATTTATGGTAAGTGTACACAACTGTACTTTTCTTCCCTTGCTCTGCTATTTTGTTCTGGTTTCCTACTTGAGTCTCCAGAGCATCATCATGTGGCACATCTTCAGATGCTTCCTGTTCCACCTTGTTTCCTTAGTTTGGGGACTCATTGTTTTATCATGCTGTGACATTACCTGTGTTGGATTTTATACACAAAATCCTTCACTTCACAGGTAATCCAGAACTTCAGTTTCTGTTTCTTTAACTTCTCCATTCCTAATCCTCTTTTCTACTCCCTCTTTGTTTTCTTTTTTATTTCTTTTTTTTTTTTTGCATTGTGAAACTTTCCATATCTGTCGGCCTTTGCCTGTATTTCCCTCCAATATCTGGAGGTGCTTTTTGTATTTATTAGTTTAGTTTTCTCCTGTGCATAATTATTGCATCGTATCAAATCTCATTTTCCCCATGCCCGTATTTCTCCTTCAGATGTCTCCTGCTCCTCTTTTCCTTCCTTAATTTAGGACTCATTGTTTCATTTTGCTGTGACATTACCTGTGTTGGATTTTCTACACTAAATCCTTCAATGTGCAGGTATTTCATAACTTCAGTTTGTATTTGTTTAACGTCTTCCTTACTAATTCTCTGTCCTCCATTCTCCCTTTGTTTTCTTATTTTTTTATAATGTGAAAGTGTCCTTGTTTGGGTGCCTTTGTATTTCTCTTCAAATATCTTTGGAGCAGCTTTTTTGTACTGATTAGTTTAGCTTTCTCATTTGCATAAATATCATACCGTGTCAGATCTATCTTTCTTTCCCATTTCCATGTTTTTTTTTTTATGTCTTTCAAAAATTTCTGGGGTTTGTTCTTTATATTCTTGCACTTCCTGTGTTGCTTATTTTTCCAGGCAGCCCAAAGTTTCTCCATCTAGTTATTTATTTACCAGGAAATTCCAACTGGGCACAGGTCCTTTCTCCACGGAGGCCCGGGGAGAAAAGCTCCAACAAGTATAAATAAGAAATGTACAATAGAGGAAATTTTTACAGTAAAAATGTTACAATAGTAGATTATCTTTCAGTAAACAACATATCGTTCAGAGAACATAGTACAGTGGTAAGAACAGAAAAAGTAGACAGTTTAATGATAGTTAAGGGTTAAGCTGATAATAGGATAAGAAGAAAGGTAGTGCTGTACTACGTGGCTGGGAGATTGTTAGTCGGGGTTTGGGCAAGGGCAGTACACCGTGTTTTTCATGGATCTGTTGTATGAATGCATATCTTACCTGCATTTGAAGGTTTCTTATGCAAGAATTTTTTTCTTCTAATTTCTCTCTTAATCTTTTTGAATATCATCTTTCTGAAAGTTCTGGGCTTCTTGCTTAATAGTAACAGCACATAATTCCTTCCTTATCATTAAATGTCCATGCTATCATCTTTATGGTTTTTTGTGCACTGCTTCTTCCTTCTACTACAGGGGGGGGCTATCCCCCCGAGCCCGGCCTAACCCCATTGTAGGAATGTTTCTGTGTCTTGAAGATTCTACACTGCCATTTTTTCCAGATGTTCTTTGTGTTTCACTGTTGCAGTCATCACACTTGGTTTATCTGCCTGCAGGTAGCCCTCAGTCGGCCTGAATACCAGAGTCTTGGGAGTTCTGCATCGGATGCTGTCACCTCTTCCACGACATCAGGTCATCGGGGGTATAAAACATGCAGTCGAAGTCATTACATCAGCTTTTCTTGCTGTGCTGGAGCCCGAAGCAGAAGCAGTCGCAAGTGCCAGTCGGCCGCTACCTGGAATTTTCATTTTTCGAGTTTCAAACCTGAAGTCTTCTAAAGCTAAGTACCCCATTGGGGATTCTTTTTTCTTGCCCTAATCAATGTCCTGGTTACCCTTCCTCTAGCCCCCCTGACTCTTCTATGCTTTCTACCTGTCCTCTTTTTGGCCATATCTTATGGCTATGGTATTTACTTTTTTCTGGAGGTGTTCCACACTATGTAATTGCTTCCTATTTTGGGGGCTCCTGACATGTGGGCAAGAAAAACTGATGTAATGGTGTCGGCTGCATGTTTTATACCCCTGATGACCTGACGTCATGGAAGAGGCGACAGCATCTGATGCAGAAATCCCAAGACTCTGGTATTCGGGCTGACTGAGGGCTACCTGCAGGCAGATAACCCAAGTGTGATGACTGCAATAATGAATACACTCGAACATCTGCATTTATGGTAAGTGTACACAACTGTACTTTCTGGCATTGGTATGGACAGCAGAACTGGGCACCTTTCAGTCCTGGGACTTGTGCACCCATCTGTCTTTTTATTTTGTAACCCCTGTCTATGATGTATGTTATATGAAATACAGTCTATATATTAGTGTCATCTTAGTGACATTTTGTGAAAACGGGGTCCCCTACATGAAGGTGCTCACCAAAATGTGAAGATGACTTCAGGTCCAGCGATACTACTATTTCATTATAGGTTCCTTTCTTTTCTGCAAATCCTTCTCTTTGCCACTAAAACATATTTACTCAGACCTTTCAGGAAAAGTCCTCATCCTTCTATCCCTCAACATTCTTAACTCTTTCAGATTATGATAAGTTACCCTTTTTAATGTATTGAAAGACCAGTGTTTCATGTCTTTGCCTAAGTCCCCAGATAGTTTGCTGCAGGAATTGGAGCTAAGCAGTAAAGGGTATAAAATTATTATCAAGATCTGCTATTTGCTTAGCTTTACCCTTTCCCATTATGTCCTGTAGGTTCCAATTTTATCTGTTTTAGTACTGACCCTTTCAAATAATAGGTAACGGTTTTCATAGTACTATTTTCCAGACCTAATAGTTGCATTAGTTGGTAGTTAAACCCCTTATGATGCTACTGGAGTGCCCTATTGTGTCTCATTCTACATTGCATGATATATTGCTCCAGCTTGATGTCATTAATCACATATCTTGACATGTACAGTTCCTGCGGCTGGCTCCATAGCATGTTCATAATCGAGGATTCTGGATTTGCAACTGTTAGTGATATAAAATTCACACAGATCAGTTTGCTTTTGTTGGTTTGTATTTTCAGTTTCAGGTCATGACTTCTATAGATTAGATGAACATTCTCACCAGTCTGGGATAAGCTTTGTACAAGGACTTTCTGAGTATTCTTTACAAGGATTTGTCATTTCAGATCATGACTTCTATAGATTAGATGAACATTCTCACCAGTCTGGGAGAAGCTTTGTACAAGGACTTTGAGTATTCCTTGCAAGGATTTGTCATTGACATTACATTGCAGTATTTGGGGTGCTGCACTCCTGAGTGTTCCATCCTTCAGATGAGATGTTAAATTAAGTTGGTGATGGCTCAAGTGAATGTAAAAGAGACCATGACAGTCATCTCTAACAGACTAGGGAGAAGATACATGGTGGCCTGGCCAAGTTTCTCCTGGTCAGTATGACTAGCACTTTAGGTTTCCCTTGAAAAGAGGACACTGGCCTAATGGAACTAATGCTTTCAACAAAGGGAAAATAAGATAAAAGCAAATTATGTTTCTACCTGAAAATATTTACCATAAGTATATTTGTGGAATTTCCCACATCTATACACTACTGCTTTCAGTTCTTCATCCATCAAAACATATCTTTTGTGAATCTGTAAATCCTTTTGATGTGTTGGTGACTGAACTTGTAGGATCACATATCCTGCACCATTCTAACTCGCATCTGCTTGCAACACAAGAAACTTATTTACATTATATTATTTTGATACTGAAGCATTGGTAACTAATTTCTTGCACCTGTTTTCCTCTTGACATCCCCAGTCCATCTTATATATTTTTCCAGCTGCTGCTTTTGTGGAGACAGTTTTCTCAGAAATATTGGGTATAAACTTTCAAGATACTACATCATTCCTCGAAGTCTCTGCCTTTTCTTCTGGTGTTGCTCGTTGTTATTCTGGATCCAGTTTGTCTGTGGCTAGAATGTGACCTGTGTATGTTAGATTTGTCACTCTCATTTTACATCAACTTCAATGTAAACTGGAAATTTAGGCCTTTAAGATGTAGGATTATTACACAAGTTTGTGGATAAGCCTTCTGTTGTGGGAGGAAGTGATGTTAAACATGAAAATGTTAATATGAGTCGTCTGTGTTTATTTATTCAAACAAGGAGGCCTCTCGGTGTCAATAGTTCTGACAGTCTTGGCTAGTTTACTGCTTCATAGCCCCAGCTGCAGTAGTTTATAATATATTAATAGGTCTAACTCAAATGGTTGCATCATCATCATCAGCCCCCTTTTTTCTCATTTTTTTACATGGGGTCAGAGTATCGTGTTAACTGTCGCCTTCTTCCTTGATTCAGTGCCACACTCCTGCCTTCTGCAACACTGTCGTAGATCTTCTTTTGCACAGTCCATCTACCTCTTTGCTGGACGTCCTCATTTCCTCTCATCTTAACCTGTCTGTCCCAAATCTTCCTCACCAGATAGTCTTCTGCTTTTCTGCACTTGTGCCCAAACCACTGTAATCTATTCTCTCTCATCTTTTCTGCAATTGGAGCTACTTTGGCTTCTGCTCTTATGTCCTTATTTCTTCATCTGTCCTACAGTGTGTATCCTACCACCCTTCTCAGGCACCTCATTTCCATCACCTCAATCTTCTTCATCTGAACTGTCTTTACTGCCCAGGTTTCAGTACCATACAGTAGTACTGGTCGCACCACTGTCTTGTACACCTTATTTTTCAGCTTCTTTGGCATTCTTCTGTCATATACTACACCTGAGACTCAATGCCAGTTGGCTGCAACCCCTCTTATTCTAGCTTTGACCTTTTCATTCAGACTTCCCATGTCTTCACCCATCTCTTACAGATACTTCAAGCTATTTACCCATTCCACTATCTTCCCTTCTATCATAATTCTCAGCTTCATTGCCAGTGTCTTATCTGTACTTAGTTTTATCCCATGTGCCTTCAGTTTTGCATTCCATTCCATTCCCCTATCCTTTGCTGAAGTTCTTGCTCAGAGTCTGCCTGTAATGCCACATTGCCTGCATACAGCAACTTTGTTGATCTATCCCCTGTAACCTGTTTGCTAATATAGTCCATCACCAATATGAGCAGCAGTGGGCTTGGAGCTGAACCATGGTGTACACCCACCCCCACTGGGAACCCCTCTGTGAGGCCGAACACTGTTCATACTTGAGTCATTGGGTCTTTGTACATAGCCTGCACTAATTCTACCAATGTTTCTGGGACTTCAAACCACCACTGTACTGCCCAGATCAGGTTTCTTGACCTTGTCATATGCTTCCTCCAAGTCGAGGAATGCCCAGTTGGACTCTTTCTCCATCACTAGCTTCTTCTCAACTATCTGTCTAGCTGCAAACATTGGGTCAGTTGTGCTGCATCCTGATTTGAATCTGAACTGCTCATCTTCCATCTTACCTTTTACTACTATGCGTATCCATTTATAAATCACCCTCTCCAGAACTTTCATGCAGTGTGATAAGAGTTTGTTGCCTCTGTACTGCCCACAGTTGTGGATGTCCCCTTTGTTCTTGTACACTGACACGAGTATGCTTATTCTCCAGTCATATGGGATACGCCTTACTCGCCACACTGCTACAAGTAGCCTTAGAAGCCATTTCTCTCCATCTCACCCAGCATCTTTATCATATCTGCTGTGACCTCATCTTAGCCTGCTGCTTTCCCTGACTTCATTTTCCTTAGTGCTATTCTTACTACTTCTAGGTTGGGCTCTCTCCTCTCATCGTAGGTGGTCTCTGGGGTAGTACAGCTTCTGTGGAGTTTTCATCATTTAGAAGCTGCTGGAAATCCTCCTTCCATCTGCCTTTAATGTCCTGTGGACTGGTGAGCAGGTTGTTGCTGGCATCCCTTATGGATGGTGTCTGACTATCTTCTTTATCTTTCTGTCTTTGCCTTGCAACCTGATAGAATTTCTTTGTGCAACCTACTGAGTCACTTTCCAGAAGATGGTAGAGTGCCTCCAATGCTCTGTTCTTTGCTTTTGCAACTTCTTTCTTTGCTTCTTTGTTAGCCAACCAGCCTTCCTTCGTAACCTGGTTGGTCTTTTCTGTCTCTCACTTTTTCCTGCACTCCTCCTTTCTTTTGATGACTTCCTGGACTTCTGTATTCCACCACCAGCTTTCTTTATGTACCCAATTTTCCATACCTGGCTTGCCAACTTATCTGTTTGTAGTTCTCACACGTGCCATTTTGAGGCACTGCCATTCTTCTTCAACTCCACCTATTTCCTCCTCTTCTTGAGGTGCTAGACTCCTGAATAATTCCTTGAACTGTTGTACTTTCTATCCAGTTAACTTCCAGGTCTTCAGCCTGGTCTCTGTTGACCTTAGAGCCTTCTGTGACCACTACTTGCAGCTAATTGTGGCCAACTGTTTCACTAGGGATGAGTTTGCGATCATTGATTCTACCCCATTGCCATTTCCTTACTAGCAGGAAGTCTACCCGTGTTGCATGTTGGCCACTCTTGTATGTAATCTTGTGACTGTCTCCCTTTCTGAACCATATATTGACTACTATCAAGCCATTTGCCAGAAAAAAGTCTAGAATGGCATCTCCTCCTTTATTCCTGTTGCCCCACCCAGGTGGACCCAGGCAATCCTCATATCCTGTTCGTCCCGATATGTGCATTCAAAGTCACCCTTTATTAACACCAATTCATGTTGTCTTGCTCTGTCCAGTAGATCCTGCAACTGCTGTATGAATGCATTTTTTCCCCTCACTATCACAACCCTGCTGTGGGCCATAGGCTGAGATTATGAATACTGCCCTGTCATTACACTGGAGTCTGATTGCCATGAGTCTGTCACTAATTCTGATGATATCCCTCACTGCCTTATGGAAGCCTCTCTCTCACCACAATTCCCACACCATTTCTAGCCTCCCCCCCCCAGTAGTAGACTGTGGATCCCAAGCCAAGTGGCTTTGCTGCACTGCCCATCCATCTTATCTTTTGGATACATAGGATGTCCAGGCTTCTCCGTATCATCATGTCTTCCACTTCCAGGCTGCATCCTGTCAGTGAGCCTACATTAAGCATAGCAATTGTCAGTTCATGTTTGACAGGTTGATTGGTTTTACGTCTAGATTTCGCTCAAAAGAGCTATACCAGGTTACCCAGGCTGGGCAACTAGACACAGACCAGCCAGTAGCATAGTGACCCAAGGCTGCTGGGCCTTTATGGTGGGTACACACTGGCCAATAGGGGCGCATACACCCCTCTCACCATTAGCATGGGTCCCTGGCATAGGTTGGGTCCTCAACCCACTTATCACTGGTAACTACCCATGCCCATTTTAGCAACATTAGTCAACATGACCGAATCACCTAGAGCCATATTTTACACCATCGAGTGGCTAGCCCTGCCACAGCACACAGTCTGTGATCCACGTTCTCCTACCTTGAGGATACTGCGCACCACAGTAAATGCCCAAAGCGGTTGGTCTGTATGACTCATCCCCATATAGGCCACCATGTAGAGTCTGTGCTGCTGCCCACAGCTGCATTCATTGATGAGTTTGAGGTGGAAACACTCAGCCTGTTTTTTTCAGAGGTGAGAGGAACCCCACAGAGACATAGATAGAACATGCAAACTCCATACAGGTATTGGTTGGCGGTCAGGATCGAACCTTGTACATGGGAGGTGAAGATCTTAACCATTGTACCAGCTGGTGTAACTCAAATGGTTATGTGACTAACAAATTTCCTTTACATTCATTCCAACTGCTAGCTAATTATTAATCCACCCTCAACCATATTACCCTTATTCTGTTTACAAGTCATTCTGGGCCTCTTGTAGCATCCCTATTATGTATGGGCCAATTACATATTTCACAAAGCACTTCCTACTTTTAGGAACACTAATCTAGCCCTTGTGAAGCCTGTCTTCTCACCCTTCTTTCCTGTGCTTCCTAATTACCAAGTTGTGGTACTGCATCCTCTTTTTCTGTGTGTACTATTATCAGTAATGATAAGTGTTTCATCTCAGGCTCTACTACTTGCATGTTTTCCTTTGTCTCATCCTTAACTCTTTAAGATTAATTGTTAACAAGTGCCCAATATATTCTTGCTGTGTCATGCATATAATTATTAAAATGTCAGGCTTTTACTTTAATTATGTTTTGCATTTCACCTTACTATAAATTACTGTCTTCTGTATTAGCCTTCAGTTCCAGATCATGCCTGAAAAGGATCTTTGTACCAACACACCTCACCTACCTAGTTAACAAATGTACAGATAAGTAAATATAGATTTTTTTTTGTTAATTCTTCTGTTGTTTGGGGACATGAATTTTATTTATTTTATTATGCCTGCTCTGGTGACTCCATTAAATTCCTCCTTGGATTCCTTGCCCTCAGAAGTTACCATAGTTACATTTTCAAATGAGATTTAAAGCAATTCAGTGAAGTTTAATCCAATCTAAGCCAATCCATGTACCAGTGCTGGGGCAAACTGGGGCCTCCTCAAGTCTGAAACATTTTATGTCAACAAGCTAATCTATTCCTGGATATAAGATTAAGGACGATTGGAGGGGAGACTGGATAAGACAGGTGTGGACATTTAGAAATAAATGAAATCTTTGTAGTTTAAAAACAAGCAGTTGCTTCTGTCTTTTGAGTTATAGTGCACTCATGAGAGTGCCAGAAGGACTCATCTTAACGGTTATGCCAGAGTGTGTGGATGATGAGTCTGACATCTTTTATGAGGAAGGAACTTCAGCCATATAAAACACAGGTGTCAACTGTCGATTCTCTTTTAATTCACTTAAAATTATTTACCATAATGTTGAAGTTTTAATGTCTTATTGAAAGCTGGGTCAACAAGTGGTGGGATTAATAATATTAATAAGAAGGGGTTGATGAGACTGGGCCTTTTTAACCCCACACTGCAAACTATTAACTTATTTGAAAAATGATGTGAATATATCATCAGAATTTTTATATGACCAGATCAAGGTCTACACTTGATAATTTATCTAAAGTAGAAAGGTGTTTACTTGAGGATTTCGAGAATAATTCAGGTGTTCGAATAATGAAGCCCAATCAAAGAGGTTTAGTTTTGATGGGGAATATGGATTATGTTAATAAGATACACAAATTGTTATAAAACGCCACCTATTATGATATATCGAATCAAGTTCATATAGATTATAGAAATATAGATATATTATTATGACATGCTTGTAGATAAATCTATTGCTAAGGATTTATAAATTGTTTTGGAAGTTTCAAAACCTTTTACACCGATGGTGTGTGGTATTCTAAAAAATACATTAAAAAAAACATAAATGATGCCCCACTCAGGTTAATTGTGGATGTTGGTGGCTCTGAAATTCAAACGTTAGCTACATATATTGGTTGAAAATTAAAATGATATATTAAGAAGTATTCACATTTGTTAAAGGACTCCTTATTCAATAAAGACACAATTTTAGTAACTGTTGATGTGGTGTATTTATTTACCTGTATTCTAAGTGATGTTGGTTTGGTATGATTTATCAACATGAATCAGAGATACTTTATTGGTCCCAGAGGAAATTGCTTATGTTATAACTGCACAGATAAACATAGACACAAATGTAGACCAAACACGTTACATAATTAAAGATGACAGATACTATACTCACTTAAGTTACCCCACATTTATAAAAGCAATGCCTGACATAGGTACACTGTTGACCATAGCTAATGTATTAGATATTTGATAACACATGTAGTAGTGACAGGAAAGAGGGAGCCTTTCGTGTTAATTACTACTCACACTAGGATATGGGGTATTGCACATTATGATACTTTAACTAAGGTATAGCATATTGCACAAAGGATAATTGCATTGATTAATATTGCACTGAAAAAAGAGAGAGAAAAAGGATGGGGGGTGAGAAAACATGGGTAAGAGTTTGACATTGCACTATGTGCTCTTCTTCAGTAGTGAGGGTGGTGCTAATATGGTAGGAGGCATTAGAGTCTGTTGACTGTGGACAGGAAGGATTTCCTGTGATGTTCAGTGGAGCATTTTATGCTAGTCAGTCTCCTGCTAAAGGAACTTCTCTGTCCAGCAACCACTCTGTTGAGTGGGTGGTCAATGTTTTCCGTGGTGGACTTCAGTCACACTAACATTCTTCTCTCAGCCATGGTTTCGAGGGTGTCCAATTCTTCTCTATCTACTGAGCTAGCCTTCCTTACCACTTTATTGAGTCTGTTTGCCTCAGCCTTCTTTATACTACTACCCCAGCACACCACAATGAAGAAGATAGCACTGACCACTATGGTCTCATAGAACAACTGCAGCATAGTGTTGTCAACTCCAAAGGATCTGAGTCTTCGTAGTAACTGCAGCCTACCCTGACCCTTTTTATATGATTGCAACTTAAGGATTTTTAACCACCATTGATGTTTATGTTTTATGTAATTTTACAGAATTGATTTTGCAATACAACTTTATAGCTTTTGATGGAGAATATTTTAGACAAGTGACAGGTGGTATGTGGGAGGCGTGCACCCCCACATTTGCAAATATTGTGTCATTGGGAAAAGTAATTATTTAATACTCCTTTCACTAAACGTTGGAATGCATATTTCAGATAACTTGATATTTTTATCATCTAGAGGAACAGTGAGGAAACATTATTGGAATTAATGGAATATTTAACTATTTTGACTTCATTTTTAAGGTTTATATATCAGTATTCATAGAGGGAAATGAATTACTTAGATGTGTTGAACATTAATGATGATTTTAATTGTAGATTTTCTTCAACGATCTACAGGAAGCCAACTTTTTCAAATAATTGTTTGTTGCATTAGCAACCATTCTACTAAATGTGTATGGGGGGGGTGTTGTGAAGGGTCGACTTATTAAGATGGCCAGAATAATCACAAGTTTTCAGTTGTTTTTGGAATAGACTGAAGTTATAAAATATATGTTCCATAAACAGGAAGATATTCCCATGAATTTTTGGAAGCCTTTATTACTGAAGTAATTAATAAAAGGGCAAGTGTTTTTTATAAGCCACTGTTAGGTTCAGGACAGATCACTGAACGTAAAGAGACAGGAAACCAAGATTTTGATAGAGCTGTGGTACTGTGTTATAGTGAGGAGACAGACTTTTTTCAATATATTATTAAGAATAATTGGAAAATTTTTACTTATGAAAATTTTGACAGATGGATGAGTAAATAAATGTGTTTATTCAAGAACTAGGAACATAAAGAGTATTTTGCATGGATCAAAAAATAGGCCACAGCTATTAGAAAATAAACAAAGTACTTATAAATGTGGACGGTGTTCCCAGTGTCATTACATTATGGACATCAGCTATATATATTTTCATAATTTTGGAATTGTGATTTTGATAATGTGGTTTACATAGCTCTGTGACAGACTTGTCCCATATTTTATGTGGGCAAGACTGAAGGAGCATTGAAAAACATATTTATGAACATAAACTGGACATTAAAACAAAAAAATAAGAAAAGTGCTTTGAGTAGGCACATTTGTACTAGTAAGATGGGATCAAATGTAAAATTTAAATTATTTGTCTTGGGTTCTATCAGTTGGATCCCTAATGGAGGGATTCTGAAAATTTGTTAGAGTATAGGGAGCTTCAATGGCAACTACATTTGAATGCCACTGTGTCACCTGGATTAAATGATCCATCATTGGTAATACAAGTCTTAAAATTCAAATCTGTAAAAAATTGTTAGCTTATACATGTTTTCTTATTGTGTTTATTTTAAAGTATTTGATAGTTTTTTTGTATATATATCAGTTGTAAGTTTTGAGCGGAAGTGATGTTATGTGGTATTTGTGATGTTTAGCTAATTGAAGTGTTCTGATAAAGTCTATATGTTAAATAGACGAAAACACTTATTTATACGGCTGTGTTTTCTTGAACTTTCAACAGCTGTTCTTAATAGTCTTTCATGAGTAGACTAAAGAATAGACTTGGGAGTATATGAAGCTGTTGCTCAGCTGTAATGGTATGAAGGAGTAGGGCCTACAAAAAGGAACAGGCGTACTACTGTTTTTTTGAAAGCTTCCATTTATGCTATTTTTTCTATTTAATCATAACCGCAATATAATGAAGACTGTATTGATGGAGACACTGATAGCTAGACAAAAACAAATGTTCTGAGAGATGAACAAGACTATGAAAAATAATAAGGTGCACAGTCAGAAAACTGATAAGAAAAAATAATTTTCTGAGTGGAAGGGCAGCAGTAACAGGTTTAATATACCTCTGATAAGAATTCAGAATAATTTTTTGCCATTAGAGTTAATTGGAGACATGAGAAATAAGTTTGAATGCTCCATTTCTCTGAATCAGTTTGGCTGGCATTCAGAATCAGATGTAGTAGTAATGTGGAAACGTAGAAGGAAATGAATAAATAGACCATGGCAGAACAGAGCTGTGTCCGTAGGAGGAAATGAATAAATAGACCATGGCGGGACAGAGCTGTGTCCATAGGAGGAAATGAATAAATAGACCATGGCGGGACAGAGCTGTGTCCGTAGGAGGAAATGAATAAATAGACCATGGCAGGACAGAGCTGTGTCCATAGGAGGAAATGAATAAATAGACCATGGCGGGACAGAGCTGTGTCCGTAGGAGGAAATGAATAAATATACCATGGCGGGACAGAGCTGTGTCCGTAGGAGGAAATTAATAAATAGACAGTGGCAGGACAGAGCTGTGTCTATAGGAGGAAATGAATAAATATACCATGGCAGAACAGAGCTGTGTCCGTAGGAGGAAATGAATAAATAGACCATGGCAGGACAGAGCTGTGTCCGTATAAAGTGCAGCTTTCAAATATTGTAACGGCAAAGTTTATTGAAAACTGGAAGATGCTCTTAGATAGTGATCTCTTTGTTAATCTTTTAAAACATGAGCCCCCCCCCCCCCCCCCCCCCATCATTTGTAAATACTTTAACCAAATGTAACTGGAACATATTAAAATCCATGCCTCCTGATGCCACAGTCTCGTACTTTAATGAAACTGTTATAAATATTCTTAACAGTCTAGCTCCTATATGAATAAAAAGAATCAAATCAAATCCTCCATGACTAAGTAAAGAACTTGATAACATCATGCCTTAAGGAAACTAAGCCTAGAAAGGCTGTCATAAAAGTAGAATACAACATGCATTTTCTACAATTGGGTATCTCGTTAAAATGGATAAATAAAGCTATTGTACCAACCTCTAATATAAACACAAAAAAAATCCAAGTCTTTTTTTTTTTTGGTCATCACTACCACTACCTAAACTAATACATTTGGCCAAACCACCGCATCCTCTCCTTCTACCTCTAACACCACTGACTCAATGCCATCTCAGTTCAGCTCCTACTTCACGCAGACACTACTACCTTTGGTTAATAATAAATGTGATAGTGTTCAATCTCGCCGTTTGTTCTTACACATGGGTTCGGAGCCGATCCTCGGCTCCGTGCCCGCCTCTTGCAAGCTCTGCATCGAGAAGAAGCTCGAGACAATCTAATACCCACAATCCCCCTCTGCCTTTACCTCAGATCTAGTTTGCCGCTGCTGCATACGCATCTTTGGGAGCTAGCTCGAGAGTTTCTAAGCTAAGATATAACTTTTTTGGTTGTATTTTATTAAGATTTCTATTCTAGTTGATATTATCTGTATTAACAAGTGTGATTGTGTTGTGGTTCCGTAATTCCTTGGTACCGTTAACCTTATTTTCGGTATTTTGTATCGGGGCCTACACCCTTCACATCTACCATATTGAGACAATTTAACCGGATTTGACATTTACCTGATTGTGACTTTTTTATCGGATTGACTGTGTTTTTCTGTAGTTATATATTGTTCTACTATGTCGGAGAAAGCAAAGTCTGGTTTCAAACGTTGTCAGTGTGGCCAAAAAATGTCGGTCACTGACAACCACAGTTCGCGGGTCTACTGCCTTGGCCCTCTCCACTTACAAGAGGATTGCTCCATCTGTCACTCTTTTAGTGGGAGGGTCATGACAGATAGGCGCAGGAAACTGATGGACAGAGGTCTACTGAAACCGGCTTTCCAAGAGGCTTTGGATGCTTCTGACCAGGCATCAAGTCCTCTAAGGAATCGAAGACGCCGGAGCCTAAGTCATCGGCTCCGAGCTCTTCTTCAAAGGTTAGATCACCGGTTCCACAGACTTCGGGCCGAGTGTTCAACTGGTGTCGGTTCCTGAGCCTCGAGTCTTGGAACCGGTGATGGAGCTCCCTCCTTCCGCCATATTGAGGTCGGCTCCGTCTTCGGTTCCTTCGACCCGTTCTTCCTCCAAACTTTCGGATATCGATGTGGATCGCGTGGTGCAGAAGTTGTTGGAGCATTCGCCCTCTCTAAACTTATTTCGGTTTCCACCCAGTTGGTGTCGAGCTTGAAGGCCTTCCTGTATCTCCATCCATTCCTCCGCCGAGACCGATTCAGTCTTTGGAGTCGGAAGAGGCTGATCTGCTGATTGTGGAGCCCACGGGACCAGAACCGTCTTTTCTCGGTCTGTTCCTCACCTCGACTCCGGACCGGTACCGGAGTCTCGAGCCGACGGTCTGTTCTTGGTTCCGGGGCGAGTCGAACCGACGTGTCGGTTCCGACTCTCCCCTCGGGCCTCGGCACAGATCGATTCGGCTCCGCCTCGGGTCGATGCCTTCGTGCCCATGTCGGGATTCTTCCCATTTCTTCGAACCGGGGACTCTTCGATGCGGGACCCGGGGCGTTCGACCTGATGAGGAAGGTGTTGTCTACCCAGACAACCACATCAGTGGAAGCAGCTTCTCCTCCCATAAAGGGCCTTTGTCTTCATCTGCACCCACGGCCACATCCAAGCGTCGGGCACCAGTGCCTCAGCCACCCCTGGAGGGTGCCCCTCTTCCTCGAGGCTTCTTCGGATGCTCCCCACGAGGAAGTCCCTAGGAAGAGACTGTGTAAGAGGAGACACTTGGATTCTCCACAGGAATCCTTGACATCTGATACTGACTTAGATGAGTCAGAGGGGTCCCCTAAGTCACCTTCAGAAGATGTCTCTTTTTCAGACATTTTGGAGATCCTGAAACAGAGAGGTGACTGGCAGTCCCTTCCCCCTTCTGAGGATGAGTCAGTTCTGCTGAAGGCATTTGGTGCTCGCCCTTCCTCCTCCTGGGTCACTCCGCCCTTCGACGAACTAATGGAACTTATTGCTCGAAGGGCGTGGGAGACTCCTGACAGTGGAACCTGTTCCAAGAAAACCGAACAAGTACATCACAGCACCCCAGGATAAGTCCTACCTTACAAAAGGAGTTCCAGTAGACGCTATGGTGGTGGCTGCAGCCACGAAAAAGGAGATGTCGGAGTCTTCTTCGTCTGTCCATCCGCCTAATAAAGACTCTAGGACGATGGATAGATATGGGAAGCGCATTTTTAGTTCAGCGGCTTTTTCCATGCGGTCCCTGAACTATTTGACCCATTTTACACGTCTGCAGAGGGATCTAGTCAAAGAGTTGGGAGATACCCTCCAGGGTACTACAGATTCAGCTGTCTCAGAGAAAGTGACAGCGCAACTTAATACCCTAACATCGATTGTTAACTCATCCATGAGGCTGATTTCTTACGCAGCCGAAGGTTCGAGTAGGGCAGCAGCTTCAGCGATTGCTCTTCGTAGACAATCCTGGATGCGCCTATGCTCCTTTGCGGAAGCCTTCAAGTCTTCCTTTACAAACGCCCCATTTGACGGTGCCACTCTTTTTGGCCCCAAGGTAAAGGAGACCCTTACCCGGTGTGAACAAGAGGGAAAGACTCTGTCTGCTGTCGGAGTCCGTTTTTCCACCCCAACCAGACCGTACCCCAAAGGGCAACGCGGTGGGAAAATGTGGTTTCGAAACCCCAAGGGTCTTTCTCAGGCACACAGGGTGATGCCCCTCTAGAGGCAGAGGAGGGGCAGAGGTGGAAGACGCCGCCCTGGCGGCAGAGGGGTCCGCAACATCAAGGTGACAGGGAAACACTCCTGGTAAACCTTTCCAGCACTCCTGAGAGGAGGCCCGACTGTCCTGCTCTGGAGGCAGTCGGGGTCGCTAGCTTTATACCCTCAGGCCTGGCAAAATATAACTACAGACAAGTGGGTAAAAAGCGTAGTTACCAGAGGTTACTCCATACCCTTCCTATCCTATCCCATTCCAAAGAAAAGACTCCCAGATGTACCGCCCCATCTGCGAGAGCCAGCAGCTTTAGAAATTTCAAAGCTGCTAGAAAAAAAGAGTCATCCAGCCAGTCCCAGCGGACCAGCAAGGATTCGGGACTTACTCAAGGTTCTTTTTAGTTCCAAAGAAAACAGGGGACTGGAGGCCCATTCTAGACCTAAGCTACCTCAATACTTTCATCAAGAAAGAAAAGTTCCGAATGGTCACGCTTCAATCGATCCTTCCATTCTTGCAGAAGGACGAGTGGATGTGCTCCATAGATCTAGAGGATGCATACTACCACATCAAAATGGCCAGGGCATCCAGAGATCATTTGCGCTTCCGGCTGGGAGCCAGTCACTTTCAATTTCGAGCCCTGCCCTTTGGTCTGACCTCAGTCCCCAGGGTCTTCACCAAATGTATGGCAGTGGTAGCGTCTCACTTGAGACGTCAGGGATTCCAGGTGTTTCCGTATCTGGACGACTGGCTCCTTTCGGCCACCACCCGGCCAACTACTGCAGGCCAGAGACTATGTTCTTCAACTGTGTGTTCACCTAGAGATCTCCGTAAATTTCGGAAAATCCTTACTTCAGCCATCACAAAATATCTTGTTCATAGGAGCAGAGTTAAACACACGTCAATTAATTCTGAGGCTTCCCCCAGAAAGGATATTATCACTGCAGACTCACATACGTCTTCTACTCTTGTCAAGGAAATCTCCTGCAAAACTGGTACTGAAGGTGTTGGGCCTCATGTCAGCCTCCCTTATTGCAATTCCCTGGGAAGGCTGCACATGAGAGTCCTACAATGGCTACTGTTTGCTCAATGGTCATTTCAACAACTACCTCTAACACACGAGATTCTTATAACAAAGACTTGCAAAACAGATCTAAACTGGTGGCTTCAAACGTGCAACCTTTCCCAGGGAGGCCGTTTGTGCTACCCACCCACAGTTACGGTGACCACGGACGCTTCCCTGATAGGGTGGGGGCATCTTTCAGGGACAGACAGTCCAAGGCGAATGGACCAATTTGGAGTACAATCTGCACATCAATGTTCTAGAGTTGAGGGCAGTGTTTCTAGCGTTGCAACACTTTGCTCCCCTTCTTCCTCTAGGGACTATTGCAGTTCAGACGGACAACATGTCGGTAGTCTGGTACATAAACAAACAAGGGGGAACCAAGTCCTATCAACTATGCAGAGAGGCCATGAGAATTTGGCAGTGGGCGGAGTCCACGGGTCGCTTTCTAATAGCAACGCACATCCCGGGGTCATCCAACGTCATAGCCGACAGGCTGAGCAGAGCAATTTTGTTACCGCACGAGTGGTCTCTAAAACAGTCAGTGGCGAAAAGGATTTTTCGCACGTGGGGCCAGCCTTCCTGCGACCTGTTTGCGTCTCCAATGAATGCCAAATGCAGGAGCTACTTTGCCCTATTACCCCCTCCAGGGGAAGTCCCCAGGGATGCACTGGTTTACGATTGGCCCCCGGGACTCCTATATGCATTTCCCCCATTTCCTCTGATATCGAAGTTTCTCCAGAAAGCCAGGAAACCTACACAGGACGATAATCCTCATTGCTCCATTCTGGCCTCGTCAAATTTGGTTTCCCTTTCTAAAAATACACTGCATTCGGGGACCCTGGATTCTGGACCCAGAGCCAGATCTATTGACTCACTCGTCAGGGGTTCCCCATCCCGTGCTCCTGTCACTCCATCTAGCAGCTTGGCTGCTCCAATTCCCAACTTAGCCAGGTCTGATCTTTTGTCACCAGCAGTCCAGGATATATTAGTGGCTTCGCATAAAGCTTCCACTACAAAGACATATACTAGCAAATGGAAACGGTTTGTATTCTGGGCGAATACACACCATGTGGATCCCTTTATAGCTCCTTTGAATAAGATATTAGAGTTCTTAACAGACTTATTTCATCAGGGTGCTTCTCCTGCTACTCTAAGAGTTCAATTGGCTGCCATTTCGAATTTCCATGTGGAAGAATGTGGAGCTCCTATTATGGCTCACAGACTTTGTAAAGCCTTTTAAAAGGAGTTTTTCATATTAGACCACCGGTCAGATCTCCTACGTCACCTTGGAGTCTAAACTTGTTGCTATCTAAATTAATGTTGCCCCCTTTTGAACCTGCCTCTTCTTGCCCATTAAAATTTTTGTCCTGGAAAACTCTCTTTCTGGTAGCCATTACTTCTGCTAGACGAGTGTCTGAACTTCAGGCTCTCTCCATCAAGCACCCTTATTTGATCTTTCACTCTGACAGAGTTTCTCTTGAACCAATTCATCCTTCCTCCCTAAAGTGTGTTCCATTAACAATATTAATCAGTCCATTGAATTACCCACTTTCTTCAAAACCACTCCAACAAAATGGAGTATATGTTACACAAATTGGATGTTCACAGACAGCTAAGGTTTTATTTGGATAGAACAAAAGATCACAGGAAAACAGATCAACTCTTTGTGGCTTTTGCTGATAGCAGGAAAGGACTTGCAGTTACCAAAAGAACTCTTTCTAAATGGTTAACGGATTGTATAATCTATGTCTACGATTCTGCAAATCAACCCCTTTACACAAACCCAAAGGACATTCCACAAGGTCGATATTCACGCCTTTGGCTCATGCAGCTCGCCTACCTCTGGATGCTATTTCAGCGGCTGCTACCTGGTCTAAGCCACATACATTTATTTCTCATTATAAAGTAGACAAGGTTTCTAGGGACAGGGCAACCTTTGGTTCCACTGTGCTCAAGAACGTACTCCGTGAGTTCCTCAGGATCAAGGAGCTAGGACGCTACCCATGTGTAAGAACAAACGCGAGATTGAACACTATCACATATAGAAGTTATGTCCTTACCATAACGCTCCATGTGGAGTGTTCATCTCGCCTTTGTTCTTACAGTCCCACCCTCCCACCCTTAGGAAGAACGTTCTTTGATGCCTGGCCAGAAGCATTTTTTGCTACTGTTATTATTCTGTGTACATAGTTGGTATACACATATATGTTTATATGTGTCTGTTTAGATATGTTTATGTGTGTAAGCATGAATGTGCTTTTATGTAGATTGGTTTGCTTGCAAACTAGATCTGAGGTAAAGGCAGAGGGGGATTGTGGGTATTAGATTGTCTCGAGCTTCTTCTCGATGCAGAGCTTGCAAGAGGCCGGCACGGAGCCGAGGATCGGCTCCGAACCCATGTGTAAGAACAAAGGCGAGATGAACACTCCACATGGAACGTTATGGTAAGGACATAACTTCTATTTCACCCTAGTCTCTTCACACATCCTATCCTTTCCAGTCACATTCATTCTCCTTCCTTCTGGTATTCACCTCTACTATAAGAAAACATCTACTGAAACTAAAACCAACCTCCTTAGCTGTTGACCAAGTTGCAACAGAATACTTAAAAATAGCATCTGACGGCAGTGGCTTTCACAGTATCTATGCTGATAAATCAATCCTTTTCTGAGAGATATGTCAAATTCATCTGGAAAAGATTCTGTATAATACCACTCCATGAAGACAGTACATCATCAGACTTTTCCAACTGTAGGCCTATTGCTGTCCTACCCCCTCTGTCTAATTTCCAACTGTAGGCCTATTGCTGTCCTACCCCCTCTATCTAAAATACTAGAACAATGCATCTACTCACAACTTATGTAGTGCATTAATTCTGATGATTTTCTCTCTCCAAAACCCTGCATGGTTTTAGACCACAGTGTAAAACTACTACTGCTGTCCACAAATTCACCATATAACAAACCAACAAAGTAGTGACGAAAGCCAGGTGTTGTCACTATTCTTATATTTATTAAAAGCATTTGGCATGGTGTCCCATCAACATATTTCTACTGATCTTTCTTCCCCTATCTTCACCCAGATCCCTGCCTCTCAAATTATTCTGTATCTATTTCATAAAATTAAATGTCAAGTTGTCTCTCTCGCCTTCATTCTTGCTGGTTGGGTTCGGAGCCGACCCTCGGCTCCCACTCGGCCAATTTCTAAAGCTCAAGAGCTACTTACTGGCTCGAGGCCTTCCTATATCCCACAATGCCTGGTGCTAGACCCCCAGATCTCATTTGCCGCATCAGCTACGAGGTTGCGCTTCACTGGCTCAGGTCGTATTAATCTTTTGTATTTTTAGTAGTTAAACTGTTAGTGTATATTTTTCAAATTTTTTGTTAAATCGGAGTAGTACTGTAGACTAGTCTTAGTTTCCCCTGTGTTTTCTGACCCTTAGGAAATTTGTTTTTACTTAGAGAGTCCCCCCCCCCCCAATCTCCCTAAGTAGGCCGTTTAAGTTCGAGGCTATCCCCTTCCCTTTTATATTGTTTTTTCAGTAGGAAGTAGTGTTTAGCCTTTATAGTCTAAGATCATAGTCTCTTAGTTTTTGTTAGTATAGTTACCTAAAATTTCTTGTGTGGGACGTGTGTGTGTGTTTTTTGCACTAGTCAAAAATTTTATCCATCGGTATTCCTTTTATTTATAACATGTCAAAGGATACCAAGGTATCAGGGTTCAAGAAGTGTGACTCGTACTGTCAGAAAATGTCTCTGACAGACGGTCACACTTCTTGTGTCTATTGTCTGGGTTCCCTACACCTGCAGGACTCTTGCTCGGTATGTCATGCCTTTAGTCCGAGAGTCCTGCAGGAGCGTAGGAACAAGTTAATCCTCAGGGGTTTAAAAATCCAGAGGGGTCTCCGGCAAAGTCTCAGCCAGCTAAAACCCCTAAGCCCACCAAGTTGTCGGCTCTCAGTACGGAGCCGTCGCCAGGACCAAAGTATCAAAATCTCTCTCGGCTCCGACCTTGGTGTCGGAGCCATCAGGGAGCCGTAAACGATCCAGATCGCCATCCCTGGAGTCGATTCGCTCGGCTCCGGGATCACCTTTGCTACAATCTGAACGGAGCCATAGGTCCCACTCTTCTCGGTCCTCGAGGCTGTCCGATCATGACTTGGAGAGAGTGGTTAGTAGACTCCTCAAATCGCAGGCCCTGGCTAAAATGTTAACTAGCCCTCCTCATCAGGCTGTGGCTGCTCCTTTTTCTGAAGTAGTTCCTCCTCCAACTCCTCCTGTCAGTTCGGAGCCGGAGCTTGTTCGGGCTCGGATCCTGGAAACGTCGGTGCGATGCTTACCCTTTCGGCTCCTTCGTCGGCTCTGATTTCTTCAATGGTTCCGTCCTTGGAGGGATCAGGGCACCGAGACACCCTCGTCGGCTCTAAGGGGGCGAGTGTCATCGGACCCTTGTCCGACCCCGTTCTCCCTCTCGGAGCTTCGGTCTCTGCCCCTCCTCCAAACCCCAAGCGAGGGGATCAAACACTCCAGGTCACCCCACTGGGTTATCTTCCTCTTCTGAGGCCTCCCCTGAGATTGCAGAGGAGCCCCCTCGAAAGAGGAAATGTAAGAGGAAGCATGTTGACTCCCCAGAGTCGGTCACGTCAAATACTGACTTGGAGGATTCGGAAGGGTCCCCAAGATCCCCCTCTGAAGATGACTCTTTCTCAGACATCCTTGAGATCCTTAAGCAGAGGGGGAACTGGTCTGCCCTTAACCCTTCTGAGGACGGGTCGGTATACTTGGATGCATTTGGTTCTCGTACCTCCACCTCCTAGGTGTCTCCGCCTTTCGATCCATTAATGGAAGTGGTGGCTCGGAAGGCGTGGTCAGCTCCGGACACACTGGAACCAACCCCTCGCAGGCCCACTAAGTTTATCCACAGCCACCCAAGATAAACAGTTTCTGACAAAGGGTGTCCCCGTTGATACCATGGTGGTAGCAGCTGCCACGAAAAAGGAGTTGGCTGACACTTCTGTACCTGTCCATCTCCCTAATGAAGAGTCTAGGATGATGGATAGATACGGGAAGCGGATGTTTTCCTCAGCGACCTTCTCCATGCGGTTGCTGAATTATTTGTGCCACTTCACCCGTCTTCAGAGGGATCTCCTCAAGGAGCTAGGAGATACCCTGCAAGATCCATCAGCTGCGAGGGCTCAAGACAAGATAAACTCCCAGCTGGCGACTCTTAATTCTGTCGTTAACTCCTCCATGTGGCTCATTTCGAATGCGGCTGATGGGGTGAGTAGAGCCGCAGGCACTGGCGTGGCTTTGAGAAGGCATGCCTGGATCCAGTTATGTAATTTTGCGGATCCCTTCAAGGCGTCTTTCACCAACACACCTTTTGATGGTTCAGCTCTGTTTGGACCTTAGGTGAAAGATGCACTTACCAGGTGTGAGCAGGAAAACAAGACTCTCTCTGCCGTTGGAGTCTGTTTTTCCACTCCCTCTAGACCATACCTTAAGGGTCAGAAGAGTGGGAAGATGTGGTTCCGGAAACCCCAGGGAGCCGTGCCTGACACAAGTGGCGACTCCAGAGGCAAAGGAGGGAGCAACAATAGACGCCACCCGCGGGGCAGAGGGGGTCCGCAGAGTCAGGGCAGCAGAGAATCTTTCTCTGACAAGCCCTTCCAGCACCCCTGAGGGACTGCCTGGCTGTCCGCCTTCGGAGGCCGTCGGGGGAAGGTTGTCTCTGTACCCAGAAGCCTGGCGTCTCATCACTCGAGACAGATGGGTACAGTCTATCATATCCGGAGGTTACAAAATCCCGTTTGTCCACACTCCCTTAAAATCAAACAACCCCATCCCAGATGTTCCACCCGGTGTAAGGGAACAGGCAGTACAAGAAATTTCAAGACTGCTAAAAAAACGGGCCATCCAACAAGTCCCAGCAGACCAGCAAGGATCCGGAATTTACTCAAAGTTCTTTTTGGTACCAAAGAAGACAGGGGACTGGAGACCCATTTTGGATCTCAGCAGACTAAACAAGTCTGTTTAAAGAACGAAGTTCTGGATGGTCACGCTTCAGTCCATTCTCCCCTTTTTGGGTCAGGACAATTGGATGTGCTCCATAGATCTTCAGGATGCATACTACCACATCAAAATGGACAGGCATTCCAGAAGGTTTCTCCGCTTCCGGCTGGGCACCAGTCATTACCAGTTCAGAGCCCTGCCCTTTGGTCTCACCACAGCCCCCAGGGTGTTCACCAAATGCATGGCAGTGGTTACCGCTCACCTGAGACAGCAAGGATTCCAGGTGTTTCCATATCTAGATGACTGGCTCCTTACTGCTACCACCAGACATCAATTGCTAAGAGCCAGGGATTATACCATCCAAACATGCTCCAACCTAGGTATCTCAATAAATTTTGAAAAGTCTGCATTGTCGCCTTGTCAGTCCTTAACCGTTATAGGTGCAAGATTAAATACCAAAGATCTGTCTGCAAGGCTTCCAGTAGACAGAGTGGCGGACATTCGCCGACATGTACAGGTTTTATTAGGATGCAGAAGGATTCAGGCCAGATTCGTCCTAAAAACCTTAGGTCTCATGGCAACAGCGATCATATTAGTTCCCCTGGCTCATTTTCACATGAGGATTCTCCAGTGGATGCTTTTCACCCAGTGGTCCTTTCAACAACTTCCTTTGTCTCACAAGATAATAATTACACAGTCATGCAAAGACCACTTGGCTTGGTGGATGGTCTCTCCATCAGTACCCCAGGGAAGACCATTTTTCCTTCCTCCTCCAGTTGCCACGGTGACCACGGATGCCTCCTTGATCGGGTGGGGGGGGGGGCATTTTCAGGGCAGGACTGTCCAGGGCACCTGGCAACCCCACGTGTACCACTTGCACATAAACGTCTTGGAGATGAGGGCGGTGCTTTTAGCGTTGCAAGCTCTTCAGAACTCTCTACCCACTGGGACCATTGCAATTCAGACAGACAATATGTCTGTAGTGTGGTACATCAACAAGCAGGGCGGAACCAAGTCATATCCCTTATGTCGAGAAGCACTCAGACTATGGCAGTGGGCGATCTCCTCTCAACGGTTTCTGACGGCAACGCACATCCCTGGGAAGTCCAACATCATAGCGGACAGGCTAAGCAGAGCTATTCTCATGCCTCACGAGTGGTCTCTCAACCGGACAGTAGCGGACAGAATCTTCCGCAAATGGGGTCAGCCTTGCTGCAACCTTTTCGCAACTCCTCTCAACAGCAAGTGCGACAGTTTCTTCACTCTCTTCCCTCTTCCCGGACACTCCCCCAGAGATGCTCTAGTTCACAATTGGCCCCAGGGACTTCTGTATGCATTCCCACCCTTTCCACTAATTCCCAAACTAATTCAGAAAGCTACCGTGCTGGGTTGCAGGATGATCCTCATTGCCCCCTACTGGCCTCGACAAATCTGGTTCCCATTCCTGCATCGTCACCTTCTAGAGCAGCCTTGGAATCTGGACCCAATTCCAGACATCCTGATCCATCAGTCGGGTAGGCTGCATCAGTCTCTTCAGTCTCTCAACTTCACTGCTTGGTTGCTCCACTTCCAACCTTAGCCAGGCTTCCCAGTATTTCCAATTCAGTGCGTGAGATTATCCTTTCCTCGCACAAACCTACAACCAGGAAAACTTATGCTACTAAGTGGAAACGTTTCTCTTTCTGGGCAGAGGCTAGAAATATTGATCCCTTCACGGCCCCTGTCCATAACGTTCTGGACTACTTAGCAGAACTTTTTCAAGCGGGCTACTCGTCGGCCACCATTAGAGTTCAATTAGCGGCAATCTCTAATTTCCATACGAGCCTGTCAGAAACCAGCATCATGTCCCATAAGCTTTGCAAAGCCTTTCTGAAAGGAACAATCTTGCTCAGGCCTTCAGTGAGAGATCCCCCTCCTCCGTGGGACATAAATTTAATCCTAGCTTCCTTGATACTTCCTCCCTTTGAACTGGCAGCTTCCTGTTCCTTGAAATTGCTTACTTGGAAAACCCTCTTTTTGGTGGCCATTACTTCAGCGAGGAGAGTTTCTGAACTTCAAGCCCTTTGTGTTTGTCCTCCTTATCTAGTTTTCCATAAGGATAGAGTTTCACTCAGGACTAATCCTTCGTTCCTTCCTAAGGTCCCCTCCAAGAACAATTTGAATCAATCCATCGATCTGCCAGTCTTTTTTCAAAATTATTCCAACAAAGCTGAACACAAATTACACCAGTTGGACGTTCATAGGCAATTACATTTCTGTTTGCATAGGACTGAGCAAATAAGGAAATCAGATCAACTCTTCCTGTCCTATGCGAAGGGTAAGCAGGGTCGACCAGTGTCTAAAGTAACCTTATCCAGGTGGTTGTCCTCTATTATTAACCTTATTTATCAGTTGAGGCATAAAGAACTCCATGCTAAACCTAAAGGCCACTCTACTAGGGCTTTAGCTACGTCGGTAGCCTTTCAAGCAAGACTACCAATGGAAGCCATTTGTGCGGCGGCCACATGGGCCACCCCTCATACCTTCATTTCGCATTATAAATTGGATGTGGCCTCTAGGAGTAGAGCTGATTTTGGTTCCACTGTGCTCAAAAGTCTGTTCCGATGAGCCACCCAGGACTAAGGTGCTAGGGACGCTGTCCCATCCATCAAGAATGAAGGCGAGAGAGACAACTTAACATTAAGAAGTTATGTACCTACCATAACGTTCCATGTTAGTTGTCTTCTTCTCGCCTTCTTTCTTGCGTCCCACTCTCCATCCCTAGTCTAGCTGGACCGAGAAGAGTCTTCCTACAAGTCTTGTCACTGGCTTAGTCTTTACCGTTTTATGTCCTCTACTTCTTTCTTCAGCCCTCTAGCTGAAGTCTTGCTTTTGGGACAGTTGTCCTCTTGTATTATTTTTTTGGTGTTAGGTCTTCCAAACGAGATCTGGGGGTCTAGCGCCAGGCATTGTGGGATATAGGGAGGCCTCGAGCCAGTAAGTAGCTCTCGAGCTTTAGAAATTGGCAGAGTCAAAGCCGAGGGTTGGCTCCGAACCCAACCAGCAAGAAAGAAGGCGAGAAGAAGACAACTAACTTGGAACGTTATGGTAGGTACATTACTTCTTATACAAGCTGTTCCTTCCATTATCTGTAGTACAGCAGAAACTCTCGGGTTTTTCTCTGTGTGCTGTCTTCTAACTCTCCCATTTTTTGAATCGGCTCTTCTTGAGAAGTCTCATACTCAGCCAGTATATTTCTTTTCATTTAAACGTCTGCTTTATGCATCTGAATAGCTAGTTAGAGCTGCTTCTGTTTTTTTTTCAGCGTTTTGTTTGAGTTTAAGTACACTTTCAGTGTTTCATTTATTTTAATCACCTCTGAGTACATTTGATTTATTTTTTTCTTCCAAATTACTGGAGCCTGTCTCTTGTTCCATACTAAAAGCGCGGGCTTCTTTTTGCTTAACAGTTGCAAGTTTCTTCCCAGACTGTGTTTTCTCTTAACCTTTTCTGGTCAATTTTCTTTCAGGTTCTCTAGCTTTCATCTTTGCTGGGATCTAGGCAATGTATGTACTAGCCAGTAACTGATTTTTACAGGCTCCCTTTTCTCATTTTTTGTTTTTACACTGGAGAGTGGAAATTATGCTGTTGATCAGTGTTGCACATAGTCTTATACCTGCACCAGAAAAATGTCAAGCTCTAAAAGATACCGTGCAGTGCTACTTTGTGAATGCCAATGACCTTTCAACTTTGTCTTTATGGGCACATTCAGGTCAGTAATGCTGAACCCCACTAGCTGTTGACATGCCATGTTTTGCCTTTTTCTGACCTCATCAGTATAGTGTTAGTGGATTATTTGGCTGTACTTTAGAAACATTGAGCTAAAAATGAAGCCTAATGCCCATAAACAAAAGAGTGCATGTAAAATATCCCAAATAACATCAAAATCAGAGTAAAAAGGTCACACACACAGACCATTCAGTATAAACTGCAATGAAGGCCCAGCAAAGCTAATGTATTCAACGTGTAACACCTTAAACCCCATTTAGTTGGAGGCCCATGGGATATATGCAAATAATCCTTTTAATGACATACCAGTGTTTCAGCTATATGGCTTCTGAATCCCCATGACATTTTTCTCTCTGTTTTTAAGTCATTAGGTGTATGTTCAAGCCATGTAGCTGAAACACCTTGTCCTTAAGGTTGCATTTGCATATATCCCATAGGGCTCCACTACAGGAGGGTTAAGGTTTTGCACAGTGAAGGCTATAGCCTTACATAGTCTTTCTTGACTGTTCCCAGATGTGTTGCATGAACATCCTTCTGAAAATGTGTTATAAGACCTCTTTGTTGAAGGGTACTGACCTGGTGATTTAGTGTTCTGGATTTTGCTCGAGTACCCATTTTTGCCTGTTTTATTTGGTAAACAAAAATTATACTACTATTAAAACATTGTTTAGGTCAATACTTTATAGCAAAGGTTGGTGCACAAAAACCATAGCCATCTATATGGAGCACCAACTCAAACAGCACATGAATGCGTTACCATCTTCTATGAAACGCACTATTTTTAATCAAATTAAGAGAAGCCAAGAGAATGAAGAACATGGATTAGAAAGAAAGTTTGTACCCGCTGAAGCCAACTTTTGTATACCTGTATTCCTGGTGAAGAAGGTATAGAGGCATTATGCTAGATGCCTCGTAAACATGTAAAAATGTCAGGTACAAATATTAATAACTAGACTGGATGGGAGACATGGAGATGTTAAAAATAAGACAGAAACAAATGAAACCAGGGGGATTATTAAATTAAGAGTTGATAGTGGCAGTGATAAAGTTTACATCAAACCCATATTGAAAGCTAGACCTCTGCATAGATAACATAGTTTTAATAGGATGTTAAACAATGTGTGTATATTGGTGGGGTAGCTGAGTAACACATGTTTTTTACAAACATTTTTTATAGGTTGTTTATATGTAGTTTGCATTTTGTATCGATACGCATACTAAATAGGTAATGTGGTTATAGCTACATATTTTATTATACAGCCTTGAATGCAGTTAATTTTAGTAAATGCATTTAGTACTAGCTGTTTTTACAGTAGCAATGATGGTGTTCCTTTAAATGTTCAACAAGCTATCAGGAAGGTAGTGCATTTCAATGCTAAGCACTGTATTTAAGGGATGAAGGTTTCTGACTAATAGTATCATCCGAAGAAGCAGTCTTTGTAACTGTGAAAGTGCTTACGTTTGGATTCCATTAAAGACGTTTTACTTTTATAACTGCTGGCCATCGTTTTATTCTGCTCCATTTTATGCTTTTCCTGTTGGTATACTTGTATTCGTGATGAAGAGGGCATAGAGGCATTATGCAGCGGCAGTGTTTGTATAACAGAGCTGAAGGATAACATTCTCACAAAAGAGATAAGGAATATGGACACCTATTAGCAGCAAGTGAGAGGCTGTGTATAGAGATTGTAGAAAGAAGAGATGCTTATAGACTCTCGCAGGTAAGGCAAGTATTAACTAACTGTCAGATTTGTCGAGCAGCAAAGCATTAGAAGTGCCTATTGGCAAGATTGTATTTTAAAACGTGATAAAAATATTAAGCATATTTTGGAGTGTAAGTTCACAGTACTCAAAGTAAATAAGAATATGATAGAAGTATGTACTTTTAGGTATAATAATTACTGTCAGTATAAAAAAGTGAATGTATCTAACCGCTTCCAAAAAATCTTGTTGTAATTAGTACTGTGCTGAGTGTAATGCTTTCTGTTCTCTCCACCACTGCCAACCAGTAATCAAGGAGCCTCAATCCTCACCACTGGCACCTGTGTGTGTGTGTGTGTGTGGGGGGGGGGGGGGGGCATTCACTGGTAAGATAACCGGTACACAGTATTTCCAGGTGCAGCTCTCTGCATCAAGTGCAACTTCCCTTAAGTCCACACAGAGACCACAGTCAGCCCAGGGCTGGTTTCTCCCTCTTCCTCCAGTTCTCCAATAAGACTCCCCACTGGCACAGCTATAGAGTTGAGATCTCAGCTGATTGACCAAGCCAATACTTCCAGCACCCTCTGTCCACCCAGTGCTTCGTGTCCCTGCCCAAGTAGCTGACACACACACACACACACACACACACACACACACACACACACACACACACACACACACACACACACATGCACACCTGGGAAAGGCTGGCACAGGTTTACTAGCTATCCCCCTTCTGTCCGGACTGTAAGGTAGTTTCTACTGCCACCAGTCACTCCTTATCAGCTACTTTAGGGTCCTTAACAAAGGGTGTCCAATATTACTGTGTAATATTAATATTAATGCAAATGGTAGTTTGAGCAAGAGCAGGGCTGTTAAGAGTGGCCCACAAAGAGTCACCAAATAAATATGCAAGTACTCTCAAAACTTAAATATCGCTACACAGATCAGTCACAATGAAAGATTTAAATATATTTAGTAATAAAAGAACAAGAAAATACTCTCTCTCTCTCTCTCTATATATATATATATATATATATATATATATATATTTTCACAGTGACTTCAGAGTTCAAAACCACAGGAAATATTTAAAACAACATTGCAGTACAAGCTTACACAAATAAAGAAAAAATCTAAACTAAGCTTTGCTATATCCCTGACTGTATCTAAGAGTTACCATACTCTAATAACTAACTTAGAGCAAGGCAGATGTGGTGAATGGATGTTCTTTGTGTTTCATTGTTGCAGTCATTACATTTGGGTGATCTGCTGGCAGGTTGCCCTCAGTTGGCCTGATTAACAAAGTCTTGGGTCCTGCGTCTGTTGCTGTCCCTTCTTGCATGACGTCAGGTCATCAGGGGTATAAAACATGCAGGCGACACCATTACATCAGTCTTTCTTGCCGTGTGGTGCCTGAAGCAGAAGCAGTTCGCAAGTGCCGGTCGGCAGACTCCTGAAATTTTCTTTTCCGAGTTTCAGAACCGAAGTCTTCAACTAAAACGCTAAGTACCCCGTTGGGGAAACTTTTTCTTGCTCCTTTCCGATGTCAGTAAAAGTTAATTGTATTACTTGTGGGAAGCAAATACCTCATAAGGATTTTCATTTGTACTGTATTCCTTGCCTAGGCCCTGACCACGACGTACCTTGCTGTTGGTTCTGTGCTTTATTTAATCAACGCACTGTCCGTCATCGGTACATTTTTGCTTCTAAATATTTTGGCTCATGGTTTAATTATCCAGAAATGACGTCGGTTAGCAATCCAATTACCGGAATACCTAAAAAATGCAAAGAAAAAGACAGAGACATGCCATTGAGGTCCAAAACTGTTGATGACGCTTCCTAAGCCAGTCGCCAGTTCGCCGGTACTCAGTGAGCCGTTTTTGCAGCCCCTGATACCTGCTACTTCTGATTCACAGGCCTCTGAGACCCATTCAGAGTCCGGTATGCTGCGAGATGCTTCAATTATGGAATCCGCGGATGTCTCTACCTTGGATGGGTCCAGAGCCGCTGTGCAGGCACCGGCTTCTGAGGGTGTATTCAGGCCTACAGATTTGTATATTAAACCGATGCCATCTTCAATATTAAGGCCAAAAACTCGAACTATGTCTAAAAAACCGACGCCTAGGCCACATGTGCAGGCCCCCATGCCTAAAAAACAAATGATCAATATGGCTGAAGATTTAATTACTCTAATTAGGGGTAGCCAACCCCCCCCCCCCCTTCAAAGAGGCCTAGGCAAGAAATTAACTATGAATCTTCTGAACAGGATTCTGTTTCTTCTGACTCTTCTAATGAACAGGATTTGTCTATACCTACTTATGAGGACTCTGATGCAGAGGATTCCATTCCTCCTACTTCTCCCCCTGCGGATTTTTGTTTTGGGGAAACTTTGCATGCATTAAGGGAACATTTCCACTGGGAAAGGCAGGATTTTTCTGAATCTAAAAAGAGGCTTAGGGATTTTCTTCTTCTTCCTCAGCATAGGCCTTTGGCTATACCTCCTGTTCTAGACATTGTTGATGATGTGTTTTCAGAATCTAGTATGGCTCCTGATTCTTTGCCTCCGGCTCCTTGTAAGCCAGACAGATACTACAGGGTTCCCGACTCCCACAAATTCCTTTTCAAAAATCCTGTTGCGGATCCTGAAACCATTTCTCACGGCCCCAAGGGCATTAAGGCTTCTACAGCTAAAAATCCTACCCCTTCTGATAGAGATTCCAGGGCGCTGGATAGATGGGGTAAGAAGGTCTACACTTCTGCAACCGTGGCAATCAGGGCTTTAAACTGTCAATTCCATATGCTAAAATATCAGCAGCATATCATGGGACTGCTTAAACAGAAAATTATGTTCATTTCTGACTGTGTGGAAAATGAAGATTTACAGGATTTATTGCATTCAGCTGAACAAGTTAGAATACATACTTTGCAATGTGGTTTTGATTCTTTGGAGGCCTCTTGCAGGGCTGCTGTGACTGGATCTGTGCTAAGGAGGCATGCTTGGCTCAAAGAGCAATCTCTGCCTGATCATGTTAAAGCAAAATCGTTGGATGCTCCTTTACAATAGGACCGTCTCTTTGGTAATAAGGCTGAAGAAGTTCTAAAAAAGATGGAAGATGAAGCTAAATCTATGCAAACTGTGAAATATTTCTTGCAAGTGCAACCTCCAAGATGTAGTAGACACTGGCATACTAAGAACTGCTCCTTTTGAGTTCCTTCGAGAGCCACTCAAGTCAAACCCAGACATTCCAAAGGCACCAGGTTTCAGTCCCAAGGGACTTTCAGAACTAAGCAAATGGGTGCCTTCCCTTCCAAATCTGGAAACAACAAGACACCTCCCTATGGTAAGCAGTCTCAATGACTTCCCTCTAGACTTACCAAGCACTTGCCTTTTAGCCACCCCTTTGGGGGAAAAACTGACTCTTCATGCAAAAAACTGGCAACTTATAACCCAGGACAAATGGGTTTTAAATATAGTATCCCAGGGATACAGATTTCATTTCTACACGTTACCAACTCCAAATGGATGGCCAGACCTGCCCCCAAATCAGTGGGCAGAGGCCCAGAAACAAGTACTTTCCCTCATGAACATGGGGGCTATTCAGCTAGTACCAGAAGAGGAAAAGGGACAAGGTTTCTATTCCAGACTTTTCCTGGTACCCAGAAAAGACAAATCATGGCGTCCAATTCTGGACTTCTCTACTCTAAACACCTTTCTGGACATTCCAAAATTCAAGATGCTGACTCTTCACCAATTACTTCCTATGCTAGGCAAAGATGCCTGGTTGGCAACTCTAGATTTAAGAGGCTTACCTGTATATCCCAGTCAGGGAATCTTGCAGAAGATACCTCTGCTTCAAAGCAGGCTACTTGCATTACCAGTTCTTTGCACTGCTTTTTGGCTTATCTACTGCGCCCAGGGTCTTTACAAAGTGCCTGGCTCCAGTAATTGCATTTTGCAGGCAAAGAAATATTCAAATATATCCATACCTGGATGATTGTCTAATTCAGGCAGAAAACAAGGACATTCTTCTAAAACATCTGGCGTTTGTAAAAAGGGTTCTAACTTGTCTAGGGTACACTATAAATTAAAATAAATCACAACTGGTACCCTCTCAAAAAATTACATTCCTGGGTGCAAGCTTGAATACAACTGCCCAGATGGCTTTCCTTACGCCAGAAAAGCAAATTCATTTGGTGACTTACTTCAAACAGGTGGCCACAAAAACCATGCTTTCTGCAAGGCAAATACTGCAAGCCTTTGGGTTCATGGCCTCCTGTATTCTTCTAATTCCATATGGAAGAGTGCATATGACGAAACTTCAGTGGTGTTTAAAAAGTCTATGGAGTCAGCATTGTCACAGCCTGGAAACAATGATTCTTGTCATACCTTGCCTGTGCCTAGAGTTCTTTTGGTGGGCAGAGGCCTGCCACCAGAACAAGGGACTGCCTTTCACACCACCCCCTGCCGCCCAAACCCTAACTACAGACGCATCAGACTATGCATGGGGGTGCTCACCTGGCAGGGAAGTGCATTCAGGGCAAATAGAGCCCAAATCAAATGCACCTTCATATAAATCAAAAAGAAAGCTGTACAAAATGCACTGACAGCCTTCAAGGACTACCTTCATCCAGGACAATTAATAATAAAGATGAACAACACCACGGTTATGTGGTACATAAATAAGCAGGGAGGTACACACTCCTACTCCCTCTGCAGACTAGCCATGGCATTGTGGAACACGGCCTTGAGCTATCAAGTCCAACTGCAAGCTTAATTCCTGCTGGGAAAGCTGAATACTCTGGCAGACGAACTAAGTAGAAATCTCATGGACCCACACGAATGGAAACTGGAACCACGGATTTTCAATATGTTGACATGCAAATGGGGGAGCCCAGACAGATCTTTTTGCCTCACCCCAGAACTATCAGTTAGACAAATGTTGCACAAGAACTCATCACAAAAAAGCCTGGAAAGTGGATGGCTCTGTCCTTCAGCTGGAAAAACTTATAAGTTCTACTAAAAGTCAAACAGGACAAACCAAAAATGATTTTGATTGCTCCAGACTGGCCTCACCAACACTGGTACCCACTCCTGCGCAGTGTGTCACACATTTCACCATGGCACCTGCCCCAGACACCTTACTTTACTGTCTCAGCAGAACAACAAAACTCTGCATCCTCAGCTCCAAATTTTGAATCTTGCAGCGTGGCTAATCACCTAAATTCACCCTTAGCATCCCTCAGCAAACCTGTGATGAATGTTATTTTTGAGGCGAGAAGACCTAGTACTAGAAAATGTTATGCTGACAAATGGAAAAGATTCTGTGCCTGGAATCAATCTCAAGGGATAAGCACAGCATTGCCCAAACTTCCTCAGATTTTGCAATACTTAACTGAGATGCTTCACAAGGGCCTGTCTTTTTCTTCCATAAAAATCCATGCCTCAGCCATTTCAACTCATTACAACACAGAACCTCCCTTCTTCTCTCATACTCTGCTAAAGCAGTATCTCAGAAGGACCAAAAACTTGAGACCACCCAGGAGAGCTCCAACCCCTGCTGGGACCTTAATTTTGTATTGGAAAAACTCACTCTCCCTCCTTTCGAGCCAGCTGCTACTGCAGACTTAAAATTTCTCTCTTTGAAAACAGCCTTCCTTTTAGCAGTCACTCCGGTAGAAGGATTTCTGAATTACAGGCTTTTATGGCAGTGGAGCCTTTCATCATTTTTCATGCAAACAGGGTATCTCTCAAGACCAACCCATCCTTCATGCCCAAGGTGGTATCCAGTGTGGCTGTTAATCAAGACCATTCATTTTCCAACTTTCTTTCCCAATCCACAGAACAAGGGGGATCGGATTCTGCATTCATTGGATGTACAGACAAATTAGATTTTACTTAAATAGGACTAAATCTCAAAGGAAATCTGAACAACTGCTGGTAGCATTTGCTGCAGGGGCAGAGGGAAAGGCTATTTCAAAGCAAACCATTTCCAAATGGATAAGCCATTGTATTCATTTCTGCTATAAGCACCATGGAAAAACTATCCCCCAGAGGATCAGATCCCATTCCACCAGGGCTGCATCTACTTTTACAGCCTTTCTCTGGGGTGTTCCTACCAGGGATATTCTAGAAGCTGCTACCTGGAGTTCAGTTCATACTTTCACCAAACATGGTCATTTACCAATTTTCTCTAAATCCAGATCTGACTTTGCCACTGCTGTTCTGCAGGACCTTATAGCCGGTCCTAATGTTGTATAAATCCATCCTCCCAACCTTAGCTTTGAGAAATCTATCCAAATGTAATGACTGCAACAGTGAAACACAAAGAACATAGTACAGTTGTGTGCACTTACCATACGAGTGTATTCACTGTTGCAGTCCTGGTTACCCTCCCTCCAGCCCCGTTTTTTTTTTCTCTTACTATGCCTCTACTTTCTTTTACTATACTTATAAGCCTTTTTGGTGTATTTGCTTTTGTTTGGAGGTATACTTTTTGTATTGTAAATTACTTGTATATATATGTATATATATATATATATATATATATATATATATATATATATATATAGTTCCCATTCAGAAGCCTGAAACATCATAAGCCTGAAAATCAAAATCCTGAAACCAAAAGCCTGAAAATTCAGAATCCTGAAAACTCAAAATCCTGAAACTCAAAATCCTGAAAACACAAATAATGCTAATATGTCACTATAAAGACACTGATATCTACCAACTGACCCTGACCCTGACCCTGACCCTAACCCTAAGGTCCGTCACTGTCGCACACTCACCTGACCCGCGCCCTAACCCTAACTCACTTAAACCGCCCCTAACCCCAATATTTGTCACTATTGCATACATGCCTAACCTGCGCCCTAACCCTAACTCACTTAAACCGCCCCTAACCCTAACATAAAACCAACCGCACACTCTACCTGACCCCAACGCATGACCTAACACCACAGGGCTAACAATAGCAAAGCCACAATGACATCAGTATGTCTATTTTGTGTTTTCAGGATTTTGGGCTTTCAGGATTTTGAGTTTTCAGGATTCTGAATTTTCAGGCTTTTGGTTTCAGGATTTTGATTTTCAGGCTTATGATGTTTCAGGTCTGAATGGGAACCATATATATATATATATATATATATATATATATATATATATATATATATATATTTATATATATATATTTTTTTTTTATTTTTTTTTTTTTTGGCTCCCCATTTGGGGGGCACCTGACATCTGGGGCAAGAAAAACTGATGTAATGGTGTCGGCTGCATGTTTTATACCTCTGACGACCTGATGTCATGGAAGAAGGGTTTGCAACCAATGCAGGACCCAAGACTTTGTTAATCAGGCCGACTGAGGGCAACCTGCCAGCAGATTACCCAAATGTAATGACTGCAACAGTGAATACACTTGAACATCTACATTTATGGTAAGTGTACGCAACTGTACTTTCTTGTTGTTGTCCGGTCCAAGGCATAATGCCCTGTCTCAGTGAGAGACTTAAAATATTTCCCAAAATATTACTGTTGGTATAGCTTGTGGTATAGCATGCAGAATGACATCAGTTCTGGCCATCTGACTTCTAGCTCCCAAGCAACTCCCCCCCCCCCCCCCCCATTGCCAGAAGCTAGCAGTACCCAACATCTACCTGTAAAAATGCCCAGACAAGGGCTTTTGCTCAGATCTTTGGCAGGTGCCGGAAGCCACAAAACAACTGCATTCCTCCATGCCTCCAAAGCAGCAACTAGCTCACCTTAAAGACAATACAGAAAGTCTCCCAGCACATACTACGCGTCACTGGCAACATCGAAGCATGTCTGTGGCCTGGCCTATAAAGTAACCCAATTCCAAATATCTTTCCAAAGTATGCTGGACTGAGGTTAACCCTCCAGCCTCCCCTGCCAAAACAGGCACCCAGACAGCCACAACAGTGCATGTATACTTCTGTTCTCTTCCAGCAGGGCACACTGTGGCTACATTCCAAACACAAGCACCATACAAATACATTTTCATCACAAACACAAAGCAGCCTGATACACACACAACATACAGTTGTAATGCCAGCATCTTGTATAAATTAGCTTGATATTCACAAATGACTTAGAATTATTTACAAAATTCCAGCCAACCCTGCTGGCAGTACCCCCTTTTGGCACAGATTGTACCAAAGCTTTTTTTTTAAGGCAGGTGAAGCCAAATGCATCTGCACTAACCAACCTTAAGGGCTTGACATTTTATAGCAGTTTCAGTGGTTCAGTAAAATAGCACAGTCACCTTGATATGCTAGAAGGTCCCAAGTTTCATAGGTAGTCACTAAGCATGCAGTCCAGGAGACCACTAAGGAGCCTAGCCCAAACTCTAAATTGCCCTAAAGCACTCTCTGGTTAAGTGACTTGCTCAAGGTCACGTAGTAGGCCGATGAAGGCTGAGGGAATCAAACCCTGCACCATAGGAAATAGCTCATTAAACAGCTCATATTCTTAGTCCTCTGTGCTGACTGCCAGGATTTGGATTGAACCCCCCCCCCACCAGGTGCTTGGATTGATTTTCAAACACTAATAGTATAAGTTAGCATAGGGGTGTGCTGTCCTTAAGACGAGAAGTTAAATTAAGATCATATATGACTAAGCTGGTTGTAGCTCAGTTGATTGTGAAAGTTCCCACAGCACTTATGGAAAAGAGTAGGGTAACTTCCCTGGTGCCCTGACCAAATTCCACTCTAAGTATGAGTACAACTACTAGCCTCGTGGGACTGTTCTGGTTAACAAAAGATAAATATATTGATTAGATAGTTAATGGCACTGAAATACTGGATTATTCAAGTTTGTGACTGCCATCCTTCTCCTGGCTGAAGTGCTGCTATGCATAGAAATGCTTACATTAATTATCTATGTATTTATTTTATTAGGGTTTTTATGATGTATTTGTTTTATTTAACATCATATAAATGACAGGTTGGGTACAGTCATTTTTATAACCTAAGTACCTAAACTTCTCATATTGCTAAATGCGAAGACTTGCATTTTTTTCGGGGTTTTATTTGCATAGGGGCAAGCCCCCCTGCACCCCTCATTATTCTCACTGCAGGGACACTGTATCTCACAGAGGTATCATTACTGACAGGCAGTGTAACATCTGTCTCACTTTCTTTTGGAGGCTGCATTACAAGATTACTGCCATCTTCCTCTTATATAAAACAAACGGTGTCACACAACCAACTGCCACCTAGAGTTATTCTGCTCTAGTATCTGTGACTCAACCTTGGACGATCTAGGCAAGCCTTTTGTCACCTCTGTCTAATAAATAAAGTGGTGTAAACTGTTATGAAAATGAGAAGTTTTCACTTGGTCAAGAGTCAACTCAAGTGAAGAATGCAGAGGTGAGAATTTCAAATGGAATTTTCAAGTGTGTTGTTTCCTTTGCACCCCCCCCCCCCCCATTTGTAAACCATCTCTAGGGTTTTGACACCTCAGTAAAAAGGTAAAGAGCATGCTCGAAAACTTCTTGCTTTTTTATATGAGCATTTGGAATTCTCATCTTTGAAATGATGGGAAACTTTCTGCTCCACCTTTTATTTTCTTTTTCTAAATAATATATATTATAGTTATGACTGACAATAAAACAACCAAAACACTTTGTTAATGAAAATAAGTTTGCCTTTTATTTCCAATAATTTTAAAACTTGTTTTGACTTGCTTTTCATATTGTTTACATTTCCTTCTGTGCTTTGGAATCAAGCATTTCATAGTCCATGTACTGTTTAATATTCCATTGTTTTGTTAGTAACAAGCTTACTTAACTACATCTGTGAGCAGGACTGACTTTAGGCCATATGGACCCATTTGTCCTGATGGAGCTGACGCTAGGCTATAGCAAGGGTCTTCATGCCAAATATGGCCCAGAGATTTGCCTGAGAGACATTACAGCAAAGTGCAAGGCATTTCCCTATTGGTAATTTTGTTCCTGTAGTTACGTCTTGTTAGTGGAGTGGACAGTATTTCCCATCTTGCATTACACTAGCGGTAACTGCATCTTCATGCCTCTTGTACTAATGTTAGCTGCTCACTCCACAGAGAAGTCAATTGCTGATGTTCTTCATCTCACATTGCTGCAGTCATAACCTGTGGGTAGTCCGCTGTCCTCGATCGGCCCGAATACCAAAGTGTTAGGCTGGCGTCGGTCATGGTCGCTCAGATCTGACATCAGTACGCCGTGGTACTAAAGCGCATGACCGACGCCATATCCTCAGTCTTTCTTGCCGCATGGTCCGAAGCAGAAGCAGCGTTTTGCAAGTGCCGTTCGGCGTCCTGAAATTTTCGTATTCTGAGTTTCAGACCGAAGACCAAGTTGGGCTAAGTACCCCGTTGGGGAATATTTTTGTTTTTCTTGCCTCAGTTAATTCCGGATGTCAGAAAAAGTGAATAATTGTATTTCTTGTGGGAAACAGATACCTCATAGGGATTACCACTCTCTTTGTATTCCTTGCTTGGGGCCTGAGCACGACGTAGTCGGGTGTCGCTTTTGTGCTAGATTTAATAAGCGCACCATTAAACGCAGGTTAGATTGTGCTAGGCTTGTCTTCGGTAAGCGGTGTAATTACAATATGCCGTCGGATCCTCCGACGCCCGCTACCGCTAAGAAGCGCAAGGAAAAATCGTTAAAGTCCAAGCAGGATGAGTCGTCCGTTACGGACGCCGGTTCTTTAGAAACTACGGTGGAATCTGTGGATCCAACTGAGGTTTCAGCTGAGTCTCAGGGGGAGCCTTTAGTTTTGCAGGATGTGGCCTCTCAGGAGTCGGGTCAGGCTGAGGGGGCCTCTCAGGTTTCTGTAGTCCCTCCTTTGCATAAGGTGGTTAGACCTTCTACTTCTGTCTCTAAGGTACCTTCCAAGGTCAGGCCTGGTTTGTCTTCCTCTGGCGTCAGCCCTAGTTCTGCAGGTTCTGTACCTAAAAAGCATATGCTGAAAATGGCAGAAGATTTAATTACCTTGATCAGGGGTTCTTTGCCTCCTCCAGATAAGAGGCCTAGGGTGGAGCCAGAGGTGGAAGGATTGGAACATTCTTCAGATTACTCGGAGTCTTCGGCTGAAGACATTCAGGATTTTCCTCCTTATTATTCAGATGCAGAGGATTCTAGTCCTTCTGCTTCCCCCCCCCCCAGAGGATTTTTCTTTTTCTGAAACCCTGCATTCCATGAGAGAGCATTTTAAGTGGGAAGGTCAGGATTTCTCAGATTCTAGAAAGAGACTTAGGGAATTTTTGTTTTTACCACAGCATAGGCCCTTGGCTATACCCCCTGTTTTGGATGTTGTTCAGGATGTTTTCTCTGAAGCTTCCCTTAATCCTGATTCTTTGCCTCCTGCCCCGGTCAAGCCAGACAGGTATTACAGAGTGCCTGAGGCTCATAAATATTTGTATAAA
Organism: Protopterus annectens; assembly: GCF_019279795.1. Lineage (NCBI taxonomy): Eukaryota > Metazoa > Chordata > Ceratodontiformes > Protopteridae > Protopterus > Protopterus annectens. Next base: position 132,495,864 of record NC_056739.1, read on the forward strand.
AGCCAGAGAGCTGACCCAGAAACTGTTAGCCAGGGACCTAAGGGTGTCAGGGCTTCTGTTGTAAAGAATCCAGTTCCTATGGATAAAGATTCTAGAGCTTTGGATAGGTGGGGTAAAAAAGTGTATACCTCTTCCACTCTAGCAATGAGGGCTTTGAATTGCCAGTTTCATATGCTGAAGTACCAGAACTTTCTCGTAAGTCAGTTGAAATCTAAAGTAGATGCTTTGGCAGAGGGCATTGAGTGTAAGGAATTGCAGGATTTAGTTCATGCCTCTGATCAGGTGGGTAAGCATTCTTTGCAGTGTGGTTTTGATGCTCTTCAGGCCTCTTCCAGGGTGGCTGCCACTGGATCAGTTATTCGTAGGCATGCCTGGCTTAAGGATCAGAATTTGTCAGAGCATGTTAAAGCTCGTATTTTGGATGCTCCCCTTCAGTCTGAAGTTCTATTTGGTTCTCCTGTGGAGTCAGTTTTGAAGAAAATGGAAGACAAAGCTAAGTCTATGCAAACAGTTAAGGACTTTTTACAGGTGCAACCCCCTAAGTTTAGCAGAAATTGGCCTACTAAGGGATGGGCTTATCCTTCTTCTGATTTACAGTCTAGGGGCAGATCTAGACGTGGTAGGGGCAGAGCTCATGCTCAAGGTTCTTTCCGGCCTAGGACGTGGAGTTCCCCTGCACAATCTTCAGGTGAGGGCAGGGGTCAGCCTTTTCGTAAACAGACCCAATGACCTGTATCTCCAGCTGCCAGATCCCTCCTGTCTGGCAGCTCCTCTGGGAGGAAAGTTGGCACATTTCAGGAAAAATTGGCTTTGTCACTCAGGACAAATGGGTGTTGGACATTATAGATCGAGGCTACAAGTTTTATTTTCACACCTTGCCTCCTTTCAAAGGCATGCCAGACGTTCCTTCTCAGCAAAAGGTGGAGGCTCACAAACAGATTTCTTTACTTCTCAAAATGGGGGCGATCCAGGGGGTCCCTCCGTCAGAAGTAGGCCTAGGATTTTATTCTCGTCTGTTTCTTGTACCAAAGAAAGGAAACACTTGGAGGCCAATTCTGGATTTGTCTATTCTCAACACATACCTGGACATTCCAAAATTCAAGATGTTAACTTTGCAACAACTTCTGCCTCTATTAGGCAAAGATCACTGGATGGTAACTTTGGATCTCAAAGAGGCTTATCTTCACATTCCTATCAGGCCCAGCTGCAGGAGGTTCCTGCGTTGGCTGGGACTTTACATTATCAGTTCTCTGCATTGCCCTTTGGCTTATCTACTGCGCCCAGGGTGTTCACAAAGGTCCTGGCACCGGTGATAGCCTACTTAAGGTTAAGGGGAATACAAATCCATCCTTATTTAGATGATTGCCTGATTCTGGCTCAAGACAAAGTCAAGTTACTTCACCATCTACAGTTTGTTATGGCAGTGTTAAGGTGCCTAGGGTATTCTGTGAACGAAACAAAGTCCAGTCTAGTACCCTCTCAGGACATGTGCTCTCTGGGTGTGAGACTGAATACAGCTTCTCAGATGGCATTTTTGACCCCGGACAAACAAAGAAATCTTACCCTTTACTTCCAACAATTGTCTCTACGGTCCAGGCTGACTGCAAGGACAGTCCTTCAAGCCTTGGGATTCATGGCATCTTGTATTCTGGTGCTTCCCAATGCCAAACTGCATATGAGGAAGCTACAATGGTATCTCAAAAGCGTATGGACTCAACACTGCCACGATTTGGACACTGTCATTCTGATGATACCTTGCATCCAAAGGGAATTTTTGTGGTGGGCTCAGGAATGTCACCTAAACAAGGGACTCTCTGTGACCCGACCAGAGGCGAGTCAGATCTTAACGACAGATGCCTCAGACATGGCCTGGGGAGCACACTTCAATGGAAAATGGGTTCAAGACACGTGGCCTGCCAGACTTACAACATTTGCATATCAACATGAAGGAGATGTTAGCAGTCCAATTTGCATTGATGGCTTTCAAGGATTTACTTCACCCAGGACAAGTGTTGATTCAGACAGACAACACAACAGTCATGTGGTACATCAACAAGCAGGGGGGTACCCATTCGTACCCTCTTTGCAGACAAGCTATGATTTTGTGGGAAACTGCTCTCAGTTTGCACCTCACCCTTCAGGCAAGGTTTCTGCCAGGAGCACAGAACTCCTTAGCAGATGTTTTGAGCAGACAGATGGTGGATCCCCACGAGTGGTAATTGGATCCTCATGTCTTTCAACAGTTGACGGTGGCATGGGGGACTCCAGACATAGATCTGTTCGCTTCTCCACTGAATTACCAACTGCCAAAGTTTTGCACAAAGCTGTTTCACCCAAAAGCTTGGAAAGTGGATGCTCTATCATTCAGTTGGAACAACCTTCACGTTTATGCCTTTCCTCCTCTGCCTCTCCTTCCCAAGGTGCTCCTGAAGGTCAGGCAGGACAAGCCTTGCATGATTCTGATAGCTCCAGATTGGCCACGGCAGCACTGGTACCCTCTGCTGAGGACTTTAGTACGGGAGCCTCCTTGGCCTTTGCCATTAATTCCACACCTTTTGTCCCAGGCAAGCAATCATTTCCGCAATGTCAGGATTCAGTCCCTGCATCTGACAGCCTGGCGTATCCTGTTTTAGACCCTGGGGGGTCGCAGCTTCCTCAACAAGTTTTGAATGTCATTTTGGAGGCCAGACGGCCTAGTACAAGGTAAGTTTATGCTGATAAATGGAGGAGATTTTTTCTTTGGAGCAAAACAAAGAGCTTTGATGTTTCAGTGTCTAATTTGAGTGTTTCACTTCAGTATCTTACAGAATTATTAGACAAGGGTTTGTCTTTCTCCTCTGTAAAGGTTCATGCTGCAGCCATTTCTGCTCACTATGACTGTGACCCACCATTATTCTCTCACCCTTTGTTCAAGCAATTTCTTAGAGGGGCAAAGAACATAAGACCCCCACGTAGAGCTCCTACTCCTTCCTGGGATCTCAATTTTGTGTTGGAAAAGCTCACTTTACCTCCTTTTGAACCTGCAGCTACTTCAGAGTTGAAGTTTTTGTCTTGGAAGACTGCTTTTTTGTTGGCCATTACGTCTGCTAGAAGGGTATCTGAATTACAGGCTCTAATGGTAGTTGAACCCTTCCTGATATTTCATAAGGATAGGGTCTCACTACGTACTAATCCTACTTTTATGCCTAAAGTTGTTTCTAATGTGGCTTTAAACCAATCTATTCATCTACCTACATTTTATGCTGATCCCCAAAATAAGGGGGAGAAAATTTTGCATTCTTTGGACATTCACAGGCAGTTACGTTATTATTTGAGCAGAACTAAAGGGTTCAGGCAGTCCCAACAGTTATTCATTTCTTTTGCCTTGGGGTCTCAAGGAAAACCTGTTTCGAAACAAACTATTTCTAAGTGGATTGGGCATTGCATTGCTTTCTGTTATTCTCATCATGGTAAGGAGGTTCCGGCTGGAATCAGACCTCATTCCACTAGGGCTACTGCCACTTCTACTGCTTTTTTAAGGGGAGTAGCTACTAAGGATATTTTGGAGGCAGCTACCTGGAGTTCAGTACACACTTTTTCTAAACATTACCATCTTCCACTTTATTCCAAATCTAGGGCTGGGTTTGCCACTGCAGTTTTACAGGGCATGTTAGCAGCTCCTAATGCTATTTGATTTTACCAACCTCCCTTTACCTTTGCTTTGGGATTCTACCCACAAGTTATGACTGCAGCAATGTGAGATGAAGAACATAGTACAGTTTTGTACCTACCATAAATGTAGATGTTCGAAGATCCACATTGCTGCAGTCTAATTTACCCTCCCTCCTTCCCCTCTGTAGTTTGGGGTGGCTGTGTGATTTGTGGTGTATCTATTGTTGCTTTTTTGGTGATTGGGTATTTTTTCTATTTTTGGCTATGGCCTTTCTTTTTAAGGCCTTCTGACATCTGGGGCAAGAAAGACTAAGGATATGGCGTCAGTCATGCGCTTTAGTACCACGGCGTACTGACGTCAGATCTGAGCGACCATGACTGACGCCAGCCTAACACTTTGGTATTCGGGCCGACCGAGGACAGCGGACTACCCACAGGTTATGACTGCAGCAATGTGGATCTTCGAACATCTACATTTATGGTAGGTACAAAACTGTACTTTACTGAGTGCAGTTGTAAGAAATAACTGTGGAATAGTCCATATCTGACAGCATGAGAGCAAACACTAGTGACCTTAAAAAACAAATACTGTAATGTGAGGTGAAATGTTTGCCGCAGTCACAGATCAGATGAAAAATAATCACAGAGAACCAAAACAAGAGTATTGTGTGCCGAGTTGTGCGAAACAAAAGTGGGTAGGGAAAAAGGTTCACGTGGCTGAAAGTGGGAAAATGGTAACAAAAGTGCTGCTGAGGTACCATAGCGTCAGAGTCGCACAGACAGTAGAGGGAAAACAGAAAATGTTAGAAAGTAGTTGGACTCTATTGGATAAGAGTTTTGGGACAGTGTTCTTATAACAAGCTTAGCAAACTATGTTGATTTTGCATGTTCTTCCGACATCCATATGGGTTTACTTAAGGCTTTCTGGTCTTCTGTCACCTGGCACAGGATGATACGTAGTGACTATAAAATAATCCTTGCTGTTGTCTTTATGAGCTGGGATATGACAGATCAGCATGTATTAGTCCACTTAACCTGTTTAACAAATAAATAAATAAAAAATACTTTCAGAAAAAGTTATAAGTGGAGCAGTGTCTTAGTGCTGTTTTTGAGGCTAGGCCTGACATTGTTACCATTTGTGCTGAGCTTTCTAAAGAAGTTCAGCACTTTTATGTGGATTTGTAGAAACACGCAGACTACCACAATATGAGAATTAACTGGGTAAAGAACTCTTAACTATTCAAAGCAAGTACGTGAGATGATTGAAAGCCCATGAAGCAAAAAATGGGGTAATATGAGATGAGAATGCATAATGGAGCTTAGAAATGTTTCTTGCTCTTTGTACCCCTATTCTTCCCTAAATCTTTAAGTGCATCCCCACTTCCCTATTTTTCCAGTGCTTTCTAGTATCCAAGGATGTTGGGCATGGGAAATGAGTGCTGGAAACTGAGTGTCACAAGATTTTACCAGGTTTCATGTTTCAAAATGTGGCCATGGTCTGTCTGGTTTTGTCTGTAGCACCTACCAAACACGATGAAGCATGTAGACCACTTAACTTACAAAAATATGTATTTTTTATGTATGCTATTTATTTATTTAAAGTTTGCAAACTAAGGTAGAACACCGATCAAGCTAGACCATTTTTAGTTTCAGCAACTTGGAAATAAAACCAAAGAATCCAACAGTGGTAATGTAAGAGTAAGCATGTAGAGAAGGAGAAATTAAAGTATTATGTAAGATAAAGTCAACACAGTCATAAGTAGACATGATGTGAGTTCAGTCAGTACAATCAGTATGAATAGTACCTGCACATTGTCCTAACACCATATAGTGTAATGTTTCTCTGGAAAAAATAATATAGAAAAACAAAGCATTTACAGTGTGTACAGTTGTTGGGCACGATATGTGAAGGAATGTAAGGCATTCATCAAGTGAAGGGAAGAAGGGAAAGGAAGGAGCTGGGGGGGGGAGAAGGTGAGATGTGTGTGTGGCTGTGTCTTACCCAGGTTTAGAAGATCCAAGCAGAACTGCAGGAGGTTGGCAATATGCTTACTGGAAAGCCAGGGTGCACCAAACATTCCCAAAAAATACTCCCAGTTATCTCTCTCATTTATTTATTTATTGCATTTGTTTACTGAGATAGTCCAAATGGACAGAAAGCTACCCCTTTTTAGTGGAGGCCTCTGCAGAAAAGTCCCAGAAAATTACAACATTACATAAAGAACTTGGTAAACAGAGATGTACATGTGCTCCCCAAATATACAACATGTAAATGTAGTGTCATTAATTAATAGCATCATCATGTAAAGTTGGAAGGATGGAATTGGAGGATTAGAATTAAGAGATGAGAGAGGATATGTTAGAGTAAGCAGAAGGAAGAAGATAGAGAGGTAGAGGACAGGGAGCAGAATTTGGACCAGTAACCAAGGATGTAGTGACTGGAAAGGATAACAGAAAGTAAGGGACAGGACGTTTGTCATCCCAGGACTTCTGCATGTACACTGTCTAGTATCTTTTAGGTATTATTTTGCTTGTCTTTTAAACACTGGTGTTTATTGTGTTTCTTAAAGTGAGAGGAAGGGGGGAATCCAAATTTTAGCCTGGAAAGAGGAAGGGGTGGCCCAAATTTTAGCCTGGAAAGAGGAGTACAAAGCATTACTAGCTGAGTTGGTCTTTGTAACAGATAATAGCATTTATATTAGTGGATCTCGGCTGTTTACCTGTGAAGTGACTAGTTGAGAAAATGTAAGGTAATGCTTTAGCTTTAACCATGGAAGTTTTTTAAGGCCAGCCCGTGTGTCCTATAATGATGACTGGCAGCAAATTTCCTCGTAGCACTCTTCCAAGAGTGGAAGTTGAATGGATTGTAGGTTAATCAGGATGGAAGTAGAATAAAGTAGAGTAAGTGTGAAAAGGGGTTGAGTAATACTTATTGTGACATTATTTATGAGGTATTGTCCCCCCCCCCCCCTGTTTTTTCCTTGTCACACCTCCAACATTTGCTGTCCACCTAAGGAAAAATCTACTAGACTCTACTTGGAGTATAAACAATGTCTATATAAACACTTACATGCCAAAATCCTAAACCTTATGGACTTTCTTGCATACTTGGAAGACTTTTATGTTTCTTCCCATTGTTCCTTAGAAACTTGGCTTTCCAATCTATTTTCCCAGTCTTTTCTGTACTCCTCTGATTGCCTTTATAGTTACTGTGCAGTATTTTATATGCCTTACTAATTATCCTTTTTTTAATGGAAGCTTCTTTTCTAGACTGAACTAAAAACTCTCTACCAGAGCTAGTCTTTCACTTAACACTCCCTTTATCCCCTTTTCTCTGCCTACACTCTATTATCAATCCACTGCGGTGGTGGTGCTGCTGCAGTAGCGTTGTCGCCTCACTTTAAGACGTTGTCCGTTTAGATTCTCAGCAAGAGCGTCTTCTGTGTAGAGACGTGCATGAATGGGCGTACCTTCGTGGAAGGTTGTGCGTCAGGGCTGGCAACTTGGCACGTAAAAATCTACTGCCAGTCATTAGCGGACCGGAATTCCGCTGCGGCGACCCCTAACCGGGAAAAGCCAAAAGACACAACAACAACATAGGGAAGGCATTCTCAAAACTTGCAGCCCAAACTTCTGCATAACATCATCCCAGTCTGTTATCTTTCCTTCCCGAAAGATCATCTCCTAGTACTTTGGTTCATTTGTTAACGCCCCCCACTTAATCCCAACCCCCAATTGTCGATTTGTTGTACCCCTACTTGCAGGCATACCTATTGTTAAAATCATTTTTCTCCATTCCTACATTTGCTTAGTTGTTAGAATAATTTCTGCAACGTTATTAATATAATCTGTATGATTTACCTTAAGTACTTTCATGTAAAATTCTAGTCTCTTTTCATGACTTATTCTCCCCATGTTTCATCATCATGCTTTTCCACTTTGATTTACAGCTTTTTTCAGCTCTTTAATACCCACAACTTCTTGTATGTAAAACTAAGGGGACTACATTTTCAACTGTGTCATTTTGTGATGATATCCATAATCAGAAACTTCCAGTATCTGTTTTCTATTACTTTTTGTTTAGTTTCTTCCCTCACATCCTTTGCTGCCATGGCAGAAACCTTTCTAATACATACACCTAAATATGTTATCTTATCATTTGCCTGTAAGTATGGACATTACTGAATTAATTCATCTGTTAGTGCATTGTTTATTGCTAGGTAACCATTTTTTCATCTTCATTTACTTTATAACCTGAAAAGACTGAAACCATTTCAAAATGTTCCATAACACCAAAATGTCCTTGTTTTGGATTTATCTAGTACACCATAATATCTGCAAATAAAGCTAAATGTTCTTGAGTACCATAACAGTTATACCCTTGAACTTGTGAGTCCCTTATTTTCTTTGCCAACAGCCGTAAATGTACAAGTGAAAAGAAGTTAGAGAGTCCTTCTCTGGCTGGTGCACCTGTTCAAACATAGATTCTCACAGAAGAACCCTCCACCTGAATGATAGTTTCCCACCCTTCGTATATCCTTATTGACTGTAGGAAAGTAAATACTACCATTGCCCTACTCTTAAAATCTCATCTGACTCTATTCACTGCATTCCTTGCAAAAAGACCCATAAGTCATAGGTCTTTTCTTATACTGTACTTTCCTCTGGATCATCATTGTGCTATTAATGTTGATAAATGTTTGCCTCACCCGCAAAACACAGTGATTGCCGTTCTCTTAGCAGTATAGGCGCAGACACTTTGTAGTAGCCTAAAGTTATTAACCTGACAACAAAGGATGGATGAATAAATGAATAAATCATGATTTAAAATTGAAATGGGTCTATATGATGTTGGATCTGAAGGGTCTTTACCCTCTTTTGATAATGCAGCCATCACAGCTTTCTTACAATACATTGATACGCCCTTTTTCAAATCTTGTTATAGATTCATAGGTGTATACTAGGCAAATAACCATTGGAGCCTTTATAAGCCTAGCCATGCATGGCTGCCTGTGTCCATTAGAGACATAGGTGCTAGACCTGGGGTGAATTTCCTATTTCCCATCCATGGGTCGAGGTTATGTTTGAATAAGGTTAAGGAAGAACTCTGTTTCACATGGATGAGAAGTCTGTTCCAGAGGAGGAGAATTCCCTGAGAGAGACACCTATCCCACCAACATGTCCTTTTTATGTCTCAAGCAAGGTTTAAGTCCCTAGATCAAGAGGTTCTGATCCTACTGGTTTTGTGGATGTGCAAAAGGACCATCAGAGTGGGAACTAAGGATGTTGTGTATGTCCGGTACAGATCGCCTCTCAGCAGTCTGCAGGAAACCGTGAATAGCGATAGAGCTTTTGGTAAAATTATATAAGGCTTGTTATTTATACCCTTTATTTTTTGTGAGGAACCTGTGTGGTTGTTCCAGTTGTTACATGTGCCTGATCAAGTACATACCAAAGGGGACATTGTACTCCATGATGAGTCTGATGAGGGCCAAATACAGAGGAAAGATTACCCCTTTGGACCTAAATGCCATGCCTATGCTTAAATAAAATCTCTAAATCTTAATCTCATTTTACTCTGTAGTTTCCAAATTTCCAAAGTAATGCCACCTACACTAGGAGATGTTTCTGTGTTTATTGATTTTACAGTACCATTTTATCTCATCTTTGTCATATTAGTACTATTAGTTGTCAAGCCTCATCTTCCCTTACCCGTGGCATAATTAAGTTGACCATAAGTATTTCCATTTTTGCAGTTTCTTGGTTTCCCATTCCTCTGCATTATACAAATTTTCATAACATTTCTGAAATATCTCTAGTGCCTCTGTAGGGTCTTTGTTTTCTTATCATATGTTCTCAAAGTTTGGCTACAACTTCTACTTTCTGTTGCGTAACTCACTGTGATAAAATTTCTATGTCCTCCAGATTTGTTATAAAAATAGATCTGATGATGTGTTTTCAACCTGTTCCTCAATATATGGTTCTTCGGATCTGAGTCAGATCCAACTTAGTACACTTTCAAGCTTTGGATCCAGTGCTCAGGTTCTTCCCCTTAATACCAGCCCCTCTTAGTACACTTTCAAGCTTTGGATCCAGTGCTCAGGTTCTTCCCCTTAATACCAGCCCCCCATGTTAACCCAGGTACCTCGGATATCATTTGTAACTACAAACATAGGACGTATCTGTTAATGCTTGGGTACATAGTAGATAAGTGAACTTCAAATAACTTTAAAATAACCTTTTTCTTTTTATTATTATTATTAGTAGTAGTAGTTTTATTACTGGTATGCTTACTTTTCCTATTGACTCTTCCTCCCTTAAGCTTTTCCCTTGTCTTTTGGTGTAGGCATCAGATGTTTCCTTTTTCCAAAATAAAAAAAAAATCTTAGTTGCTTTTGTTGACTTCTGTACATAAAAGGAAGTGTTTCTGTCCTTTTCACTCTTTTCCTAGTTTTTTTCAGGATGTCAGACAAGCTGTCAGGGTTTAAGAGCTGTATGGCCTGTGCCCACAAATTTCCCTATTGTGATACACATGATAAATGTCTGTTGTATGGGTCCCTCACATTTAGACACCTCTTTCTCCATTTGTACAGCCTTCAGTCAGCAGGCCATTATGGAGTGCTGAAGTAAATTTATTTTGAAAGGGCTTCTTTGAGTCATTGTGGGAATATGTGTACCTTCAGTTTCAGCAAAGTCATTTTCTTTAAAAAAAAAAAAAAAAAAAAAAAAAAAAAAACAGCTGAAAAATCTAAGGAAAATTCCAAAGAAAAGGATAAGGAAGGAGAAAAGCAAAAGACTGAGATCTCAAGAAAGAGGTCTCCAGACCATACATCCTCTTCGGCTCCAGTTCTAAAACTGAAGGCTCTGTTCCAGTGGTCATCGGATCCAACACTCCACAGAGATTCTTATCAGAGCTAATTTTTCCTAGGCTCCACTCACCTACACTGCTGGAAAGGCTGTACCGTCATTCTAGGCTCTTCTCTGCTGCTTCATCTTTTCAGTCAGCCAGATCTTTCAGGAGCCTTACCGAAGCAGAAATGGACTTGATAATGAGGACTTTTCCTTGGATCCAAATCCAGCTGGGGTCCTCCTGGCTTTGGCTACCACCGTACTTGGGGAATGGTTTCTTCCTTAAATTCAGTTATTGCTCTTTCTCTGAGCTACCCTTTTGGATCGAAGCTTTTTGATCAGACTTCCACCAGGAGCAGGTCTGCATCATATCCTAACATTTGTTCTTCCTGTTATGACCATAAAATCCTTGATCTGATGTCTATTAATGTCTTTTTTCACCATATCCTCAACTGTTGGGTTTGGATCCAACCATTGAATCTGACTCTGCTGTTACTAAAGTTCATGGCTACCAAAATCTCTTTAGCTCCTCCTCTACCCACAATGCACCACCCCCTAACATAACTCTGATCTCATTTGCCGCTTTTCAGGAAAGACATGGTTAGAATGAAGTCTCGAGTGTTTGGTTAAGGTAAATATTTCCTTTTTATGTTTGTATATTTATCTCCCTCCTTTTATACTCATAACTCTTAAATACCATTGTTGATAATTTTCTTCCCCTGCCTTTTATATTACATTTAGTTATAGAGTACACATGTGTGTAATTCTTTTTACCATTATTTCCCATGTTTTTCTTGTTGTCCTTCTGTCTATATATAAAAAAAAGCTTTCCCCCTCTATATTTTCTTTTAAATTAGTCATGTTTAACAAGGCACCGGCCGGATTCGAAAAATGTCAAAAGTGTGGTCGTAAGTTACCCTTATCCGATGCCCACCCTTTGTGTGTATTGTTTAGGCCCTAAACATTTGCAAGAAGATTGTACTGTCTGCAAAAATTTCAATCTGAGGGCCTTAGCAGATGGACAAAAACTAATATTGAAGGGTTTGCTTCCATCCTCATTTAGAGAGGCTATCTGTGGGCCTTAGTCCCCCCAAAAAATGAAAATTAAGGAGATCTTGGCTCATTCTTCAAGGCCATCTACTACTTTATTGCCTTCATTGCAGCCACTGAAGAAAAAATCTAAAATGGACCCGAGGAATGCTCAGGTCTTTTCTCCTTTGGATCTGAAGAGAAAATCATCAGATCGAAGTTCTTCGGATCCGAAGATTCTACAGAGGACTAGATGTTTTTTGAAGTTAGAGGCCAAATTGTCCACCAATGAAGGCAATTGGCGGTTGACTTTCTCTGCACCAGACAGCCTGACTAGATTTAACAAGAGATGCTTGGGTGGAGAGAATTATTTCCAGAGGTATATAATTCATTTTCCCCATCACCTTCAACTGTATACAAGATTCAGATGTTCTACCCAGTCAGAGGAATCCAGCAGCAATAGAAATACAAAAGTTGCTAGAAAGTCCCACCAGACCAGTAAGAATCCGGAACTTGCTCAAAATTCTTTTTAGTACCAAAGAAATGAGGGACTGGAGACCAGTTTTGGATCTGAACAAATCAAATTGACATACAAAGTTTCAGATGGTTACCGTTCAGTCCATTCTACCCTTTCTGGGCAGGAATGACTGGATGTGATGTGCTAGATTGGCCTTCAGAATGCACACTATCTTATAAAGATGAACAGACAATCCAGAAGGTATTTACATTTCCGTAGTAGTAATAGCTGCTCACATGAGACTGCAGGGATTCCAAACATTTCCATATCTAGACGACTAGCTCATTAACGCCCTGACCAGACATCTGCTATTATTAGCAAGAGATCAGGTGATCCAGACTTGTTCCCCTCTGGGGATAACCATAAATTACAAGAAATCTCCTTTACAACCAACTCAAACCTTGGAATTCATAGGAGCAGTCTTCAACACAACTTTAGTGACAGCTTCTCTTCCTCTCTCGAGTGCAGACTGTCAGGTTCCAGGTCAGAAAAATAATTCACAGTACCAAAATGTCAGCCTGCTTAGTACTTAAACCCTGGGGTCTGTGTCAGGTGCCGTTATCTTAATCTCTCTAGTGACATTTCCTATGAGAATTCTCCAATGGTTGCTAGCAACACAGTGGTCAATTCTTTCCCAGCACATGTCAACACAGATAATCATTCAGTCATGCAAAAATACCTTTAGTGGTGGATTTGATCAGCTCAGGTTCTACACGGCTGTCCTTTTATTTTACCCTCAATCCAAAGCCATAGTGACCATGGACGCTTCCCAGATTGGGGGGGGGGGGTCCTTCCTAGGGAAAATAGTAAAAGATGCATGGTCCTCCGAATAGGCTAATTTGCATATCAGTGTTATACAGATGAGAGCAGTGCTCTTAGTGTTGCAAGCCTTCAAAGATGCACTTCCTTTAGGAACAATTGAAGTTCAAACAGACAATAAGTCAGTTGTCTGGGTCATCATCAAGCAAGGAAGAATCAAATCCTATCCCTTTTGTCGAGAAGCACTCAGTGTGGCAATGGATGATTTCATCCAACCGCTTTCTGATAATGCACATTCCAGGGAAGTCCAATGTGATAAGACATATTGAGCAGGTCCATTCTTCTACCTTACGAGTGGTCTCTCAACATGAAAGTGGCAGAAATGATTTTCCGTCAACGGGACCAGTCTTGCTGCATTTTTTTTTTTTTTTTTTTTTTTTTATCTCCCCTAAACGAGAAGTGCAGAAGCTTCTTTGCCCTGATTCCCCCCCACTGGGGAAATCACTGAAGAATGCTCTACTCCACGATTGGCACCCTGGTCTCCTTAATGCCTGCCCCCCTACTCCCTTAATTCCCATATTCCTACAGAAAGCTACCCAGTGGAAGAGCAACGTCATCCTCATTGCTCCTTATTGGCCTCAAAAAATTTGGCTCCTCTTTCTTTGGCCTCATCTAATTTACCCACCTTGGATTCTGGATCCAGTTCTAGACCTTCTGACTCAACCAGCAGGTATGATTCACCCAGACATCTCAAACCTCAAGCTAACAGCATGGTTTCTCTAATTCCATTAATAACCAGACAACTGATGCTGTTGTCCTCTGTCCATCATATACTTTTATCTTCCCATAAAGCTTCTACGAGAATACTTTATAGAAGTAAATGGAAAAGGTTTGTTTCCTGGACACAACAAAAATGTATTGACCCCTTCTCAGCTCCTGTACAATGTGTTCTTGATTTTTTGGCATCAGTTTCTAATGAAGGAGCTAGTTCCTCAACCATTCAGTTATCAGCAATCTCTAATTTTAATTTTGGATTTGAAAATTCTTTTCTGGCCTCATATGAACTTTGTAATGCATTTTTGAGAAGCGCACTCTTTTTGAGACCCACATATAAAGCCCCAACTCCACCATGGAAAAAAATGCGATCTTAAGTATCTGACCTGGAAAACTATCTTTCTAGTGGCTATTACTTGTACTAGAAGAATTTCAGAACTTCAGCCTGTCATCATATTATTCAGTTCTTGAATTGTATCTTCACAACTGGGAGTGGCAATGGGCACCCCAGTTATGAGTACGTACGCTAACTTAATTTTAGCGAGATGGGAAGAGTACTTTATCTTTGAAATTAATCATCCTATATCGTTTAGGAATTACAGTCTTGTATTTTTTAAACATTTTGTAGACAACAGTGTATTCTATCTTTGGAAAGGTAATATTGATAGTTTAAAAATATATATTGACTTTTTTCATAAAAATACACAATTTCCAATTTGATTTGAGTTGATAGTAAGATTATTTTTTTAGATGCAACTATTAGCATTTGAGAAGCTTGTTTTGATACAACTATATTTAAGAAAAATGTACAGGCTAAACGTTATGTTCATTCTAAGACTATGCGTTCTGGTTTTACATTTAAGGGTATAATATATAGTCAGCTGTTGTGTGCTAGTAGATTAAATACTCAAGATAGTGAATTTTGTCAAGAACTGAATAATATGATGACATATTTTCGATGTAGGGGTTATAATGAGAATTTGATGAGTGAAATGAGATATTCAGTTAAGAGAAAGTGTACAGGTGTGGGAAGACCATTTTTGAGGTATGCTAATACTAATGGTTCTAGTAATATTAGTAAGAATGTTACATCCCCAAAATAGGTCTATTAGGTATCTGATGAAATATAATAGACATATACAATCGTTCAAACAAATCATTATGAAAAACTGGCCTATTTTTAAATCTAATTCTGAAGTCAAGGATATAACTGGTAATTGACCATTGTTTGCACACAAAAGAGAAAAGAATCTGAAACAGCTTTTATGATATAAAGATTTGAGCACCAATAATAAGCATGTAGCCAGAGTTATGATAGTAACCAAACCCATCCTTGTTATAATTGTAGTTATTGTAGTGATATTAATACAAATGCTATTTTTGAGCACCCTATTTTCAAATTTCGGTTCGAATTTAGGGTTTCTGCTACATGCCAAAAGAAAATGTGGTGTATTTTGCTAACTGTGTAGCTTGTAATTAATTGTTTTTATATTAGAAAAACTAATTTGAAATTGAAACAAAGGATCTGCTCACACTTGTCTGAGATACAGAGAGGAGTAGAAAGTAATGCATTATTTAAACATATTAAAACTATGGGAAGTTCTCATAGTTTTAAATTTCGAATTACTCCGGTAGGTATATATGGGAAAATGAAGGGGTGATATTAAACTCCTTACTGGATTAGCTGAATGTAAATGGATAGATTATTTTAGAGCAGCTAGTAGCCCAGGACTTAACATCCAAAATAGTCTAAAACCTATACTTAAATTTAAACATGACTGCATTTAACCGGGCTGTGTGTGTGTGTATATATGTGTATATATTTATGTGTGTGCAGCTGCATATATTTTTATGTGACCTTGACACTTTTAGTATGGTTAAAAAAATAAAAAATTTTTTTAGATATCTATATATTTGCTTGTATAGCTTTAATGTTAGTGTCATATGACTTTTGAACTACTTTTATCATGTGCCTACTGAGATTTTGATTGGAAGGTCACTTATTTAAATATGATTGCATTAAGTATGGTGGATATGCATTGAAGAAGAGCTTTGCGTTTTATTTGTATTTGCACTATTAAAAGACTTTGCGGTGTGCTCCTTGCCTGTTTTTTTGGATGCTCAGGAATATCCTGCCTTAGAGTTCATCCAAGAATTTAGGTAGCTGGGGATTCTGTCCCTACAGTTAAGGATGGAAGGAAAATTGACATTGGATAAAGATGTTATGTACTTAACATAACGTTCCATCTGTGTTGTCCATTTTCATTCTTCAACTTCCCACCCACCAACCCCCATCCTTTGCCATTATTGACTTCTGGAAGAACTAGACACTATAAGGACACCACTGTCCTTGATACTGAGCTCCAGATATGACCTTTCTACCAAGAAAGTTTTAGTGACTCTTTCTGCTTTATGTAAGACAGCAAACAAGATCTGTCGTATGTTAGGGGTTGGTGCATTATGGGTAGGGGAGGCACTTGAGAGTTTTTGATGGCCACAAGCTTTAGTAATGGCAGAGTTGGATCCGAGGGTCAGATCCAAACCCAACAGTTCAGGAAGAATGAAAATTGACAACACAGATGGAATGTTTTGGTAAGTACATAACTTCTTTATTCAGTCTGTTCCAACCACTTTGGAACTATCTGAATCTTGGAGCCAAATGTTCGGTGCAGATTCAAACAGGGTAGGTTCAGAATAGGTCTTTGGAGCTGTTCCTTCCTCTTGGGGCCTTGGTGTTAGTTTGGCTCCTATCTCAGCCTCTGTTCCAAGCTGCTCAGTATCCTGGGTTGAGCCTCCTGGGAGTTTTGACTGCTAAGGCTAGGTTCCCAGATTCCATATCGAGCTTGGCTTTTGAGAGAGTACTGTCTCAACATACAGAAAAGACTACCCCCCTCAAATTCAGATCCATCCTTCCCCCAGAGGAATTCCCAGGGTCCGGAACTTACTCCTCTTATTCTTTTGTGACAGCCAGTAACCAGAAGTCTTGAGCTAACTCCTTTAGAAGAGACCACCACCTCAGCTTCTGAGTCCTTCCCAAAGCAACCCACTGAGGAGGAACACAGAAAGTATATGTGGTAAAGAAGGCACCTGGATTCCCCTCAGAAGTCTGTCACACCGTTACTGACTTTGATGAAGAAAGTCGTCCAAACCCCCCCCCCCCCCCAAAGACATTTTGTTTGGAGAAATCCTTAAACTGCTTAAACAGAAAGGGGATGGTTTCCCCAAATGCCTTCTCCAGTAGAGTCAGTTTTTATTGAGGCTTTTGTGTACATCTTGGGTAGTCCCACCCATGGATGAGCTGGTAGACCTTAACTCCAAGCTGTTGTGCATGGAGCGTGACAGAGCTGAACCCATCCCTAAGAAACCAGTTAAGTTCTTCATTGCTCCTAAAGATTATCCCCATTGGAGCAAAGGCCCAGCCATGGATTCCTTGGTAGTGGTGGATGCCACCAAAAAAGATCTAGTAGAAGAAAGTACCTCTCTCCATCCACGGAACAGGACGACTCACTTGTTGGACAGATTTGGGAAGTGAATTTTGCCTCATCTATTTTCTTTGTAAGGCACTGAGTTATTTGGCACATGTTACACATTTTCAGAGGGAGTACTCCAAATCTGTCCAGGGGGCTTTGCCTGTAGATCAAAGAAAGTCCATTTATGCTTAGTTGGCTAGAAGCCAGTCCTTGTCTAATGTCTCGGTGTACCTCCTCTCCAGTGCCACGAAGGGTGCATCTAGAGTGGCTGGCATGGGCATATCCATCAGGAGACTTGCTTGGATAAGGCTGAGTGACTTGGCAGAACATTTTAAGACCTCTTTTGTGAATGGCCTTTATGATGGATCAACATTCTTTGGCCCTAAAATGTAAGACATAATATCTAGAAGCAAAAAAAGATGGTAAATCCTTTTCTGCAATAGGAATCAAATTTTTCACTCCTCGAAGGACCTTTTTATAAGAACCAAAAAGGAGGAAAAAATTGGTTCCGCAAATCACAAGCATTTTCACCTGATACTTCTGTAGACAGAGTCCCCTGTGACAGATGAGGGGACGGCACTCTTTTGTCATGGATATCACCCTAGGGGGCAGAGGTGGTCTGCAGAATCAAGGTTTCCGAGGTCCTTTCTCAGAGAAGCGTTTTCAGTGTTTCTGACTGTGTTGCCCAACTGCTGTGCTCTGGAGGCAGTGGGGTGCTTATTCCCACATAAAACAACTTGGATATCCATCACTGAAGACAAATAAATGCAGGGGATCATAACCAGAAACTGCTTCATTTCCCTTCCACTCTCCCCCTTTAACTCCAGAAAGACTTGCTGATGTACCACCCTCTCAAAAGGGAAGCAGGAGCTTCAGAAATAAGGAAGCTTCTAAGCAATCAAGTTATCCAAGAGGTCCCACCAGACCAAAGATGATCCGGAATTTACTCAAGGTTCTTTTTAGTGCCAAAGAAGAATAGGGACCTCAGGCTAATTCTGGACCCAAGTTACTTGAACAAATTTGCAAGAAAAAGAAAATTCCGGATGGTCACAGTATAGTCTATTCTTCCTTTAAGATCTTCAGGATGCATACTACCATCTAAAAATGGACAGATGCTCCAAGAAGCATCTTTGCTTCAGGCCAGCAGTCAGTCATTTTTAATTCAGACGATTGCCTTTTGGTCTTACCGCATCTCCTATGGCAGTAGTAGCAGCTTGTATTTGACTTGAAGGGTTCCAAGTTTTCCCTTATTTGGATGACTGGCTCATCACCACCCCTAGGAGGGATCTACTCATCCAAGCCAGGAACTCCTTGCTGCATCTGTGCTTAAACCTAGGGATTACAGTGAATTTAACCAAGTCCAAACTTCTTTCTGTTCAATCTTTAGAGTTCATTGGGGTTCATTTGGACACAAGCTGCACATTTCAAAACTTCCCCAAACAAGGATTACATCCATTCATCAACAAGCTTTGGTTGTTTTGCCCTGTCAGAAGCCACCAGCAAAAACTATTCTCCATCCTCTAGGCTCCATGGTAGTTTTGATTGCCTTGGTTCCCCTGGCCAGGTGCTACATACAAGTCCTGCAGTGGACCCTTGTGGTCCAGTGGTCAGTAAGACAACAACCCATGGCTTTTCAAGTATCTTTAACAAAGATTTGCAGGACACGCATACAGTGGTGCTTGGAGTCTCCACATATTTCAGTGATGTCCCTTCAATCTTCCCCCTCCACAAGCTATGGTGACCACTTGGGGTGGGGGTGAGGGGCATTACCTGGGAAAGGCAGTCTAAGGTATGTGGTCACAGTCAGAGGCCAGTGTGTACACATCAGTGTTTTGGAGATGAGTGGTTCTTCTAACATTGCAGGTCTTTCAGGAAGTTCTCTCCTTAGATATGATCTCTCTCTTGACAGACAACATAGTAGTCACCTGGCACATCAGCAAAGTGGGAGGAACCAAATCTTACCCATTGTGTCAAGCAGCCATGAGAGTGTGTCAGTTAGCAGTATCTTCTCAACTGCTTTCTAACAGCAGCACAAATTCTAGGGAAATCCACTAAGCTGAAAGACAGATTGAGCATGTCTATTTTCCTCCCTCATGAGTGGTCTCTCAATCCACTAGTCACTGAGCAGAGTTTCAGCCCTTGGGACTGACCGTGTTGCAATTTCTTTGCATCTCCCCACTACATCAAGTGCAGCAAATTCTTCACTCTTATCCCTCAGGAAGAGGGATCACCAAGGCATGCTCTGACCCCCAGTTTGCTCCTAGAACTCCTTTATGCCTTCTCTTCCACTTCTTTAATTCCAAAATGTTTACAGAGAGTATTGACGAAGATCATCACATTCATCCTCATATCCCCCTACTAGCCTCAACAAGTATGGTTTACCTTCCTCTGGCTTCATTTAGCACCCCATCTGGTTTCTAGGCTCTGCTACAGATCTACTCTCACCTATTGGGGTCGCCTCATCTGCACTAAATCCCTCAAATTGACCACATGATTTATCTAATTCTATTGATGGCTAGACAGTTCAGTTTTTCATCCTTGGGTTTTCATATTTTGACAGCTGAAAATGATCTTGATCCCTTTTCAACTCCTCTTCCAGCAGTCTTGGAATTTATTGCCCATCTTTTCTGAATGGAGGCAGCTATACTATTGTCAAAGTACAATTTGCGGCCATATCTTCCTTGCACATTAACAAGAGTCGCACACCCATTGGATCCTTAAGACTATCTAAAGCTTTCCTTAGAGGAACGTTTCTATTATACCCTCTGCTTAGATATCTGGTTCCTTTTGGGATATTACAAATTTACTGCAAGCCTTAACTAGCCCTCCATTTGAACCTGCTGCCAAAGTTGATTTAAAACTTTTATCGTGGAAAACTTTATTCTTGTTTGCTGGTACTTCTGCTAGGAGAATTTCTGAGCTCCATGCCTTGTCTGCAAAACCTCCCTATCTGGTTTTTCACAAAAAGAGAGTGCTTGAAAATCAATCCTTTTTCTTCCAAAGGTGGCTTCAGAATCATCTGTCAACCATTCCATAAATGTTCCTTTGTTTTTTCCGGAATTTTTCAAGTAAAGGTGAATAGACATTGCACTTATGGGATGTTCAGCACCTTTTATGAATTTTTTTACATAGGAAAAAAGCCTTAAGGAAAATTGTTCGGTTACCTGTTAATTGCTCCCCTGTCAAGACGGACAAGAGGGTATCCAAAGTCTCTCTCTCCCATTCCCTATTTGAATATGTATCTTATACTTATAAAGAAAGGGGTTTATTACTGCCTACACCCCCAAAGTCCATTTTGCTAGATCTGCAGCTTCATTGACAGCCGTTTCTAGAGTACCTCTGATGACATCTGTGCAGATGCTACCTGGTCTGAGTTCCATACCTTCATTTCACATTATAAATTGGAGATGCAGTCCCAATCAAGAGCCTCGCTTGGTTTGGCTGTGCTTCAAAATATCCTTCCATAAGATCACTAAGCATTGCAGTAGCTAGGGACTCTGTCCCATACATAGAGGAATAGACAGAAAAGACAGCTCAGGTAAGAAAGTTCTGTACTCACCATAACGATAGATCTGTGTTGCCTATTTCCATCCATCCTCAATTTTCCACTCTCCTCCTCTCTTCCATGTATTTTATGGTATTGGGTATTTTAACTCCTGGACTGCTCTGGATGACATAGCCTTGGTTCCTAGAGATTTCTTCAGACCATGTATATCAGCTGGTTTCTTTACTTCTTAGTTACTCTATACTTACCTTTTTTAGTTACAGGCAAACTTGATCTAGGGTAGCTGAGTCAGCACAGGGGAATTATAGGTAAAGGGAGGAGCCTGAGCACTGGATCCAAATCGTGATTGTGGCCAAAGTCAGATCCATCTCTGATCCAAAGACCCATATGTTGAGGAAGGATGGAAACAGACAACACAGATCTATCATTATTGTGAGTATGTAACTTTAGTTTACTTAACTCATGCATGTTATCAAAAACTCCCTAGTGTTTTCTTCAGCACTTTGCAGTTACTCCTTTTCATGTTCTGTGAGATTTTCCTTCTGCGATAGTTTAACCTTTGTCAGCCCCACTATTACTCATTTCCTGTTTGTCTGTTTTGTTTCTGCAGTATTTTTAAATTACATTTTCATTTTATCCCACTAACTATCCCTTCCGAAGTGATGTCTTCCATAATACCTCTCAAATTGTACTCATTACCCATTTCTTAAATGTATCTCTCTAACAGATAAGTAAGAACGTACTAGTATCCTTTTTTTACATCATTACACTGCATCGTTATCCTAGTTTTATTGGTGTATGATCTGATATAGCTATTGGCTATGTTTTCTCTCTTTTAAATTCACACACTTCTGTGAAATATAGATGTGAGAGTGTTCAATCTCGCCGTTTGTTCTTACACCTGGTTCGGAGCCGATCCTCGGCTCCGTGTCGGCCGCTTAGCAAAGCTCTGCATCGAGAAGAAGCTCGAGACCAACCTAACTCCCACAATCCCCCTGTGCCTTTACCTCAGATCTAGTTTGCCGCTGCAACGTTCGCATCATTTTGATGAGCTCGGACCACCTCAAAGATAAGATTAATTATTTCTTATATTTCTTGTATTATTTTTAGTATAAAACTCTTCTAAAGTTGATTGTGTGTGTGTATGAGTAGTGTATCGAGGGTTTCTCGGTTCCGTATATAATTTTTATATACTTCTTTGAGTTATTCCCTCGGGGCCTACCCCACCCTTTTACTTTTACTGGAGTTGACTATTGGATGTGACTTTATTAACAGGATTTGACAATTTTTTACTGGATTTGACAACTTTTACTGGATTGGACATTTACTACTGGCTATTTCTCTGTTTTCTGGATTGATTTTGCTAACATGTCAGAAAAAGCTAAATCAGGCTTCAAACGGTGCCAATGTGGACAGAAGATGTCTGTCACAGGCAATCATAGCTCCTGTGTCTACTGTCTTGGCCCTCTCCATCTGCAAGAAGACTGCTCCATCTGTCATTCTTTCAGTGGGAGGGTCATGACGGATAGGCGCAGGAAGCTTATGGATAGGGGTCTTTTGAAGCCTGCATTCCAAGAGGCTCTGGATGCATCAGACCAGGCATCTAAATCCTCGAAGGAATCGAAGACGTCGGAGCCCAAGTCATCAGCTCCGAGCTCTTCATTCAAAGTTCGATCACCGGTTCCACAGACTTCGGGGCCGAGTGTTGAACTGTTGTCAGTTACCGAGCCTCGAGTCTTGGAACCGGTGATGGAGCTCCCTCCACCTGCACTTTTGAGGTCGGCTCCGTCTTCGATTCCTTCGATGAGTTCTTCCAGGCCCCTCTCCGACACCGATGTAGACCGCGTGGTGCAGAAACTGATGGAGAATACGGCCTTGTCCAAACTTATCTCTGTCTCCTCCCAGTTGGTGTCGAGACTCGAAGGCCTTCCTCTATCTCCACCTGTTCCTCCTCCGAGGCCTATCCAGTCTTCGGAGCCGGGAGAGGCTGATCTGTTGATTGTGGAGCCCTCGGTGCCGGATCTGTCTTTTTCTTGGTCGATACCGTTCACCTCGACTCCATCGGATCCAGTACCGGAGTCTCGGAGCCGAAGATCCATCCTTGGGTCCGGGACTGAGAGTCGGACTGATGTTTCGGTTCCGGCGCCCTCTCGGGCCTCGGCTGGGATCGACTGCCCGCCTCGGGTCGATGCCTTCGGTGCCTGTCTCGGGGATTCCTCCGACTTCTTCGGAACCGGGGGATACCTCGACTCGGGACCCGGGGGCCTTCGAACTCATGAGGAAGGTGTTGTCTGTTCAGACAACCACTTCAGCAGAAACAGCTTCTCCTTCCCCTAAAGGGCCGATCTGAAGTAGGCAGACTTCATTTGTCTGCAACCTGTGGGTATCGGATCCGACCTCGGATCCGAGCCGGCCTTTCAAAAGCTTAGGCTCCGAGCTCCTCCCTCTACCCATAACCCCTTGCCAATCCCTGACTGACCTCAGATTTCGTTTGCCGCTTTCAAGTTGCGACGGATTCCTTGAGCTCCTAGTGCAGATAAGTTTTCTGACAGGAAAATTTTGTAAAATTTAACCTTTTTTGATTATTTTAGATAGAAGTGTGTCTGTTAGGCTTTCCTTCCTCTATCTTTTATTTTTTCTTCCCGGGTTTGCGTAGTTTGAGTGGTTTGTGTGTGTTTAGGCCTGTTAGGGCTAGAGTATGTCTGAAGCCCATAAGGCAGTTTTTTCTAAGTGCACCGAGTGTGGCCATAAGCTGTCCCTGGCGGATGGCCACACTCGGTGTATTAAATGCTTGGGGGTTGAACACCTGTCATCTGGTTGTACCATTTGTGCAGGGTTCAACCCCCGAGCTTTGAGGGAGCGGATGTCGAAGCTCGTTCTGGCGGGACTTCTCCCTCCAGATACCGCTTCGGCTTCTGCCCCTTCTACACAGCAAGCAGTTGCTGTGGGCTCTCCTCCCCCGGCTGGGACTCAACCTCCCTCTAAGATGCCAGAGGAGAGAGAGACTTCTAGGGAGAGAGAAAAGAAGGAGAGGCACAGGGAGAGGCACCACAAACGGAGAGCTGAAACCTCTAGTTCGGCTCCTCCATCCAAGCGGGCTTCTCCTGTGCCTTCTAGTTTCCCTCCTCCTCGGCTCCACTCCCCTCGGTTCTCTCCTGGGCCCGAGGAGGAGGAGGCTAGCCCTTCAGCGAGGTTCCCAAGGCGGCTCTCTAGGTCTGCTTCGGTGGCCTCGACTAGATCTACCTTCTCCATGAGTGAAGCAGACATGGACCGGATGA
The DNA here is from genome assembly GCF_019279795.1 of Protopterus annectens. NCBI lineage: Eukaryota > Metazoa > Chordata > Ceratodontiformes > Protopteridae > Protopterus > Protopterus annectens. The sequence goes on from NC_056739.1 coordinate 132,519,696, forward strand.
TGAGGAGATTCATCCAGGCCCAAATGCAAATGGGAGTGCTCCTAGCCCCCCCCCCATCCGGGAGGGGCTTCGACCCCTTTTTTCGCCCCTTTGGCTCCTTCTCCGACCCACACCATGGGTTCGGAGCTGTCGGCGCCGGGCAGAGTTGGATCCGGGGGTGGGTCGGATCCGATAGGTCGGCGCACCTCGGACCCGTCCCATCCCTTGAGTGCTTCGGGTGCTTCGGACCTGACCTCTCGGAGCCGAGGTCCGAGCCTCGGATCCGAGGGAGCTGGTGTGTCTTCGGCTCCGTCTAGGTCAGAGCACACCGGTCTCTCGGATCCGACGGTCTCGGCTCCGGCTCCGATCCGCAAGGCCGGATCCGAGTGGGGGTCGGCTCTCGAGGTTCAGAGAAGCTGGCTCCCTCGGCCTTCGACGAGTGGAAAGGGCACTGTTGAGGACTTCCGGACCCCCGGTCCCTGCCACGGCTCCATCCCGCACTCCCTTGCAGTTGGGCCAGGCTCCCACCAGCCGGTCCCAGGGACAGCCCGCCTCGATGTCCCAAGTAGTTCCCTTGGAACATCCAGCTGCGAAAGAGTACTCCTCGGACAGCCCCAAGAAGTACCTCGGAAGCGTAAGTGCAAAAGGAGGCACATGGACTCCCCGAGTCCGTTATCAAGACACAGACTTGGATGAAGGGAGGGCTCCCCAAGGTCACCCCTGAAGACGTCTCATTTGGAGACATTATGGAAATGTTGAGGATCGGGGGTGGTCTGCCCCCAAAGCCTCCTCAGACGAGTCTGTGTTCTTGGAGGCATTCGAGGCGGGCCCATCTACCTCTTGGGTGTCCCCTCCTGCCGACCCTCTGGTGGACCTTATATCCACCAGAGCGTGGAAGGATCCGGACACCGTTGAGCCTGTACCCAAGCGTCCTGACCATATCCTTTCCTCCGGGACCGCACTCACTGGAGCAAAGGCCCTCCAGTAGATGCCATGATGATGGCTGCAGCCACTAAGAGGGAGTTGGCCCAGGAGAGTCCCTCTATGCATCCTCTGGGCAAGGAGTCCCGCTCGATGGATCGCATTGGGAAGCGAGTTTTCAGTTCAGCAACCTTCTCTTTGAGAGCACTGAACTACATGGCACACGTCATCAGAATGCAGCGGGATTTGATTAAAGAATACGCTGCATCTCCCCCAGAGTCCATGTCGGGTGAGGACAAGCAGGTATACTCCACCCGAATGGCCACTCTTAGAGCAGTTTCTAACACATCTATGCGGCTACTTTCTCACGCTACCGAGGGAGCCGCTAGAGCCAGCGGAGCAGGCCTAGTCATGAGGCGGCAGGCCTGGCTCCACCACTGTGATTTCGCAGAGCCCTTCAAGGCGACTTTCGCGAATGCCCCCTTTGATGGTTCTGCCTTGTTTGTCAAAACTGTTCGCGAAACATTGGTCCAGAGCGAGAAGGACGGGAAGACGCTGTCTACCGTCGGAGTCCGCTTCTCAGCTCCCCAGAGGTCCTTCTCGAAGAACCAAAAGGGACAGAAGAAGATGTGGTTCCGGAAGTCGCAGCAGTCCCAACCTGCTCCGGATAACCAGTCCTCCCGTGGCAGAGGAGGACAGGGAGGTCGCCGTCCTAGAGGCAGAGGGGCTCCTAGAAACTTTGGGTCCAGAGAACCTTTCTCTGATAGGCCCACGCAACAGCCCTGAAGGGTTGCCCGGCTGTCCGTCTCTGGAGGCAGTCGGGGGGCGTTTTTCGAGGCACCTAACTTCTTGAGAGTGCATGACAACAGACGGTTGGGTGCTTAGCGTGATAACCAGAGGTAATACAATTCCGCTGTACAAAGTTCCCAGATCTCGCAGCCTCCCAGATGTACCACCCGACCAAAGGGAGGCAGCAGCTATCAAATCGGACAGCTGCTAGAAAAAAGAGCTATCCAGTGCGTCCCCCTAGATCAAACCGGGTCAGGGTTTTACTCCAGGTTCTTTTTAGTGCCAAAGAAAACGGGGGACTTAAGACCGATCTTAGATCTTTCCCTGCTGAACCTGTCAGTAACCAAGCAAAAGTTCCGGATGGTCACCCTTCAATCTATACTCCCCCTCTTGAGGGAGAACGACTGGATGTGCTCCATCGACCTCAAGGACGTGTACTACCACATTCGCATGGACAGACGGTCCAGGAGGTTTCTTCGCTTCCGGCTGGGAGCCAGTCATTATCAGTTCTGGGTCCTCCCCTTCGGTCTCACCTCAGCCCCCAGGGTGTTCACCAAGGTACTAGCGGTTGTAGCGGCCCACCTGAGACTCCAGGGATTACAGGTCTTTCCGTACCTGGACGACTGGCTCCTGACGGCATCATCAAGGCATCTTCTGTGCTCAGCCAGGGACTACTTCCTTCGTATAGCCCCAAGGCTGGGCATCACTATCAACTGGGAGAAATCTTTACTGCACCCCACACAAATTATAGATTTCATAGGAGGAAGGCTAAACACCAGGTCAATGCGAGCCTTCCTCACCCCAGACAGAATTTCCAACCTGAAGTGTCATGTCCCAGCGGTCCTGCAACCATTTCCCACATCACCTTCGGTCCTGAGGGCCCTAGGTTCGATGGCGGCAGCTATCCCGCTTCTTATTCATGCGCCCGCATGAGGGTTCTTCAATGGACCCTTCAGGTTCAGTGGTCCCCTCTCTATTCCTCTCTCAACAGTCCGATAGCGGTCAGCAAAGCATGCAAGGATTCCCTTCTTTGGTGGCTTCAGTCTCCGGAGCCTCTGACAGGAGACCTTTTGTGCAGCATTTCCCGAGCCACAGTGACCACGGACGCTTCTCGCCTCGGGTGGGGGGGGCATTCTGCGGGGAAGATTGTCCAAGGCACGTGGAACCCCACAGAGACTTTGTTGCATATAAATGTCCTGGAAATGAGGGCTGTGCTCCTAGCGTTGCAAGCACTTCACAACCTTCTTCCTTCAGGGACTATTGCGATTCAGACAGACAGCATGTCGGTAGTCTGGTACATCAACAAACAAGGAGGAACCAGGTCCTATCCCCTTTGTCGAGAGGCCATGAGAGTCTGGGAATGGGCAATTTCCACCAAACGCTTTCTTGTAGCAATGCACATTCCGGGAAAATCCAACATCCTTGCGGACAAACTCAGTCGCACCATTCTTTCCCCTCACGAGTGGTCTCTCAATCCTCAGGTAGTGAAGAAGATTTTTGCCGTCTGGGGGCAACCCTGTTGCGATCTTTTTGCCTCTCACTCAAACGCCAAATGCGACAATTTCTTCGCTCTACTTCCCCCACCAGGGGAATCCCCGAGAGACGCTGGTGCATGCTTGGCCTCCCGGTCTCCTTTATGCCTACCCTCCACTACCTCTGATGCAGAGGCTTCTGCAGAAAGCCTACAGTTTGGGGAGCAGAATGATTCTCATTGCCCCGTTCTGGCCTCGTCAACCCTGGTTCCCCTTTGTATGGTCTCACAAAGTGAATCCACCCTGGATTCTGGATCCGATCCCGGATCTCATCTCCCACCCTCTGGGAATTCCGACCCCCCAATCTACACACCCTGAAATTGACAGTTTGGCTGCTCCAGTTCCATCCTTGATTAGGACTCGGTATCTTGTCACCGGTCAAGGCCATCCTTAGGTGGCTCATAAACCTTCCACTAGGCAGGTTTATCGGAGTAAATGGAAGAGATTCTCTATTTGGGCGGTCCAGAAAAGTTTGGATCCTTTTTCAGCACCTATGTCGGCAGTGCTGGATTTTTAACAGACCTCTTTCATCAAGGGGCAAGTTTTTCCACGATTAAGGTACAATTGGCAGCCATCTCTCATTATCACATTGGTCATGAGACAGCTCCCTCATGACGCGAAATTGTGCAAAACCTTTCTTAAAGGGATTTTTTGTTGAGGCCTCCAGTCAAAGAGATTGTACCACCTTGGGACCTATCTTTAGTTCTGCAAGCCCTTACTGCTCCTCCCTTCGAGCCTGCAGCTTCTACAGACCTGAAGTACCTTTCCTGGAAGACTGCCTTCTTAGTAGCTATCACTTCAGCCAGAAGAGTGTCTGAACTTCAGGCTCTATCGTCAAACCGCCTTACCTTTCCTTCTTTCCAGATAGGGTGTGCCTCAGGACCAATCCATCCTTTCTTCCAAAAGTCTCTTCAGAATCTAATATCAACCAATCAATCAACTTACCTGTGTTTTTTCCCAAGTACTCAAACAAAGGAGAATACAAATTGCATTCCTTGGATGTTCATAGACAATTACGATTTTACATTCACAGAACAGCTGGTCACAGGCAATCAGATCAGCTGTTCATCTCCTTTGCTAAATTTGCTTTGGGTAAAGCAGTTTCTAAAGTCACACTATCGAGATGGATTGCTAATTGTATTCTGCAGGCTTATGACACTTCAGGTAGACCTGCTCCTCAGAGGGTTACGGCTCATTCTACTAGGGCAGTCTCCACGTCAGCCGCCTTTAAGTCCCGTGTGTCATTGGATGATATCTGCGGCAGCCACTTGGGCCTCACCTCATACCTTTATTTCTCATTATAAGGTGGATGTTGTTTCCAGGGGAAGAGCATCCTTTGGCTCAGCGGTGCTCCGGAACATCCTTCCATGATGGCCGCCCAAGATTCAGGTAGCTGGGGACTCTGTCCACAGGTTGCAGACAAATGAAGTCTGCCTACTTCAGATTTAGAAGTTATGTACTCACCATAACGTTCCATCTGAGTAGGTGACTTCATTTGGATGCAACCATCCCCCCCTCCATCCCCCTGACCTTTATACAGCGAGTATTTATGCTTTGTTCAGATACTTTATTCAGTATTATATAGGCAAACTCAATCTGAGGTCAGTCAGGGATTGGCAAGGGGTTATGGGTAGAGGGAGGAGCTAGGAGCTCGGAGCCTAAGCTTTTGAAAGGCCGGCTCGGATCCGATACCCACAGGTTGCATCCAAATGAAGTCACCTACTCAGATGGAACGTTATGGTGAGTACATAACTTCTAATTATCCTCCTCTGCACCCACGGCTACGTCTAAGCGTCGAGCACCAGTGTCTCAGTCACCCCTAGAGGGTGCCCCCTCTTCCTCAGAGGCTTCTTCAGATGCTCCCCCCGAGGAAGCTCCGAGGAAAAGACTGTGTAAGAGGAGACACTTAGATTCTCCACAAGAATCATTGACATCGGACACTGACTTAGATGAGTCAGAAGGGTCCCCAAAATCACCCTCGGAGGATGTCACCTTTTCTGACATCCTGGAGATCCTAAAACAGAGAGGTGATTGGCAAGCCCTTCCCCCTTCTGAGGATGAGTCAGTCTTGCTGAAGGCATTCGGTGCTTGCCCTTCCTCCTCCTGGGTCACTCCGCCCTTCGATGAGTTGATGGAACTGATTGCTCGAAGGGCGTGGGAGGCACCTGACACAGTGGAGCCAGTCCCTAGAAAGCCTAACAAATATATTACTGCCCCCCAAGATAAGGCTTATCTGACAAAGGGAGTGCCAGTGGACGCTATGGTGGTGGCAGCTGCCACGAAAAAGGAGATGTCCGAATCTTCCTCATCTGTCCATCCGCCTAACAGAGATTCTAGGACTATGGACAGGTATGGGAAGCGCATATTTAGTTCAGCGGCTTTTTCTATGCGATCCCTGAACTATTTGACCCACTTCACACGGCTACAGAGGGATCTAGTCAAAGATTTGGGAGATACCCTCCAGGGTACTACAGATGCTGCTGTCTCGGAGAAGGTTACAGCACATCTCAATACCCTTACATCTATTGCAAACTCGTCCATGAGACTGATCTCATATGCAGCCGAAGGATCGAGTAGGGCAGCGGCTTCGGCGATTGCTCTTCGTAGACAATCCTCGATGCGCTTATGTTCATTTGCGGAAGCCTTCAAGTCTTCCTTTACTAACGCCCCATTTGATGGTGCCACTCTCTTTGGCCCCAAATAAAGGAGACCCTTACCTGGTGTGAGCAAGAGGGGAAGACTCTGTCTGCTGTCGGAGTCTGTTTTTCCACCCCATCCAGACCGTACCCCAAAGGGCAACGTGGTGGAAAAATGTGGTTTTGAAAACCCCAAGGATCTTTCCCAGGCACACAGGGTGATGCCCCCTCTAGAGGCAGAGGAGGGGCAGAGGTGGAAGACGTCGCCCTGGCGGCAGAGGGGGTCCGCAGAACCAAGGTGACAGGGATACACTCCCCGGGAAACCTTTCCAGCACTCCTGAGAGGAGGCCCGACTGTCCTGCTCTGGAGGCAGTCGGGAGTTGCATAGCTTTATACCCTCAGGCCTGGCAGAATCTCACATCAGACAATTGGGTAAAAAGCATTGTTACCAGAGGATACAGAATTCCCTTCCTATTGCCCCCAATCCCACAGAAAAGACTTCCAGATGTGCCGCCCCATCTGCGAGGTCCTGCAGCTATAGAAATTTCAAAACTGCTAGAAAAAAGAGTCATCCAACCAGTCCCAGTGGACCAAAGAGGATTTGGAACTTACTCAAGGTTCTTTTTAGTTCCAAAAAAGACAGGGGACTGGAGGCCATTTCTGGACCTAAGCAAACTCAATACCTTCATCAAGAAGGAAAAGTTCCGGATGGTCACGCTTCAATCGATCCTTCCATTTCTACAGAAGGACAACTGGATGTGCTCAATAGATCTAAAGGACGCATACTACCACATCAAGATGGCCAGGGCGTCCAGGGATCATTTGCGCTTCCGGCTGGGAGCCAGTCATTATCAGTTTCGAGCCCTGCCCTTTGGTCTGACCTCAGCCCCCAGGGTTTTCTCCAAATGTATGGCAGTGGTAGCGTCTCACTTGAGACGCCTGGGATTCCAGGTGTTTCCGTATCTGGACAACTGGCTCCTTTCTGCCACCACCGAGCGTCGACTGATTCAGGCCAGGGATTACACGCTACGACTTTGTGTACATCTCGGGATTTCCGTAAATTTCGAAAAATCCTTACTACAGCCATCACAGCATATCTCATTCATAGGAGCAGAATTGGATACATGTTGCTTAATTCTAAGGCTTCCTCCAGAAAGGATAAACTCCCTACGAAACCATATATAACTTCTTCTATCATCCAGAAAATCCCCGGCGAAACTAGTTCTGAAGGTTTTGGGGCTCATGGCAGCTTCTCTCATTGCGATACCCTTGGGAAGACTGCACATGAGAGTTCTTCAATGGCTACTGTTTGCACAATGGTCATTCCAAAAGCTACCCCTGACACACGAAATTCTCATCACAAACATATGCAAATCACACCTAGCTTGGTGGCTACAGACTTGCAATCTTTCCAGCAGAAGACCATTTGTGCTCCCCTCGCCGACAGCAACGGTGACCACGGATGCTTCCCTGATAGGGTGGGGGGGCATCTTTTAGGGACAGACAGTCCAAGGCGAATGGACCAATTTGGAGTACAATCTGCACATCAATGTTCTAGAGTTGAGGGCAGTGTTTCTAGCATTGCAACACTTTGCTCCCCTTCTTCCTCTAGGGACAATTGCAGTTCAGACGGACAACATGTCCGTAGTCTGGTACATAAACAAGCAATGGGGAACCAAGTCTTATCAACTATGCAGAGAGGCCATGAGAATCTGGCAATGGGCGGAGTCCACAGGTCATTTTCTGATAGCAACGCACATCCCGGGGTTATCCAACGTCATAGCGGACAGGTTGAGCAGAGCCATCCTGTTACCTCACGAGTGGTCCCTCAAACAGTCAGTTGCGAAGGAAATATTTCGCAAGTGGGGCCAGCCTTCCTGCGATCTGTTTGCGTCTCCAATGAACGCCAAATGCAGGAGCTATTTTGCCCTATTACCCCCTCCAGGGGAAGTCCCCAGGGACGCTCTGGTTCACAATTGGCCCCCGGGTCTCCTGTACGCTTTTCCTCCTGTTCCCCTGATTTCAAAATTTCTACAGAAAGCCAGCAACCTGCAAAGGACAATTATCCTCATTGCCCCATTCTGGCCTCATCAAATCTGGTTTCCCTCTCTTCTGGCACACCAAATGCGGGAACCCTGGATCCTGGACCCAGAGCCAGATCTACTGACCCATTTGTCAGGGGCTCTCCACCCGTCGCTTCTCTCCCATAGACGAGCAGCTTGGCTGCTCCGCTTCCCTTCTTAGCCAGGTCTGATCTTCTATCCCCAGCAGTTCAAAATATCCTGGTGGCTTCTCATAAAGCTTCCACTACAAAGATCTACACTAGTAAATGGAAGCGTTTTGTGCACTGGGCAACTACACAACAATTGGATCCCGTAATAGCTCCTTTGAATAAGGTCTTGGAGTTTTTAACCGAACTGTTCCACCAAGGGGCTTCTCCTGCCACTTTGAGAGTGCAATTAGCTGCCATATCAAACTTTCATGTGGGGGAAAGTGGGGCTCCTATTATGGCTCACAGACTTTGTAAGGCCTTTCTAAAAGGATCTTTCCATATTAGACCACCGGTTAGAAGTCCTACTTCACCTTGGAACTTGAACCTTCTCTTGTCACAGCTAATGCTACCACCCTTTGAACCAGCCTCTTCCTGTCCTTTGAAGTTTTTGTCATGGAAAACCCTTTTTCTGGTGGCTATCACATCGGCCAGGTGGGTATTGGAGCTTCAAGCTCTTTCTATTAAACATCCTTATTTGATCTTTCATCCTGATAGAGTATCTCTTCGCACTAATCCATCCTTTCTCCCCAAAGTGTGCTCCGTTAATAATATTAATCAGTCCATTGAACTCCCCACCTTTTTCAAGAACCATTCCAATAAGTTGCAATATATGTTACACAAGTTAGATGTTCATAGACAACTCAGATTTTACTTGGACAGAACAAAGGATCACAGAAAAACAGACCAGCTCTTTGTAGCCTTCTCAGACAGCAAGAAAGGTATGGCAGTTACAAAACGAACCCTGTCCAAATGGCTATCTGATTGCATTATTTTTGTTTATACTGCCTCTGAACAAACTTTACCTGTCAAGCCCAAAGGGCACTCTACAAGATCAGTATCTACATCCCTGGCTCATGCAGCCCGCCTGCCGTTAGACACTATTTGTGCGGCTGCCACTTGGTCTAAACCACATACATTCATTTCTCATTACAAAGTAGACAGGATTTCTAGGGACAGGGCAACCTTTGGTTCCACTGTGCTCAGGAACGTTCTCCCCTGAGTTCCTCAGGAACATGGAGCTAGGGACGCTACCCAGGTGTAAGAACAAAAGGCGAGATTGAACACTCTCACATATAGAAGTTATGTCCTTACCATAACGTTCCATGTGGAGTGTTCATCTCGCCTTTGTTCTTACATTCCCACCCTCCCACCATCAGGAAGAACGTCCAGTTTAGGTGCCTGGTTTGTTTCTCCTCCTTCTGCCTGGAGCAGTTGTTATGGCTATGTATTTTAGCTATGTTTATTTTTGTTTGGCATGAATGTGTTTTGCTCTCTTCTATTTCTGTTGGTTTGCCTGCAAACTAGATCTGAGGTAAAGGCAGAGGGGGATTGTGGGAGTTAGGTTGGTCTCGAGCTTCTTCTCGATGCAGAGCTTTGCTAAGTGGCCGACACGGAGCCGAGGATCGGCTCCGAACCAGGTGTAAGAACAAAGGCGAGATGAACACTCCACATGGAACGTTATGGTAAGGACATAACCTCTGTTTTCTGTCCAATGCAGCTCAGTTATTGCATCTCAGGAAATAATTCTGTCTAAGTTATGCTGCTAAATTCACATCTACAGTACTTTACATTTTGGTATACTACTGCATACATTTCCCCTTCTAGGTCCACTTGATACATCTTCACTTTTGTAAATCAGTCACTGCCCATAATCAGTATTCTTCTGCTGAAAGCTCATTGTTTTTCCTAAAGTTCCATAATGGTCTGTCCTTTTTCATCCAGTCTATCAGATTAGACTAATAAGATTAAACTGCCTCATGGCTCTGATCCTGCAACTTCTTGCTCTGTAGTCAACCTCGTTTCTTCTGTACTTCCACAATGCACCTGTTCTCGTCTGTGTCTCCGATCTCATTTGCTACTCAGGAAAATTATCTGTTTAAATCCAACTAAGTGGTAGTATTTTTCTTCTTTTTCAGCTAAATTCTTAGCCTTTTTACTCAGTATTCCACATACATAAAAATAATTCCTTGTTTTTCCTCACCTGATTAAAAATTTAGTCTTTTTTTCTTACAGTTATTTCTGTGAACAGCGGGTGCTGAAGGCTGGTTGCTTCTGTCATGTTTTTTGTTTTTACTACCTTTGCGTTAATCCTTTTACTTTTTATTTCTACTCAGTTTTTTTTCATTTTCTATCCTAGTTTTGCCTTTATGACAAAGGTTTACTTAGTTTATTTGTAGTCCGATACGTAGTATAAAGTAATCTGTTTGTGCAGTGTATTTTTGTTTATAATTAAACAGCTGTTATGGACAAAGGGTTTAAACATGTTGGAAATGTGACCATAAGATATGTGAGCTAGCACTTCCAATCTCTGTGTAGAAAATCTGGGACTAGGGTACCTTTTCATGGCTTGTGATATTTGTAAGGGATTTGCCCAAGTTCTTTACAATATTGTAAAAAGAAAACATATTCTAAAAGTGTTGCTTCCCCCCTGGACTGGACAAAAATAAAGAAAAAGATAAGGATAGTGACAAAGAAAGACAAGAATAGAGAGAAAATAAAAAGATGATGAATCTTTTCCCAATTTGGCACAGAAAACTCCCAACCAGAGTCACGTACAATCAAATTCTGTACCACCTTTTTCAAGATTATATTTATTTAGTCATAAAAAGCAACTTGTGATAACAAACAGGTTAAGTAATTTTCAGTCATATGTGGTACAGAGTTACAGTAATTTAGATAAAGTATTAATTTTGCTATGACACATTTTGATTATATTAAAAACATTCATTGAATGTCCATGGAGCATCATATTTTAAAGTCACCATCTATACAGTTGCCACTGTCATTGGCACTCAACAGTTAAGATCCAGCACATATATGTTCATGCTCTTCCAATAAGTGAATGTTTTCCAGCATCCCAGTCATGTCACTATTTACACTAAATAAAGTGTGTTACTTAAGACAGAGTCTGTAATTAAATTCTTTAACATTGGCCCAATGGACTATTCTGTTGTTATTGTGCTGATTCGGATACATATACTGTAATATACCAATTATCTTGGATTCCAATTTATTCCTGTTGAAACATAAACTGTCCTCGGATTCCATTTTATTTCTCTTGAAACATAAAATGTCTTGTCATAAATTATTTGCATGTCCAATTAGTTATCACAATTAATCAATAAAAAATGCCTATTTACACAAAATAAAAAATGTTTACCCAGAAGCAAACATCTGATAAGATTCACTGCTGTTTTTGCATTATTCTTTTTTATCAAAAAATATTTTAATAGCATTTTCTTCATATGAAGTTATCCTAAAGTATATAATTCTGTACATAATTAACCCTAATTTACATTTGCAGTCCCATAATGTTGTTGCTTAACTGAAGTGCTCAGATTAAAAGCATAAACCTCCTTGCACAGCAACCTTTTATCTCTGTACTAAACCAGTCCCTAAGCACATCAGTTTATGTATTTCCCTAAATTTCTCATCCACGGTGTTGGTCTGTCCATACATTTCTTATCCATTCTATTCCTCATTTCTTCTAAGGTTGTCCATCAAAGCCTTTACTTCACTAATGCTCTTCCATCTCGCAGTTACTGCCGTTTTAGTCACCAAATCAATTACCTTTAATAGTGACTTTAAACCACCATTTGTATCCCTTTTTAGTGCTAATAATAACAAGAAAACAATCTTCTGCCAATTCAGAGGGTGCATCTCCGAGTTCATTTATCATTTTTACAGCTCCCTTCTAAATTCCAGTAATGTGTCGCATGCCTCAGTAAAGTGCCTCCATTCTGCTGCTGCTTTTGGCCCACATCTCCCACTCAAATTCCCCAAAGATGTAAACAGCATATGTCGTGTAAGTGAAGTGTGAAAATATGTGAGCAAGCACTGACATATAAAAATCTACATAAACAGCATATGTAATGTAAGTGAAGTGTAAAAATATGTGAGCAAGCACTGCCATGTAAAAATCTACATAAACAGCATATGTCATGTAAGTGAAGTGTAAAAATATGTGAGCAAGCACTGCCATGTAAAAATCTACATAAACAGCATATGTCATGTAAGTGAAGTGTAAAAATATGTGAGCAAGCACTGCCATGTAAAAATCTACATAAACAGCATATGTCATGTAAGTGAAGTGTAAAAATATGTGAGCAAGCACTGCCATGTAAAAATCTACATAAACAGCATATGTCGTGTAAGTGAAGTGTAAAAATATGTGAGCAAGCACTGCCATGTAAAAATTCTACATAAACAGCACATGTCATGTAAGTGAAGTGTAAAAATATGTGAGCAAGCACTGCCATGTAAGAATTCTACATAAAACAGCATATGTAATGTAAGTGAAGTGTAAAAATATGTGAGCAAGCACTTCTATGTAAAAATCTACATAAACAGCATATGTAATGTAAGTGAAGTGTAAAAATATGTGAGCAAGCACTGTCATGTACAAATTCAACATAAACAGCATATGTAATGTAAGTGAAGTGTAAAAATATGTGAGCAAGCACTGCCATGTAAAAATTCTACATAAACAGCATATGTCATGTAAGTGAAGTGTAAAAATATGTGAGCAAGCACTGCCATGTAAAAATCTACATAAACAGCATATGTAGTGTAAGTGAAGTGTAAAAATATATGAGCAAGCACTGCCATGTAAAAATTCTACATAAACAGCATATGTCATGTAAGTGAAGTGTAAAAATATGTGAGCAAGCACTTCCATGTAAATATTCTACATAAACAGCATATGTAATGCAAGTGAAGTATAAAAATATGTGAGCAAGCACTGCCATGTAAAAATTCTACATAAACAGCATATGTCATGTAAGTAAAGTTTAAAAATATGTGAGCAAGCACTGCCATGTAAAAATTCTACATAAACAGCATATGTAATGTAAGTGAAGTGTAAAAATATGTGAGCAAGCACTGCCATGTAAACATTCTACATAAACAGCATATGTAATGTAAGTGGTGTAAAAATATGTGAGCAAGCACTGCCATGTAAAAATTCTACATAAACAGCATATGCCATGTAAGTGAAGTGTAAAAATATGTGAGCAAGCACTGCCATGTAAAAATCTACATAAACAGCATATGTAGTGTAAGTGAAGTGTAAAAATATGTGAGCAAGCACCTCTATGTAATAATCTACATAAACAGCATATGTAATGTAAGTGAAGTGTAAAAATATGTGAGCAAGCACTGCCATGTAAAAATTCTACATAAACAGCATATGTAATGTAAGTGAAGTGTAAAAATATGTGAGCAAGCACCGTCCTGTAAAAATTCTACATAAACGGCATATGTAATGTAAGTGAAGTGTAAAAATATGTGAGCAAGCATTGCCATGTAAGAATTCTACATAAACAGCATATGTAATCTAAGTGAAGTGTAAAAATATGTGAGCAAGCACTTCCATGTAAAAATTCTACATTTTTAATTTAGTCTTGAAGCAGTTTCTCATCTGACAAATGATCTCCCTTTGCTAACACCCCCTGTAATAAAGCCCGCTTTAGCGCGCTTTTTCGCTTGTATTCAACTCAGCACAGCTCCTCGTGGTGTCCTGCAGAGTTCTACAAGCAGCAGAGAGCAAAAGTGACTTTTTCCTGATTTAAGTATTTTTTTCTGGCTTTTTGATTATTTACTGCTTAGCGACTGCATTTTCACCTGTTTATACAGCTCTGCATTCTATTTAAACTGTTTTTGTGTTGATTAACTGTTTTGCACTTTTAAAAAGTTATTTGTTGCTTAATTTTACCTGTAGGCTAACACACTCAAGTGCGCTTAGCCGTTAAAAGCATTTATAGCATTTACTGTCTGTTTTCCTCTGTTTTCTGCAAAAAAAAAAAAATCTTGTTTTCCCGCCTTACTGAACTAGAATAGTCCAGTCTTCAGAGTTTGCTGATCTCTGGGCTTTGGCTTGGTTCCTGTGCTATTCCATATCCTTATTTGGATAAAGGGAAGCTTCTTTGTTCACCAGTGGGAGTGGGGAGCACTGAGCAGCCTATTTGTCCCTAGAGCAGTGGTTCCAGCCAGAAACTTGTAGTCTATTGGCCATTTTGGGTCAATTCCTAGCTCTTTTCAACCCCCTGCTATAAAGCCCGCTTTAGCGCGGAGTTGCCCATAGAGCACCATCAGGCAGCGCCGGTTAAACTATTTCTGGCTCCGTAAAGTCTGCTCTTCAATTTTTCCCTTAGAACTTCTCTACTTGCAATCTAAACAGTCTATTCTCTATCTCAAAAGCTCAGCACTTGCTCCTAAAGCATTTTTATATAGGTAAAGTATTTGTATACTAAACAAAGTACTACATTAGCCTAGAATCCCCTTGAGTACCCATTTCCCTATAGGTCCCTTCTGACTCAGTTACACAGCAAACTTTTTCACTTTTTCTAGCATGTCGAAGGGTCAGTTGCTAGCGTCCTCTCCTGTTCAGCTGGTGAATCTGGGCATCTTGAGTCAATGTTACAATTGCCTCATGTACACAGACAACCCACTCCTTCTCCCACAAAACACAAATACATGTGAGAGATGCAACTATATAGCCAAACTGGAGGCTGAGCTCTCTCAACTCAGGACTGGCAAGACCAGACAGGAGGAGAAGGAAACCACGCACACCACAAACCCAGTTTCACATAGAACTATCACAACTGCCAAACAAACACATAAACACACAAAGACATACTCGGAGGCACTGATCAAAAATCTACCAAAACTACAGAGGCCTCCAAAGTAGACACCCAAGCAACTGCCACCTCAAGACATAAGACATGCAACACATAGTTCTCAAAGTCAGTGTGCTAAACAGTCACAGCCCTTAAGGCCAAACACAATGCCAGACACACTTGTTATAGGTGACTCCATAGTCAGACACACTGACGTCCCACTCACCAGACTGAACAAGGAAAAGATCACGGTAAGCTGCCTGTCAGGCGCTAGAATCTGCCACATAACACAAGCACTCAGGTCACTCTACAGCAAGTACAAGTATGACTCAGTCATTGTCCATGCCGGTGTGAACGACCTGAGACGTACCTCCCTGGACTACATGAAAAGAGACATAGAGGAGCTCTCAGATTATGTAGCCCAGGCCGGTATGACCCTGACCCTGAGCAGTATCCTACCCTCACCAAGAATGATGCCACAATACAGAGACAAAATGATCAGCTTTAATAATTGGCTTAATTACTGGTGTCATTCTAAGGGGATCCAATGTCTGTCTGCCTGGGATGACATGCTTGACAAGCCACCCTGCTTCGCAAGGGACAGCTTGCACCTGTCACCCCTGGGCTTCCGGATATTGGCAAAGGCTCTTGCCACCCCCATAGTGCCTTTTTTAGGCAAGGCTCAAATGATAAACCTACCGCCCTAGAAAACAAAAATGGAGAAAAACTAAGGGTAATACTGCTCAATGCCAGAAGTCTAAACCTCAAGATGCACGCCCTCGAAGCCCTCCTCAGTATGGAGAACATCGATGTCTGTGCTGTGACTGAAACCTGGTTCAAGGCTCCTGAGAGCACCCCAGCACTATCAGGTTATACCTCATATCATGCGTTCCGCCCCAAAATCCGGACCGAACCACAAAAGGAGGGGAGTATCCATATTCATAAAGGATACCCACACCTCCAGGTTAGTGGCAATGCACGAAGCATCGGAGACCATCCAGGTGCAATTAACCATAGGTAAAACTGCCCTACAGTTTGTAACATGCTACAGGCCACCTTCTCAAACTCAGGAAACCCACACAGCCTTCCTGAAGACACTGGAGAGTATGAATGTCTCTCCAAACACCATCATATTGGGTGACTTCAACTACCCAAACATAGACTGGGAACATTACTCAAGCCCCAACACCCTAGCCCAAAGGTTCCTTGAGTTCATAAACTCAAATGCTATGGAACAACTAGTCACCATTCCCACAAGAGGAGAAAATATACTAGACCTGATCATCACAAACATGGGGACAAAATGCTCCACACCGAAGTATATCCCTCATTGGTGAGATCAGACCATAAATTAATCTCACTGGAGATCCACATCCCGCCCCCACCCCCAGCAAAAAAGACCACTGTGAAGAACTTCTCAAAAGCAAACTTCACACTTCTTAAGACTGGAGTGGTATCCTTCAAGGCCCCCGAGCCAGTGGAAACCACAACCCACGCTGCTGAAACCCTTACAAATGCCTTCTACGAGCACCTCCAGGAATGTATGGATCAAGCAATCCCTAATAAAATCAAGACCCTTTCCACCAAAGGCAGGCGCCCGGTCTGGTGGACTCCAGCCATAAACAAACTCTACAACAAGAGGAGAAAGCTACTACATGACAGAGCAAAATCCCTAAAAGGGAAGGCATCTCTGATCAATACTAGCAAACAACTACGATCACTCATAAAATCATCCAAGGCCAACTTTGAGAGAAAAATCGCTAATGACAAAAGACAATCATAAAGCCTTCTTTAGCTTTGTTAGAAACCTGGGTGGAAACTCCCAGATATGCTCAGAATTAGTCCAAAATGATAAAAAAATCACTGAACCCACAGACATTGCCAACATACTGGCAGACAGGTTCAGTGCAAATTTCTCCCCTCCTTCACCCCCAAAAGGAGAAATATCTATCCCACCAGAGTCTAGCCTCCCAAACATCTCAGATGCCCAGGTGAGAGCTGCTCTCTCTAAAGCAAAAAACACAGCATCAATGGGACCGGACGGTGTCCCAGGCTGTGTGCTACACGAACTCAATGAGGAACTAAACCCACACATAAGGCTGCTGTTTAATCTTAGCCTTACTACAGGATACGTACCCAAAGAATGGCGTATGGCAACTGTGGTCCCACTCCACAAAGGCGGTGCTTCTACGGACCCTGGAAATTACCGCCCCATAAGCTTGACGAGCTTTGTCTGCAAAGCTATGGAGAGGATCATAATGGAACTCATAAATAAAGACATTGGGGACCTACAGACACTGGATCCTACCCAATTTGGCTTTGTCAAGGGCAGATCCTGCCTCTTGAACTTGGTCGACTTTTTCGAAACAGTGACTAAGGCCATTGATGAGGGTAAGGCAGTTCACACAGCCTACCTTGACCTAGCAAAAGCGTTCGACACAATACCCCACTCAGGCATCATAGAAAAGCTCACCAGCTTAGATGTAAACCCATATGTCACAAGATGGGTTGCAAACTGGCTCAAGGACAGAACACACAGGGTTAGAGTTGCTGGTGCCATGTCAGACTCTAAGCCGGTCACGAGCGGTGTCCCACAGGGCTCAGTCCTGGGCCCCCTCTTGTTCGGCATTTATTTTTCTAAAGTGCAGGCAAACATAGGGGGATTGTGGCTGACAAAATTTGCAGATGACTGCAAACTGGGCACCATAATTGACACTCCATCAGACACAGACATCCTCCAGAAAGGTCTCATAGAAATGGATAACTGGTGCCAGAGCCATGGCCTTAAGCTAAAGGCCAAAAAATGTATAGTCATACCCTTTGGGAAAAACAAGGTAACCCCTAATTACCACATAGGTGGTAATCCATTAAACACGGAAGAAGTTATCAGGGACCTGGGGACCCAAGTTGACAGTAACCTCTCTTTGACACTCACATTGCCAAAGTGGTTAGGAAGACCTTCTACATTGCCCACCTGATCATGAAGGGATTCACATCCAGATCAGGAGAGGTCATTGTACCCCTGTACTCTTCACTTATCAGACCAATGATTGAGTACAACGCCCCATTCGGAATGTACCTTACCCGACACCTGCAGCAGTTGGAAAGACCCCAAAAGTTCCTCACCAAAAGGATAAAGGCTCAAACATATGTCATACGATGCCCGACTGAAGAAACTCCAGCTCTATTCAGTCGCATACCGTCTGCTCAGAGGTGATCTGTGCCTGACATACAAGGCCATGTCCAACCCGAATTAATGGACATGCTCCACCTCAAAAATCCAAATCCACCAGAGCCACGAGAGCAAGAGACTTAAACCTCAACACGGATATAAATAGGATGTGCTGGAGGGACAGATTCATCACCCAGAGACTCCCTACACTATGGAACAGAATCCCAGTCCATGTGAGGCAGAGCCCCTCACTGACTCTGTTCAAGAGAAATCTTGACGAGTGGATGGGAGATCGTAGGTTTACCCCGGGAATCATCTCTGTATCACTGCTGGACAGAGGCACAGCAAACTAATGGGTATAGTATTCTCATCCTAAGGGGTGGTGAAAGCCACACACACTCTGGCTAGGCTTACAAATGCCCTAGGGCAGATAGCCTAGTATGAACCTATGAACCTATGAATTTCTTATTTATGCTTTCTCATTTTTGTCTCATTTTGTCAGACAGCTGCTGTGTGCTCTAAGAATTCTTTATGAAACTTAGATCTGATTCCTGTCTGAACCTTGCCCTGTGTTCTAAAGTGTGCTATCCATTTTATGAGTCCTGGCCAGCAGTCTTGCACTTGCGTATACCACCCCATGGTGTTGTAACCTAGAAGGTGACCTGAGGCTAATTTGTAGTTGCCTTGTGTTTCTTTCCTGCCCCTTCTGCAGTTAGCCACCATTATCTGAACTCCAAATTTTACTGGAGTGTTGAGCTGTCTCCGTCTCTTCACTAGCATCTACTAACATGCCCCACTACTGGCAGAAGATCTCGTTTCCAACTCTGCAATATCTATCTTCTTTTCAGTTCACTCCATTTTTGGACCATTTGCCCCATTAATTTCTTAATTCCATTCATCCTTCTGCTGAAATTCTATTTTCTAAGGTAAGAGATCCCTCAATCTTTTCACTCAACTATTTAACAAATTCCTCCTACACTAGTATTTGCCTGGGAAATCTACAGTGCATCCGTAATGGCTTCATCAAGCTACATCTTAGTTTTATCTCAGTATTTGTGTGTTCAGAAAACAACATCAGTCCTACTTCCATTAAGGCTAACCTTTCCTTCTTTTCAAGTTGATGTAAATAGTGCAACTGTTCTAGACCATGTTCTCCATTTGTTATAAAAATTGCAAAGCCTCAAACTCTGTCTTCTGTTTTCTGGAACTCTCAACAAGAAAAGACACAATAAGTACCTCACAATTTTTTTCCTGTCTAGTCCTTTGCACCCTTCCTCATTTCCATGTCAGAAAAAGTCATGTTCCAGTCCCCCACTATCAGAAGATCACCTTCCGGAAAACATTATTTGAAGATGACTATCCTTTATGGTCTTGTATTTCACCTTGGTGGAAAAGTAAACTGACATTAGTGTCACAGCAAACCCTCTAAGCCTATAATCCCATCCCGGTAAACACCCCTAAACCCTTGCAAAATCCCATCCTCCTACAGCTGTAGGTGTCTGTGTGTCAGTATCATTACCCCCTGTTTGCAGTATCGAGGTATGTTCTGGATAGTGGCGCTAACCATAATTTTTCTTTTATGGCAATTGAGTGTATTGATACAGGAGATAGGGGAACATGACAAATAGGATAGAGAATAAGTAACTTAGATGGATACTTAAGCTTAGGTCAGATAGAGGGTATGGTGTGAATGGGAATGTATCCATTAAGCCGGTGCTTGAGGCTAGAGGGCTCCCTAGGAGTTAAAAAGGTTTTCAGGTTATTTATAGCCATTTGTTATTTAGATTATGACTACAGGTAAGCGTTTAGAGTAAGATAGTGTTTGGCCCGAGGGAAGATTTTTTTGATCCTGTGATGTTGCATACTTGATCGGTATATGTTTTTAATATAAGTATATGTGGGATCTACATGAGTTACTGCAGATGGATGCTTAATGAAGAGGCATATTTTATGTCCCAATGATGTTTTAAATGTTAATACTGCCAGCACTCGCTAGGTTCTTGAATTTTGTGTGATCTGCAATAGTGCTGATGTGTCTGTGTTGTTGGGAACCCTGGTTAGTATTAGGGTTTATGTTTTGTCTTAGTGTGCTGCTTGTATTTTTTTAGGTTAGTTTAATCTTTATTGTATAGTTATGGATTACTAGTATATTTCACTTTATATGACTTGTTATGTATAGGTGCTTATGTTTATGGAAGCACTGGCATGAATTACGGTTTAAGTCTTGGTTTAGTGTACTCGATTTAGATTAGTTTAACTTTTACTGCACACCTATGAATTTTGAGCCTACCGTACTTTATATGATTGGCTAACATTATGCCTTGGCTGCAGTATGGTCAGGACCTTGTAATAGTTACTTGATTTTTATTTATTTATGTCTATATGTTAGTTATGGTTATGATCATTTGCTTTGTTTTATGCATAATAATATTTTTCTTGTGACAGAGTTTAATGTCTGCTGCCTTAGAAGGGACTGTCGCTTTAAGGGGGATGGACCTTATTGAGGTTACGTGGGCTACATAGAGTGCGATAGTTTGGTTTGTGATGCTGTTTTTACTACACCTGTTTTGAATTGATGGATTATGATGGCTTAAGTGAGTATAAAAAATACTCTTTGTAATGTTTTAATCTATTATGGTTTGATGAAGCCACTAGACGAGTGGTAAAAGCATTTACCTACGATTAAAAGTTTTATGCAATGTTTAGCTGTGTTTCATTCAACCGTTTTTACGTTTCTTGCTCCTGCTTGTATTTATTTGAACGGTTGCTTGTTTATCCGCTGGGTGCTTTGTTGTCTTCTTATTTTCTGAAGTTTACAAAGTCTGAAACTCCAGTGCCTGTCATTATTTATTTTGGATAGCAGTCACTGATTTGACAGCCACAGATTATAAAGGAACAAACCAAAATATTGGTCAACTTTGCTCAAGAGTTCTGGATAAAGCCAAAAATAATGAGGGGAAACACAGGACAAATGTTTAATATTGTATGTTAAGTTGTCTATCTCGCCTTCATTCTTGCTGGATGGGTTCGGAGCCGACCTCGGCTCCGACTCGGCCACTCTAAAAGCTCGAGAGTTGGTTCCACCGGCTCGAGGCTCCCCTTATATCCCACAATGCTAGGCGTGAGTTACCTCAGATCTCGTTTGCCGCTACAGCGATCGAGGTGTTTGGTTTCTACCGGCTTCTAGGTGAGTTATTGTAGAGTAAATTTTAGTCTACTTAAACCCCTTTAATTTAATTTATAATTGTTATTCCCTTAGCTTAGTGGATTTAGTCCCTTTTTTTCTTCTATTATCCCCTTTTTCCACAAAGAACTTATAAGTTCTTCCCTCGGGCCTTCGGGCCTTTCCATCCCCTTAGTGGTGTGTGTGTGATTTTGTCAGGAATCTAAAACTTGTGATAGTAAGTTTTAATTTTTGAGTTAAACTTGTATAAAGTGTAATCAGTGTGTTTGACTGTGTGTGTGGTTACACTTTTCTTCGATAATGTCTAAGGACTCAAAGGTCTCAGGCTTCAAGAAGTGTGACTCGTGCTGTCAGAAAATGTCTCTGACAGACGGTCACACTTCTTGTGTATACTGCCTGGGACCTTTACACCTGCAGGACTCTTGTGCTGTATGCCATGGCTTCAGCCCCAGAGTCCTGCAGGAAAGAAAAAATAAACTTATTTTGAGAGGTTTACTTAAGCCTGAGGGTTCTCTTACTGTTACTTCGGGCAAACCCTCCAAGGCTTCTAGGTCCTCGGCTCCAGCTTCTGAGCCGAGGCCTAAGGCTTCGAAACCTCCGTCTACATCAGCTCCGGCTGGAGCCGATGAGTCTCAGACTGCAGCTTCTGTGGTTTCCTCGGCTCCGGCTGGAGCCGAGGTATTGGAAATTCCTGTGTCGGTTCCGACTAGACCTTCGGAGCCGACATCTAGAAAGAGGTCCAGGTCACCGTCCCTTGGCTCCGTTCATTCGGCTCCAGCATCTCCCTTGCTGTCTGAACGGAGCCATAGATCTCACTCCTCTAGGTCATCGAGGCTTTCGGACCATGACCTTCAGAGGGTAGTGAGTCGACTTCTTAAGTCCGAGGCACTGGCCCAAATGCTTCAGAGCCCGACTCATCAGTCGATGCCTGACCCTGTTCCTCATTATGTTCCTCCTCCGACTCCTTTGAGCTCGGAGCCGGGGCGTTCCGGAACCGAGACTGTGGTAGCGTCGGAGCCGATACAAATGTCTTCGGCTCCGTCGTCGGCTCCGATTTCTTCCTTAGAAGAATCTCGGCACCGGACTTCCCTCGTCGGCTCCGAGGGGGTGAGTGGCATCGGACCCTTGTCCGACCCCGCTCTCCCTCTCGGTGCTTCGGCGCTTCTGAGTTCGGCTCCGACATCGGCCTCGGAGCCATCACTGTCGGTGCCGAGGGAGGTTTTCAGCTTTTCGGAGCGGGGACCTCTGGCTCTGCCTGACAGGGGTGCGTTCGAGGTCATGCGGAGTGTGTTGGAACCTGGTTCAACTCCACAGTCGGCTCCGTCCGCCCCTCCCTCTTCGGTGCCTCAGGTCAAGTCGACTCACTCCCTCATCCCAGACCGCAGAGAGCCAGCTCCTCAGGAATCCCCTGTGGGGATCTCATCCTCTTCCGAGGCCTCTCCTGAATTGGCAGAAGAGCCCCCTCGGAAGAGAAAGTGTAAGAGGAAACACATAGACTCACCTGAGTCCGTCACCTCTGACACAGATTTAGAGGATTCCGAGGGTTCCCCCCGTTCCCCTTCTGAAGATGTCTCATTTGCAGACATTCTAGAAATCCTCAAACAGAGGGGAAATTGGCCAGCCGTCAGCCCTTCGGAGGATGAATCTGTGTACCTTGAGGCGTTTGGCTCTCGCCCTTCCACCTCCTGGGTGTCTCCCCCCTTTGACCCCCTCATGCAGGTGGTAGCAAAAAAGGCATGGACGGCTCCTGACTCAGTGGACCCCACTCCCAGGAGACCCTCAAAATTTATCACGGCACCAGCGGATAAACAATTTCTGACCAAGGGAGTTTCTGTGGATGCTATGGTGGTTGCTGCTGCCACTAAGAAGGAACTAGCTGATCCTTCAGTGCCTGTCCGTCCACCTAACAAGGAATCTAGGTCTATGGACAGGTACGGGAAGCGGATGTTCTCGTCAGCGACCTTTGCAATGCGTTCGCTGAACTACCTATGCCATTTTACTCGTCTTCAAAGAGACTTGATCAAAGAAGCGAGTGACATGTTGAAGGATCCTACAGCTGCGGGTTTTCAGGACAAGATGAACACTCAGCTGGCTACCCTGAACTCCATAGCTAACTCCTCCATGCGCCTCCTTTCGTATGCGGCTGATGGAGCGAGCAGGGCCGCAGGGTCAGGTGTAGCCTTACGCAGGCATGCCTGGATGCGGCTATGCAACTTTGCGGACCCCTTTAAAACGTCTTTCACTAATTCCCCGTTTGATGGATCATCTCTTTTTGGTCCTCAAGTGAAAGAAACCTTGACTAGGTGCGAGACGGATGGCAAGACTCTTTCTGCCGTCGGAGTCCATTTTTCTACTCCTTCTAGGCCTTACCCCAAAGGCCAGAAAAGTGGGAAAATGTGGTTCCGCAAACAATCTCAAGGGGCTTCGCCTGACGCACAAAGTCAGTTCCCCGCCAGACGCAGAGGGGGGAACAACAATGGTAGACGTCGCCCTAGAGGCAGGGGGGGTCCGCAGAACCAGGGCAATCGAGAAACTTTCTCCGATAAGCCCTTTCAGCACCCCTGAGGTGTTGCCCGACTGCCCACCTTCGGAGGCAGTCGGGGGAAGATTGTCACTGTACCCAGAAGCCTGGCTATCCCTAACTCAAGACAAGTGGGTACAGTCCATCATTTCCGAGGGCTATTCCATTCCTTTCGTTCGCATTCCAAACCGATCAAAAAAATCCCTTCCAGATGTTCCACCCGCTCAAAGGGATCTTGCAGCCTTGGAAATTTCAAAGCTGCTTGCAAAAAGAGCAATTCAGCCAGTTCCAGCAGACCAGCAAGGATCCGGAATCTACTCCAGGTTCTTTTTAGTTCCAAAGAAAACAGGGGACTGGAGACCAATTTTGGATCTCAGTATCTTGAACAAGTCGGTCAAGAAAACAAGATTTCGGATGGTCACGCTACAGTCCATCCTCCCCCTATTGGGAAGGAGAAACTGGATGTGCTCTATAGACCTTCAGGATGCGTACTATCATATAAAAATGAACAGACGCTCCAGAAGATTCCACCGCTTCAGGCTGGGAACCAGTCATTTTCAATTCAGAGCCCTGCCCTTTGGACTCACCACTGCCCCCCGGGTGTTTACCAAATGCATGGCAGTGGTAGCTTTTCACCTGAGACGTCAAGGATTCCAGGTGTTTCCATATTTAGACGACTGGCTCCTCACAGCTCCCACCAAGCATCTTCTTCTAATGGCCAGGGACTGCACCTTTCGCATTTGTCAAAACTTAGGCATTTCAATAAATTGCGAAAAGTCTGTTTTGTCGCCTTGTCGTGTTATTGCCTTCATAGGTGCAATTCTAGACACAGTCAGCATGTCTGTGAGGCTAACAGATCAGAGAATAACAGACATACACAAACTGGTCTCGCTCCTCTTCAGCAGCAACAGAGTCAAAGCCAGATTAGTTCTGAAAGTATTGGGGATTATGGCGGCTGCCATACCTCTTCTTCCATTAGCCAGATTCCACATGAGAATCCTTCAATGGATGCTCTTCACACAATGGTCATACCAGCAACTTCCGATGTCCCACACCATTATGATTACGCAAACATGCAGGAATCATCTTCTGTGGTGGATGTCTTCCCCTCAGCTCTACTTGGGAAGACCCTTTGTTCCTCCCCCTCCGGTTGCTACTCTGACAACGGACGCCTCCCTGATCGGGTGGGGGGGGCATTATCAGGGCAGAACTGTCCAGGGCACATGGCAACCAGACGAATGCCACTTGCACATAAATGTTCTAGAGATGAGAGCAGTGCTTTTAGCGTTGCAAGCCCTTCAAGACTCTCTTCCCTTGGGAACGATAGCAATCCAGACAGACAATATGTCTGTAGTGTGGTATATCAACAAACAAGGCGGAACCGGTTCCTATCCCTTATGTCGAGAAGCACTCAGACTGTGGCAATGGGCGATTTCTTCTCAGCGTTTTCTGATAGCAACGCACATCCCCGGGAAGTCCAATCAAATCGCGGACAAGTTGAGCAGAGCTATCCTCATGCCTCACGAGTGGTCTCTGAAAGATTCTATTGTGAGAAAAATTTTTCTCAAGTGGGGTCAGCCTTGCTGCGACCTTTTTGCTACTCCCCAAAACAGCAAGTGCAAAGATTTTTTCACCCTATTCCCGCTACCAGGCCAGCCCAGCAGAGACGCTCTGGTCCAAGTTTGGCCCTGGGGACTTCTGTATGCATTTCCTCCCTTCCCACTAATCTCACAAGTGATACAGAAAGCTATCGCTCAGAAGGCCTCCTTGATCCTCATTGCTCCTTACTGGCCTCGACAGGTTTGGTTCCCTTTTCTACATCATTTTCTATTGGAGCGACCTTGGCATCTGGACCTAGTTCCAGATCTTTTGATCCATCAGTCGGGTCAGTTTCATCGCTCCCTCCCCTCTCTGAACCTCACTGCTTGGTTCCTCCAATTCCAACCTTAGCCAGGCTTCCTCAAATATCTCACGCTGTTCGAGATATTTTGATAGCTTCCCATAAATCTTCCACTCGAAAGATTTATCTGAGTAAATGGAAACGTTTCGCCTATTGGGCTCAGGGAAAGGACATAGATCCTTTCATGGCTTCCATCCAAATAGTCCTTGATTTTCTAGCTGAACTCTTCCATGCAGGTTCATCTCCTTCTACTCTTAAGGTTCAGTTGGCAGCTATTTCTAACTTTCATGTGGGCGTCTCAGAATCTGCTATAATGTCCCACAAGCTTTGCAAAGCCTTTTTGAAGGGAGTTTTTCTACTCAGACCTCCTATAAGAAATCCTCCTCCTCCTTGGGACCTAAATCTAGTTCTCAGTTCCTTGATTCTCCCCCCTTTCGAGCCTGCAGCTTCCTGTTCTCTAAAATTGCTATCATGGAAGACTCTTTTTCTGGTAGCTATTACTTCAGCTAGAAGAGTTTCAGAACTTCATGCACTCAGCTGTCGACCTCCTTATCTGTTGTTCCATAAGGACAGGGTATCCTTACGAACCAATCCGTCCTTTTTACCTAAAATAGCCTCGGCATCTAACCTAAACCAAAGCATTGACCTCCCTGTGTTTTTTCCAGAATATTCTAATAGGTCTGAACAAAAATTGCATTGGCTAGATGTTCATCGTCAGTTAAGGTACTACTTGGATAGAACCAAACAATTCAGAAAATCTGACCAGCTGTTTGTCTCTTATGCAGAAGGCAGAAAGGGACTTTCTGTTTCTAAGGTATCACTATCTAGATGGCTGACCTCTCTAATTTCCTTTGTCTATGAAATACGACACCAAAAGCTACCTAACAAACCTAAAGCCCATTCCACCAGAGCTTTGGCTACTTCTATAGCCTTCCAAGACAGACTGCCTATAGACTCCATTTGTGCAGCAGCTACTTGGGCTACTCCTCACACTTTCATTTCACATTACAAGTTGGATTTAGCTTCTAGGCATAGAGCTAATTTTGGATCCACTGTGCTCAAGAGTCTGTTCCGTTAGGCCACCCGGGACAAGGTGCTAGAGACGTGGTCCCATCCAGCAAGAATGAAGGCGAGATAGACAACTTAACATATAGAAGTTATGTTCTTACCATAACGTTCCATGTTAGTTGTCTTCTTCTCGCCTTCTTCTTGCGTCCTACCCTCCTTCCCCCTGGCCTGGACAGACCTAGAGGAGTTTGATTGTGACCTCTCTTTCTACCACCTCTTTACTATAGGTATATGCTATGCTGTGCATATTTTATCCTGGATCAGGCTGTAGGTCACCCTTCTCTTCTCCCTTGTTTATAGAGGTGGACTTTGTTTCCAGTTATTCTGCTACTATTATTAGCTGGGCCTAGCTCACAAACGAGATCTGAGGTAACTCACGCCTAGCATTGTGGGATATAAGGGGAGCCTCGAGCCGGTGGAACCAACTCTCGAGCTTTTAGAGTGGCCGAGTCGGAGCCGAGGTTGGCTCCGAACCCATCCAGCAAGAAGAAGGCGAGAAGAAGACAACTAACATGGAACGTTATGGTAAGAACATAACTTCTATTTTTTTTTTATAGATTTGTTAACCTGGTAAACCCACTGGACAAAAATATCTGTTTTCAGTGGTGACCCAGGAGCACTAAGTGAATTGCTCAAAGTTTCACGGTAGGCAAGTGGAGGTGGAAGGATTCAAATCCTGCTAAAAGCAGCTTAGCAGCTCAGAGCCTCAAGTGCCAGGCACGTCTAATTCACTTAACTCATTCAAGCCTATAGTGCCTTTTTGCATACTTCCAGTTGATACCCACAGGTCCTTATGGTGTCCAAATAATTTCAGGGTCTGGTTTCTGTAACTAAGTGAGTTACCAGCTAACAATAGGCAGTATTAAAAGGGGCAAGAATTTATTAACACAGTGGCACTAAGATTGTTAATCTGGGATGTGCAACACTGGAGAAATTAATCACTGTTTGCCACTTATTCGTAGTTTCATATGTATGTTCATATTTTTATAACTGAGAGATCTGCATGTGATAAGGGGAGTAGTGTGAAATACTATGGTGAGAGGCAGGACAATTTGTTGTCAATGTCCATTTATATCACACTATACAGTAGATATTGGTGGTTGTTAGTGATTATGAAAATAATATCTATATATGTACTTAATATTTCAAAACATTAAAAAAATTAGAGTGATTTCAAAAGTATTGCATAGCATCAGATGAAGCATTATATGTTGTTGAAGAAAACTGTCTATGATAGTTGCGCAGTAAGCTTTATATCTTGAGAGATATTCAGTGTTATTTGTATTGCTAATTATACAGTTAAGCATATGTTTTCACATTTCTGTAAACATCTCAATAAATATGAAGTCAGAGAGGAATTTCATGCTGTCATGTCTGGTCAACAAAAGTGGTGTAACATTATCTGTCTAAATAGTACAGTCTCCAATATATGACAATTTGTTTTTTAAAGTTTAACAACAAATGTAATTCTTAACATATAGTATTTTGGAAAGATTATAAATACACTAACAAGTATGACTGTAAAGAAAATTTTTACTGATAACATTTTTATTTGTGCAGTTTTAATAGCTTTTGTTCATAAATTATTTACATGTGTTTTGTATAACTTTTACGTTGATTTTTATGAACATGCTCTGGAATGCAAGGATGTGTATAGACACCTAGAGATGTGACATTCCACACCACACAGGTGCTAATGAGTTACCAGAACGACAGGTGTTACATAGACATGCATTTTCTTAACAATAAGAATTATGAAACTCTAATGACTGGCATTACTGACTGCAATCCTCTGTGATTTACCAGACTAGAAAGATATATATATATATATATATATATATATATATATATATATATATATATATATATATATATATATATATATATATATATTGCTCCTTTTTAGGAGCAACCAAGGTATACTATCTGGTTAAATGACTTGCCCAAAGTCACACAATAGACAAATCAATGTAAAAGGAGACAAACCCTTTACCTTGGAAACAGCAGCTCAATAGGTTCTGTATCTATATTGCATTTCCCAAACATTAAGAACTATGAAACTCTGACTGGCATTACTGATGGACTGCAATCTTCATTGATTTATCAGAAAAATATTTTTGTACTTATTTTTGACTAGGTTGAACAAATTATTTCTTTTTGGGGATGGCACAGGATCACTGGGTTAGTGACTTGCTGAAAGTCAGAAAGTAAGCAAATGAAAGTGGGAGGAATCAAACCCTGTATCCTGGAAACAGGAAGCAGGTCATTAACAGTGCAGTGGTTTAGTCATTTATATTAACTGTCAGACCAGTTAAGGAGTATGGTGCATGAGTATGCAACACAATTCGAGTTGTTATGCAAAATCCGAAACAGATAACATAACTCTAACTTAAAAAGTTAGCAGAACAGGTTTTGTAACAATGTACATTTTGTGAACGAACAGTGAAACTGTAATGATTGATAATTGACTGACTGTAGTTTTCAACCTTTCATCTCCAAAATGTGTAACACTGCCCGTCATGTCAGAAATTGGCAAACTATGGAGCACTTTACTTCATCAAGGAAGGTGAAAGCCTGGTCAAAAATGTTTTGATGAATTAATATGTTTCAGTATTTCCCATGGATATTGGTTAAACATTCTTAACAATGAATGTGTAACAGAGCCTTTCTGTGTCAAAGGAAGTGGAATATGCACTTTTTAAGACTCCAAAGAGGAACATGTGAACGTAATCCTCAGCGATTTATTGGAAAATGAAGGTCTGGCACTCAGTGCAGAGGAGTAAGGCCCTAAGCCCTTAGTGAGTTCATTTCTTATCCTTAATGGTACAGGGTTTGAGTCTTTCTACTTCCATTTGCCTACTGCATGACTTTGAGCAAGTCACTTAACCAGACATTGCTTTACCTAGCTCTAACATAGGAATGTGCAGTTTAGACACTGTAAAACTCTCTGACATTATAATTGATGGTAATCCTCTGTGACTTACTGAAAAGGTCAGATGCTGGCCTGTGACTTTCTGACTGGCGGGTAATATTGACTGATGGTAATCCTCTGAAACATGGTCTGGGGGTCTGAAGTGGAAGTGCTGCAAACATGTACATATGCACACCTACATGAGCAAAGCATGGCTCTGGGTGATTGTCGCTGTTGAAATGACACCCTGACCCAATGGAAGAAATGGGAAAAAGAGGTTGTGGATGAGTGGATAAGCAAAGCATGGCAGGGAAAGACTGCGCAAGGCCATTCCTTTTCTCTTTTAAATCCCTGTCACCACTCTTATTGGCTTGGCATTTGAGCCAATGAAAGAGACCAGAGACTGGGGTAGAGAGCAGTTGGCAGTACTCATGACTATCATGTCCACTGCAATCATGAACTTGCAATCACAACTGAACTACTTGCTGCGGAAAAAAGAGGGACTTCTTTTCTTTTTTAACTTCTCTAAGGACTGGGGCGCTTACAGGGGCACACAGTTCCACAGCTGGGGCATGTTCCTGTATGTGCTGTGGAGCACCACCCTTGCTGACTTTGAATTCAGTGAAGGGAAGGATTCCCTACAGTCCCCACCAGATTATATTAAATTTGGCAAGATACTGGAAATGATGTTCCAGAGGGCATCTTGGCCATCTGACTCATCTTATTTAAATGAGGAGGTGGTGGTTGAAACTATCAGATCTAAACCCACTATCTCCTGGAAGGTAACCCCCTTCCCCCCAGTGGTCTGCCTGATAGTATTGTTGGTGTGGATAGCATGGTAGGAACCCAGTACTACTGAAGCTAAAAAGCTAGATAAAATTCTTTACCTCTTGACAGTAGGCAGCTTTGGAGCAAGGGCCCCGTGGTGGACTCCATTGGTGTAGAAACAGCCACCTAGCGAGAGCTGTCCAACACCACTACTGTCTATCCTCAGAACAAAGAACTTTGGTTGATGGACAAAATCAGGATGCTTGCTTTTGTCTCTGGTTCATTTGCCTGGAGTGCTTTAAACTACATTGCTCACATGACCTACTTCCAGAAAGACATAGCTGATATTGCCAGCTATTGCAGAGTCTAGGAAACGAGTGTCCTTCATGAATGCCCCTTATGATGGATCGTTATTGATGTTCTTCATTAGATCGCTGTTGCAGTAATGCTAATTCATGGAGGATATCTGGTCAGGGATGCTGTATATTTGACCAGTCTAAAATAGCTTTGGCACCTACCTTTTATTATGTACATCTGACCTAAGACCTATGCATGAGACTATGTGGGACATAGAGAGGCATGACAACTTTAAGACCTTTCTTGCTGACAGTCCAGGAAGCACAGCTCTGCCAAAATCTAAATCTGTCCACCATATGACTTGCTCCACCTACACTCACTAAGGGCAGCTAAGTACCCCTTTAGAGGTTGTTCTTGTTTTTTTTTGATAATTATTGCTATTTCATGTTCATAGTTTCATAGGTGTATACTAGGCTAATGACCACCAGGAGCTTTATAAACTTAGTTGACCTACCCAACTGAGTTGTGTCCATATGTATAGTGGATGTTTATTAGGAAGGGGGCAGGTTAGTTAAGTTTCTAGAGATTATGTGGGGAGGGGTATGTTATTTTGGACATTACTGTCTGCCTATGTCTATCAAATGTATGGGGGTCAAACCAGAGGTGAATTTCCAATATCCCATCCCTTGGACAAGGTTACAGTTAAAAAAGGTTATGGATGGACTCTTTCACATGGATATGGATTAGGAGCCTTTTCCAAAGCAAGGGGATCCTCTGAGCCACATCTGTGTTGCCAACATGTCTTTGTCACAAACAAAATTTAAATCCTTGGATCGAGTGGTTCCGATGCTGTTCATTTTGTGGATGTGCAAAAGGTCCATTAGATCTGAATCCAAAGATGCCTTGTGTTCCAGGCATAGAACACCTCTCAGTAACCTGTAGGAGACAGAGTATAGAAGTAGGGCTTTAATGCAATTCATATAGGACAATGTGTTTATACCCTGGATTCTCCTGGTAAGGATATTGTGGGCATCCCAACTGTTGCATGGGTCTGGTCAGGTACATGCAGAAGGTGGCATTATACACAATGGGTCCAATAAGGGCCGAATTATTTATCACTATGACTTCCTTGGATCTAGATGCCATACCCTTAGTCATAAGTTGGGTGACATAGAATGATTTTCTTTTTACCTTGGCCCCATGTTATTCAAAGGCCAGATTACAGGTACATATGTTCCCAGATCTTAAGGTTGTCTTGTCAATGCCTGGGTGCAAATTTCCCAAAAGCCACTAAAATGCATTTCTTGGCATTGAGTTTTAATCCATGACTTTGGCACCAGTCATTTGTCTGTGTTAGACCCCCTTGTAAAGATTGTTGCGTCATGGGGGGGATCTATAAATGGCTCCCAATTTGCAGTCATCTGCACACCTGGCCAGCCAAAGGTCCTTGACATTCATCCTTACCGCCGAGAAGTAGATGCCAAATAGGAGTGGTTACAGCATGGAACCCTGAGGTATGCCACTGGTGACCAGCCTCTTAGTGGAGGTTGTATCCCTGGTACTGACGTTTTGGGTCCTGTCTGTGAACCATCTGGCTATCCAGTGAGTTATGTAGGGATTTTTGCCTAGATTAGTGAGTTTGTCAACTATACCCAAGTGGGGTATTGTATTGAATGCTATAGCCTGGTCTTGGTGGGTGGTATGCACCATTTTCCTCTCATCTATTGCCTTGATGACTTTCTCGAAGAAGTCCAGATTTAGTACGCATGTCCTTCCCTTGACAAAGCCAGGCTGGGTTGGGTCCAGTGACTGACGGTTGCCTATGTCTTTGATCATTTCTATGATAATTCATGCCATGGCTTTGCGTATTAGACTAGTCAGACTAAGTCTATTTTCTGGGGTTAGTTGATGGTCTACCCTTATGAAGTGGGATAACCATTGCAATCTTCCATTCTCATGGTGCAAAGCCTGTTTTGAGGCCGTAGTTGAAAAATGACTCAAGTGGCCCTAATGGGTCCTGTTTAAAGGTAGATATTGTTGGGGCCCATTGAGGCTGTGTTGTTGGCCTTAGCAAGTGGCACCAGGGCCTTTTCCCTGTTAGTATTTGGGGCATTATGCTAGTTGGTATATTATGGGTGGAGGCAGGGGGAAGTGCGGGGGTAGTGAAGTTTGAGCTGAACTTGTTAGCCAGCAAGTTCACTGTGCTCAGTGAAGGTGGTACCTCTAACCACAAGTTTGGCACATATCTGTGTGCTGCCTTTGAGATTTCAGACTTAGCTGTAGGAGGCCTTTTGGTTTTCTTTAGCCTTTGAAGCTATCTTGACCTTGTATTTGGTCTTGTTGGACGTAATTAGCCCTCTTAGTTTCCTGTTTAGTTTAGAGAGATCCTATCATTATGGGAGTTGCTGCTCTTGAACAATGGAACCATGCCATGGAACAACTAGTCACCATCCCCACAAGAGGTGAAAACATACTTGATCTCATCATCACGAACATGGGGTCACAATGTTCAACACCGGAAGTATACCCCTCACTGGTGAGATCAGATCATAAACTAATCTCACTGGAAGTCCACATCCCGCCCCCACCTGAGATAAAAAAGACCACAGTGAAGAACTTCTCAAAAGCCGACTTCACACTTCTAAAGACTAGTGTGGTCTCTTTTAAGGCCCCGAGCCTCATGGAAACCATTACTCAAGCCGCTGAATCACTTACAAATGCCTTCTACCAGCACCTACAGGACTGCATGGATCATGCAATCCCAAACAAAACAAAGACTCTTTGTACCAAAGGCAAGCGTCCAGTCTGGTGGACCCCAGCCATAAACAAGCTCTACAACGAAAGGAGGAAGCTACTACAACATAGAGCAAAATCCCTAAAAGGTAAGACACCTTTGATCATTATAAGTAAAAAACTACGATCTCTCATAAAATCATCCAAGGCAAATTTTGAGAGAAAAATCGCTAAGGACTCAAAAGACAATCATAAGGCCTTCTTTAGCTATGTCAGAAACCTGGGAGGAAACTCCCAGATATGCTCAGAATTAGTTCAAAATGATGTAAAAAATCACTGAACCTACAGACATTGCCAACATACTGGCTGACAGGTTCAGTGCAAACTCTCCCAAAGGAGAGATATCTATACCAGAGGATTGTAGCCCCCCAAACATCTCTAACGCTCAGGTGAGAACTGCTCTCTCCAAGGCGAAAAACACAGCATCCATGGGACCAGATGGTGTCCCCGGTTGTGTGCTCCACGAACTCAATGAGGAATTAAACCTGCAATTAGGACAGCTGTTTAATCTTAGCCTCACCTCAGGATACGTACCCAAGTAGTGGCGTACGGCAACTGTGGTCCCACTTCACAAAGGCGGTGCCTCCACCGACCCTGGAAATTACCGTCCCATCAGCTTGACAAGCCTGATCTGCAAAGCTATGGAGAGGATCATAAATGAACTCATAAATAAAGACATAGGGGACTTGCAGACTTTGGATCCAACCCAGTTTGGCTTTGTCAAAGGCAGATCATGCCTTTTAAACTTGGTTGACTTTTTCGAAACAGTCACCAAGGCCATTGATGAGGGAAAGGCAGTCCACACAGCCTACCTCGACCTGGCAAAGGCTTTCGACACAATACCCCACTCAGGTATCATTGAAAAACTCATCAGCTTAAATGTTAACCCATACGTCACAAGATGGGTAGCAAACTGGCTAAGTGACAGAACCCACAGGGTCAGAGTTGTGGTGCCATGTCAGACTCAAAGCCTATCACAAGTGGTGTCCCACAGTCCTCAGTCCTGGGCCCACTCTTGTTCGGCATCTACTTTTCAGAAGTACAAGCAAATACAGGAGGGTTATGGCTGACAAAATTTGCAGATGACTGCAAACTGGGTGCCATAGTCGAGAACACATCTGACACAGATATCCTTCAGAAGGGTCTCATAGAAACAGATAACTGGTGCCAGAGCCATGGACTAAAGTTAAACGCCATAAAATGCATAGTCATTCCCTTCGGGAAAAACAAGGTTACCCCTAGCTACCATATAGGTGGCAATCCACTGAGCACAGAAGAGGTTATCAGGGATCTGGAGACCCAGGTTGACAGTAACCTCTCGTTTGACACTCACGTCACCATAGTGGTTAGAAAGACCTTCTACATTGCCCACCTGATCATGAAGAGATTCACATCTAGATCAAGGGAGGTCATCGTCCCCCTGTACTCATCACTCATCAGACCAATGATTGAGTACAATGCCCCATTCGGAATGTATCTGACCCGACACCTGCAGCAACTGGAAAGGCCCCAAAAGTTCCTCACCAAAAGGATAAAGGGTCTCAAAAATATGTCTTAGGCTGCCCGACTGAAGGAACTCCAGCTCTATTCAGTCGCTTACCGTCTGCTCAGAGGTGACCTGTGCCTGACATACAAGGCCATGTCCAACCCAGAATTGATGAACATGCTTCACCTCAAAAAATCTAGATCCCTCAGAACTACAAGGGCGGGAGACTTAAAGCTTGACACGGTTATTAATAGGATGTGCTGGAGGGACAGATTCATCACCCAGAGACTCCCCATGCTGTGGAACAAAATCCCGGTACATGTGAGGCAGAGCACCTCGCTGGCCTTGTTCAAGAGAAATCTTGACCAATGGATGGGAGATCGCAGATATACACCAGGGATTACCTCAGTGTCACTGCTTGACAGAGGCACAGCAAAATAATGGGCATAGTATCCTTCAAACTAAAGGGGTGGCGAAAGCCACAAAACTCTGGGCTAGGCTTATAAATGCCCTTGGGCAGATAGCCTAGTATGAACCTATGAACCTATGATTTTTGTCATGACATTTTTCCTTTTGTTATGTACCATATTCAGATTAGGTTTCCACTGGCGAGGTTCGTTTTTAGAGTTTGTTTTGTGCTTCTCGTAGGTATAGCAGCCTCTATACAGCCATTTACATGGTTGTACAGGGTCTCTTAACAATTCAGCATAAATTCCAGTGAACTCTGGGGTTGGGAGGTACACTGAATTTTGACAAACTGTTGGTTGATAGGATGTAGTTTGCTTTCTAGTAGTTCCTACCTGTTACATGGTTTGTTGGGGGCTACAGAGCTGAGTTTTATTTTGAAGGAGACAGATTTATGTTCCAGCCTCACCAGTGAGGACATGACGGTCTGTGTGTGTGTGTGTGTGTGTGTGTGTGTGTGTGTGTGTGTGTGTATATGAACCTCCGGTGGGTGTGTGCACTATCTGGTCAAGAGTATTTGTGTCAAAGTCTAGGAATCATTGTGCCTGCAGGTTTGAGGACAGTACATGATTCCCAGTCTATAGAGGGGTAGTTAGTCTCCACTGAGTAGAGTATTTGTTTTAATGGTGAGTGTTTCCAGTAGGTATGAGCTATGGGATTCTAGAGACATAGATGGTGACCTATAGCTAGCCAGAATATGGTATGTCATCCAAGAAAGGGAACTGTGACTGCATTTAACACATCCCATACAAAGAGAGACATAGGAAGATTTTTTTTCTAGGACCAGAATATAACTTTAAAGAGCATGCAGTGTGCCAGTCATTTGTTATTGCTTAACGTATGCTTTGAAAACAAACTTTGCCAGACTTTAGCACTTGCTGTGATGATGTTGGAATAGTCTTCTTCTAATGGCCACTCTCAGCCATGGAAAATGTGTAAAACAATTGAAAAAAGATATTAATGTACCCAGTTCTTTCTCTGTCAAAGTCAGATGTCTGTGTTGATGCGCTTGATAAGCCTTCAGAGCATCCAACATCTGAACCTTTTTCTTCTGCTGAACACCCTGTAGAAGGAGAGAAGACACAGGCAGCTAACATGTCACTTCCAACCAGTCAGCTGGCCAGCACAGCCACAAGAGGAGAACCAAAGCTGGGTCTCTCTGAGGAACTTTGAGGTATTCTTCAAATTTGAGTCAGAGAAATGCCAGGGATCCTCTTGAAGGTATGTCCGGCTTCAGCATCACCTCAAATTTCTTTCTTTGAAAAGAAAACAAATAATTACATTCATCTCCCCTCCTGTTTGCCCCTTCATGTAAGGAGCCACAGCAAGAGTGATTTAACTTTGCAAAGGGAATTTTTAAAGCTGTTATGTCAGTACAGTTTCCTCAGGTCTATTCATCTCTCTTCTGCTCCTCACAAAAGAAAGAGGGCGCTGTCTTCTGAGGAATAATTTTCTTCAGAATTTTATTCAGAACCTGTGGACTATTCTTAAATGTATTCTACCACATGTTTTGAGTCCTTGGTCATGCCATCCATAAAGTGATGCAGCCATTTTAATTGGGAGGGCAAACAAGTTTCTGAATCACAGAAAATATATTTCAACTTCACATGGTTATCCCAAAACTCTCGAGTACCCCCACCGTCTTGGAAGTTTTTAGAAGCTACCTTGTCTGCCCCATAGAATTCAAAATCTCAGCCTTTTGCACCTAAGAAAACAGAAGTACTGCAAGTCTCCCTGATAACCATAAGTATTTATACAAGAATCTTTTCTCTGACCCAGCTATGATTTTAATGGAGCCAGATAGTTTCTAAACTTTTTTACTCTTCTTATGCCTTACCATGTGACAAGGATAACAGGGCCATGGACTGGTATGGAAAGAAAGTATATATTTTGGCCACCTTGTCTTTCCATGCCATTAATTTCCAGATTCATATGATCAGGTACACATTTACCATTTTTGACAATATGGATAAATTAATGCTAAGCCTTCTTGACTCTGACACTAAGACTTCCCTGCAGAACATGTTCAGTTTTGCCTCACAAGTGACAATACATTCCATCAGGTGTGGATGTAAAGATACTGATGCCTCCTCTAGAGCATTTGTTAAAGGATCAGTTATATGAAGATAGTCGTGGCCTCATCTTTGTCTTCAGTCTTTACTTGAAGCGTTTAAAGCTATTAGGATGCTCCTTATGATAAGGACAACATGTTCAAATAGTCCTCTGATGAAATATTCAAGAAATCAAAGGAAAGGGGACAGATGATGGCAAGGGTTTAATCAGCTTTTTGTTCCCTCCATCTATTAAGTTCCAGAGGAACTACCCTCCCAAGGGATATCCCTTTTCCACAACAGCCAGAAACCAAATGGCAGGATAAGTCCAAGTGTGATTTCAAAGGGTCCAAAGGATCCTTCTCAGACAAAGGTTCCAGTTTCTAAATATCTTACTCCCCCTTTCCCCACCGTGGCATTCCCTCTCCCAGTCTCTCTGGGAGACTTTTTCTTTTTTCCCTTTGGAGAGCAATAACATCTGATGCTTGGGTTTTGGATATCTTAAAGAATGGATGCAGACATCACTGACCCCCCCCCCACACACACACACACACACACACACACACACACACACACACACACACACATTTCCTTTCAGGTTCTTCAGGTCTGCTCAAGCCAACAATACGTGGATCTTTCAATCCTGTTTGACCTCTTTGATCAAAGAATAAAAGAAGCTGTCCCAAAACGTAAACAAATGAAAAAGGTTCTGTTCCAGACTTTTCCTTGTCCCAAGAAAGGAGGCAAGTTTGAGACCAATTCTGGACTTATCCAGTCTTAACAGTGATTTAAAATATTCACAATTCAAGATGGTAACACACCAAAGTCTTTTTTGTTTTTTTCTATCCCAAGCTCTAATGGTTACCCTTGGTCTGATGTTTGTGTGCATATTCCTATCCACCCAGAGTGCAAAAAACTTTTGAGATTCTGATTCTGTATTTTGGCATATTGTTTTCAGTTTACTGACTCACCTTTTGGATTTTCCACTGCACTAAGTGTTTCCACTGTCTAGCCAATGTCTTAGCATTCTGCAAACTCCATGGTATCCACATCTAGCTGTATTTGGATGGCTTCCTCATTCAGGGCACTTCAGTTCGAAAGATTTTTGATGGTTTTCAGCTCATGATCAATGTGTCTCAACGTGCAGTTCACTCTAAACCTCAGCAAATCCAGTTTGCAACCCACTCATTCTCTGGTGTTTCTAGCATACCTTTTGAATGTGTCCAGAATGATGACCCCCCCCAGGAAAAATCCAATTTGTGCTGTATTACTTTCTATCCCTTACAAATCTACACATGACCTGTGCAAGAGAGATTCTGAAAGCCCTGAGTTTCATGGCATCTACAATCCAAATAGTTCCTTTTGCCAGATGCCACATGAGGAACATTCACTGGTACTTGAAATCAGTTTGGGCACAACAGTGACATCCTCTCACTTTTCCAATTTCTTTTTTTGCCTTTTGTGAAGAAAGAGTTGTTTGTGGATCATCCAGATCAAAGCCAGTTGAGAGGTCCCCCTTCTTATTCCTTCACCCCTTCAAAAAAAATCTCAGTAGATGCCCAAATCTTGTCTAGGGGGCATGCTCAAAGGGTTTCAAATTGTAGGGAGTTTGGTCCAAACAGGACAAGAGAGCATATAAGCGTGAAAGAAATGAAAGCTTTCATCTTTGCTTTCCAAGACTTTTCATCACATTTGGACTTCATGGAATCTGTGTATCTTAGCCAGTGCCAGAGTCATATGGTGCATCAACAAACAGGAGAACTAAGTCTCTAACACATTTGCAGGCTTACAATGACAGCTTGGGATATTGCTATTCACAGCAGTCTTTTCCTTCAAACTGTATACATCCCTTTGAAACTAAACTTAATGTCAGACTAAAGCGAATCTAAGGCAGACCCTCATGAATGGATGTTGAACAGAGGGGACTTCCTTTAGATTGACTATCAGTGACAAATTCCCCAGGTTGATGTCTTTGTTCTACTCTGAACAATCAGCTCATTTTTTTTGTAGCAGGGCTCCATGCAAGGGTGACTGGAAAATTGATACCTTTCCCTCTGTTTCCTTGCATTCCAAAGGTTTTTGGAAGATTCAGAAGAGCACACTAAAAATGCTATTGTGGACCCCCTTTTGGCCAAGACAACACCGGTTCTCCCTTTTTCATTTAGCAAGTCTCATTCGTCACAGGTTAACTCTCACAGGATGATTTGCTCACACATCAGAAGGGTGCTCTAATTTATCCAAACATAAAGAATCCGACTCTTTCAGCATGGATCATCATCATCTTCTTTTGGATGTTCCTGTTAGGGGTCGCCACAGCAGATCATCTGTTTCTATTTCTTCCTGTCCTCTGCATCTTGCTCCGTCACACCAACCACCTGCATGTCCTCTCTCACCACATCCGTAAACCTTATCTTAGGCCTTCCTCTTTTCCTGTTAACTGGTAGCTTCATCCTTAGCATCTTTTTCCCAATATACTCAGCATCCCTCCTCAGCACATGTCCAAACCAGCATACTCTTGCGCCTCTGGCTTTGTCTCCAAACCTTCCAACCTCGGCTGACCTAATATTCTTATTCCTAATCCTGTCCACCATTGTCACACCCAGTGCAGATCTTAACATCTTTAACTCTGCCACATCCAGCTCTAACTCCTGCCTTTTTGTCGATGCCATTGTCTCTAACCTATACTTCTAATTCCTTTTATTCAACATTACTATGAGGATGAGCTCAAATTTTATAAGGGAGGCTAGAAAACCTGTACAAGAAAATCTCTTAAGTGGAAGAGGTTTTCTATCTGTGCCATAAAGGAGGACAGGATCCTTATCAGAGATGTAATTCATCTTCAGATATTTAACTGCTCAACTCCAGTTTGGCATTTACATCTAACATGGTGCACCTGTCAGTCTGCATATCAATTGATCCTCTTCCTCTTTCTTCAAGTCATGAGGTCAAGCAGTTCCTAAAAGACATCCTACATATCAGGCCTCCCAGAAAATTCATGTACTTCCCCTTGGAACCGGAATTATATTCTTGAAAGTTCAACGCTTCCCCTTTTGAACGTGCTTCTTTTGAATCTTTAAATGTGCTTGGAAAGCAGTCTGCCAAGAGTGTTTCTTAATTACAAATTCTCATACTTAATCCACTTTTTCAGGTCTTTCATAGAGACAGAGTGGCCTCAAGACTAACCCTTCATTTATGCCTGAAGGTTACTGAAATGTCCCTAAATCAGTTATTCATCTTCCCATTTTTCCAATCCTTAAAACAGAAAGAACAATCCTTCATTTGCTTAATGTTCACAGACAACTTAAGGTCCTACCTGAATTAGACTAAAAATATTGGAAAATCTGACCCGTTTATTACCTTTGAAGGAAGAAAAGAAAAGGATGTCCATTTTCTAAACAGTTTTTAATGGATTTCCATTTGCCATTTTTTTCCTGCTGTTCCTTCTGATTAAAATTTTGCTAAAGTCAAATTAAAACACTTTCTACCAGAACAGTGGCTCCTCCTAGAGCTTTTTTCCTAGGGCCTAGATTAGGGGGTGTCGAACAGGTGGCCCCAAGACCAAAATCTGGCCAACCAAAGCATTTGGTCTGGCCTTCTGCATGTCCTGCAACAGTTTGGAATGGACACATACATGTTACATGGTAATGTGGCCCACATCCCTTGCCAGGTATAGGAGGTGGCTCCTGAATTGTATGTTAAGTGGGCCCTAAACCAAAAAGGTTCAACACCCTTGGCTAGATCTTGGATGCTGCTATCTGGTCTTCCATTCTCACCATCAGCAAACATAAAATAGATCCTTTTCCAGAGCCATTCTTCGGTGTTTACTGGGACTCCCATTCATTCCGCAAGCCTCCTCCCTTTCTAACTACAAGCTCTGAAAATCATTGCATGAGTTACTATTACTGCAGCAGTGATTTAACAAAAAGCATAGTATAATTGTGCAAGAACTTATCCTAACAGCAGATGTTTACATAAATCACTCTTGCAGTATATGCACACTCCCTCTCTACATCCTCCTTTCTTTTCTCTCTCTCTCTCTCTCTCTCTCTCCTAATCCTTGGTCAGAGTGGAACAGTTTTTCCCCTTCCACTGTCTTTCCTGCTTTTATTTCAGAGTCAATCAGTCTATTTCCTAGGGCAAGAAAGTTCAGAGGATTTTTGTACCTGTACACCCCTAAAGTACCAGCACACGTTTGCTGTGTGTGTCTTGTGTCAGACGTAGGCATGAGATGAAGGTGCCCTCACTTTCATAGGCTAGACAGACTGTATGGTATCATTAGCAAGGTACATCTTACGAGTTAGCATTACTGCAACAGTGATTTTTTTTTTAACAAGGAACATCTGTATTGAATTACCACTTGAGACATAGGCAAGCATACATTTAGATAAATGAAAACAAACCATATTGACATATTTTCAGTTGCAGGCATAATACATCAGATGTAATCTTCTATGCAGTCATTGTCAATCAAACATTACATAGCTCATTCAATTCCTGCCTTCCTTTAAACCTTGTTCCTCCTCCAAAACATTATTCTGCATGTATTGTTCCCAGAATTCCCATTTATTTCTATGCAATTTGCTCCTACCCTTTTCAGAAAATCCCAGTTTAAGTTCTGTTTATTACGTCTAGTATGGTTAGTGTAGACTTTGATTTCCATTTTCTAGTAATTCTTTTTTGGCAGCAACCAGAATTAA
The DNA here is from genome assembly GCF_019279795.1 of Protopterus annectens. Lineage (NCBI taxonomy): Eukaryota > Metazoa > Chordata > Ceratodontiformes > Protopteridae > Protopterus > Protopterus annectens. Next base: position 132,561,756 of record NC_056739.1, read on the forward strand.
ACTCAGCAGGGCTTTACTATGTCTAGGCAATTCCGATTCTATATCACAACTCAAACAAGTATTGTTAGTTACACCAAGTTGCTCACCCAGTATTTCTGATAGAATAGTCTGTAGGAATTTTTTAAAGTCTGCCAACTAATTTACATTCCTAAAAGATGTGTTCCCAATTAACTATTTCTTCCCCTTCACACCTCCAACATTTGCAATCTACCTGGGGAAAAAATCTTTGGAGTCTGCTTGGGTTATAAAAATACCTATGCAAACACTTCCAAGCAAAAATCCTAAATCTTCTAGACTTTATTGCATATTTGGGAATCATACATACATATGTCCTCCCACTGTCTCTCTGTGAGTTGCTTATCTAGTCTCTCTTCCCAATCCTTTCTAACCTCCTATGATTGATTCCTGTAGTTATCATGCAGTATTTATATGCCCTACAAGTTATCTCTGTTTTAACAGCATCTTCTGTTGTGGAGTCTACTAAAACCTGTACCAGAGCTGGTCTTTCTCTTTGGAACCCCCTATTGCTTTCTCTCTCCCTCCACTCTGATATCAATCCTTGAATGGGAAGGCAATCTCTAACCTGTAGTGCAAATGTATTCTTGGTCTCTTCACATTCTGTTTCCTTTTCCTGTCTAATTATTTGCTCCCAATATCTTGGTTCCTTTGCCACTTCTTTCCAGTAAATTCCTGCTTCCTTTTGCCTATTTTCTGTACCCATAATTGCAGTCATTCCTATAAGCAGAATCTCCTTTCTCCATTCCTGTGTTGGTTTCTGCTACTTTATGAATATAATATTCTGTGTGGTTATTGTTTTACTTAAGGAGCTGCATCCAATATCCTAGTCTGTCCTTATTTCCTTGAGCTTCCCCCATATTTCATCATCACCCCTTTCCACTTTGAATTATAGCTTCCTGCTTGTGCTATGCATAGGAGCCTCAGTTGAAATAACCCTTCAAATCAGGTAATCCCAAACCACCTTGTTCTATTGGAATGATCAGTTTGTCTCGCTTGACAGTTGCCCTGTTCCCCTCCCAGATAAATTTTATTAATTGCCATCTACAACGTCTCCTCCTCTAGATAAAAAAATGACTTGAACTATGTATAAAACTAAAGGGACTAAAATGATTTTTACTATTTGTATCTTGCTTTCCATATCCATAAAACAGAGCTTCCAGTTTCTCAGTTTTTGCATTATCTTTTCTTTAGTCTCTTCCCATGTATCCTTGGTTGCTATAACCTAATGCTTTTTAACCCATACTCCTAAATACTTTATTTCATCATGCCCTCATAAATATGGGTATTGATGAACCGATTCATGTGTGGGTAAATAGTTTACAGCTGTTGCCTTTGTTATATCTTCATTAATTTTGTATCTTGAAAAGACTTGATATTTCAGTATTCCCCGACGCTGAAATGTCCTTTTCTGTTTTTTTCGGACATAAAATAATATCCTTGAATATCTGAGTTGCTTATTTTCTTTGCCAATGGTTTTAAATGTAATGCAGGCAAAGGGGGAGAGGACACCCTTGCCCAGTTTCTGTGTTCAAACTTGAATTTATTAGAGAGGAATGCCCCCACACACTCACTCTAGGTTTTGCCGCCGATCTCTCAATATATCCTCCTAACTAACCTTATTGTTGTGTCAGGGAATGCAAATGCTTCACTTGCCCTACTCATAAAATCCCTGCTTACTCTGTCAAGTGTTTTTTCTGCATCAAGACTAACCAACAACAATGGCATTTTCTTGCATTCTGCATCCGTCTGGATCATAATTCTATTCTTGTCCACTGTTTGTTCTCCGCAAAACCACATTGATCCGTATCTATCAATTTGGCATCACCTCTGCCATTCTTTTTGTCATTATAGGCAAAAGCACTTTATAATCCTGAATTAGAATTAAAATTTTGCTAATACGAAGCTGGATCTGGTAGGTCTTTTCCACCTTTAGGTATTACAGCCAAACACCACTTTCTTCCAGGATGTTGGTGCTTCTTCTCCTTTTAAAATACTGTTAATAGAACCTTCCAGATCTTTATCAATTGTTTTCCATCCTAGCTTCCAAACTTTCACAAGTATGCCAGCTATTCCTAGAGATTTTTCAGTGGATTGGTTATACATCACCATTTTTATCTCATCTTCTCCTATCACAACTCTTAATAATTGAGCCTTGTGTACCTCTAACCTTGGCATATTTAATTCTTCCATAAACATTTCCGTATGTACTTTTTCTTGATTTCCACATTTCTGTGCTTTATACAGATTGTTGTAATTTTTTTTGAAATATTTCTAATGTTTCTACAGGATCTCTTGTTATTATTCCTTGTTATAGGCTCCCTAAGTTTGGCAACAACCCTTTCTACTTTGTTGCCTGAGCCATTGTACTAAAAACTTTTGTGCTTCGGAGTTATCAAAAAACAACTGCTGAACTCGTATACTATCCAGATAGTCCCTTATTTTCTGTAAAGCAACAAAGGAAAGGCAGACCAGGATCCAAACAGAAATCCAAAATGTTGCAATATATTGTAAAATTTTGGATTTGTGTTTGGATCCTGGTCTGCTTTTCCTTTGTTGCTTTATATACTTCTTTCAGTTTGCTACAGTTTGTTGTTCATAGTCCCCCCTATTCTGCAATTCTTTAATCTTTGTCAGTCCCGCTAAATAATTCTGGATATTTCTTAATCTTATTTTTTTTTCATTTATTTCTACCCCATTTGTTAAACTCCACTTTCATTTTATCCCAGTCCCTACCTATATTTTCTGAAGAAATTTCTATCTTTCCTAATAACTCCCGAATAATGTCACCTACCCATTCCTTAAATTTCTCTGTTTTTAACAGATAGGAGGGGACACACTAGTGTTTCATTTTTAATTCATTATCCTGCATTTATAGTTATTGGTCATCAAAACTTTCAGTTAAATACACATGATGTTCTTCGTGTTTCACTGTTGCAGTCATCACTTGTGGGTTATCCCTGCTGGGTAGCCCTGGGCTAGCCCGAATGCCAGAGGTAAAGGATTTCCCTCTTGCATTGGCTGCAGGTCGCCTGAGACTTATGTCAGGTCATCAGTGCTATAAAGATAGGCAGCCAATGCCATTACATCAGTCTTTCTTGCAGTGGAGCCCGAAGCAGAAGCAGATATTCTTCATGTTTCACTGTTGCAGCCATTACATTTGGGTAATCTGCTTTCAGGTTGCCCTCAGTCGGCCTGATTAACAAAGTCTTGGGTCCTGCATCTGTTGCTGTCCCTTCTTCCATGACATCAAGTCGTCAGGGGTATAAAACTTGCAGCCGATGCCATTACATCAGTCTTTCTTGCTGTGTGGTGCCCGAAGCAAAAGCATTTTGCAAGTGCCGGTCGGCCGACACCTGAAATTTTCATTTTCGAGTTTCAGAACCGAAGTCTTCAACTAAAAGTTAAGTACCCCGTTGGGGAAACTTTTTCTTGCTCCTACCTGATGTCAGTAAAAGTTAATAATTGCATTACTTGTAGAAAGCAAATACCTCATAAAGATTTTCATTCTTACTTATTCCTTGCCTAGGCCCTGACCACGACGTACCTTGTTTTAGGTTTTGTGCGTTATTTAATCGGCACACTATCCGTCGTCGGTATATTTTTGCCTCTACATATTTTGGTTCTCTGTTTAATTATCCAGAAATGTTGTTGGTTAGCCATCCAACTACCGGAATTCTGAAAAAGTGCAAAGATAAAGACAGAGACAGGCTGCCGAGGTCCAAAACCTCTGACAGAGCTTCTCCTAAGCCAGTTGCCAGTTCGCTGCCCCTGATACCCTCTACTTCTGATTCGCAAGCCTCTACTGAGACCCATTCAGAGTCCGGTATGCCGTGAGATACTTCAACTATGGAACCCATGGATGTCTGTACCTTGGATGGGTCCGGAGCCGCTGTGCAGGCACCGTGTCAACCCCCACCCTCTAAGAGGCCTGTGGCTGAGCTTGACTATGAATCTTCTGATCAGGATTCTGTTTTTTCTGACTCTTCAGATGACCTGGATGTGTCCTTACCTACTTATGAGGATTCTGATGCAGAGGACTCTGTTCCCTCTGCTTCCCCTCCTGAGGATTTTTTTTTTGGGGAAACCTTACATACTCTGAGGGAGCATTTTCACTGGGAAAGCCAGGAATTTTCTGATTCAAAAAAGAGACTTAGGGATTTCCTTCTCCTACCTCAGCATAGGCCTTTGGCCATTTCTCCTGTACTAGACATTGTTGATGCTTTCTCAGAATCCAGTTTGGCCTCTGATTCTCTGCCTCCTGCTCCCAGTAAACCAGACAGATACTACAGGGTCCCCGAGTCCCATAGGTTCCTTTTCAAAAATCGTATTGCAGATCCAGAGATTATTTCACAGGGGCCCAAGGGCGTTAAGGCTTCTATTGCTAAAAATCCTATCCCTTCTGATAGAGACTCCAGGGCGCTGGATAGATGGGGTAAAAATGGTTATACTTCAGCAACCTTGGCAATTAGAGCTTTAAACTACCAATTTCATATGTTAAAGTATCAGCAACATGTTATTGGACTACTTAAACAGAAATTTATGTTGATTTCTGACTGTGTGGAAAACAAAAACTTACAGGATTTAATGCATTCTGCTGAACAAGTTGTAAAACATACTTTGCAATGTGGTTTTGATTCTTTAGAGGCCTCTTGCAGGGCTGCTGTTACTGGATCTGTGCTTAGAAGGCATGCTTGGCTTAAGGAGCAATCTCTACCTGATCATGTTAAAGCTAAATTGTTGGATGCTCCTCTAAATGAGGACCACCTATTTGGCAACAAGGCTGAAGAAGTCCTTAAAAAGATGGAAGATAAAGCTAAATCTATGCAAACTGTTAAAGATTTTTTACAAGTTCAGCCTCCTAGATTTAGTAGACACTGGCCTTCTAAGAACTGGTCCTTTCCAGCCCCTTCCAGGTCTTCTCAAGCCAAACCCAGACACAGCAAAAACCCCAGGTTTCAGTCCCAGGGGGCACACAGATCGAAGCAGTGGGGAGCCTCCACTTCCAAATCTGGGAATAATAAGACTCCCTCCTATGGTAAACTGTCTCAGTGACTTTCTTTTTAAATTTCCAATAACTTATCAACTGACTGCCCCTTTGGGGGGAAAAGATTGCTCTTCATGCAAAGAATTGGGAACTCATCACCCAGGACAAATGGGTTTTAAATATAGTGTCCCAGGGATACAGATTTCACTTCCACACATTGCCAACACCAAGCGGGTGGCCAGATCTACCCCCAAATCAGTGAGAAGAGGCCCAAAAACAAGTACTTTCTCTCTTAAGCATGGGGGCTATTCAACTGGTACCAGAAGAGGAAAAGGGACAGGGTTTCTACTTGAGACTTTTCCTGGTGCACAGAAAAGACAATTCATGGTGTCATATCCTGGACCTGTCTACTCTAAACTCCTTTCTGGAGATTCCAAAATTCAAGATGCTCACTCTTCAATTACTTTCCTATGCTAAGCAAAGACACCTGTTTGGCAACACTAGATCTAAACGAAGCATACCTGCACATCCCAATCAGGGAATTTTGCAGAAAATACCTACGCTTCAAAGCAGGCTACACACATTATCGGTTCTCTGCACTGCCCTTTGGCTTATCTACTGCGCCCAGGGTATTCACAAAGTGCCTAGCTCTAGTGATTGCATTTTGCAGGCAAAAAAGTATTCAAATATACCCATATCTGGATTATTGTCTAATTCAGGCAGAAAGCCGGGACATACTTTTGAATCATCTGGCGTTTGTAAAAAGGGTTCTAACCTGTCTGGGGTACACCATAAATGAAAAGAAATCACAACTGGTACCCTGTCAACCCTGTCAACAAATGACATTCCTGGGAGCAAGCTTGAATACAACTTCTCAGATGGCTTACCTCACGCCAGAAAAGCAAACTCATTTGACAACCTACTTCAAACAAGTGGCCACAAAAACCCTGCTATCTGCAAGACAAATACTGCAAGCCTTGGGGTTCATGGCCTCCTGCATTCTTCTAATTCCATATGCAAGACTGCATATAAGGAAACTACAGTGGTATCTAAAAAGCCTATGGAGTCAACACTCTCTCAGCCTAGAAACAATGATTCCTATCATACTTTGCCTACGCTTAGAGTTCCTTTGGTGGGCAGAGGCCTGCCACCAAAACAAGGGACTACCTTTCACACCACCCCCTGCCGCCCAAACACTAACAACAAATGCATCAGATTATGCATGGGGGGCTCACCTGGCAGGGAAGTGCATTCAGGGCAAATGGAACCCAAGTCAAATGCACCTGCATATCAATCAAAAAGAAATGTTAGCTGTACAGAATGCTCTGACAGCCTTCAAGGATTACATTCTTCCAGGACAACTAATGGTAAAGATGGACAACACCACGGTTATGTGGTACATAAACAAGCAGGGGGTACACATTCTTACCCCCTCAGCAGAATAGCCATGACATTGTGGAACACAGCCTTGAGCTACCAAGTGCACCTACAAGCTCAATTCCTGCATGGAAAGTTAAATACACTGGCAGACGGACTAAGCAGAAACCTTATGGATCCACATGAGTGGAAACTGGAACCAAGGATTTTCAGCATGTTGACAAGCAAATGGAGGAGCCCAGATATAGACCTGTTTGCCTCCCCCCAGAACTACCAATTGGACAAATTTTGCACAAGGACTCCCCACAAACAAGCCTGGAAAGTGGATGCTCCGTCCTTCAGCTGGAAAAACCTATCGGTCTATGCTTTTCCCCCACTGCCTCTGCTCTCCAAAGTACTACTAAAAGTCAAACAGGACAAACCAGGGATGATTTTGATTGCTCCAGACTGGCCGAGCCAACACTGTACCCCCTCCTGCGCAGTGTGTCATGGTTAACTCCATGGCACCTGCCTCAGACTCCTTCCCTGCTGTCTCAGCAGGAGAACCAGATTCTGCACCCTCAGCTTCCAACACAGAACCTTGCAGCCTGGCTAATTACTTAAATTCTAACTTACCATCCCTCAGCAAACCTGTGATGGATGTCATCTTAGAGGCAAGGAGGCCTAGTACTAGAAAGTCTTATGCTGAAAAATGGAAAAGATTCTGTGCCTGGAACCAATCTCAAAGGATGAGCACAGCAGCGCCCAATTTACCTCAGATTTTACAATACTTAACTGAGATGCTTAACAAGGGTCTGCCATTTTCTTCCATTAAAATCCACGCCTCAGCCATTTCAGCTCATTATAACACAGAACCTCCCCTCTTCTCTCATCCACTGCTCAAGCAGTACCTCAGAGGGGCCAAAAATTTGAGACCACCCAGGAGAGCTCCAACCCCAGCCTGGGACCTTAGCTTAGTATTGGAGAAACTCACTCTCCCTCCTTTTGAGCCAGCTGCTACTGCAGACTTAAAATTTCTTTCTTGGAAAACAGTTTTCCTTTTAGCAATCACTTCAGCTAAAAGGGTATCTGAATTACAGGCCCTTATGGCAGTGGAGCCTTTCATCATCTTTCTTGTGGACAGGGTATCACTCAGGACCAATCCATCCTTCATGCCCAAGGTGGTATCCAGTGTGGCTCTGAATCAGTCCATTCATTTGCCAACCGTCTTTCCCAATCCACAGAACAAAGGGGAATGGATTCTGCATTCCTTGGATGTGCACAGACAACTTAGATTCTACTTGGACAGGACTAAACCTCATAGAAAATCTGAACAACTGCTGGTAGCATTTGCTGCAGGGGCAGAGGGGAAGGCTATTTCAAAAACAAGCCATTTCTAAATGGATAAGCCATTGCATTAATTTCTGCTACAAGCACCATGGAAAACCTATCCCCCAGGGGATCAGACCTTACTCCACCAGGGCTGCATCTACTTCTACAGCCTTTCTCCGAGGCGTTCCTACCAGGGACATCCTAGAAGCTGCTACCTGGAGTTCTGTACATACTTTCACCAGGCATTACCATTTGCCAATTTTCTCTAAATCCAGAGCTGACTTTGCCACTGCAATCTTGCAGGGCCTTATAGCTGCTCCTAATGCTATCTAAACTCCTCTTCCCAACCATAAGCTTTGGGAATCTACCCAAATGTAATCACTGCAACAGTGAAACACAAAAAACATAGTACAGTTGTGTACACTTACCATAAATGTAGATGTTCAAGTGTATTCACTGTTACAGTCCTGGTTACCCTCCCTCCTTCCCCCTAACTTCTTTTGGCTATACCTCTACTTTCCTTTACTATGCTTAAAAGCCTTTTTGGTGTATTTGCTTTTTTGTTGGAGGTATACCTTTGTGTTTATATGTTTAATTGCTCCCCATTAGGGGGGCACCTGACATCTGGGGCAAGAAAAACTGATGTAATGGCGTGTGCTGCATGTTTTATACCTCTGACAACCTGATGTCATGGAAGAAGGGACAGCAACCGATGCAGGACCCAAGACTTTGTTAATCAGGCCGACTGAGGGCAACCTGCAAGCAGATTACCCAAATGTAATGACTGCAACAGTGAATACACTCAACATCTACATTTATGGTAAGTGTACACAACTGTACTTTTGCAAGTGTGTCAGTCACCCATTGCCAGAGTGAGTGAGAATACTACTAAAGCAAAGTGCCCCGTTGGGGATCCTTTTGCTTGCACTTAAGCAATGTCCAAAAAAGTAAATAACTGTCTCCGTTGTGGAAAACAAATAACACACCGAGACTTTCATAATCTGTGTGTATCTTGTCTAGGCCCAGACCACGATGTCCCCTGTTGTTGGTTCTGTGCCTTATTTAATGCTAGGACCATCCGTAGGAGAGCTGATTTTGTAGCTAGGCATTTCAGGGAGGTCAGCTACTCGCGTAAAATAGTGTCCTTCGGTCAATCGACTGTTGAAATTTCCAAAAAGAGAAAAGATGAGAGAGAGAGACCTCAGAAGGTTAGGCCCACAGACTATACAAATCAGAAGTCAGCCAGCCTTCCTTGCATTAGTTCAGCTGAACTCCGTGAGGTGCATTTGCAGTCCTTGACAGCTGTGGAGGCATCACAGGCCTCTACTGAGACACTTCTGGAGTCAGGTATGCCGCCAGATCAGGCTCCTTCGACCATTTTCACAGTCTCCAGCACCTTGGCTAGGTCCGGAGCCTCTTTGCAGGCACCGGCTTCCGAGGAGGCTTTTCAGATGACTGATGCCAGGCCTAGACCAACAGCCATGCTACCAGCAAAAAACACTAGACCCATCGAATCTCTGAGGCCTAAGAGCAAGCCCACTCCTAGAAGAGCCCCTTCTTCGGTACCCAGTCACCACTTTCCTCCCAGCCAGCCTGCCCAGTCTCAACAGTTACTTAGAAAGGCTGAAGATTTAATTACCCTCATCAGGGGTAACCATTCTACTCCATCCATCCCAGCCAAAAGAAAAAGGGATCATTCACCTGAAGTGCTTTCAGAGTCACAGTCTGAGGACTCTGAATTTTTAAACTCAGACACTGAACAGCAGCCCCTGACAGCCTTTGAGGATTCAGATGCTGAGGAATCTGTTCCTTAAGCTTCCCCCCCCCCCGAGGACATTTCTTGAAGGGAAACCTTAAATTCACTTGGGGAGCATTTTCATTGGGAGGCCCAGTACTGCCCCCAATCAAAGAAGAGACTGAGGGAGTTTCTAGACTTGCCTCAACACAAGCCCTTAGCCATTCCACCCATCCTGGATGTGGTGGAAGATGCCTTCCTGGAACTTGGCATCACCCCTGATGCCCTACCTCCTGCACCCAGGAAACCTGACAGATACTACAGAGTACCTGACTCCCACAACTGTCTAAGAACCCTGCAGCTGACCCAGAAGTCTTTACCCAGGGACCCAAAGGGGCTAGGAACAGCTCCTCCAAAAACCCAATACCCGCTGACAAGGAGAGCAGAGCCTTGGACCAATGGGGCAAAAAGGTCTACACTTCAGCTACCTTAGCCATTAGTACCCTCAATTTCAACAAAACTCGCTGGAATTAATAAAGCAAAAAAATTCCACCTTACCAGAGAGTAATACTACCAGAGAACTAGGAGATTTGATCAACTCCAGCTCTCAAGTGGCAAAGCATTCCCTACACTGCAGATTTGATGCTGTAGAAGCCTCTAGCAGAGCTGCAGTATCAGGATTAGTCATTAGAAGGCATGTATGGCTGAGAGAGCAGCCTTTGCCTGACCAGGTAAAATCTAAACTCTTGGACGCCCCCCCTGGATAGGAAACTACTGTTCGGCCCAAAAGCAGAGGAAGCCATTAAAAAAGTGGAAGACAAGGCTAAGCCTATGCAGACAGTCAAAGACTTCCTGTAAGTACATCCTCACAGATTCAACAGGAACTTTCCAACTAAACACTGGTCCTTTCCTGCCCAACCCAAAGCTGTGCCTAAGAGAGGGCGCAGAGATAGGCCCTCCAAACAGCAGCAGCAGCAAAGCCAGCAAAGGCCCAGGCAGTGGTCCTCTACTATGCCTAGGCAAGGGAGTTCTAAATCCACTCTCTACTCCAAGGACCTACAATGACTCCCTCTCTGCACCTCCACCAGGCTAGGAGGAAGGCTGTCCCTATTGACAAGCTGTAAACCATCACAACAGATCGGTGGGTACTAAACATAATTTCAAAGGGGTACAGATTCACTTTCAAAGAAAGCCCAAGATTTTCAGGATTATCAGACTCATCTGTAAACCAAAGAGCAGAGGTTATCCGCCAAATTCACAGACTCTGTGCTCAGGAATCAGTGGAACCAGTGCCAGTGGAACAAGCAGGAAAAGGTTTCTACTCAAGGCTGTTTCTGGTACCCAGAAAGGAGGACACCTGGTGCCCCATTCTAGACGTGTCCACATTATATCTGTCCCTCCAAGTGCCAAAATTCAAATGCTGACCCTTCAAAACCTACTAGCTATGTTGGCTTCAGATGCCTGGCTAGTGACCCTAGGTCCCAAAGACGCCTACCTCCATATCCCCATCAGAGAGTCCTGCAGGAGTTTCCTATATTTCAGAGCAGGCTCAATTTTCTGCTCTGCCCTTTGGCTTATCTGCTGCTCCTAGAGTCTTCACCAAGTGGCTGGCTCTGGTCATTGCCTTTTGCAGACAGCAAAACATCCATATTTAACCCTATCTGGACTACTGCCTCATTCAGGCAGACAACAAGGAAAAACTCCTGCAAGACCTTTCCTTTGTCCAAACTCTCCTAATCTCTCTAATATTCACCATCAACAGAGAAAAATCCCATTTCCAACCCACAAGGCAGATAACATTCCTAGGAGCTCTCCTGGACACATCTGCCCGAAGAGCCTTCCTCTCTGCAGAGAAGCAGAGGTTTCCCCCACTCTACTTTTCTCAGGTAGCTGTCAGCACACATCTCACAGCAATGAAGTTCCTGCAAGCGCTCTGGTACATGGCTTCTTGCATCCTTCTGGTGCCTTTAGCAAACTCCACATGAGAAAACTACAGTGGTATCTCAAGAGCCTGTGGAGCCAACATTCCCTGTCACTGGAACACCAGCTACCTCTGATCCCCTGCTTAAGTAAGGAATTTTTATGGTGGGCAGAAGCTTGTACCCAGAACAGGGGGCTACCCTTCATCACCATCCCCCAAGACCAGACCATCACCACCGATGCCTCAGAAACAGCCTGGGGCGGCTCATCTAGGAGGCATGTGTACTCATGGCATCTGGGATCAGTGAGAGTTTACCCTCCACATCAACCTGAAGGAATTGCTGGTGGTACACAGAGCTATAATAGCATTCAAGAGCCACCTCAGACCAGGAGTTCTCCTGATCAAAACCGACAACACCACAGTCATGTAGTACATCAGCAAACAGGGGGGAACACACACTTAGCCCTTGTGCCGCCTAGCTATGCTTATCTGGCAGACAACTTCAATGATGGGTCTGCATCTGATAGCCCAGTAATTCCAGGGGAGCACAACACCCTGGCAGACCACATCAGCAGGAGTCTCCTGAATCCACATGAGTGGCAGCTACACAAGGACACCTTCCTCTGCATCATACACCTCTGGGGATTACCAGAGGTAGATCTCTGCATCATTTCAAAACAGGCAGCTAAACAGGTTCTGCTCCAGGGAATTCCATCCACAAACATGGAAGGTGGATGTGGTCTCCTTTCACTGGGGCAACCTGTTTGTGTACACTTTCCCTCCCTTACCACTGATTCCTAAGGTACTTCTAAAACTCAGGGAGGAAGGGCCAAGGGCTATCCTCATTGCTCCAAACTGGCCCAGACAGCACTGGTACCCCTTTCTCCTCAGCCTAACCAAGGAATTACCCATCAGCCTGCCTCTCACAGAAAAGATGCTAAGTGCTAACCTAAGGGAAAGGGTCAGTACTGCACTCAAATGCTCACACAAACAACCAATCCACATGGCTTTATATCCCAGAGGTGGGTAACAGGCCATTACTGAGCAAACAGGTCATGGATATCATTAAAGAGGCCAGATTGCCCAGTACAAGAAAATCATATTCTGCTAAATGGAAAGGATTCACTGTATGGGACCAAAGTAAGGGTGAAAACAGTGCCCATGCCTCTCTCAACTTGGTTCTGGACTACCTAGCAGAGCTCGTTCAAAAGGGATTGTTTTACTCCTCTGTCAAAATCCATGCCTCAGCTATCTCTGCTTATTCCCCAACAGAGCAACCTCTATTCTTCCATCCACAGTTAAAACAATCCCTTAGAGGGGTATCACATATTAGACCTCCTAGGAGGCCACCCACCCCAGCATGGGATTTGAACTTTGTCCTCAAGAAATTGACCTTACCCCCTTTTGAACCAGCTGCCTCAGCAGAAATAAAGCATCTCATTTGGAAGACTGCCTTCCTGCTGGCCATAACCTCAGCCAGAAGAGTTTCCAAACTACAGGCTCTCATGGCCATTGAGCATTTCATTATTTTCCATCCAGAGAGGGTATTCCTTAGGATTAACCCCTCCTTTATGCCTAAGGTGGTATCTGATGTGGCACTTAATCAGGTCATCCATCTACCTACCTTCATTCCAAACCCACAAAATAGGGGGGAAGAATTCTCCATACTTTAGATGTGCACAGGCAGCTTAGATACTACCTAGGTAAAACCAAGTCTCTCAGAAAGACTGACCAACTGGTGGTCAGCTTTGCCCTTGGGGCAGAGGGAAGACTTATATCCAAACAGACCATTTCCAAATGGATATCATACTACATCCATTTTTGCTACTCTTTTCATGGAAAGGTACCTCCCAAATCAATCAGAACCCATTCTACTGGGCAGCATGAAGTTCCACTACCTTCCTTAGAGGCGTCCCGACATTTTAGAAGCTGCCACCTGGACATCTGTCCACACCTTCACAAAACACTACCAGCTGGCAACTTTTTCCAAATCCAGGGCAGGCTTTGCTTCAGCAGTCCTGCAGGGCATTGTAGCTTCCATTTAAAGCAATACAAGCCTGTTCTCCAGCTCCATCACTGCATTCCTACCACCCTACCTTACAGCTTTGGGAATCTTCCCACAAGTGATGACTGCAACAATGAAACATGAAGAACATAGTACAATTGTGTACACTTACCATAAATATAGATGTTCGAGTGTATTCACTGTTGCAGTGCTATTTCCCTCCCACCTTTCCCCCTTTCTCTTCTCCATCTGTCTTATGACCTTACCCAGGTTGGCCTTCTTCAAGCCTTCTTGGAAGGGCTCCTAGGTGTTGGGGCAAGAAAAACTGATGTAATGGCATCGACTGCCTCTCTCTATAGCACTGACAACCTGATGTCAGTCTCGAGCGATCTACAGCCGACTCAGGAGGGAAATCCTTTACTCTGGTATTGGGCTGGCCGAGGACAAACCATTAGGGATAACCCACTAGTGATGACTGCAACAGTGAATGCACACATCTACATGTATGGTAAGTGTACACAACTGTACTTTCCTGTGAAATATAATTTCTATCTAGACTATCCCAGTTATTGTACCTTGTGGAATAGTATGTAAATTCTCACCTAGTTTCTACTACTGAATTCATGTCTTCCATACCAAATATTTTGATATATTTCTTCAAAAATCTACCTCCTTAAGTTTATATTTTCCCTTCTAGCCCCCACCCACAGATGCATCAGTGATCTAGCTTTGTGAACTTTTTGTTTATACCTGCAAAGCCATTTACATTCCATGTTACTACTAACAAAACAGTCATTCTGATAAAAAGCTATTGTTTCCACATATTGTACATGACCATTTCAGTAGATGTTTCTAACTTGCAGCTTGCATCCATACACTAATGTTTAGCAGGCTGATTTTTTATGTAGTTGCTTCTTCTCATCTCTGATGGAATCTTTGTCACATTTCTCAGATATTTTGCTTCAATGCAAGCACTCAAGAAATACACACCTTTTTAAGCCTCTAACCCATTTTAACTTGCAGAAATAAAAATAAAGCCAAATCCATAGAAATACTAAAACCAAATAAAGTATAATACATCCGATACACTGGAGTAGGAAAAATAAAACACGTTTATTCATACATTAAGCGCTTTCATCTCAAAAGAGAGACTTCTTCAGAATACAAACACACCAGTTATCCACATTTAAATATAAATTAAGACCAATGACGTCATAAATCCTACAATCACGTTAAAGAAACAAGGTCCTGCTAAAATCAGAAAAATTTAAACCTTTTGAACTTTTCCATAATATACATTAATGCCATAGGGCTATTAAATTAATTCTTAATATGCATAGACACTGAAAATGTTGTCTGAAAAATGTCAAATACATTTTATAACCTATTGGCTTTTTCTAATAACATAGGGGCTATATTGACACACTGTCATTCAAGCCTGGTGGTAGCATAGCAGCTAATCTTAACTGCCACTGAGTCTCATTCTTTTTTAATATGTTTTTCCAGTCGCCCCCTCTTGGATTAATCTTTACAATATCTAGAATCCCAAACACAAATTTATCAAAATCTACACATGTTGCTGCATGTTTATAAAGGGCATTGGTTATTTTTTTTTATTTCTCATATCATTTAAATGTTCATATATCCTTTTTTTCAACATATGTACATTTTTTCCCACGTAGAAGTGCCCACTTGTGTTACACAATGCCAAGTATACCAATCCTATGGTACTACAATTTCCCTTCTTGAAAAATACTCTGCTCTTAATGTTGTTGTTTAAAACCAAACTATTCTGCTTATTAATATAGGAACAATAGGAACATATACCACAGGCCTGTGTACCTTGCTTAACCACCATTTTGTTTTCTATCCTTATTTCCAACAATTGTTTCATATTAAGCCCCACTTTGTTTATGAACCTAGGTCTTTCCCCCACTTTTTTAAAAAGTCTCCTGATTGGTCCTAAATATATTCCAGTTTCTTTCCAGTGCTTTTCTAACCTTGTATGTGTTCACATAATACTGCAAAATACAAGCCTTACTAAAATGATTCTGTGTATGATTGATCTATATATTCTGATTATCTCGTGCCAAATTTGAACTGGTCCCTAAAAGTGGTTTATATATGCTCCCCCATTTGTCATAAACCTCTTTAAGGATCTGATTTAACAAGTGTACCGGGTAACCCCTCTCTTGAAACATGTTAGAGATGTTAACAAATTCTTTGGCTAAATCTTCTTTGCATGAAGTCATACGAGCTACTTTAATGGCCTGCCCCTTCACATTGCTCTTCTTTTGCCCTAAAGGATGGTTGCTTTTAAAATGTAGATAGGCATTGCAAAAAGTATTCTTCGTATATACTTGGGACTTGAAACTTTCACCTGCCTTGGTGATAAATGTGTCCAGATAGTTAATCCCCTTCTTATCATATTGATATGTAAACTCAAGAAATTCAGTGCTAGAATTTAAGTACTGTATAAATTGTGGAATTTTCTGTTCCAAACCATTCCAGAGAATAAAAATATCATCCAAATATCGGAGGTATAAATTAATGTACCCCCAGAAAGGGCTTCCAATAACATGTAGACTCTCCCACCCTAAAAGTACCAAATTGGCATATACGGGTGAGCATACTGCTCCCATGGGAACATCTCTCACTTGCTGATAATATTTACCCTCAAACCAAAGGAAATTGTTATCTAACACTATACCCATCAATTCACAAATGAGGTTAACCATGTCACTTTCCAACCCTGATGCTTGGAATAGAACCTGTTCAAAAAGAGCTAAACCCTCTTCCTTGGGAATACTTGTGAACAGGTCCTTAACATCTATTGTCAGGAAAATAACCTCATTAGTCCATAATTCTTGCCTTATACATTCCAAAAATTCCCAAGAGTCCTTCAACAAATATGGGGTCCTGTCCACTACGTGTTGTACACAGGAATCAATGACCACTGCCAGTGGATGAATTTTAAAGCCTCTTGCAGCCACAATAGGTCTAAATGGAGGTTTATTAATATTCTTATGTATCTTGGGTATTCCGAAGAATACCGGAGCAATAGGGTCCCTTCTGTGAAGAAATTCATATGTATCCACATCAGTCCTTCCATCTAATAAATATTCTTGTAAATAGGAATCAATCCTGGAATATGCAATATTTATCTGGTTCCTAGATATCCCAATATATGTATTGTCATCAAAGAGCAAATTCTGCATTTCATTAGAATAATCCAAACTGTGAAACAATACCACCCCACCCCACCCCCTTGTTCGGAACCATGCCATGTTGGTCTTTGTTTTTTCTTAAATCAGATTAGATTAGCTGCTGTGCTACCACCAGGCTTGAATGACAGTGTGTCAATAGCCCCTATGTTAGAAAGAGCCAATAGGTTATAAAATGTATTTGACATTTTTTAGACAACATTATTGTTTTTAATTTTCAGTGTCTATGCATATTAAGAATTAATTGAATAGCCCTATGGCATTAATTTATATTATGGAAAAGTTCAAAAGGTTTAATTTTTTCTGATTTTAGCAGGACCTTGTTTCTTTCAAATGATTGTAGGATTTGTGATGTCATTGGTCTTAATTTATATTTAAATGTGGATAACTGGTGTGTTTGTATTCTGAAGAAGTCTCTCTTTTGAGATGAAAGCGGTTAATGTATGAATATCTATTTTAAGTTGCAATCAATACATGAATCTGTATATCCATTCCTAAAGACAGTTTCTCTCCATAAAGGGCAGTAGCCCCAAATCAAACTGCTGCATCTATAGTCATTATGTTCTCTAAACTATTTATGTGAAAGTTGCATGTTAGTCTGTGTTGCTATCTGTCCTTATCCCTAGTTTCTTCCCTGTATGAAAAACAGCTTGCCTTCTTTCAATAAACTTTTTAACTTTTAGCCTTAAAAAAAAGTACACAGGCTACTGTTAAATTATGTGCTGTGATGTTTAATGCATTAAAGGGTTAAGACCACTGTGGAGGCAACCGTTTGAAACTGTGGAATGTGTACAGTTATATAAATTATTTATTTTCACTGAACTGCTTGCCAACTTCCCTTTAGGAGTTAAATATATGCTATAGTGTACATTTCTCTCAGAACAGTGTTCACCCTTTTGATTAATTGTTTACACCTGCAGACTCATTTTCTCCAATAGCATTTGCTAATGGAAAAGAAAAAAAATAGATAACTTTACAAATGTAAAGAAGAAACCTTGTAAGTTTCGCTTGGAGCACACTGGTCACACCTCATGCTTAATTGCTTGTACCTTTGCTTCTTGTCTTCATTTAAAAGCAGATGATGATGGAAAAATAAACAACTAAAAACTTTGCAAATGCAAGAAAGAACTGCCATTTTCATGATTTGTCATTTTTTTCAAGAGTATTTACTTAAAAAAAATCCCCTGTCTATAGTTTAAATTAAGGACATTGGTCTAGACATCCACTTGTATAAAAAAAAACATGGAGGAATTACTATCTTTTAGCTCTAAATATAATATGATCAATACAGTTTTCACATCTCCCAGCAACCCAGGATCACAACTTTGTTACATTTAACTTGCTTTTTTCTCTGTTTCTATTTTTTTACGGTGCAAGACCTGGATGCATTACAATTTAAAAATAGTACTCACGCTGTTTAATATCACTCGCATATACAATAATCACTGATAAAACTTCCCCACCACACATTTAAAAATGCTTCTGACTGCATATTATACAGAGTTACCTTACAATATAAAGCACAATATACATCATGAAATTTTATAATAATACCAATAGGAACAAAAAACCTGATGTGATGTTGTCCGCCCTCGTCTTCATTCTTACTAGAGTTGGGTTACGATCCGATTCTCGGATCCTTCTCAGCCTTGATCTCCAAGCTCGAGGCTGTCTGCCAGCTCGTGGCTAAATCCCTACCCCAGCATGCATTAGAACCCTCTCCAGATGTCGTTTGCCGCTAAGATTAGGTGTTCGTCTGTCAGCTCTGGCTAAATATTATCTTTCATTATCTGTTTTTTGCTATTTCAAAGTTACATATTTTTCCTCTGACACTTTTAATAAGTGGCTAGTTATTTTTCCGCTATTGTTTGGTGTTTTGCAGTTGGCCACCGTCTTTTGTTAGGCGTTTTGTTCCCTCTCCTGGATTTTATTGTTCACTAAACTGTTAAATAGCCTTTTTTTCCTGCTTAGTGTTTCTACCATAGTTTTTTTTTTTTTTTTTTTTTTTTTTTTTTTTTTTTACAGTTCGTTTAAATTAGAGGACTGTAACTCAGCCCGTTTAACTCGGAGGGCTTTTTTCTTGTTATTTCTGTTTGTAGTGGTCGAAGCCCATTTAAGTTAGAGGGCTTTGTCACTTCCTCTTCCCTTGTGTGTTTCCCTTTTTTCTCTATAGCTTCACCCATTTAAGTTAGAGGGTGTAGCTTGGCTTAGCTATTTATCTTCCTTTAAAAAAAAAAATTTTCTCTTCTGTTTTTCTGTTGTGTAGTTATTCTTCAAAATGTCTGGAAAGAAATTGAAACCGGTGGGTTTCAAAAAGTATAACAAATGTGGAAAGAAACTGCCCCTGAGTGATAAACACACTGTTTGTGTTTATTGCCTTGTGGTCATCCATGTCCAGCAGTCGTGTTCTGTTTGTCACGCTTTCAATCATTAAGTGCTCTTAGGAAAAAGAAATTAATCCTGAAAGGACTTATAAAAAACCCCTTCTCAGAGGCACTGGAAGAAGGTCCGGGTTCATCCAAATCTGTCCCCTCTTCTAAATCTGACAAGTCTGATAAGTCTGGGAAGAGGTCTTCCTCTTCTGCTTTATTTGAGCTGACACAAAAGATTAAAAAATTATCCTCCTCTGAGCCGAAGGTTATCTGATCAGACAAAACTTCATCAGCTTTGACACCTTCTACCTCGGTGCCAGTTGAGTTTGAACTAAAGAGCCGGTCTCCGACCTTGGAGCCAATCTCACCCTACTCTTAGATCTCCAGTTTTACAAAGGTCAAAACTCTCCACCTCCTCGTCTGTCTTCTAGGAATCTATCAGATGACAGTGTGGATTGGGTGGTGCAGAAGCTCTTAAGGACACTGGTGCTGGCCAAGTTACTGTTGGATCTGACCCCGAGGGCTTCGGCTCCTACAACATCATCCTCTTCTGCTCTGATTCCCCCTCCGATCCAACCCCTGGCTTTGGAGTCAGAAGATCCAGAGCTGGTCTTAGTGTAACCATTGGATCTAAGACCTGCCACAGATTTGGATCTGACCATGGCGCAGACCTCCTCTTCTCCATCAGAGCTGGAGGAGTCTAGGAGCCGACACTCTCCAATCAGGTCTGGGGGGGGGGGGACGAGTCAGATTGGACATTTGTCGGATCCCACTTTGCCTCTCAGGGCCTCAGCTGAGTTCAGCTCCTACCTCGGCCTTGGATCCCTCTGCTTCTTCAGCTCCAGGGATATCCTCAGATCAGGGATGGGGGGCTTTCGAGGTAATGAAGAGGGTGCTGTCTCCTCAGACAAGTCCACAATCTTCTCCGCTTATTCCTCCCTATAAAGCACTGGTGTCTGCCTCTGTACCCCTGCATTCACAGGGACACAGAGATCCTAGGCCTCAGGATGCCCCACAGGGCACACCCCACTCTTCCAAAACCTCCCCAGAGTACCCTTCTGAAGGAGGTCCCTCGGAAGAGACTGTGCATGAGGAAGCACTTAGACACCCCAGAGGAGTCCATCAATTCTGATACGTTCCTCGATGAAGCTGAAGGGTCCCCATGGTCACCTCCTGATGATGTCGCCTTTAGAGACATCCTGGAAATGCTAAAACAGAGAGGCAGCTGGAGGTCCACCAGCCCTTCCATGGAGGGAGTCCATATACCTGAAGCCTTTCGGATCTCACCTTTCCGCCTCTTGGGTGTCTCCTCCTTTCGATGAACTCATGGACCTAGTTTCTCAAAAGGCATGGGAGTCCCCAGATTCAGTGGAACCTGTTCCTAGGAGGCCAAACAAATTTGTTGCATCCCCTCAAATAAGGTTTTTCTAACCAAGGGAGTCCCAGTCGATGCTATGGTTGTGGCAGCAACCACCAAGAAGGAACTCTGAGAGACATCTGTCCATCCTGTGAACAAGGAGTCTCAGCCTATGGGCAGATATGGAAAGAGCATTTTTTCTTCAATGACTTTGTCTCAGATCGCTGAACTGCCTCATTCATTTTACAAGACTGCAGCGGGATCTCCTGAAAGAGCTAGGAGATACTCTACAATGTTCAGTAGCTGAAGGGGTTGCAGACAAAGTATCCTGTCAGCTCTCTACCTTAAATTCAGTTGTCAATGCCTCCATGAGACTCATCTCATACACAGCAGATGGGGCGAGTAGAGCAGCAGGTTCTGGAATATCCCTAAGGAGACATTCTTTGATGCACTTATGTGACTTTGCGAAGCCCTTTAAGTCTTCCTTTGTAAATGCCCCATTTGATGACTCGTCCCTGTTCAAACCTAAGGTAAAGGACAAACTCACTAGGTGTGAACAAGAGGGAAAGACTCTGTCTGCCATAGGAGTCCATTTTTCCATGCCTACTAGACCTTATCCCAAAGGTTGGAGAGGTAGTGGTAAAATGTGGTTCCGGAAATCTCGGAGATCTTTTCAGGGCACCCATGGTGAAACTTCTCCCAGAGGCAGAGGGGGAAGCAATAATGGAAGACGCTGACCTCATGGCAGAGGAGGTCTGCAGAATCAGGGTGATAGAGAATCTTTCTTTGGTAGGCCCTTTCAGCACTCCTGAATGAAGGCCCAATTGATTAGCTCTGGAGGCAATCAGGGGTCACCCATCTTTGTACGCAAAAACCTGGCAACAACTGACAGAAGACAAATGGGTACAAAGTATCATATCCAGAGGTTACACCATCCCTTTTACCCCTCCCATTCCGAAGTTAAAAATAGTTCCGGACGTCCCACTCAGTCAGAAGGAATGAGCAACTCTAGAAATTCAAAAGTTCCTACACAAAGAGTCATCCAAAAACTTACTCAATATTCTTACAAAGAAAACAGGGAACTGGAGACATATTCTGGATCTCAGCATTCTAAATAAATCAGTAAAAAAGACCAAGTTCCAGATGGTAACACTGCAGTTAATACTCCCATTCCTGAAAAAAGATGATTGGATGTGCTCTGTAGATCTCCAGGATGCTTACTACCACACAGGCAATCTAGGAGACACCTGCACTTTCGGCTGGGAGCCAGTCACTACCAATTTCAAGCTCTGCCCTTTGGACTCACTACAGCTCCCCAGAGTGTTTACCAAATGTATGACAGTAGTAGCGGTTCACTTGAGATGTCACTGGCTCCTAACCACCACAACCAGGCATCTTCTGATAAAAACAAGGGACACAACCTTGCAACTCTCCTCCCACCTAGGGATTACAGTATACTACAAGAAATCTGCCTTAGTGCCATTTCAGCATGTGGTATTCATAGGAGCAGAATTAGACTCAGCACAAATGACAGCAAGACCTCCACCAAAAAGGATCCAAGTACTAAGACATCAGGTGTCGTACCTCTTGAGAAGGAAGAAAGCCCAAGCAAAGATGGTTCTAAAAGCTCTGGGAACCATGGCAGTAGCAATAGTCTTGATCCTACTAGCATGTCTGCACATGAGAATTCTTCAGTGGCTGCCATCTACTCAGTGGTCAATGCAAGAACTGCCAATGTCTCACAAAATAATCATAACAGACACTTGTAAGAAGGATCTTCATTGGTGGCTTTATTCCACTCCGCTAACTCAAGGTCAAGCATTTGTACTTCCCCATCCAGTGGCCACAGTCATCATGGACGCTTCTCAGATAGGGTGGGGTGGCGTTATCTGGGAAAGACGGTCCAAGGCACCTGGCAGGATCACGAGGCCCACTTGCACATCAATGTCCTAGAGATGAGAGCATTGCTTTTAGCATTGTAAGCATTCCAGAACTGTCTTCCACTGGGAACTTTTGCAATCCAGGCAGACAACATGTCAGTTGTATGGTACATAAACAAACAAGGAGGAACCAGATCTTAACCCCTTTGTCAAGAGGCCTTGAGAGTATGGCAAGGGACGACCTCCTCCCAACATTTTCTGGTAGCAACACACATTCCAGGAAAATCCAGCATAATAGCAGACAGACTAAGCAGAGCAGTTCTGATGCCTCACGCGTGGTCCCTGAATCAAGAAGTAGTGGAAAAGATTTTCCGAAAATGGAGCCAGCCTTGCTGCAATCTCTTTGCGACATCCATGAATGCCAAATGCAGCAGCTACTTTGCCCTTATCCCCCCTCTGGGAGAGTCACCAAGGGATGCACTTGTTCATGATTGGCCCCCGGGGCTCCTCTATGCTTTCCCCCCTTCCCACTAATTCCCAAAGTCTTCCTGAAAGCCAGTTGTTTGGGAAGGGACTTGATACTCATCGCTCCATACTGGCCTAGTCAAATCTGGTTCTCCTTCCTATGGCCTCATCTTCGAGAGGAGCCATGGATTCTGGACCCAGTTCCAGACCTTCTGACTCGTGCGTCAGGAATGCTCCATCCATCCCTTCAGTCCCTCAAACTGACAGCTTGGCTGCTCTAAGTCCAACGATAGCCAGGTTTCCAAACCTTTCCTCTCAAGTTAAACACATTCTAATCCTTTCTCATAAGGCTTCAACAAGGAAAATATATAAAAGCAAGTGGAAAAGATTCTCCTTATGGGCTACTCACAATAATACCAAAAATAAAAAAATAGAAAACAGCACAGTGGCAGGAAAGAGAACCAGCTTTATTCGTGACTAAGCGCGCTTTCACCTTGAAATCCTAGGCATCATCAGAGTTACTAAACATGCACATCACTTCCTTTTTATAGTAAAATACACATGACATCATTAAAGTCTCTCAACATATACATCACTTCCTGTTTACATTAAAATACACATGACGTCCAACATATAAAAACTTAATCATTGCAATTCTAGTTTAAAATCCTGTGCGGTATAATTGTATTAAATATAAAACCTATATTAAACATGTTAAAAATACTAAAATAATTTGTAAACCACCCTTTTAACATAATTAAAGAATGTACACTAGCTGAATTAAATATTAAAGACTTCAATTTGAGAAGGGGTACAATAGAAATATTGTCATTAATACCTGGAGAATTCTTAGCATTTAATGTCAATTGCCATTTTGTTTCTCTTAGTTCTAAAATCACTTTAGTATTGCCACTTCTTCCCCGTTTCTTCACTATGTCAGTAATGAAAAAAAGGAACCTCTTAAAATTCTGACATATGACAATATATGACTGTAAAGGGCACTACTTGTCTTCTTATTTTAATGTCCCTCACATGCTCGGCAGTTCTATCTTTCAATCTCCGTATGGTTTTACCAACATAGAATGCCTAGCATGTGGAAACATGTTGCTAGGTATACAACACTTGTAGTATTACATGTTCCCCTACCAGGACATGATAAAGTGCGGGGATAGCCATCCACAACTACATAAGGGCTATCGTTGATATACTTGCAATAATTGCAAGAACTGCACTTGTATATCCTAGAGACAGTCCCCCTGTCCTGATCTATCTCTTGCAATTCAAGAAGATCCTTGAAGTTACTTCCTCTACTGTATACCATCTTTGGTGCTACACCTAACCTCTGTTTAAGATCATCATCAAAGAAAATTTTCCAAGCAGTGTTTAAAATACTGACAAGCCTGTGGCAATCCTGATTATACTTTAATATCATAACATTATTGCTCACTGCGTGTTTCTTACCGGGGTCAGCCACGTTAGATTCTAATGATAAAATCAGTCGATAGAATGTAGACCTCTTTCTTCAGATCTCTCTCTTGGTGTTGAGCAACAGTCTGAGTGGATAACTTCTGTTGATAAACATCCCTATGAGTGTGTACAATTCCTTACTGAAATCTTCATCCTGACTAATCAGCCTAGATAGCCTACACATCTGGCCCTTCACCACTCCACATTTCTGATGGGGAGGGTGACAGCTGTTGTAATTTAACAGTCCGTTTGAGTAAGTTGGTTTCCTAAAAATCGTGGAGACCAACCTACCATCGTTGTTCTTTAACAATATATCCAAATAATCTATTTCTTCAGAACTGTGTCTGTGAGTAAACGACAAAAAGTCAGTGCTAGAATCCAAAAAGGCTACAAAATCATCAATTTCAGATATAGGGCCATTCCACAAAATCAGGATGTCATCCAAAAATCTCAAATATTTAACAATCTTAGGCATGTATTTGGATCTAAACACCACTTCCTTCTCCCATTGCAACAGGACCACATTTGCAAAAACTGGAACACATTTCGCTCCCATCGCCACGACACCTGTGGTCTGACGATAATACTCGCCTTCAAAAAAGAGGAAATTAATATTCAGTACAATTTCCATCAAACTGGTTAAAAAATTAACCTTATCATTAGGAAGCATGCCAGATCCAATTAAACATTCTTCAAATGCCTTGACACCCTTAACATGTGGAATTACAGAAAATAAATTGATCACATCAATGGCCAAAAAGCTCACATTTTCTAACGTGACAATATCGCACAACATCTCCAAACAATGCCAAGAATCTCTCATGTGATCAACATTTTTAGTAATAGGCTTAGTGTAGTGGTCAGTGTAGGCAGCCAAGGGCTCCGTCTTTGAACCCTTGGCAGCCACAGTTGGCCTAAAAGGAGGATCATGTACACACTTATGGATCTTAGGAATTCCAAAGATCACCAGGATAACTGGGCTATCCACACTCAGATAGTCCAGTTCAACACCATTAATAACATCCTGTGAAAAAGTGTCAAATAAATTCTATCAATCTTAGAATAAGCGTGGTTGATCTCGTTCAATGAAACTCTAGAATAAGTGGAAGGGTCACAATAATATTGAGCCTTTTTTTGTTCCAGTCAGTTTCATTCTGGATTTCCTAGCAAAACTGTTGAATGATGGAGCTGCTGCAGCTACAATTAGGTTTCAGCTAGCAGCGATCTCCAATTTTCATTTCAGAGACTCTGGCTCCAACTTAATGTCTCATAAACTATGCAAAGCCTTTTTTAAGAGTACCATGTTAAGACCACCTGTCAGAGATTCGTCCTTTCCCGCATAGTTTTTCCTCCTTTCAAACCAGCATCATCTTGCGAATTGAACTTCTTGACTTGGAAAACCATTTTCTTGATAGCAATCACCTCTGCTAGAAGGGTGTCAGAGTTGCAAGCTTTGTCCATAAAGCCCCCTTATTTTCCATAGCGACAGGGTGTCCATATGAGCAAACCCCTCCTTTTGCCCAAGGTAACTTCAGAGAAGTTCAGAGTTGAACCAAACTATAGAATTACCAGTTTTCTTCCTAAATTATGAGAACAAGGCAGAATACATGTTACATCAACTGGATGTACATAGACTATTTGTTTTTTACTTGCACAGAACTGCAGAATGCCAACAATCTGATCAGTTATTTGTTTCTTTTTCAGATTCAAAGAAAGGATTGCTTGTCTCTAAGGTTACACTTTCTAAATGGCTTACAGAAGGTATAACTTTTATCTATAAGTCTCAAAATAAAAATCTTCCAGGAAGAGTTAAAGGCCATTCTACAAGAGCAATTGCAACTTCCTCAGTCGTTTTGGCTAAATTACCAATTGATACCATTTGTGCAGCAGCAAAATGGGCTAAATCACATACCTTTATCACTCATTACAGTTGAGTTGGCCTCAAGGAATAGGGCCTCTTTTGGAGCCACGATTCTGAGGAATATTCTCCCTTGAGCCACCCGAGACTCTGTGTGCTAGGGATGCAGTCCCAACCTAGTAAGAATGAAGGCGAGATAGGACAACATCACATAAAAAAGTTATGTATTCACCATAATGTTCCATGTGTGTTGTCCATCTTCGCCTTCATTCTTACATCCCACCCTCCTTCCCCTTCCCTTTTTACTCTTAGGACACCGAGTCTACACAATTGGATTACTATTGCTCTCTGTCCTTCATCAGCGTCTAATTATTACATTGGAAATACTTATAGCCTTATAATTAGGGCAAACAAGATCTAGAGAGGTCTCTAGTACATGCTAGGATAGGGATTTAGCCACAAGCTGGCAGAGAGCCTTCAGCTTGGAGATAAAGGCCGAGACAGATCCGAACACAGTCTAGTAAGAATGAAGGCGAAGATGGACAACACACAGGGAAGGTTATGGTGAGTACATAAATTCTTTTTTACTTGGTTACTATTTCAGTCCCATCTGGTGTCCTTTTTTAATAGTTTAAAGTGGGATATATGCTTTAGATTCCTTCTACCAGTTTAACTCAGTTGGCTAACTTCCAATCATTTTTAATCACTTCCAGCAGAATCACAATTACTGCAGCTAAACTACATCTGGTGGGATTGATGTTTTACTTTTCTCCCATTTATTCACTAATTTCACTTTGTTGTTGGTCTTCTTCCTGATCATCTCAATATCCCAACACCAGTATTTTGCTCAATTCCAAGGTACTTCAAGGAAAATGAAAGTCTCTTTATGGGCTTTGCCTTTGTGCAAAGAATGAGAAGCAGTATCCCCTTCAGCCTTGCTTGATTTACTGTTTGTTGGCTAAACTTTATTTCTTCCTATCCTGTTCTGGATCCAAAAATGACTTGATATCCCAAGAAAATATTTTATGAAAACACAAAAGCAGAATAGCTGGTATAAAGATCCATACTGTATGAACAAGCCATCCAAGCAGAGTGGAAAAAACACTTTAATATTCAAATCAAGCAATAAAAACACAGAATAAAAGAGATGAGTGCTTTCACAACATTAGGGTGCTTCATTAGGTCTAACAAAGTAATGAATCAACCTGTTTAAATAGCCCTCTCATTTCTTTAAACCATGAGACCTAAGGGTATATCTTAAAGGTATACACTCATTAAGTCCTTTGCCATATGTAGCCCTTATAGGTTCATAGGTAGGTACTAGGCTATCAGCCCCAGGGCCTATATAAGCCTAGCCATAAGGATTCCCTAGCTTTAGCCACCCATTTTTTTTCCTGTGCTCCTGTCCAGCAGAGTGATCCCCGGGATAAATTTCTTATTTCCCATCCAGTTGTCCAGATTTTTCTTAAAAAGGGTCAATGAGGTGCTCTGCTTGACACGAATGGGAAGCTTATTCCAGAGTATAGGAAGTCTCTGAGACAGGAATCTATCCCTCCAGCAAGTTCTGTTTATTGTGGTGACAAGGTTAAGGTCCCTGGAGTGTGTGGCCCGAAGAGATTGGGATTTTTTTAAGTGTAGCATGTTCAACAGCTCTGTGTTTGACATGGTTTTGTATGTTAGACAAAGATCGCCTCTGAGTAGGCGATATGTGACGGAATAGAGCTGGAGTTTCTTAAGACGGTCTGCATAGGGTAACTGTTTGAGGCCAGTGATTCTCATTGTGAGGTATTTCTGTGGTCTTTCTAGCTGCTGCAAGTGTCTTGTGAGGTACATCCCAAATGGGGTGTTGTACTCTATAATAGGCCTAGCGAGGGCTGAGTAGAGGGGGACAATGACCTCTTTTTTTTCTGGATGAGATAATAATTAATAACAAAATACATTTTGTCTCCAAACGCTCAGTGTAAGTTCTTATATCACCCTCTCTCCTGTTTAACCTCAAGCAATCTAATCTATTACCATAAACTTAAAACTATGTGATGTCCCTTCCAATGAAATATGTTTACACAAAGCACTATTCATGCTTTGCTTCGACATACTATAAAGGTGCTGTCTGATCCTGTCTTTCAAGCACCCATTGGTCTTACCAACATATAAACAGAAGCAGGTATCACACACTGCAAGATAAACAACATTCCTAGAACAACAACAACTAGCTCGAACGTTAAACTCATAAAAATGTCTAGTCTCAGGATGCTGGAAGTAATTGTTACTACTTGTATACTTACAGGAGCTACATGCTTTACACTGAAAGGTGCCATACCTACCAATAACTTGATCAGCCCTGTCAGAACACGGTCGTTTGTAACATAATAATTTTTTCAATGATCTACTATTCTTAAAGGCAAATCTTGGGGAGTCTCCTAACACCTCTTTATAATTAGTATCAGTCATTAGAACCCTCCACTTTCTTTTTAATATGTCACAAGTTTGATGGGAATCATTAGTATACATGACCAACATCCTTGCCTTACTGTTTATAGTAGCATGCTGCCAATTACACCCCTGATTTTCACTAAAAAATAAGGTGTAATTCTGTCTAGCCTATGTAGTACTACTTCATTCTGCATTTCATGAACAACTGACTCCTTGTACCCTCTCTGAATTAACCTGCCAGCTAAATCACCAAAAGACTCAAACATATCACTATCTCTGTCATGCAAACTAGCACATCTAAAAAAATTCTCCTTTCACAACATTACGTTTACAAATCCTGGGTGCATGCTACAGGCATGTAGAATATTAGTTCTCTTACAGCCTTTCCTAAATAACTGAGTATTCAGTACAACTGACACATTATTTATCCTAACATCCAAAAACTCAATTGTATCAACAACAAAACTAAAAGTAAACTTTAAAAATAAAGTAGTATTTTGTAAATATAAAACAATATCTTTCAACATATCGCTACACCCAGACCAAATAAAAAATAAATCCTCAACAAAACATTAATTCATTAACACTTTGATGCATTAAACATCACAGCACACAATTCAATTTGAGTAGCCAGTGCACTTTTTTCTTAAGGCTAAAAGTTAAAAGTTTACTGAATGCAAGTTGTTTTTCACACGAGGGAAAGAACTAGGGATAAGGACAGATAGCAGTAAGTGGGAACACAGAGTCTAGCATGTAACTTTCACATAAATAACCATAAGTTTTGAGTAGACAATGACTATAGATGCAGCAGTTGATTTGGGGCTACTGCCCTTTATGGAAAGAAACTGTCTTTAGGAATAGATATACAGATTCATGTATTTATTGCAAGTTAAATTGGGTTAGAGGCTTAAAAAGGTGTTTATTTATTGAGTGCTTGCATTGAAGCAAAATATCTGAGAAATGTGACAAAGATTCAAACAGATGAGAAGAAGCAACTACATAAAAAATCAGCCTGCTAAACATTAGTGTATGAATGCAAGCTGCAAGTCGGCAACATCTATTGAAATGGTCATGTACAATATGTGGAAACAATAGTTTTTTTTATCAGAATGACTGCTTTGTTAGTAGTAAAATGGAATGCAAATGGTCTTGTAGGTATAGACAAAAAGTTCACAAAGCTAGATTACTGATGTATCTTGGGGGGCTAGAGGGGAAAATATAACAGAAGAGGGTAGATTTCATACATTTTATGAAGACAGCTGGATATAACAGCTGGAATATCAGTCCTGCCTGCCAGCGTCTCTGATTACAGGGGTAATCGTGTTTATCTTTTGCCTAATGTGCAGAGAATAATCATTTTCCATAAACACACTGGTGTCCTTAATTTTAATACCTCTCCTTTCTTCCACAGTTTTGTCAGCAGAAGCTGTTTCTGCTGTTATGATATCATCTTTAGTAGTATAGGTCTTGGCTGATTTCTCATTGCCAGATTTGGAGCGTGCACATGATGTGACCGCTAAGTTAAGAAATCTTGCTGTGGAACCCCACTTTAGTTGCTTATCTGTGCTTCCATAAAAGAAATGCATCCTGTTGCTCCCATTTTTTCTGGTGTAGAAGAGCATCTTAGGTTTTCTATACATGCTCTGTCTTTTAACTTCTACCATTTTTATCGAGAAGACTCACTTTTATGTAGTCTTTCCTTCATTTCAGCCTATGATTTCTGCAGTGTTTATCAGCTCATCTGAGTAGCTGCATAAAGCTTCTTCTATTGTTTCCAGCCTTTTGTCATTTGAATGTGTATATACTTTAGTGTCTCAGTTTAAAGACTTCTGAGTGCACTTGATTTATTTTGTCTCTAAATTATTTTATTGGAAGCTATGTGTTGTACTTCATTCAGCTGTAACTTGATTTGTTTTTTGCTAAACTGCAAGGTTCTTCACAATCACATATTTTCTTCTCATTTTCTGGTTTATTTTCTTCTTTTCTGGCATACGTACAATATAATTACTAGCCAGTAACTGCATTTCCCCCAAGTTTTTAACCTTTACTTACTTTAGGTTTTTTAGTTTTCAAACTGTGTGCACCCATCTGGGAAGTCTAAACTAAAAAGCACATTTGTATAACTCTTATCTTTATTTTCCTTTTTTGCATACTTGTTAACATATTTCCAAGTCTAAGTATGAGGCTTGTTTGAAAGTCTGTGTGATATTCAATATGTTAAAAGTATGACTTGTCTAAATAGTGCAATGTATACAGCTATTTATGCACTTTTCTGTTTTAAAAATCCCCCCTTCTGTGTGTGTGTGTGTATATATATATATATATATATATATATATACGTACACATACATACACATGCAAAATTACACACACCAGGTCTTTTTACTTTGCCTTACTGTAGAAGTGCTTGTTGCATATGTGCCGTGTCCCATAAGGCATTGTTAGTGCTCTGCATGGAAATAACTTTGCTATGTAGTACAAGTGTTTAAGGTTCTGCATATTTTCTGAAAATTGGTGCTGTACAGATGTCATTGGTTATTTCAGTGCAAATATGTAAATGAATGTATTGTATGCTGTAAATGAGTTTGCATGGAAAACAATTTCCCTTTCTAAAATATACAGCTACCTCTGAGTTGATATTAAGATGGTATTGGGAGGGAGGCTTTGCCCCATGTGAACATGATTAGATTTCCACTTCATACTCACTGTTAGTAGTTTCAGCAGTACATTACCTAAGGAAGAAACCAAGGCTGACTTTAAGCTGTAACATGTTGCTGTCTCACTGCTGCAACAATATACATGTACATATTTAAGCACTGCATCTGACATCATTAACTTAGCTTCTAAGAAGGCCTCCTGTTAGGCCAAAAGCTCAGTAATTTGCAAAATCTCTTTTGGTCCAATAAACATTATTACATCACATCTAAGTTCCATTGTCTTTATGTTTGTTACAAAAAAAGTGATAGAGAGGGGGAGAGAAAACATCTTGATAGAAGGTTTATAAATATGAGACTTGTATTCTTTAGGTCAAGTTACCTGACTGGGCCTACTTTGTCTGCATGCATTAACTACACAGAAGATAATTTCGTCATGGAAATGAGACATTTTATAGAAATAGCATGATCTTCCTCTGAACAAAGACTTGGACAGCAGAATCTGTGTCTTCCTGTAGCACGACTAGTATGTGCAGTGCGTATAGTAATGTGATTGACCATTTGACGCTTTGTTTCTTTATTTGACTATATTTTATTCTGTATTATTTTCAGATGTTGATGAATGCGCAGAGGGGAATGGAGGCTGTCAGCAAATATGTGTGAACATGATGGGCAGTTACGAGTGTAGGTGTCGTGATGGCTTTTTCCTCAGTGATAACCAGCATACCTGCATCCTGCGTCCAGAAGGTCAGTCTGTGGTTATTGAAGGTCAGTCTATGAATGATGGGTCATGCTTTTGAAAGTTCATACTGTAAATATGGAGAGTCACTCATGCTTTTAAAGTAGTGTCATAGCATTTCATTCTTATGGTTCATAGGCTCATAGGTATGTACTAGGCTATCAACCATCAGGGCCTTTATAAGGCTATCCGCACAACCCATCCCAATTGCATCCTCATGCAGTATGGAAGTTTGAGGAAGGATATGTTGGTTAGGAGGTTGCCGAAGGTTTAATGTGAGGGTGGTATATTAATTAGAAAAAAGGCTGACAGTAAATATTCCCTCAGAGAGACAGGGGGCCAGACCAAGGGTGAATTTTCATCATTTTCCATCCAATGATCAAGGTTACGTTTAATAGGGTTAGGGATGGACTCCGTGTCACATGGATAAGAATCCTATTCCAGAGCATAGGCATCATTTGAGACAAGTCTGTCATGCCAGCATTTTTTATTTATGTCACAAGCAAAGTTTAAATCCTTGGATCTAGTGTTTCTGGTGCCATTTGCTTTGTGGATGTGAAAAAGGTTCATCAGGGCTGGATCTGAGGATGCTTTGTATGCCATGCATAGATTGCCGCTCACTAACCTGTAGGAGTGAGTATAGAGACAGGTCTTTAAGGCAATTTATATAGGACAGTGTGTTAATATCCTAGATTCTCCTGATGAGGAACCTCTTGTGGGTTTTTCAACTGTTGCATATACCTAGTCAAGTAAATGCCGAAGGAGTCATTGTACTCAATGATGGGTTTGATAAGGGCAGAATACATTGGTACTAAAATTTCCTTGGACATGGATGCCATATCTTTACTTATAAACTGGGCAATGTAGAATGATTTTCTTACTAACTTGGCTACATGTTGGTCAAAGGACAGATTGCTGTCTACCTATGTTCCCAGTCCCTAACTACTGGACCAACTTTTAGGGGTGTTTTATTGAAGGAGTAATTAATGTGGGTGGGCATTTTCCCGAAAGGCACTATAATGCACTTCTTGGCATTGAGTTTTAATCCCTGGTGTGACATTGTGAGGTATTGCCAGCTATGCCAGGAAAAGTAGGGCAGTGGCTGTCTAACATATGCCAGTATAGCTCGTTGGAGTTTTGTAAAGAATTATATGTCATTTGTATGTCAAACTGATTTGCACAGGTTCTTGTGTTGAAAATGTATTTGTAAAGTTCCTTGTGTTAAAAAAAAAAAAAAAAAAAAAAAAAAAGTACCAACAGTGGGTCCTGATGGACAAAAAAAGTAGTATACCTGTATGTCGGACTGTAGGGTAACTATTGAAATGAATACATTGTAACAGAGGATACTGGAAGAGAAAAGGTTACTCAGTTCAGTTAACTTTGAAAAATAGCTTGAAATTATATTACTTGGTTTAAGCCATAATGATTGTATCTCACGGGTCTCAATGCAACCAGAGGAAAAAATCTGTACTAGAAAGCCTTCTGTATTGTCTTTAGCAATGAACTCTGTATGGGTGGAAGTTTGAAATTGTTTTATGACTTCAGAAGCTGCAACAGATCATAGCAAAGCTGTGTGTGTATTATTGACACATACGTGCTACTTAATCTTGCCTTACTTTAGTAAGTAACCAGGGAATGTTCATTCTTTAGATTAGTCAGGAAAATATAGTGAGATTAGTTAAGTAATATTAAAACAACAGCAAGCAAGATGTATATATATAAACAACAAAGACTATCAGTGAGTCCCAGCTCTACCTTCCAATAAAATTTATTTCGTTGAACAGTTCCTTCTCTAGCGCCTCGGCCAACAGCCTTTACAGAGTAAAACAGTAAAACTCATAAAACACTTGCAATATATACAAAAAACAAGTAATCAATCAATTACATAATTAAACTATCAAATCACATAGCTTGAATATATTTAAAGTCATAGTCTTAAACAAGACATTGCCAGTTACATTCTCTGTTCATTCCATGTGGATGCAAAGTCCCAAATTTCATAATCAAAATGCATTCCTTTTGTCTTAACATATTTTTTGCCTATCAACATCATTATAATATAATGGAACATGTTCCAGAACAGACACTTTTATATTCTCAATATTTCCATGGTGTACTGAGTTAAAATGCTCAGCAATAGGACTAGTAATTTTATTATTTTTAACATCTCTAATATGTTCTTTTATCCTATCTGCTAGCATTCTTTTGTTTCTCCAATATAGTATTTGTTACAATCACAGAATATGACATACACAACACCTTTGCTCATACATGTATATTTGCCTTTTGTATCAAAAATTTTGCCATTTATTTTATTCACTTCATTTACAACATGTTTACATATAGCACATTTTCCACAAGGGAATGTTCCCAAATTCTTCACAACATTAAATTCATTAGTACAAGGCTTTTTATAAATGCTGTGTATCAGAAAGTCCTGTATATTTTTCCCTTTCTATATGATGTCATTAATTTTATATTTTCAGTGATGTTATATCTTTTTAATAAAATTCCAATATTCCATAATGATTTTATTACCAATCGTAGAAGTTAGTGTACTTTGTATCAAAAAACATTCTCTCCTGTTCAGTCCCATATTTATTGCTACTTTCATAGTTATTTTGTCTAATAGTGCCCTTACTCTGTTTAAAGGCTCTATGCAAGCTATTTTCTACATCATCTGGGTTATACCCTCTAGTTTTGAATATCTCGGCCACTTTATAGGCCTCCCTAAAGGCCATATCAATATCAGAATTGAGTCTTTTTATTCTCAAAAATTCCCCATAGGGGATGGCTGACAACGTATGGGGGGGATGGCAACTATCTCCCCACATTTTCCAGCTTATTTCATCAAATTTTCTATGAATACTAGTATATATGGGAAAGCCATTATTGCCCCTAAGCGAAATATCCAAGAAGTTAACCTGATTTCCTTTTTGTATGTCACTAAATTTTATACCAAATCTGTTATTATTTAATTCATCAATGAAGTTATCTGATGTATCCCAATCCCCATGACAAATGAAAATTAGGTCATCAATAAATCTAAAATACCTTAGAACATTATT
Organism: Protopterus annectens; assembly: GCF_019279795.1. Classification (NCBI taxonomy): domain Eukaryota; kingdom Metazoa; phylum Chordata; order Ceratodontiformes; family Protopteridae; genus Protopterus; species Protopterus annectens. The sequence goes on from NC_056739.1 coordinate 132,596,624, forward strand.
TTGAAAGAAAGGCAACCTATAAAGGTGTTCATTTTCAAATAGCCCCATAAACAGGTTAGCATAAGCTGGTGCAAGCGCTGCCCCATAGCAGTACCTGTAACTTGTCTATAAACAGTGCCATTAAATTCAAAAAATTATTTTTCAAGCAGAATTCTACCAGTTCAGGACATAATATGTTTTAGGACTATCATTCAAAAGAATTTTATAGCTTCCAAGCCCAAAATATGGGAAATATTGGTGTAGAGACTCTCTACATCCACCGTAATAAAGTACATATTTTCACCCCAATATATATCTTTTATTTTCCTTAGGAAATCATATGAATCTTGTATATAAGAAGGTAACAACAGAACTTTCTTTATCAATATTTCATGTAACATGGTGCAAAGATTGTAAGTAAAATATCCAAAAGCTGACACAATAGGCCGACCAGGTGGTCGGTTCAAATCTTTATGAATTTTAGGTAGGCAAAAGAATTTTGCAATTTTTCTATTCTTTACATTTATTTTTCTATTTATATCCATTTGACTTAGATAGTGTAATCTCACACCTTTCTGTAATAATTTTTCAAAATCTTTTTCTGCTTGACATAGCTGATTAATGTTAGTTTTACAATATACATTGTTGTTATCTAGATGTTACATACACATACTATAATAATCATGAGAATTTAATATAACTAATTTTCCCCCTTTGTCTGCTTGTTTAAAGACTATATTACAGTTTTTGCTCAGTTGTTGCAGCTTTTCCCATTCCAATTTTGTTAGATTATAAGTATGCTTTTTATTCATAAAGCTCTCTATTTCCTTTTCTAACATTGTATTCAGTAGAGATTCAAAGCGTACTATATTAGAATTTTTACATGGAGGTAAAAATAGTTATTATCTTTAAGCATATGTGTATTTAATAAGTCATAAGCATTATTTTCATCTTCACTACCCGATGCACATGAATAAAAACTTTCTTCACTTTCTGTTTCACTATCTAATGAAAGTAAAACATCACAGTTAGTATCTAACTCAGTTGCTTTATTTAATCTAAAGAAGTGTTCCTTTAAATGCATTTTTCGGCATAGTTGGAACAATTCAGTTTTAACCTCATACTTTTTGGGTAAGCATGTGGGGACAAATTTTAAACCCTTCTCTAAAACAGACATTTCTATCTTGTCTAGTTTATAACTGGACAAGTTAACAACATAATTACTATGTAAGTTATGTCCATCTACCTTTCTTATGTTGTCCATCGCCCGAGTCTCTCTGGCGTTCTGGATTGTTCCAGCCCCTTTTCCTGGTATTGGTATAATGTCCATTCGATTCTGAGTAGGTTTTATGAAATGCTTCTGGGTTTGCTGCAACTGGCAGTCTAGGAAAAGTTTCTCTGTCATCTTCTTCCCATGAAGGCGCTCCACTTTCACCAGACAGGAAGTTCTTACTGGCATATTTTTCTGAAGCAGGATTTCCTTTTTGAAAAGAGACACTCTTTCTCCTGTTTCTTTGATAGCTAGGAAATACAAACGCCCTCTTGTGGTCATAGTCTCTAATGTCTCTAGTTAGTTTAGATTTTTCTTTCTACCAGATCTTTTCATAACTATTTAATTTGGTGTTAATGCCTGAGAGGAAATTCTCTAATGTAGAATTTGATGTAATATTTACCAGTTGTTCACAAACTTGTTTGGTTTCAACTACAAGTTTGTCTTTTTCATATTGTCTCTTTCAATTAAAATTGACACCCATTCTAAACTGCACCGATGTGCAGCTGCTATCCATCGTTCATGAAATTTAACTTCTACTTCATTAGTAAGGTCAAATGGTGTTGATGGATTCTTAATAGACCTTAACCCTCTAGGTGTTATATCCAGTTCAATATATCTTTCAAGACTGCCAATATTGTAGAAAGTAGATGTTTCTTTAAAATCAATCTTTCAAGTTTAGAACACAAATCCTGTACATCTGGATTATCTGAAATAATGTTCTTTTGCCTACCATAGCAAAAGGATTGGTAGTAGTTCTCTTCCTGGAATTTTCCCATTTCTTTATAATACCAAAGCCTGAGTCTCCTGTGGCTTCTGGTACTACATTCTTTATCATTGTTGTGCCAGTGTCATTAGGCAAATTACTGGAGCGGTTGCTATTTTCTCCATTCGATTAAACATCTCCATACCAGTCTCTCTAAATATTCTAGGAAAGGAGCACATGGACTCACTTGTCATATTAAAACAACAGCAAGCAAGATGTATATATATAAACAACAAAGACTATCAGTGAGTCCCAGCTCTACCTTCCAATAAAATTTATTTAGTTGAACAGTTCCTTCTCTAGCGCCTCGGCCAACAGCCTTTACAGAGTAAAACAGTAAAACTCATAAAACACTTGCAATATATACAAAAAACAAGTAATCAATCAATTACATAATTAAACTATCAAATCACATAGCTTGAATATATTTAAAGTCATAGTCTTAAACAAGACATTGCCAGTTACATTCTCTGTTCATTCCATGTGGATGCAAAGTCCCAAATTTCATAATCAAAATGCATTCCTTTTGTCTTAACATATTAGTTAAGTAATGTTTTTCTGTATCTGTGTTATTTGTAATATTTGCTGAATGAAACTCTGGTGTTTATTGTAAATAGATGTTTAGTATTTTCATGTTCTTTATTATTTATTATTAAATATATTTAAACTTTTCATTGTGGCTGGTCCTTTAGAGAATATTTTAACCTTTGAGAGTACTTATATTTATTTGATGACATTGTGGTCACTCCTGAAACACTTACTGCATCAGTCAAACATTGCCATTTGTATTGGTATTAATTTCATTCAGAATAATTGGGTACCCTTGTAAGAGCCTTGACGTAGCTGACGTTGAAGTGTCTGGTGGCAGTTAACAACCTTATAGTCTGGGAAGAGGGGCATAGCTAGTAAATCTGTGCCAGCCTTTCCAGGTGTGTGCATGTCTGTGTAAATCAAATCTCAGTGTGTGTGTATGTGTGTGTGTGTATGTGTAATCTACTTGGAACAGGGACACAGAGCACTGGTTTTACAGAGAAAGTGGTAAAGGAATTGGCTTGGACACTCGTCTGAGGACTCTACTCTACAACTGTGCTAGTGGGGAGTCTTATTGGTGCCCTGGTGACAGAGAGTGAAACCCAGTCCCTGGACTGAGTGCATTCCCTTTGTGCTCTTAAGGGAAATTGTGCTTGGTGCAGAGAGCTGCATCTGGAAATACTGTGTCTATCTGTTTTTGTTCCAAATGAATATCCCTCACCGATGTCAGTGGTGAGGATTCAAGCTCCTTAATTACTGACCCAGAGAAAGGGATGTCACACATGGCTTTGGTACCAGTCATTTGTCTGTGTTAGCACCTCTTGCAAGATTTTAGTGTCATGGGGGAATGTATGATAGCTCCTAATTTGCAGTCATCTGCAAACTTCTGTGAGCCAGAGGCCCTTGACATTGGCCTTTACCTCTGAGAAGTAGATGCCAAAACAGGAGCTGGCCCAACACTGAGCCCTGAGGTACTGTGCTGGTGGCCAGTCTCTTGGTGAAGGTGGTTTCACCAATGCTGATTTGGATCCTGTCTGTGAGCCAGCTAGCAATCTAGTGAGTTATGTAGGGATTTTTGTCAAATTCAAAGAGTTTGTCAATGATACCCGAGTAGGATATTGTATCAAATACCTTAGCCAGATCTAGGTAGGTGGTGTACACAGTTTTCCCATGATCCATTGCCTTGGTGACCCTGTTAAAGAAGTCTGTCAGGTTAAGTAGGCATGACCTTCTTCCTATAACAAAATCACACTGGGATGGGTCCAGTGTCTGTACGTTACCAATGTCTTTGTTGATCATTTCCATGATAATTTATTCCATGGCTTTACATATTACACTAGTCAGACTAATGGGTCTGTAGTTTCTGAGGTCAAGTGATGGTCTACCCTTGTGCAGTCCTCCATTCATGTGGTACGTAGTCTGTTTTGAGGCTGTAGTTGAAAAGTAAGTGAAGTCATCTTGATAGGTCATGTTTCAAGCTACTTAGGTGGCATCCCAGGATATTCTCTAGGTCTAGAGACTGGGTTTTTGGCCTTAGCGATGCCATTACCTGCTCCCTGCTAATAGTTTGGGGATGGGTTATGCAAGTAGGGATTTTACAGGGGGGAGGCATGGAGGGAGTGGGGTTGAAATTAGAGTTGGATTTGTCAGCCTGCAGATTTGCTATGTTATTCTGCTCAGTGAAGGTGGTACCATTTACTTTCAGTTCTGCAAACTGCTCTGTGTTACCTTTAAGGTTTCAGACATAGCTGTAGAAGGCCTTGTAGTTGTCTTTAACATGAGAGGCTATCTTGACTTCATGTTTCATTGTATTAGCTCTCTTAGTTTTCTGTTTAGTTTAATTCATGAGCTCTAGCTATTATGAGTGTTGTTTTTTCTGATTCTGACCATGACTTTTTTCTGTTCGTTATATACCCTATTAAGGTTAGGATTCGACCAGTGTGTCTTGTTTTAAAGGTTTATTTTGGGCTTGCTTCTGGTAGGTACAGCAGCCTCTATGCAGCCACTTACATGGTTGTTTAGGGTTTGTGTGAACAATTCCACACAGGTTGTTTTGAACTGTGAATTCGGAGGGGCATTGAATTTTGACAAACTGTCACTTAATAGGATATAGTTTCCTTTAGAATAGTTCCTAACTGTTACAGGTTTTGCTGGGTTTTCCATGTTGATTTGGATCAAATGTTAACTGTTTCTGATTTTTCTCGACAGCAGTCTGAGGACATTAATGGCCACCTTCTTCAGAAGTCCATGATTCATTATTTTATTTGTTTGATGACCAAGGAAGTCCACTGGGCCATAAAGAGCCCATTTTCAGTGGAGGTCCGGGGAGAAAAGCTCCAGCATAATCTAGTTACAGATTATTACAAATTACATGTTGCAAAGTATAAAAGCCAAGATTTGTACAGAAACAATTCTTTTCATATTATTGCTTTGGTCTTTCCGCTGACCTCATATCCCTCAGGGACACAAGCTTACCCCCACTACCCTGTCATTCCTCTGAAAGAAACATGATCTTGGTAGCAGGTCCCAAGGTTTGCCACATTGTAGGGCAGGGGAGTTTTGTTATGCTCTGCCCTTGTCTGTCACCTCTCCTGCAATTGCATTTGACATTGTGGTTGCAAACACCTATTTCCATGTGACCGCACACTTCATGCATGAGCATGTAAACTGCATGTCTGTCATAGCTGTACACCAGTGCAACTGTAGTTTAGAGAGGTCCTTTGGCTGTTTGTTTTCTTTTCTCCCAGCAGGCCATCCAGCTGCTGTGCTGCTAAGTCAAGCTTGGATGTCCGTGTTACAGACAGGCGATCAGTTAATCTCTGTCTCTCTCTCTTTTTCTGCACCATTGGGCTATCCTTAGTTATTGTTTCATCAAGAAAACACATTGAAACCACAAACGTAACAGCTACAAGTCATGATGTGTGGTAGTAATTAAAGACATAATTGGCACTAATTAAATGTTTTTTTTTTTCTTCACAAAGAATTAGGAAAACATGTCAGAGATGGCTATTAATTAACACAGCTGCTTCTTTTTATACATTTGAATAAAAATTCACCATAGTTGTTACAACGCTGTATCATCACTGGCATATTGTGTGGGTTTGTGTTTAAGATTCTTGGCTGTAGACACACTTGTATCTGTTTTAGTGACATATTTCAAATATTATGACTGCTTACATGTTGCTAGACTGTTTTAAAGTGCAACTTGGTGAGCAACTTGTTCATAGGTAGGTACTAGGCTATCTGCCCGAGGGCATTTATAAGCCTAGCCAGAGTGTGTCGGCTTTCGCCACCCCCATTGATTAATTAACTGAACCTCTGTCAAGAAGAGACAATGAAGTGATCCCAGGGGTGTATTTTCTGTTACCCATCCACTCAAGGGTTCTCCTGAAGAGTGTTAGTGAGGGGCTCTGCCTAATGTAGTTTGGAATTTTGTTCCAAAGCATGGGGAGTCTCTGTGACAGGAGTTAGATGTTTCCACTTCACCACATCTTGTCAGATGTTTCCCCTCAGTTCTTTTTGCCCCTCAACATGGCAACCTATTTGATACCTCCCTTACTGGACCTAAACCCATTTGTTTCCTTGAGTACTCTAAGAGGGGCATCATTCAGGAACCCATGAGGGTTGGTTGTGTCTTTCACTGGTATCCTAGTTATGAAAACATTTTACAGTGGCCTTGACTCTACTCCTGAGCAGAGTGACAAGTGATCCACTTCACCACGACGCCTTACAATACCTTCCTTCCTGTGCAGCTGCATGCTTCCATCCACATATGATGATGGCTGCCACATGTTGGTGGCTTGGAATACTGAACACCTGTCCCTTGATACACATCTGCATTGCTGACATCCTTCAAAAGTCTGTCGCAGCATGCAACAAGCTCTGCCATCCTAATCCCAAGCATGGTCAATGCCTATTCTCCTCTCTCAATTCCATGTAGCATCTGAGCGGATAATTGAACGCTGACCATATGGGCTGTAGTCAGGCCTTTATCCATTTCCCTTACTGGAACTGGCTGTCTTGTCAGATTTTTAATAGAAGTTAAACACAGATAGTCAAACTTGCAGAGTTTCATGCATCTTTTAGGCTTTGGATGCTTTTTTGTACCCTTTGTTTGAAGTGATTGCTATCTTTACCCATCTATTCTTAAGTTGTTTCATTGAATCTCGTTTAAAAAATACAGCAAGCAGATTTTCTTAGTACATATAACAGATAAATGAAAGGATAATAAACTTTAATAAACAAATCCACGACTGTTGGACTTGGCAGGTATTTCTTCCATCAGTAGCATACTTCAAGTAAACTGCAAAATGCAGTTTTTTGTAATCTGCTTACTGTTACATATAACTGGCTTAGAGTGGTTGCCCTGGGCTTTTTAGAATTTCTCTCTGGCTGAAGCTGACAGTAACAAGTACATTATGATTTAGTAGAACCGACTGTTTATCTATATTTGTGACAGTGGGGGAGGAGATGTGTTCAAAAACACACTAATGCTGCCAACTTCAACAAGTACAAGCCTGTTAAAAAGAGCCTTGCAATTGCACACCTGTGCTGATGTTCTTATAGCTAGGTGACAGCATGATTATTTTTCTTAGAAGTTTTAAAACGGAATTCATTTAATGCAATTACATTTTATATATTTGTCATAATTTGCAAAGCAATTTATTTAGTTGTATAAGCATGTAGATGAAGATGGGAAGTACTGCAAATTTCTCTCTAGTGTTTTCATTTCTGTATCAGAGACTCGTTGCTTAGTTTAACACTGGCATGGATTTCTGACCGTAGCATTATTTGTTGCAGTGAGACTTGTATTGTCCATTTTCTTTTTCCTTGTTTCACTGAGAGAACAGCAGTGTTTTCCACTGAGAGCTCAAAAGTACTTCCCCAGCAAGTGCATACTGTTAGACATTTGCATGGTAATTTTAGTTAGAGAGTAGCAATGTCCCAACCTACCACAGCACGTACTGATGTTCTGTATAAGGTTCATTCTTGGAGGAGTTCATAACATGGTTGGGTGTCCTTCTATTCCAATGTTGCAGTATTCTACATGTGAGTCTACTCTTCTTCCTTCCATTTCATTCGGCCAGGATTCCAAAGATTTTCAGTCCCTCTAGGGACATCAGATGTCTGACATGGCAGCAGTAATGTGGGCCATAAAATTGATGTCTGCACGTACCAGCCCTCAGAACATTTCAGCTGCCAGTCATATGCCAGGTGCTTCTGCTTCTCGCGGACGTCGGATCAAGGAAAATTCAGTTAAGTACCCTGTTGGGGATCCTTTGACTCCTACTGTTAATTCATATAGTCTGTTCATGTCATCCAGAAAGGGCAAGTATAAGTGTGGTCGGCAGATTCCCCACTAAGGCAGCCACGATCAGTGTCTCTTTTGTTTAGGTAGGGAATACGACCATGAGAACTGCACGGTCAGTCATTCGCCCCTAAGACCTTACATCGCCATTTATAGGCCTTACATCTGTATTTAGAAAACCAGAGATTAAAACAAATAGCATTAGGGATGGAGGGCGCTTCCAACACCCCATCTGAACTGCCAAAGAAGAGGGCCAAGACTGCGCCTCTACCGGACATTCCTCAGTCTGTGACCGACATTGGCTTGACCGAGGATTTGGCTTCCGCCAGTGTGGATAAAGTGGATACCTCTGAGGAAGCCGCACAATCTCGAGTGGACCGCACTTTCTTCGAGGCTTTACTGGCATCTACCTTAGATTCTGGGAAGGGATTTCTGTGGGTATGTCAGATTCCGTTGCTGCCATCCCTACATCTGAACCGAGGCCTTCGCCCAACTGGACGACAGCTAGGCCTCTTAAGAAAAAAACAAAAAAACAAACATTTATCTCCTGCTTCTGAAAGCATGCCTGATTGGTACTCCTTCAGCCAGAGTTTATTTAATACCTTTATGGCCCTTAGGCCTACTACTACAGGGACCCCTACCACTACTCCTCCCCTCCTAAGTCCTAGACCTCTAATCCCTGAAAGGAGGGTAGAACAACTGGAAGAGTAGGAACGGTCTGATTCCTCAGATAATTCCCTCTCTTACTCCTCTCAGATGTCTTCCCCCCTGGGATATAGATCTCCAGAAGAAGGCTGTATTGTGCTTGACTCCCCAGTGCAGGATTTAACTTTTGGAGAGACAATCAACAAGATGAAAGACCACTTTAAGTGGTAAACCTCAGATGTGACAGAAGTACAGAAGAGATTTTATGACCTGATACAGATGGACTCTCCAAGCCTTCTGCTATCACTCCTGTTCAGCCGGCCTTCCTGGATGCCTTTGCCTCTGCTTCCATCAACCCTGACTCCCAACCTCCAGCCCCTCTGAGAGCAGATAGCCTCTACAAAGTCCCTGAGACAGAGAAATTTCTGATTAAGTGCCCTCCGTCTGACCCAGCCACTGTCTCTATTTCTACTGATAGGGCTTCCAAGCTGCTCCCTACCACTGCCATTCTTCCAGCTGACAAGGACAGGAAGACAGTGGAAAGTTGGAGAAGAAAATACACACTTGTGCCACCTTGTCATTCAGGGCCACTAACTACCAAACTCACATGACCAAGTATTCCTTAGCACTGCTGGACAAAGCTACTATGTAATTAGCTGACATCAAAGATTGTGCAGCCAAAGCGTCCTTGACCTCCATGCTGGCTCTCACCTCTCAGGTGAATAGACACTCCTTAAGATGCAGCTATGATGCAGCTGAAGCCTCAGCTACATCAGCTGCATCAGTTTCTGCGTAAGATACTCTTGGCTACACCTTCATCCCCTCCCTGATGACTTCAGGGCCAAACTTATTGATGCTCCTTTGGATCACTCTGCCCTGTTTGGTGGAAAAGTGGCTGATCTGTTTAAGTCCCTGCAACAAAAGGCAAGGAATTGCAGGACCTTAAACACCTGCTAGTCTTGCTCATCCCTGTGTTCCACAGGAACTACCCGGCCAATGCCCAATTCATCAGAAAAACCTCTTAAGCCTACGGCTCCCCCAAGGTCCAGGAGACCCCTAGAAGACAGCCCCCTCTGGCTAGAGCTTCTCCTTCCTCCAGCCAAAAGCCTCCCTTTCCAGATAGGGCAGGTAGTGTCTGTCTGTCTGCCAATCTCTCACCCCACCCTTCCTGCATCCCTTCCCCTGTCTGCCCGTCTCTCTCTCTCTCTGTCTCCCTGCGTAGTCTCTCATTACCTTAGACAAATGGGTTCTGTCCATCATACAGAACAGTTAATTTATGACCTGGACCACTCCCCTAACAAGGCTAGGCTTGTCTCAGCCTCCCACCAGTTAGTTACCCCTCCTAAGACAGATACTGCAAACCGTACTAGTACAAGGCACTATAGAACCAGTGCCTACAGAATCAAAAAGAAAAGGATTCTACTCCAGAATCTTCCTGGTTCCCAGAAAGGACAGACCACGGAGGCCTATCCTAGACCTTTCTTGTCTCAACCCCTTCTTAAAAGTTCCTCCCTTCAGGATGCTCACTCTCCCTACCCTCTTTCCCATCCTCCTCCCACAAAGATTTATGGCAACCCTGGACATAAAGGATGCCTACCTCCATATACCAATAAAGCCCACCTTCAGAAAATACCTCAGATTTCTGGCAGGCTCATCCCATTTTCAGATGTTCTTCATGTTTCACTGTTGCAGTTATTACATTTGGGTTATCTGCTTGCAATAGCCCTCAGTCGGCCTGATTAACGAAGTCTTGGGTCCTGCGTCAGATACTGTCCCTTCTTCCATGACGTCAGGTTGTCAGGGGTATAAAACATGCAGCTGATGCCATTATATCAGTCTTTCTTGCTGTGCAGTGTCCAAAGCAGAAGCAGTTCACAAGTGCCGGTCGGCCGACTCCTGAAATTTTCATTTTCGAGTTTCAGAACCGAAGTCTTCAGCTAAAGTTAAGTACCCCGTTGGGGGGTACTTTTTCTTGCTCCTTACTGATGTCAGTAAAAGTTAATAATTGCATTACTTGTGGAACGCAAATACCTCTCAAAGATTTTCATTCATACTGTATTCCTTGCCTGGGCTCTGACCACGACGTACCTTGCTGTCAGTTTTGTGCTTTATTTAAACGGCGCACTGTCCATAGTCTGTATATTTTCACCTCTAAATATTTTGGTTCTCGGTTTAATTATCCAGAAATGTCGTCGGTTAGCCATCCGACTACCGGGATTCCAAAAAAACGTAAAGACAGAGACAGGCCACCTAGGTCCAAAGCTGCCGACAACGCTTCTCCTAAGCCAGTCACCAGTTCGTTGGTACTCAGTGAGGTGCTTTCGCAGCCCCTGATACCCACTACTTCTGATTCGTACTGAGACCCATTCAGAGTCTGGTATGCCTCGAGATGCTTCAACTGTGGAACCTGCGGATGTCTCTAGGGATGGGTCCGGAGCTGCTGTGCAGGCACTGGCTTCTGAGGGTGTATTCAGGCCTACGGACTTGCATATTAAACCGACGCCTCCTTCTTCATTTAGGCCTAAATCTCAAACCATGCCTAAGAAACTGATGCCCAGGCCGTATGCTCAGGCCTCTGTGCCTAAAAAAAGAAATAGGAATGGCTGAAGATCTTATACCTTTAATCAGGGGAAGCCAACCTCCCCCTTCTAAGAGACCTAGGGCTGAAGTTGTTTATGAATCTTCTGACCAGGATTCTGATTTTTCTAATGATCTGGATTTGCCCTTATCTAATTATGAGGATTCTGATGCAGAGGACTCTATTCCATCTGCTTCCCCTCCAGAGGATTTTTCTTTTGGTGGAACCTTACATACTCTAAGGAAGCATTTCCACTGGGATAGCCAGGATTTTTCTGATTCAAAAAGGCTTAGGGATTTCTTACTCCTGGCTCAGCATAGACATTGTTGATGATGCCTTTTCGGAATCTAGTTTTGCCCCTGATTCTTTGCCTCCTGCTCCCAGAAAACCTGACAGATATTACAGGGTTCCTGATTCACACAAGTTTCTTTTTAAAAATCCTATTGCGGATCCAGAGACTATTTCAAAGGGACCCAAGGGCATTAAGGCTTCTACTGCTAAAAATCCTACCCCTTCTGATAGAGACTCCAGGGCGCTGGATAGATGGGGTAAGAAGGTTTACACTTCTGCAACCTTGGCCATTAGGGCTTTAAACTGCCAGTTTCATATGTTAAAGTATCAACAACATGTTACTGGGTTGCTTAAACAGAAAATTATGTTGATTCCTGACTGTGCTGAAAATAAAGAATTACAGGATTTAATGCATTCTGCTGAACAGGTTGGTAAACATACTGTGCAATGTGGATTTGATTCATTAGAGGCCTCTTGCAGGGCTGCTGTTACTGGATCTGTGCTCAGAAGGCATGCTTGGCTTAAGGAGCAATCTTTGCTGATCATGTTAAAGCTAAACTTTTGGATGCTCCCTTAAATCAGGACCGCCTGTTTGGCAACAAAGCTGAGGAAGGTCTTAAAAAGATGGGAAGATAAAGCTAAATCTATGCAAACTGTTAAATATTTCTTGCAAGTTCAGCCTCCTAGATTTAATAGGCATTGGCCCTCTAAAAATTGGTCCTTTCCAGCCCCTTCCAGGTCTTCTTAAGTCAAACCCAGACACAGCAGAAACCCCAGATTTCAGTCCCAGGGGACACACAAGACTAAGCAGTGGGGGATTTCTGCACCCAAGTCTGGGAGTAGTAAGACTCCCCACTATGTAAAACTGTCTCAATGACTTGTTTTTAAAACGTCTAAGCACTTCCCAGCTGATTGCTCCTTTAGGTGGAAAGATTGGTCTGCAGGCCAAAAACTGGGAACTCATTACCCAGGACAAATGGATTTTAAATATAGTGTCCAGAGATACAGATTTCACTTCCACATGTTACCAACACCAAGCGGGTGGCCAGATCTACCCCCAAATCAGTGGGCCGAGGCCCAAAATCAAGTTCTCTCTCTCTCAAGCATGGGGGCTCTTCAGTTGGTACCAGAAGAGGAAAAGGGACAAGGTTTGTATTCGAGACACTTCCTGGACACTTCCTGGTACCCAGAAAAGGCAATACATGGCATCCTATCCTGGACCTTTCAAATCTAAACATCTTTCTGGTGATTCCAAAATTCAAAATGCTCACTCTTCACCAGCTGCTTCCTATGCTAGGCAAAGATGCATGGTTGGCAACACTAGACTTAAAAGAAGCATACCTGCATATCCCTATCAGGGAGTCTTGCAGAAGATGCGTACACTTCAACGCAGGCTACACACACTATCAGTTCTCTGCACTGCCCTGCACAATCCCTATCAGGGAGTCTTGCAGAAGATGCGTACACTTCAACGCAGGCTACACACACTATCAGTTCTCTCCACTGCCCTTTGGTTTATCTACTGTGCCCAGGGTATTCACAAAGTGCTTAGCTCCAGTCATTGCATTTTGCAGGCAAAGAAATATTCAGATATACCCATACCTGGACAATTGTCTAATTCAGGCAGAAAGCCAGGACATACTTTTGAATCATCTGGCCTTTGTTCAAAGGGTGCTGACTTGTTTGGGGTACACCATAAATGAAAATAAATCACACCTGGTACCCTGTCAACAAATTATATTCCTGGGAGCAAGCTTGAATACAACTTCCCAGATGGCTTTCCTCATGCCAGAGAAACGGATTCATTTGACAACCTACTTCAAACAAGTGGCCACAAAAACCCAGCTATCTGCAAGGCAAATACTGCAAGCCTTGAGGTTCATGGCCTCCTGCATTCTTTTAATTCCATATGCAAGACTGCATATGAGGAAACTACAATAGTATCTCAAAAGCTTATTGTGTCAACATTCACAGGATCTAGAAGTAATGATTCCAATTATATGTTGCCTATGCCTAGAATTCCTCTGGTGGGCAGAGGCCTGCCACCAAAACAGGGGGCTACCATTCACACTACCCCCTGCCACCCAAACCTTAACAACAGACGCATCATACTATGCATGGAGGAGGGCTCACCTAGCAGGGAAGTGCATTCAGGGCAAATGGAACCCAAGTCAAATGCACCTGCACATAAATCAAAAGGAAATGTTAGCTGTACAGAATGTTCTGACAGCCTTCAAGGACCACATTCTTTCAGGACAACTAATGGTAAAGACGGACAACACCACTGTCATGTGGTACATAAACAAGCAGGGGGGGTACACATTCTTACTCCTTTTGCAGACTAGCCATGGCATTGTGGAACACATCCTTGAGCTACCAAGTGAATCTGCAAGCTCAGTTCCTGCTAGGAAAATTAAATACACTGGCAGACGGACTAAGCAGAAACCTCATGGACCCACATAAGTGGAAACTGGAACCAAGGATTTTCAACATGTTGACAAGCAAGTGGGGGAGCCCAGATATAGACCTGTTTGCCTCCCCCCAGAACCATCAATTGGACAAATTTTGCACAAGGATTCCCACAAGCTAGCTTGGAAAGTGGATGCTCTATCTTTCAGCTGGAAAAACCTATTAGTTTGTGCCTTTCCTCCTCTGCCTCTGCTCTCCAAGGTACTACTAAAGATCAAACAGGATAAGCCAAGGGTGGTTTTAATTGCACCAGACTGGCCACGCCATCACTGGTACCCACTCTTGCGCAGTGTGTCACGCTTGGCCCTATGGCACCTGCCTCAGACTCCTTCCCTATTGTCTTAGCAGGAGAACCAGATTCTGCACCCTCAGCTGCAAACCCTGAACCTAGCAGCCTGGCTAATTACCTAATCTCTCCTTTACCATCCCTCAGTAAATCAGTGATGGATATCATTTTAGAGGCAAGGAGGCCTAGTACTAGAAAATCTTATGCTGCAAAATGGAAAAGATTTTGTGCCTGGAATCAATCTCAAGGGATGAGCGCAACAGTGCCCAATTTACCTGAGATTCTCAAGTACTTGACTGAGATGCTTCATAAGGGCTTGTCCTTTTCCTCCATCAAAATTCATCCCTCAGCAATTTCAGCTCATTACAGCACAGAGCCTCCCCTCTTCTCTCACCCACTGCTCAAGCAGTTCCTCAGAGGGGCCAAAAAATAAGGCCACCCAGAAGAGCTCCAACTCCAGCCTGGGACCTTAACTTTGTCTTGGAGAAACTCACTCTTTCTCCTTTTGAGCCATCTGCTACTGCAGATTTAAAATTCCTTTCCTGGAAAACAGCTTTTCTTTTAGCAGTCACTTCTGCAAGAAGGGTATCTGAATTACAGGCCCTTATGGCAGTGGAGCCTTTCATCATCTTTCATGCGGACAGGGTGTCCCTCGGAACCAATCCCTCCTTCATGCCCAAGGTGGTATCCAGTGTGGGTGTTAATCAGTCCATTCATTTGCCTACCTTCTTTCCTAACCCACAGAACAAAGGGAACGGATACTGCACTCCTTAGATGTGCACAGACAACTCTGATTTTACTTGGACAGGACCAAACCTCAAAGCAAATCTGAACAACTGATGGTGGCATTTGCTGTAGGGACAGAGGGGAAAGTTATTTCAAAGCAAACTATTTCAAAATGGATAGGCCACTGCATTCATTTCTGCTATAAGCACCATGGAAAACCTATCCCACAGGGCATCAGACCCATTCATCCAGGGCTACATCTACCTCCACAGCCTTTCTCAGGGGCGTTGCTACCAGGGCCATCCTAGAAGCTGCTACCTGGAGTTCTGTACATACTTTCACCAAGCATTATCATTTGCCAGTTTTCTCTAAATCCAGAGCTGACTTTGCCACTGCAGTCTTGCAGGGTCTTATAGCTGGTCCTAATTCTGTTTAAATTCCTCCTCCCAACCTTAGCTTTAGGAATCTACCCAAATGTAATGACTGCAACAGTGAAACACGAAGCACATAGTTCAGTTGTGTACACTTACCATAAATGTAGATGTTTGAGTGTATTCACTATTGCAGTCCTGGTTACCCTCCCTCCAGCCCCCTTTCTTCTTTTGGCTATACCTCTACTCTCTCTTACTATGCTCAAAAAGCTTTTTGGTGTATTTGCTTTTTTGTTGGAGGCATATCCTTGTAATTATAGCTTTAATTACTTCCCATTAGGGGGGCACCTGACATCTGGGGCAAGAAAAACTGATGTAATGGCGTCGGCTGCATGTTTTATACCCCTGATGACGACGTCATGGAAGAAGGGACAGCATCCGACGCAAGACCCAAGACTTTGTTAATCAGGCCGACTGAGGGCTACTGCAAGCAGCTAACCCAAATGTAATGACTGCAACAGTGAATACACTTGAACATCTACATTTATGGTAAGTGTACACAACTGTACTTTTTGTGCCTTGCCCTTTGGGCTTGCCACTGCACCCAGGGTATTCACAAAATATCAGGCTCCAGTCATCGCTTACTGCAGGACAAAGGGCATCCAAATATTCCCTACCTAGATGACATTCTAATTCAGGCAGACAATCAGAAGAATCTTCTTCTTCACACCCAGGCCCCTTCTGCTCCTCCTGCTGCCTCTAGGTTTTCTAATAAACCTCCCAAAATCTCACCTGGAGCCCACACAGGACATTATCTTCCTGGGCTGCAGAATCCGGACAGACCTTATGAAGGCTTTCCTACCACCAGAGAAGGTGGTATCCCTGACACACCATGTACTGGGTGCCCTTCAACCTGCAGAATGGACAGCAAGGCAATTTCTGAGACCTCTGAGCTACATGGCCACCACCATACCCGTGTTGCCCTTAGCGAGACTGCACACGAGGAAACTACAGTGGTATCTTCGGTCAGTGTGGACTCAACACTCCCATTCCCTACAGTTCAGGGTTCCCCTCCTTCCCTGCTTGAAACAGGAATTGGAATGGTGGGTGGCTCAGGTGGCCAGGAACCCAAGCCTCCATCTCCAAGCACCCACACCCTCCCAGACTGTGCATACAGATGCTTCAGATCTGGGATGGGGAGCAGCCCTAGGACAAAGAAAAGTGGAAGGTTTGTGGACAGACAGACACAAACTAGACCACATAAACGTCAGAGAAATGAGAGCAATCCTCCTTGCTCTACAGGCCTTCCACCCCTATCTAGGGAAAGGCCCTCTCAAGGTGTTTATGGACAACACAGTCCTGTGGTATCGCAACAAACAGGGAGGGACGAAATCATACCTCCTATGCAGACTAGCTCTGCAGGTGTGGGAAATGGCCACCTCACAGGGAATTATCTTACAGGTAGCCTAAATACCCTCCCTGCACAACTCCCAGACAGATCACCTAAGTAGGACCATCTCAAACGACCATGAATGGATGTTTTCCTGAATCTGGTCCACAGGTGGGGTATACCTAAACAGACCTGTTCACCTCCTCCATAAATATGCAACTTACTGGTTACTGCACCAGGACACCCAACCCCAAAGCACTGGCAACAGATGCCTTCTCGATGTCTTGGAAGGGGAAATTTCTGTATGCATTCCCCCCTTCCCCTTGATTCAGAAGGTACTGCTGAAAATTCAACAGGACTCACCAAAAATCTTGCTGATGACTCCCTACTGGCCAAAACAGCATTGGTTCCCCCTTCTTCATTTGCCCAAGGGCAATCACCACAAGTTACCCCCCCTCCCCTCAGTGGACCTGCTCACACAGCACAAGGGGACGCAGATACACCCACAGTGACAATCTCTACACCTCACTTTGTGGCTGATAGGATTCTGATCCCCTTCAGACACCTGTACAATGAGGACATGCTCAGTGTCCTGCAGGAGGCCAGCAAACATAACACAAGAAAATCCTATCTCTCGAAGTGGAAATGTTTTTCTATTTGGTGTCACAAAAGACAGTTGGACTTGCTGGAAAGCAACATTCCTCTAATCTTGTCTTACCTGTGTGAACGAATGTAGACAGGACTGGCTTACTCATCTCTAAAAGCACATTTGTCTGCAATTTCTGCCTGTCTACCTCTGGATCTACCCCTTGCATCCAGACTTCCGGCTAAACTTTTTCTGAAAGGGGTACTACACTTGAAACCACCCAGGAAACCTTCCCCCCTTCCTGGGACCTTAAGTATGTATTAGAGAAACTTACTTTAGCCCCCTTTGAGCGAGCAGACAAAGCTCCCATAAAATTTTGCACATGGAAAACTGTTTTGTAGGTAGCTCTGACTTCAGCCAGAAGGGTCTCAGAGCTGCAAACTCTTATGGCTACACCACCCTTTTTAGTCTTCCACCTTGACAGGGTGACTCTCAAGACCAATCCATCATTCACACCCAAAGTAGTGAATGACCTATCCTTGAACCAGACCATTCCCCTGCCTACCTTTTTCCCCAACCCATAGGGGGATAGTGAGAAGAGTACTTCATTCCCTAGACGTCCACAGACAACTTGGGTTTTACCTACATAAAATCAAGCCCATTAGGAAATCAGACCAACTGTTTGTCCCCTTCCATCCCAGAGCTCTGGGAAAGCGGTGATCAAACAGACCATTTTGGCCTTGATCTCCAGGGTCATGTCTTTCTGCTACCTTCACCATGGGAAGACCTTGCAGGGCAATGTCAAAGCCCACTCCACTTGAGCATTGGCCTCTTCTGGCGCCTTCTTTAAGTGGCTAGATACCAACACCATACCTGAGGCAGCCTTTTGGTCCTCTGTGCACACCTTCACCAAGCACTACAAACTGGACCACATCTCCAGAGCCAGTGTGGGGTTTGCCAGGGCTGTCCTACACAGATTCCTATGAACCTCTTATGGGCCACCACCCAATACACAGTGAGCTTTGGCACTTACCCACATGTAGAATATTGCAACATTGGAACAGAAGGACATAGGAAAGTTGTGTAAAATCTTACCATAACCATAGATGTCCTTCTCTTCCATGTTGCAGTATTCCTTCCCCCCTCCTTCCCCTCCTGTCAGGTTGCACTTGCTCTCCTGGGTGACACTGGATAGGCTATGCCCTTATAGGACTGGCTCCGACTGGGTGTTTTTAGGTTCTGAGGGCTGGTGCATGCAGACGTCACTTTTATGGTCCACATTCCTGCTGCCACATCAGACATCCGATGCACCTAGAGGGACTGAAAATCTTTGGAATCCTGGCCGGACGCACTGGAATGAAAAAGGCTAAACCCACATGTAGAATACTGCAACATGGAAGAGAAGGGCATCTATGGTTATGGTAAGATTTTACATGACTGACATCTGTCTCCAGTAATATAGGAAAGTTATCACCCTGTTTTTAGCATTTGGACATCCTTAGCTGGGTGGACGTGGAGGCTCTCTCTCTGCTGTAAAAGTATGCGCACTGTTCATCCTACTTACTTCTCTTTTACTCCCAAAAGTGAACATTTGAATCTCTACACTTCACTAGTACACTGATCAGTCATAGCTCGCCAGTCCTCATCTTTGGCAGTGCCAAGTACGTATTTTCTTTCATCTTATTTTATCTGGAGATGTATGGTATGATTTGTGTTTTACTAAAGACACACCAAGAGAAAATAATTATGCTGTTGTGGGCATCACATTCTACCACAGATGTCTTTTTTGTTTAGCAAGAGCCATAATTCTAATAAATGTGAGCTCTAATTGTGGTAAATTTAACAAAACAAGCTTACACTGGCAAAGATAAGAATGTCAAGCTTTTTAAGAACATTAGGATGTAGTTGCTCTTATTTAGGCAGACCTGTGGAGCGAACAAAGGGGCAGGCACTTATGACCAAGACATCCATGTCATTTCTCACAACCTGCAGGCAAAGAAAAATCAGGACAAAGTCTGTTGAAAGTTAGATACAGCGGGTTAACATTTGGGCTGGTAATTAGCATAACATTTGCATGCACAGTACCCTAACTCATCTCTCTTTCCCTTTAGGTGGGATAACATCATCACTCAGAAACATATTTTTAAAAAGGCGACTTACCAGTTAGTAATAAGCAGCATAAGAAAGGACAAGGTCTAGGTAACAAAATTACATTAAGATAATAGTCTGTCACTTGTTTATTGAAATTCATATTCTCATAAATGAGAAAGTTCATGTTAATGAGAGGCATAGTGTGAAATTGCATGTTGGGTGGCAGAAAAATATGTTGCCACTGTCAATTTAAAGTAAAGATAGATAAAAGTTGGCTAATCCAGAACAACTTTTTGTAAGTTAGTTCTGAAGAGAGCAAATGATGGTATTATAACTGCTACTTTACAGAATGTGTTATGAGTATGCAGAATAGATATTGGGAGACTTTGTTAGGCTGGAGGAATAAGAATTCATGCATCCTCTAATCCTATACCACTCCTTTGTGTGCATTGTGCCCAAAGTTAAACAAATACATTGTACACACTTTCTAATAGCAGCTAGCCAGTACAACTATTTCTTAGCAAGCATGTGAAAAATCAAATGGGAACCATAAAACCCACACCCACATACATACACACAAAATATTCAAAAACAAAAAATACAAGCTTTTATCAAGACACAAGCTCTTACATACTCAACCTCCATTTCTGTTAAAAGTCAATAAAAAATTGAGATAAGCCTAAAACGGATTGCAAGAATTCTTTTTCACTGTACATTGTCTTTTTCTATTAATACAGTTTTGTGGTAACTAAATATATTGCTTCATTTTATTCAAATGTAGAATGATAAACATAATTTGATCCATATAAACTTTGTTTTATGTGAGTGTGCTGAAGGCAGTAAATACTAAAATTAGTCATAGATTGTAGTTAATACAGATCTGGTACTACATCTCCTTTTGGTTGCCGTGGCTGTGTTAAACTAGAATAAGAACAACAGTAATTTCTGCCAGTTATTGCCATTATGTGGACTGGATTTCAAACGCTTCAGTTTAGTAGAATGGGGCGGGGGTTCTTTAAGTGTCCAGCTTTTCTCTACACCAAAGTGACTTCCTCTTACACACTAGTACTGGTTGGGTCTCTCTCCGTGCTTTTACTATGACTCAGGCTTAGATAGTCTAGTTCTTTTCATTGCAGGCTGCTGGAGTTGCTTAGTTTAAAAAAAGATAAATACATGGAAAATCCAATGGTCTTATTGCACTTTTCCCTTTTTGTCCCACATCTTTTCCCAACTACTTTTACTCCCCTTCTTCATTGGCTGTAGGTTCTGATGTAATATAACATAAAAAAATTGCATTCATTGGCACAGTCGTAAAAATCCTGTCTGTCAAGAGGACTGGTTGTTATTTCTTGACCAGGCTGTTAGGTCTAAAAATCATCATGTGTCATCAAAAGTGGTATGGCTGAGAGGTGTGGACCAAGCCTGTTTTACTAGGTGAGATAACTTTTCCAGCAGTTAGTATCAGAATTCATATACCTCGCTATACAGGTAGAAATCAGTCTCATTCTTAATCTTCTTTCCAACATGTCAGTTCCTCAACATCATATTCTTGAAAGAAAGCAGTGCTAGGACAGGCTGCTTCTCACCAATTCTTATTTGAAGTGTAAAGTGGGCATCTGTGTTGGGACCTTCCAGACTTATTTGAAGAAATTTCCCACCACAGAGTTTTTTTTCCCCCTAGTTGCCTGGTGTGGGATATGGCTCTGTTCAACTACTTGCTTAAGCGATTCTGCATGTTTCTGCTACTTCCTTTGCTGTGGGGACTTGATATCTGATGCTAATTCACTGGGACTAGACCGTAGATATCAGGGAGTCTAGTGAATGGACTGTTTCAGCACGGACTTAAGTAGAGTGGAAACAGATGTCAGATGCTAAGATGTCCATAAATCAGATATCAGTCTCCTAGATAGTCAGTACTTTCCCCATAAATCAGATATCAGTCTCCTAGATAGTCAGTACTTTCCCCATATATCAGATATCAGTCTCCTAGATAGTCAGTACTTTCCCCATAAATCAGATATCAGTCTCCTAGATAGTCAGTACTTTCCCCATAAATCAGATGTCAGTCTCCTAGATAGTACTTTCCTTGTGGTTTTTGTTGAATATTTTAAACTTGTTCTGGAATGCTTTTATCTTGTTACAGAAAGTCATTACATCTACAGTAGTTCCTGCAAAGCATTCAGCTTCAGGAGCTATTAATGGTAAAAAGAATAAAAGACTTCAGTCTTCTCCAATTTTATAGGCCATATTGCATCACTTCTTAGGATTTGCACTGCGGATATAACTTTTTTCCTGTTCTTTAACTCTTCAAAACAGATATATATATATATATATATATATATATATATATATATATATATATATATATATATCTATATATATGTGTGTGTGTATATATATATATATATGTGTGTGTGTGTATATGTACTTTCTCCATTCTTTTAATTTTTTTAGGGTTAAGGAATCCAATAGTACCATTAATGTTGCAGCACAGTAATTACTCTAAATGTTTAAATAATGCGGATCTAGCATGAACCTCAAAATAAGATGGTATCCTAATCATTAGCATGCTACATCCTTTCTGTACTTGCCACATAGTAACAGGTCATGGCTAGTCGGTCTGTACCCCTCTGACTGTGTGGTAAAGCACGTTGTACAGGTGTAGCTTATGGTACTACATTCCTCAGAGGAAACCAGATGTCAGTCTCCATGGTTATTATTAGTCCTTTTGTCTTATGGCCTTTCCCGGTTAGGTATCGCCACAGCGGAACTCTGGTCCGCTAATGATTGGCATTGAATTTTTACGGTGTCGAGTTGCCAGCCCAGTGCCTAACCTTCAAAGAAGGCACACCCACACACGCACGCACCTACCTGCATGTCTTTAAATTCACTTGACCATGGGAAGGACATGCAGACTCCACACACAAGGCGCTCCAGCCTAGAATCGAACCGGAGAACCTTTTGCTGTGAGGCAGGCAGCGATGCTAACCGCTGCGCCACCGCGGCCCCTCCATGCCTCCATGGTTATTGTTAGTAGCATACATTATCTGAGCATGCATACACAAACACAAAAATGAAATCTGCAATGGTATGACAGCTGCTCAGGTACTAACAGCAACTGGGGAAACAAAGGCTGCATTTCTGAGTAGAAGGGTGGATGAGAGGTTTATTTGATTTAATTTAATTTAAATGTATTTATTTATTGCATAACAAGGTTAAGTTCCCGTTGAATGTGCCACAGTTTTATTATGAAAGTATTGCACATCTATGCCTGAAACAGGTAACAGGTGCAAAAGGCGTTTGTCAATACAAGATGTTTTTTCATTACTAAAGGTGGAGAAGACTGTAAAGCATTTGGCATTGGTGTTATTGAGTAGGGATACTGCTTTGTGTCAGGGTCAAAAGGCTGCTTTTGATATGGAAAATGTTTCACAAGAAAATCCTAAAATCATTTTGGAATTGTCACAGTAAAACAGGCAGTGTGTGCAATGCATCAGTCAATGCTGTTTTCAAGTGGTGAAATGTCTGTAGCTTGGCTGAGTCTTTTTTGCTGTGTGATTGGAAGGAAGGCTTCTCATTCTGCAGGAAATTACATGTGTAAACACAAACACACACGCACTACAATCCTAACAGCACTGGAGGCTGAATGAAAAACAAAGGTGCTGACTGTAACACATCAGTCATTGCTGTTTCCTTGGGAGGGTAGGTAATGTACTGTGTACTATTCTTAATGTTTGAGAAAAAGGGCTCCTGTTGCTGTAGAAAATTACAGACAGAAATAGAAATCATTAACAGTACTTTGCCCTGTATAAGAACATTGTGGCAGATTAATACATCAGAGATTACACGCAGTTATCCAGATTAAAATTATATGTTGTCCTATGTGGCTGAAGCAGAAGATTCCTGATAATGTAGGACATTTCATTCACACACAAAAAAATCCTAACATCACTGGCACCATGTGAAATCATTTTTGGACATTAGAAGCATCAGCCATGACTGTTACCCATATAGGGAATGCATGTGTGTGTAATTCTTAGTCTAATGAAGTTTTAGGACGAAGGTGCTTTTTATTCAGTACTAATAAAGGCTTATCTCTTTTTTCCCCCTGTGTGTCAATTTTTTCAATGTATGTGTGTATATGGATATATGGTGATCATAAGTTTCATTACTGCAGTATAATTCATTATGTTTTATAAGTTACAGAGGGACATTTGTCTTTCTGGCTTGACTTCCTTAGGGTAGAGCTGATGTCCTTTATATTGAGGACTATTGCAAACATCACCTCTGGGAACTGCAAGAGTGATCTGTGTCTAGCCCAGCTTTCACAGTTTTGCACCCTTCCACCAGCCAGACTAATTTCTCTTTCCTAAGGACATTAATGTCCTGGATTTAAAGACAAATTCTATATGTGCCAGCTTAATTTCTTTCTTCCCCAGGTGCCTAAGACACTGCAAATTGCCAGGCTAGCAAGAAGCCTTCCACAACTTGCCTTCATTGGTCTGTATTGGTCATTCCCGGGAAATCTGTTTCCCCCAAAAAGTTTGGGCAGATGACCCTGCTAGCCGAAAGACATAAACAGTAGATCTGTTTTCCTCATCTTTTGTACCATGCAGATAGTATCTCAGTTGCCTGTGAACATCCAGGGAGTGCAGGATCCTTTCTTCCCTATTAAAGGGGTAGGAAGAAAATACAGCCAATTGTAAAGACAGATTTAAGGCTAGTTCTGTTGGCCTCCATTGACAAGGGTGACTCTGACCTTGGGGAAGATCAGGAAGAATTCTTGCACTTAAGGACCTGATGCTTCAATATCCTTCTGACTGAGGTAATTAAGGCAACAGTGATCCTTGTGAAGTAAGCACTGTTACATAAAGTTCCTTAGACTGTGATCCTTGTGAAGTAAGCACTGTTACATAAAGTTTCTTAGACGGTTACTGTCGCTTCTCCATTCTGAGAACTTAATATACTTGGTAGAAAAGCTCATCCTGTCTTCATTTGCTTTTTGTCACAAGAATTTTAGCCCAATTTCTTTAAAGTGACTTCTAGAATACAGCGATAAATGTCCAGTTTGAGAAAGCTTTTTTGTTTTCCACTTTCTGTTATTGATTCTTTATTGTGTCTTGGCAGGTTTGTAAAGTGTAATATTGAGGATCTTCCTGAGGCCATGTGCCTGCAGAATTGAAATTCCTCTAAGAGACTATCATCTGTAGTGTTTACTTTCCTAGTGGTTAGCCACCATGTTTCCAGCTGTGAACCTTTTGCTTGTGTTTAGTAAGAAAACCTTTCTCTTTCAGACCACAAGCTTTTTGTATTATTTGAATACAGAGTGGTTTTACCACTGGACCAAGAGGTGTCTACCTTCCACACACCAGGAAACTGTCTTCTAGAGAGAGAAAAGCACTTAAGACTAAACATCATCACAAAAAAAGTGGAGAAGCCAAAAGTAGTAGTTCATAAGTTCATATGTGTGTACTAGGCTAATGGCCCTGGAGCCTTTACAAGCCTAGCCCATAAGTGCCCTGGCATCGGGCCGCCCATTGTTAGATCCTAGTACCTCTATCAAGTAGAGCCACTGGAGTGATCCCCGGGGTGAACTTTCTGTTACCCATCCACTCATCAAGCTTTCTCTTGAAGAGGGGACAGCGAGGTGCTCTGCTTGACATGTATGGGAAGTCTATTTCAGAGTATGGGCAGTCTCTGGGTGAGGAACCTGTTGCTCCAGCATGTTCTTTTGATTGTGGTAATAAAGTTGAGGTCTCTAGAGCGTGTGATGTGGAGGGATTGGGATTTCTTTAGATGTAGCATTTCTAACAGAGCTGGGTCAGACATGGCTTTGTAAGTTAAGAAGAGATAGACTCTAAGTAGGCGATATGAGAAAGAGAAAAGCTGGAGTCTTTTAAGTCTGTCCATGTAGGACATGTGTTTAATGGCTAGGATCCCCTTCGCGAGGTACTTCCGTGGCCTCTCCAGCTGTTGCTGGTGTCTAGTAGTTAATGAATCTGCATGTTGTGAATGTGTGGCCATTGCAACCCTGCCATTCCTGTAGGGCCTAAATCTCCAGCTCTGGAGAAGTGCCACATTGATCCCCCCTGGCTTGGTACCTCATCCCGCCACATACGTCCCTATGGAAGCCCATCAAGAGGACAATAGTGAGATTGCAGACTCTCAGCACAGCCACACCTTTATAGAAGAAACAACTAAATCACAATCTGATACCATTCACAAAGTGCTACCAACCAGAAAATGATCCTCCTCTTTGAGTATCCCTAGCTTGTTCAGTCAAGAACTGGAAATATCAGGAGTATTGAAAATTATTACAGTGCTTTGAAAAAGTCACAATGGCAACAGGCCATTGATCCTTTACCCTCTGGGAGAGGTGCCTACCCAACCCAGGTCTTTGACTGCAAGTGTTGTGTTGATGAGTATGCTGCAGCCTGGCTTATGCACTGCCTTCTTGTCCAGGGAAATCCTCCACTTTAGATATTACCGTGTGTATCAAAAGAAAAATGTCTGCTGTCCACAGCAGATGTCTTAGCTAGAAGTTGATGACTTAGACTTCAGCTTTTGCAACCGTCTTTACTCTGTTCCAGGTAAGAGAATCATTATCATCCATTTTCTACACTGGTTATCTTTTTCAGGGAAGCCTTTAGTTTAATGAGGGAGCATTGTAATTGTAGTGCTAAAGTATTCTTGGAGATGAACAAAAGGTACCTGACACTCCTGGGTGTAGAACAGCTCAAGTCTCCAGCAATCCCTCGTCAGTCAGGCATTTGAAGATGTATTCAAAAATGCTTATTTGAGTCATATTACCCAGCCTCCTCCTAAAAAGTCAGACAGATAGTACAGTATTCTGGAAAAGTTCAAGTATCTGTCTATACAACATGCTGTCATTGATTGTACAGATGCTTCAGAGAGGGTCCAAGTTGGCTTCAGGTCTAAACACTATTCCATATGACAGTCAAGTGCTGAACTGCTTTATTTATTTATTTATTTATTTTTTTGAGAAGGGTATATGTCTGCATCCTGCACAATTCAACATTACATGATCATTTTCCAGGTACTTCAGTACCAAGCTGAAATCCTTAGACAGAATAATGACTTGTTTATCTGATGAGCCAGGTAGAGAACTTTAGGTAGACATGGCTGCCGTAAGATGAATCCATTTGTACAGAATGTCAGTGGGCAGCTTTCAAATGAACCCACTTATCAAGAAATATGTAAAAGACTGTGCTAATCTCGTGGGATAAATTTAATTTGTTGAAAATGCAAACAGTTTCATGTTTTTTTTTCTATGTTAAAAGAGGATGAATGGGAAGGATCTGAAAATTTACTTTAGCTTATGTCGTTTCATTGAAGCAAAAAGTCTTGAAAATGTGATATAGATTCAAATGGAAATGAGAGGATGAAACTGCATAAAAGTTCAGCCTACAAAATAATGTCTGAATGTAAGCCAAAAACTGGAAACGCACATTCAAAAAAACTGTAGTCTTATGAGTGGGAGTAATGGTTTTTTGTTGTAATGGCTATTCTGTCCGTATTGCTATGGGATGTAAATGGCCTTACAGTTATAGACAAAAAACAAATAGTATTGAATTATATTACAAAATGTAGGGTGAAAATAGCAATGCTGCAGGAGAAAGGATTTCAGCGTGGACATTAGGTGGAATATCAGGAACCAAGGAAAAGAAATGTCATAATACTTATTTTATTTTATTTATTTTACATTTGTTGACCGGGCTAGTCTATCTGGATATATGTCCATTTTCAGCAGAGGCCCGGGGAGAAAAGCTCCAGTGATTATTACATGGTTTAGGAAGGTGTTACAATAAAAGTAATAAAAAATATAAAGCGAACAGTAAACAAATAGTATTTTTTTTTTCTTCAGGAAATTGCAAATTGCAATCTTAAAACCAAAAAATAAATAAACTACAACCTACGTGATGTGCATATCACAATAATCATTACAATACAAAGAATCAAAACATAAATTTTATAAGAGGAATGCTAAGTGTAATGAGAGGTAAAGAAAAGCTGAAAGAGGTGTGGAAAGAAGAAAAGTAAAGAAAAAAGAAAACAGAGCAAGTCTAGTTAGTACAAGGACATAGCCATTTTATTGAGGTACTGTCTAGATGCGTCTAAAAAGTGGGGGAGAGGTCTGGGATGAGGTATCTGAGGGTTGATTATTCCGTATTTTCCAACTAAGTTGGAGAACAGACAGTCCCCTGTTGAGTTATAGGGTATAGTAGGGAAAAAATAGGGAAGAAGACAAAAGAAACAGAGTTGGTCTGGGTTACTACAGGGGCATAGCCATTTTTTGAGATACAGTTTTAGATTCCTTTTAAAAAGTGGGAGAGAAGTCAGAGATGAGCTATCGGAGGGTAGTTTATTCCATATTTTTCCAACAGAGTTTGAGAGCAGGCAGTCCCCTGCAGAGTTATTAGATATGGTTGTTTTGATCAATAGTTTGTTTGAAGAGCGTAGATGTTTCTGATTATAATAAGGTGCGATGTGGCAAGAGAGTATTGGAGTTTTGGTGGGTTGGTGCAGGGTTTTGTGGGCTATTATGAGTTGTTGAAGTTCGAGCTGATTAGGAAGTTCTAGCCAACCTAGTTGTTTTAGGTTTAGGCAGTGATGGGTTCTAAAAGGGGATCCTGTAGTAAATCTAGCAATATTATTGTAAGATGTTACTAGTTTATTGAGGTTTTTTTTTTGATAGATTGGTGTATATGGGGGAAGCATAGAGTAAAGTAGAGATTAGGTGAGTTCTGGCTAACGTAGTTCTTGCAAGTGGAGTAAGAAAGGGTTTGATTCTGTATAGGGTTCCTATTTTTTTGTTCACTGATTTTATTGCAGTGTTGATATGATTGTCAAAGTTTAGATTGTTGTCTATTGTTATTCCTAATAATTTTGTGGTAGCGTCAGGAGAAATTATAGTACTGTTATTGGAACTGATAGTGAAGTGTAAGGGGATGTGCCTTCAGGTTGGTGCAAAGAGAAGCAGTTTAGTTTTCTTGTGGTTAAGTAGCAGGCAGCAATGAGAGAACCATTGTTCTACAGTGTTAAAGGCTTTTTGGGTAAGAGACTGGAGTTCTGTTTGAGAGGTAGATGTACAGATAATAGTAGAATCATCTGCATATTGAATACAGATAGTATTTGGGATAGCTGATTGCAGTTCATTGATAAAGATGGAAAAAAGAAGTGGGCCTAAGATGGAGCCTTGTGGCACCCCTAGAGAGATGGGAAGATGATCAGATAGTGAATTTTTCCAGAGTACCGTCTGCTGTTGGTTTTCTAGGTAAGATTTAAACCAAGTCATGGAAGGAGGATCAAGTGAAAGAGAAGTCAGAATGTGCAGAAGTAGTTGGTGGTTAACCATGTCAAAGGCTTTAGATAAGTCGATGAAGAGTGCAGATGAAAGACTATTTTTGTTGCAATTAAAGTTGATGGAGTTTGTAAATGAGAGCAGTGCAGTGGTGGTACTGTGAGAAGGTCTAAAACCATGCTGACAATTAGCTAGTAGGTTGTTTTGTAGAAGGTGGTTTAGTAGTTGTTTATGGATACATTTTTCCATAATTTTAGCAATAGAGGATAATAGTGCTATGGGACAATAGTTAGAGAAGTCATTAGAGTTTCCCCCTTTATGTAGTGGGATGATATGAGATATCTTCCAGATTGAAGGGATAGTTCCTTCATTAATAGATCTGTTAATCAGAATAGAAATGGGATAGGCAATGGCTTTAGCTCCTATTTGCAGGAACTCAGCAGGAAGTTTGTCTGCTGAGGGGGTGGTAGGTTTAAGTTTTTGGAGTAAGGATGAGATAAAGGAAGTAGGAATAGGTAGTAGATGAAATGGGGGGGGGTGGATTTGCAGAATACTGATTGCTAGAGAGGCTTCTGTAGTGACAGAAGAGGGAAAAAAGGCAATAGTGATAAATTTGTGGTAGTAAGGGGCTATTGGCAGGGGAGGAGAACTTTACTGGCATATATTTGTATTCCACCAAATCAAAACTCCTGTTAGGGGGCTTAAGAAAATACTGAGAGAAATAATCAGCTTTCAGCATGCAATGTTATGCATGGGTAAGGACTGGAACTTGATTTACAATAGTGAGGATGTATCAAGGGTATCTAGAAGGGAAAATATAACAAAAGAGGGTAGGTTTCTGAAGAAATATGAGAATTCTTGGTATTGAAGATGTCAGTAGTAAGGAATTCAGAATTAACGTATTATTCCCCAAGGTACAATAACTGGGCTAGATTGAAGGGGAAACTATATTTTACAGAAACATGTCCAATTAATTGAAAACTTTGATACACATCTAGTAACCATTTTAGATAATGTACCAATAAAAGCTAAGCTAAAGATGCAGACATTGGCATTTTTCTACTTGCGTATTAAAAGGAAAGGAATTTAAGGAATGGGTATTGGAAATTGGAGTTTATTTAGAGAAGATAGAATTTTCATCAGGGGGTAATTGGTAAGTGGGATAAAATGAAAATGGAGTTTAAAAGCAGAGTAGAAATAAGAGAGAGATATGGGAAAGAAGTAATAGAAAGTATTTAGATGACTAGAGAAGGGTTAGTCTTCAAAAACAGAGTGGATGTTGCAGAACAAGAGGAGGAACAACTGCAGATTGCTAAAGGGAAAATACGGGAGTATTTGAGTAAATGGGGAAAAGAGGGGTTGAAGGTGATTTGGGTAGTATGCATGATTTTAGAAATGTTGCTAAGGAACTGTTTTTCATAACAGCTCCAGGGCTTTTAGCAGAAAAACTTGGGCACCAGAAATTTGAAAGGATTGCCACCAAGCGTAGAATCTCTATAAAAAAAATAGAGCCCCTGCTCTATTAGAGATGTTTCAAAAACTTTAAGAACATTTACATAAAGTAGAGAAATGTGGAAACCAAGAAAAAGCACAACTGGAAGTATTCATGGACAGCAACTATACCAAGGTTAGATAGATAAAGTTGAGGCTTAATATTTAAAAACTAAGATAGGAGGAGGCGAGATAAAATGGTGATGTGTATTTAATTGATTAATAGGAAAGTCCCCAAGAACACACTGTATTCCTTTGGAGGTTGGGAGACAAGAAAGTGATAAAAATCTAGAAGGGGGGGGGGCTGAACCAGCATCTTGGAAGAAAACTGTAGTGGCTGTATTATCCATTGAGAGTAAAGACCCTTTGGACCCAGTTTCTTGTAGACCTTTTGAAATTTTAAACCATGGTTATAAACTGCTTGTCTATACCAGCTAAGACAGTGGTAAAGGTGTTGCCAAAATTGATAAATATAGATAATTGTGGTTTTGTAGAGGCGAGGCATGCATTTAACAACAGTAATAAAGTGATGACCTAGAGGGAAGCAGAATGTAAGAAAGCAGTGATATTGTTATTGAGTCTTGATACAGAGAAAACATTTAATAGAGACACTGCATACCGTTCAACCTATTAGCACAAAAAAATGTGGACAAAGCCCCAAAAATAGGGACAAATTTTAAATATTGCTGTTATAAACTTAGAACGTTGCTAGAATAAAAAGTCTTGTGTTACCATGCATTTTCTGAAGGATATGAAATTTGAAACTCAAATCCCTGTCATTTTTTTTATTTTTACTGAATTCAGTCCTTATTGATTTGCCATAAAAATCCAGAAAAAAACAAATTTTATAAGGAACGAAACAAAAATATGAGTGAAAAATCTGGACATTCTGTGAAAATCTGGACAGTTGTGAGGTATGAGAGACAGCTGGGATTTTGTGAGTAGGGCAGTGGCAGCATTTGCATTCCCTAACAGAACAACAGTGTTAATTAGGATGATTGGGTTTGTGGCAAGAATTATGGTGGGAGTGTTCCTCTCTGACAAGCTGTGTTTGAAAAGAGGAACAATGCAGGGGTGTCCTGTTGTTATTGGATTTATATTTAGAGCCATTGGCAAAGAAAATTAACAGGCTCACAAATTCAGGGATGTACATAGTACGTTCATCAAGAAAAAATCATTTTACTTGCACATTATATTATTTTGTACTTAAAAGAATCAAGAAAAGGACATTTCTATGCTGTGGAACATTTTGAGAACGTTTCAAGTCTCTTTAGGATATAAAATTAATGAAAACAAAACAATGGGTATAGCAGAAAACTATGCAGCCACATGCATTGATTCAACAAAACCCAGATTTATGGGGGACATAAGATGAAGTACCTAGGTGTATGGATTAAAAAGGATTCTGTCATGGTAGCTTAGTATGTGTAGGAAGAGACTAAAAAGATAATACAACCATTGAGACACTGTAAACTCTTAGTTGTGAATATGGGTTTTAGAACCTTTAGTTTTATTCGTAGGTCAGTCAGAATTATTTGATAGGAAAACACTATGGGCGCTAGTGGTGGGAGTTAATTCTCCCCAAACAATAAGGTGGTGTACGATTACCCAGTTTAAAAGGATACGTTAGAGCCACACAGTTGAGTCCCATTTTCATAACACAAGCAGAAATCAAAGTGGAAAGAGACAATGATGAAGTGCTGCTTGGGGGGAGTTTGAGACAAAAGGATAGAGTAGGATTTTTGATGCAGTTCCTTAAGAATAACAACAACCACCATGCAGAATATTATATTAATAAACAACATAAAGTATTCTAAGAACTAAACCAATATGGGAATGGAAAAAGAAAATTTGGTTAATAGGGATGACTGTGAGTAGGGGTATAGAACATAGGCAAGAGGAAGCCTGGAATTTCCTAAATAAATTTAATAAAGGAGCCAAGATACTGGGAGCAAATAACTAGAGAGAGCGAGAGGGAATGAGAATAAAGCTGGATGAGGCAAAAAAAAAGAAGTTTGGACTGCAGGTTCAAGACTGCCTTCCCTCCTAGAGATTAATATCAGAGTTATGGCAAAAAAGAAAGGGAAAGAGAAATGCTAAATGAAAAAAAAAAAACAGGTCCAGTAGGGTATTTAGTTGAGTCTGTAATAGAAGTTGCTGATATAAAAGGATAATTAGTAGGGCATATAACATATTGTATAATAACTATAGGATTCAGTCAGAGCAGGCTAGAAAAGATTGAGGAAATGCATAATAGTACCCTTTGGGAAGACTGCCATTCCTGGAAAATACCACATTGAAAAAGTGGATACACTAGTCCGGGATCTAGGCCTTCATGTGGACAGTAACCTTGACCTTTGACTACTGAGAAAATCATAGTACATTGCACAACTTGTATCTAAGGGCAGGGAGTCCAGTTCCAAGGAGGCCATTGTTTCGTTATACTCATGCAGCAAGTACAATGCACCCTTAAGCATGTATCTAACATGCCCCTTGCAGCAGCTTGAAAGACCACAGAGGTTCCTCACAAAAATAATACGGGGAGTAAACAAATCCTATGTGCACCATCTCAAAGCCCTATCCCTGTACTCTTGTCTCTTACAGATGGCTGCACAGTGATCTGTGTGTAGCCTAGAAGGCATCCTCTTATCCCACACTGATGGATTTTGTTGCACATTCAGAAAACAAATCACATCAGAGATACCCATTCTAAGAATCTGCGACATAAGCAGGGTATATTGGGGGGGGGGGGTGTATGTTCATAGGTTCATAGAAGAGTACTAGGCTAACAGTTCAAGAGCCCTTACAAGCCTAGCAAGTTTTACCCAGATTTTACCCAATTTTTCTCTGTATAGAGAGAGAAATTGTCTTCTCTGGAACAGGCTTTATATCCTCATTCAGCAAAGTTCATCCCTAACCTTATTCAAACGTAACTTGGAACAATGGATGGGAAATTGAAAATGTACCCCTGGTTTGGCACCTATATCCATAATGAGTACTGGCAGCCTGTGAATGCTTGATGTGTACAAGCCTGTATCATAACCATGCAATTCCTTGGGGTTGAGACATGTCACCAGTATTTTGGTAAATTTGCAGTAAGCTTGGCTAGACCTAAAATGGCTCTTGGGCTGATAGCCTAGTAACTGAACCTATGAGAAGAAAGACTGGAAAGGCAGTTTACAAAGGAACAATAGGAAGACATCTGTATGGCACTTCAGTATGCAACCATATCCAGAAGGTTTAGGATTTTTACTTGGAAGTGTTTGCATAGGTGTTTTTATACCTCATTCAAACCTTTCCTTGAGTAGACAGCAGTTGCTGGAGCTGTGACTGGAAAGAGAGAGAGTTATTAATTTGGATCATGGTTTTTGGGAATGTAATGAGTTAGCAGATTTTAAATCTCACTTTAAAGTACTTTGTCAGAAATGTTGGCCTACCAAATATTTATAACTAAGGCAAGGATGCTTTGGATCTGCAACACTGGATCTGAATTGCTTAGATCTAGCAAGGCCTTACTAAGTTTAATGTCTTTGGCTGTCTAAACAAGTAATTCATAGGTTGGTACTAGGCTATCGGCCCTAGGGCCTATACAAGCCTAGCCATAACAATTCCCTGGCTATTTCTTCCCACACTGTTTATTTCCCTGGACCTCTGTCTAGAAGGGCGACTGACATGATCCCCGGGGTGAATTTCCTTTCTCCCATCCAAACGTCAAGGTTCCTTTTGAAGAGGGTCAAGGAGGCGCTCTGCTTTACATGTATGGGCAGTCTATTCCAGAGTCTGAGGAGTCTCTGGGTCAGGAACCTATCCCTCCAGCATGTTTTTTTTTTATTGTGATGACAAGGTTTAGATCCCTGGAGCATATGGCTCTGAGGGATTGCGACTTATTTAAGTGTAACATGTCAAACAACTCTGGGTTTGACATGGCCTTGTATGTTAAGCAGAAATCGCCTCTGAGTAGACGATATGTGACAGACTGTAGCTGGAGATTTTTAAGGCTGTCAGCATAGGGCATCTGCTTTAGGCCTGTGATTCTTTAGTGAGGTATTTCTGCGGCCTTTCCAGTTGATACAAATGGGGCGTTGTATTCCATAATGGGTCTAATGAGGGATGAGTACAGTGGGACAATGACCTCCTTTTTTCTGGATGAAAAGCCCTTAGTGATGAGGTGTGCCACATAGAAGGATTTCCTGACTGTTGTGGCAATGTGTTTATTGAAGGTGAGACCACTGTCCACCTGTGTCCCCAAGTCTCTTATCACACTTTCGGTGTTTAGTGCACTGCCACCTATGTGGTAATTCATGGGTACATATTTTTTCCCAAAGGGATAACTATACATTTCTTGGCATTGAGCTTGAGCCTATGGCTCTGGCACCAAGCATCTGTTTCTGTAAGGCCCTTCTGTAGAGTATCCTCATCATTTGGGGATTCAATAATGTCTCCCAGTTTGCAGTCATCTGTGAACTTTGTTAGCCATAGTCCCTTAGTGTTGGCCTGTACTTCAGAGAGGTAGATGCCAAAAAGGAGAGGTCCCAGGACTGAACTCTGAGGTACTCCAATTGTCACTTGTCTGGAGCTGGATTTGGAGTCAGCTACTTTTACAGTGTGGGTTCTGTCAGTAAGCCAGTTGGCAACCCACCGAGTGATGTAGGGATTAATGCCTAGCTTAGTAAGTTTATCTATGATTCCAGAGTGGAGGATGGTGTCAAATGCCTTGGCGAGGTCCAGATAGGCTGTGTGGACTGCCTTATCCTCATCCACGGCTCTGGGGACTGATTCAAAGAAGTCAATCAGGTTCAGGAGACCAGATCAGCCCTTCACAAACCCAAACTGGGTGGGGTCCAGTGTTTGAAGGTTGCCAATATCTTTGTTTATAAGTTCCATGATAAAACGTTACATGGCCTTGCAGATCAGACTGATGGGGTGGTAATTCCCGGGATCCAAGGTGGATCCCCCCTTGTGGAGTGGGATAACTGTAGCTGTGCGCCTCTCAGTGGGCACAAAGCCTGAAGTGAGGGTATGATTAAACATGACACTTTGGTGAGGTGCCAGTTCATTTTGTAGTTCATGTAGTACACAGCCCGGGATGTCATCTGGTCCCATGGATGCTGTATTCTTAGCTTTGGAGAGTGCGGTTTTTACCTGTGTGGCCATTATTACCGGAATTTGGCAATCTTCTGGTATTGGGGCTGAGAGGGGGGTAAAGTTGGCACTGAATCGATCTGCCAGGATATTGGCAATATCCTTGGGATCAGTATATTTAATGCCATTCTGTTGTAGCTCAGAGCAGATATGAGCATTGCCATTTAGATTTTTGACATAGTTATAGAATGCCTTGTGGTTGTCTTTGGAATCTTTGGCAATTTTATTTTCGTAACTAGCTTTGGAGGATTTTACGAGGGATCTCAGCTTCTTACTGAGGCTGGTAAGGGAATTTTTTGCATTGTGGGATTTTCCTCTTTTCTGCAACAGTTTCTTCCTTTTGTTGTCAAGTTTGTTTATGGCAGGGGACCACCAGATTGGCTTCCTTTTTTTGGAGGAGAGCATCTTGGTTTTATTTGGGATAGCACGATTCATTCATGAGTGGATGTGCTTGTACAGTGCCTTAGTGTAGGACTCAGTAGTCGAACTTTCAGTTCCCGTCTGCATGGGTGTCATGAGGTTTGTCACTTCTGACTTGAGTAGCATGAAGTTGGCTTTGGAGAAGTTTTTTATGGAGGTTTCCTTACTGGGGAGTGGGATGTGGATGTTAAGGGTGATTAGCTTATGGTCTGACTTGACCAACGAGGGGGTGACCATAGGTGTGAAGCATCGACTTCCCATGTTGGTAATTACCAGGTCTAGGATATTGGAGCCCCTGGTGGGACTATGGATTAGTTGATCCAGGGCATTGGAATTTATGAATTCCAAGAACCGTTGGGCAAAGGTGTTGGTACACGAGTAGTTTTCCAGTTAATGGCAGGGTAGTTGAAATCACCCAGTATTAGGGTGTTTAGTTGCATCTTAATATTTTCCAGTATGTTTAGAAAGGTGTAGTGAGAATCTTGGGGCATGATGGGACATCTGTAGCAAGCTACACTTTAGATTGCAGTCTTAACTAGTGTTAGTTGTACCTGGAGAATTTCAGACCCATTGTGTTGGGCAACTAGCCTGGTGGAGTGACTATCCTTGGTGAATATGGACACTCCTCCACCTTTAGTGTTTCGATCCTGGTTTGGTGGCCGAAAAGTGTGGTAAGAGTTGTAGCCTGGTATTGCAGGGGTGCTCTCTGGAGCCTTAAACCAGGTCTCAGTTACTGCACAGATATTGATTACTTAATTATTTAATTATCGATTATTAATAACTAGAAAATGCAATCCAAAATCTAAACCACCTGTAACTGAAGTACAGAATGTTGGTAAAGGACTGGAGTTGGGATCTTCAGAAAAGGGAAAGAGCAATTCTATAGAAATAAATGGAATTTGTGGGAACAATTCACTTAGAATGTTGAGGAGTAAGGTTTAAGGGATGGAAGGAGTTGAGCAGTTTGTGTTAGAGTGAATGATAATTGCTTTAAATGTATACTGAATGAAAACAATAAGTATCACTATGGCTTGTTTTCCTTTTTGTTAATGTTTGTGTATCTATGTGACTGTTGCAACTGTGTTTTAATCCACAAAAAAGAGAAAGGGAGAAAAGAAAAGTGCAAAAGACGTAAAGTAAAACTATTTTAGTTCTGACAGTTGTTAGTCTCAGTCCTAAATATATTAGGAAGTACCCTACTGAACCTTGATTTTTTTTTTCTATAAATCAACCAGGGACAGAACAATTGATACATAGACAGAGCCTACTGATCCCGTCCTTACAATTAGATGGATGAGTTCTCAAGCTGCTTTTCAGAGCCCAGCCAGTAAAGCTAGTGCCCCATTACATTCTGTCCTTCCATAATGCACTGGTTTGAGAAGCTATTCAAGATGCATGTATATTGTCACCTTGACAAGCCAAGTGCTCCTTCTTAGCATTTGTTCCTTTTTGATTCAGTATTTTTTTCCAGTTTTACTACTTCTGTATAGTGTCATAGTTATGGATTTCTTTGTGGGAAATTCTTCTGAGCTCTCTTTTTTTTGCCTTCATGAAGGGACATGACCCTTGGTCTGTGTCAACCTTTCATTTTATTAAAATTTAAATAAGTACTAAGTTTTTAAAAGTTAATACTTATAATTGACTACAGTCTCAGATAGTTTGTCAGAGTATGTTTTAATTTATTATTATTTTTTGAATTTAGGGATAGTAGAGTTAAATCACTGCCTTTAACTTAAGTACGTCTGTGTGTGTGTGTGTGTGTGTGTGTGTGTGTGTGTGTGTGTGTGTGTGTGTGTGTGTGTGTGTGTGTGTATGTATGTGATTTATCTTTCTCCCAAGTTATGAACAAGGGCAAGAGTTTCAGGAGGCACCAAAATTGTGGCCACAAAATTCCTCCCTAAAACACTCATGAGTATGTCGTGTGCTTGGAGGTAGAACATCTTTCAGCAGAATGTATTATTTGTAAGACCTTTTGGCTATATTCCTTTTCTGATAGGAGTAACAAATTAATCCTTAAACAACTGTTGCTTCCTGACACCGAGGCTGACAAGCCCAGGAAGGCTGCAGGACAAAGTAAACCAGGAGTAGCAAAAAAGACAAGGATGGAGAGTCCTGTAAGTGAAAGGCTGAACTTTTAGAGCGATCTTTGGCTCCAAGGTACACAGAACCAAGTTGAGACTGAAATTCTATGTGTTTTGTGGATAGGGCTGGCCCCCCCCATCTCCCATCTTAGCTTCTTTCCGGGTCCATGTTTAGGCAGCAGTGTCTAAGGAGCTGAATCTTCCCCTGTACTCTGCTCCTTTGGTATTGACTGGCATCCCTGGTTTGGTTCCAGAAGGCTTTGATCCAGCCCACTCCTCCAGAATACTCCAGAATGACTATGCCAGCATTCTGTTCTTTATTCCCTCCCCTCATGTCCCTGTTTCATAAAATGTGTCCCACAAACTGACTTTTTGCACTCTCTTTTGGCAACTGTTTTAGATTCTTGGGTGCTAAAAGTGATTCAGGAAGGTTACAGTTGACAATGGAAACAAATACCTCATTTGAAGGGAATTCTGTTCCATCTTGTGCACCAGAGTTTGTTCCTCAGGTTTTTCTATGCTTTAATCCCCCTAGGTATCATAGAAACCATACCTTTAGATCATATGGGGAAATTGCTTCTATTCTAGAATGATTCTGGTACAAAAGAAAGAGCTTTTATGGTGACAATTTGTAAATTACCTTTCTAGCATTTTTTCTCATTCCTTTCTTAGTCTGTATGTCAAAGTTCCACAATTCAAAATGCTGACCCTTCAGACTTTACATGCAATTTCTCCTTTGAGCATCATGTAAACATTAGACCTAAAGGATGCTTATCACATTGCTATAGCCGTAGGCTTCAGGAAGTCTCTCTGATTATACTGGTTATCTACAGCTCCAAGGGTGTTTACAGAGTGTCTGACTCCTCTGATAGCTCATTGCAGACTGCATGGCATTCACATATTTCCTTATTTACTCAACTTGCATATCTTTGCAGTCTCTTCCCAGATGTCAAGTGTCCTTAACATGGGTTTCCTCTTTTTTTACCAATCTTGGATTCCAGATAACTATACAAAAATCCTCCTTGATTCGGTCACACAGGGTTGTTTTTTTTGGCTGCCATTCTAGACTTCTTTCAGCAAAAGGCTTTCCTTATACAGGAGAAGGTGCATTTTTACCTGGAAACTTTACTGAGCTTCTGCAGTCAATCTCAGTGTTCTGCAAGAGAATCTCTCAGGATTTTAGGGTTCATGGTCTTCGGTTTCTTATGATTGCTCTCACCAGATTACACGTGAGAAAAATTCAATGGTTTATTTAAAAAAAAAAAAAGGGGGGGGGGGGACAGTATCTCCATCCTCTGGAATTTCAGATTCCAGTTCTGAGCATTATCACAAAGGAATTGCATCTGTGCAGACAACACATGGCTTTAAATCTAGGTCTCCCCTTTTCATCTCAGATCCCAGGTCATTTTGTAACTACAAATCCCTCAGATTTTGCTTGGGAAACAGTTTTAGTGGGAGTAAAGGTGCAAGGCCTGTGGAATGCCTAAGACAGATCAAAGCACATAAATGTTAGAGATGTCTGTGATCCATGCCTTAATCTCTTAATCTGTGGTCCCGTGAACCTCTTCAGGTGATTACAAAAAAACACAACACCACAGTGTTGTCCTACATAAAAAGCAGGGTGGCACCATTTCATATCATCTGTACAGGTGGGCTGAGATTACTTGGAGGTTGCTGTACAGCACCCTTTAACCGTCCAAGCATCTTTCCTTCTTGCAGAACAATATATGTCCTTCTGTTCCTATGTTGCAGTATTCTTACTGTGGGATTTCCTGCTTCAGGTGACCAGACGTTGGCTACTATACAAAAGCTTAAGCCTGGTTGCTGTATGTTCATGGGACGTCACATGTAGGGCCATAAACCAGGGACCTTAAATGTCACATCTACACGCACAGACCTCAGAACTTTTCAGCCACAGACTTCGTCATATTGTTCGCTTCACTGCTACTCTAGAAGACTTCTTAAAAGCTAAGTTCCCCGTTGGGGAAACCTTACATTCTTTTATTGCTTGAGCTTGGTTAGCTGTATTTTATATTAGCCGATGTCCGCCAAGAAGTGCAAATGCTGTCATCAGATACCTCATAAGGATACCCATGACCATTGCGTCTTTTGTCTTGGGAAGGAACATGATCATACTGCGTGTTCCATTTGGTAATCTTTCGTACCTAAGACCCTCCGCAGCCATAAAGCCACACTAAGTTTATATTTAGAGAACCAACTTCTCAAAAAGCTTGCGCTTAGAATGTACCCCGAATCAGCCACTCAGACTGAACCACCGCAGAAAAAGCCAAATTTTCCATGCCTACTTCCGTTGCCTCTCCGCCATCGGACGTCCTGCCAGCTTCCGATATAGGAGTTGAGGGACATGCGACAGAACCGACTACTTCGACGGCTCCCACTGAGGAAGTGGCTTCAGAAGTTCCGACCTGCATGTCCACAGAGATAGTCCAGATGTCTTTTCCTACTGAAGTTGAGGGGGAACCAGAAGCAGTCGGATGGCCTTCGGAGACTCCTGTTCCTAAGACTCAAGCATCTGAGCCCAGGCCTCCTAAAAAACTAAACATCTGACTCCTTCCCCTGAAGGAGTCCACGACTGGCAATCTTTCACTAACTCTCTGATGCATGCCTTTATGACCCACAGGCTCTACTCTCTCCATTATACCTGTGCTGAGCCCTAGGCCTGCCTCCGCCATTTCTATCCCCTTGCAGACTACCCAAGAAGGAGAAGAGGGACTAGAACCTTACTACTCTTCTTCTGAAGAGTCCATTCCTTATGCATCCCCGATTGCCTCCCCTTTAGAATATTATTCACCAGAGGACTCACCACCAGAGGACATTACCTTTGGTGAAACAATAACTAAGATGAAAGAGTACTTTAAATAGGACACTACCCAGATGACCCACACCCAGAGGAGGTATTTTGAATTCTTTCAAGTGGAGTCTCGCTTGTACCTCTGCATCCAAAAACCCAGACTCTCACCCATCTGCACCTAAAAGACCAGACAGGTTTTATATGGTTCCTGATGAGCAAAAATTCTTAGTTACACCCCACCTTGGCAGACCCTGCAGTTATTGCTGTCTCTCCAGACAAGCAGTCCAGACTTATTCCCTCTGCATCTCCTTTGCCTACTGATGAAGACAGCAAAACCCTGGACAGGATTGGTAAAAAAGTGTACACCTCTTCCACCCTGGCCTTCCGTGCTATAAATTACCAGACATGCGTGGTTAAATATGCACTGGACCTTGTCTCACAAGCAGCTAATCTCCTGGCTGCCACACCTGACTGTCCTACCAAATCAGACATAACATCTAAACTGTCTCTGGCTTCACTGGTAGCCAGACATTCAATTAGGTGCAGTTATGATGCTGCAGAGGCCTCTGCTAGGTCAGCAGCTTCTGCTTCCGTCTTCCAAATATACTATTGGCTGCGCCTACAACCTCTTCCAGAAGACTTTAAACTAAGATTATGGACGCCCCCTTAGACCATTACCTTTTGTTTGGAAAACAGTCTGCAGAGCTTTTTAAAAATCTGCAGGAGAAAACCAAGGAACTGCAGGACATCAAGCACTTGCTTGTGTCACCTATTCCAAAGTATTACAGGAACTACCCTACAAAAACCTCATTTGTCAGGGGGACCCCTTCCTCTGCCACCCCTTCATCCTCCAGACACAGGAGGGGAACCAGAAGGCAAACCTTCTGTAGACCTGCCACCTCTCAACCAAGTCATAGGCAGTCCTCTCAGGATAGAAATGCACCCAACAATGCGTGACTGCCTTGCCCATCTGCCTTTGTCAGCCTGTCTATCCCACTGTTTACCCATCTGGAAAACCATCACTTCAGACCAGTGAGTACTGAGTATCATCCAAAATGGACACTTCATTTCCTGGAGGAAAAAGCCCATTCCCTTTACCCCAAAAATCAAATCCACCTTCTGCCACAAATTCTTCAAGACCTTCAAAAACTAGGAACAATAGAACCTGTTCCTCCTGGGCATGAAGGAAAAGGATTTTTACTCAAGACTCTTTCTGGTCTCCAAAAAGAATGGTCGTTGGAGACCTGTACTGGATCGATCTTTCCTGAACCTATTTCTAGTGCCTGCTTTCAAAATGCTCTCCCTCTTATCCCAGACAAGGCCTTCATGGCCATACCGGGTCTAAAAGAGGCTTACCTTCTTATCCCCATAAAACCCTCCAACAAAAACTTTCTGCATTTTTCTGGACCCTGCTCTCACTTTCAGTTTACAGCCTTGCCCTTTGGTTTGTCTACAGCACCCAGAGTATTCACAAAATGTCTAGCTCCAGCCATTGCTTACTGCAAGACCCAAGGTAGACAACTCTACCCCATACCTAGACAACATTCTGCTTTTAGCAGAGACAGAAACCTGTCTCAAAGGCCATCTCAGGTTCACCACCACCCTTCTTCAAAACCTGGGCTTCACCCTCAATTTAAACAAATTCTCCATGCTCCCTCAGCAAGACAAATTTTTTCTGAGCTGCAGGAACAGGACAGATCTAATGCGGGCCTTTCTCCCACAGGAAAAGGTCCACTCACTTTCCATTCACTTTCAAAACCTTTTACTGGAATGCGAGATTTCTGCAAAGCAATTCTTCCAACTCCTGGGGCTTATGGCGGCCACCATTCCCATGCTTCCGTGGCAAGAATGCATATGCAGAAGATGTTCTTCGTGTTTCACTGTTGCAGTCATCACATTTGGGTTATCCCTGCCAGGGTAGCTCTCGGCTGACCCGAATACCAGAGACCTAGCATTTCTGCGTCAGTTGCTGTCATTTGAGGACTGACATAAGGTTGTCAGGAGTATAAAGTAAGGCAGCCGACGCCATTATATCAGTCTGTCTTGCCGTGGAGCCCTAAGCAGAAGAAGTTTGCACAAGTGCCGGTCAGTCGCTACCTGAGTTTTCGTCTACTGAATTGAAGTTGAAGTCTTCTAAAGCTAAGTACCCCACTGGGGATCCTTTTTTCTTGCACTAACCGATGTCAGAAAAAGTTAGTCTCACCTGTGGAAAGCAAATACCACACCGAGACTTCCACTCTTACTGCGTTACTTGTTTAGGCCCAGACCACGACATCCCTTCTGTGCTTTGTTCAATGTCAAAACTATTCATCGTTGGGCCCTTTTTGTAGCCAGATATTTTCGTTTACAGTCCTCTAATTCAGATATGGCTTCGGTAAGCCATCCAGCAGCAGATCTTCCGAAAAAACGTAAAGATAAAGACAGAGACAGACTGCACAGGTCCAAACCTACCGACGATGCTTCCATTAAGCTAGTTGTCAGTCCTCCGGTGCACAGTGAGGCACTTTTGCAGCCTCTGATGCCCGCTTCAGTTGATTCGCAGGCTGCTACCGAGACCCTTTCTGGAGTTCGGTATGCAGCAAAACTCTTCTTCAACTAAGTATCCTGCGGTCGTCTCTACCTTGGATGGGTCTGGAGCCATTGAGCAGGCACCGGCTTCCGAGGAAGTCCTTCGCACTACCGAATCTTGACACAAACGGATGTCTTCTTTCACGACTACCGTTCTTTCAAAAATGACCAAGTTTCTTAGGCCAAGGGTTTGAACCACACCCAAGAAAACGATGACCCACTCTCACGCGCCTGCTACCTTGCCTCAGTCTCAAATGCTTAAAATGGCGGAAGACCTTATCATGCTGATTAAGGGAAGTCAAACTACCCCCTCCAAAAGGAAGAGAGATCTGTCCGAACAAGAGTCTGATGAATCTGACTATGAAGGCATGCAACCCCTCTCCACTTATGAGGATTCTGATGCAGAGGACTC